>NC_142210.1:2247651-2875151 GCF_049639895.1 Pseudopodoces humilis | reverse complement strand
GCTTCACTGCAAAATCCCTTCCAGTTATAGCAGTATAAAAGCACTGGGTAAACAAAGCTGATTTTGCTTGTCTGATGTGTTGGTGCCACCAGTGGGTTTTGCTGTGGTGGGGAGTGTTGGCAGTACAGCTGCAGCAGCAGGACTGGTTAAGGGCAGGAGCTGGATGTGTATCAATTGATTGGCAGCCAATACACTGCATGTCCTGCTCAGTCACTGCTCAGGGATGTGATGAGTGAGGCTGTTTGCTCCCTGAGCCAGTATGCAGTGTGCTGTGAGCATGGCTGATCCCTGCTCGTGCCTAGAAGCAGGAATGAGC
Source organism: Pseudopodoces humilis (assembly GCF_049639895.1). Taxonomy (NCBI): domain Eukaryota; kingdom Metazoa; phylum Chordata; class Aves; order Passeriformes; family Paridae; genus Pseudopodoces; species Pseudopodoces humilis. Next base: position 2,874,835 of record NC_142210.1, on the reverse strand, counting down.
GGTGGGCTTCCCATCAGAGCAGCAGAGCGTGCCAGGGGAGTGTGTGCATGTGTCTGTGCCCACATTCCCATACCCTGTCACACCCTGATGTCGGGGTTTTTCCTCAGGGCACCCCAAAGGAAGATATTTCAGCACTCAAAGCTTGAGGTCTCTGTAAAGCCCAGGTCCCCAGGCAGGCAGGGGGCTTCAGATGGGGCTATGCCCCAGAGGTCTGAATGGGCTGGTTGGAGGAAAACCTTTTGCTGACCATTTCTGCTGCCTTGACTTGCATTCAAACTCTTGAGAGTCATCTGCTGGGGAGCTGCCAGTCACACACTGCTGCTCTTTGGGTCTGGGTCATGCACAGACACGCAGGGGAAAGAATTCCTCCCCTCACCTCCTTATCTCCCCAGGAGGAATGCAGCCTTCATTCAGTGTACACACACCATGCTGTCTCTAGGAATAACCTTCTGAAATTACCTTTGTGGAGCTGGGGACAGTGGGGTCATAAAGAGGAGCTGATGGTTTTGAGGGAGCTGGAGAGAGAGGGGAGCATGGAAACAATTAGCACTTCTATCCTTTTTCTTGAAAATGGTGGTTCTCTTGCTCTCACATCTCTGAAATGTCCCTTCAAAAAAGGAGGCCCCTTCTCCACAGCCAACAAGCTGTATGATCTTGGAAACCATTTCATCCTGCCTGTGGCACAGTAACTCTTGGGAAGCCCAAGATGAAGTTTTCCACCCGTGCCAGGCTCCCATCTCTGCAGTGTGTCCGAGGGGCACACCAGGAGCTGGGCTGGGATTCCTTCACAGTACCTGGGAACCAGAGTGTCATGAATAACTCACAAAAAATCACCACAGCAGGACTCTGTTGGCAGTGTGTACAAGCCAATTTTCTCCTTGCCTTATGTACTTTACTACCCTGCCTGTGGTTGTTTGTCTGCTCTGCTGTTGCAGGTTCCACTGCTGCTTTGGGCTGGTTCTTCTGCCCCTGGTGGTGTTGACTTTAATGTGGAAAAATGTAGGGAGGCTCTCAGAGAAGCAATTATTTTGTGTACTGGCTTTAGGCTCCTCATGTTTTGCTGTCTCCTTATCTTTCTGTCTCCCAAGAAGTCTTACATTACAGATATTTCTTTATGTGTATGTTTAAATGCATGCACACCCATATATGTATACGCACACATACGGATATATGTATTTTTATATATATCTATATATATATATATGGTGGGCCAAAGAAATTGCTGTTGAGTTACTGCAGTGTCCCTGAAAATGAGTGTGTATTCCCTTATTTATTGAGAGGGGTTTTCACACCTATTTGAAGGAGTTTTACCAGATGGCAGCAGTGTAGCAGTGGTGAGCACAGCCACCAGGTCAGCCCAGTTCAGCCACAGATATTTCGTGGCTCTGAGGCAGCCAGACTCCACTCCTCCTCAGCCTCCCTGTGAAGAGGTGACAAGGTCAAAAAGAGTATTGCTGAAGCTATGAAAGGTCTCTGAGACAAGGAATCTTGCTTTGAGGTGGTGGTTATCGTCCACTTTGCTGTGGTTTCTGTCCCAGCTGTGGAAGGACCTTTGGGAATGGCAGGGACACGTTGGTGCTGGAGTGAACCTGCTCTTGTTGTAAAACGAGCACACCCAGCTTGTGTACCTGCTGTCCTGGCTGTCCATTTTACTCCCAGTATCTCCTCTTTGACTGATGGCAGCCACAAAAACCAGTAATTCCCATGTCAACGGAGTTTTTTGTCCTCAAGCTGGCAGCAGTGTGAGGGGAGGCCCAGGCTGGCTCCTGTGCCGCGGGTGTTTTGCTGTCCGTACTCCCTGGGGATGCTCCCTGGGCCATGGGCATGTGGCACAGCCAGCTGATGGCAGGTGGGCACTTCCCAAACCCATCTGAGTGGCCCTGCAGGGAGGGGTGTGCCCGGGCAGGCAGATCCCTCCTGCCCAGACTCATCTCCCACCAGTGCAGGCCGGCTCTCCACACGCGGCTGGAGCGCTGCCCGCCCCGGTTCAGGGCAGGAGAGCTGTCTGCACGCTGGGTGAGGCTCTCTGATGTGCGTGCCAGCAGCTGGCTACAGACACAGACAGCTGGATGAAAGGTGAAAGGTGTGTAAAATCCCCCCTGTGGGGCTGGGATTGAAGCTGTGGAACCAAAAGCTTATGGGAACACTTGAGGCTCCAGCTGGGGTAGCCGTATTCCCTGCAGGACCAGTGGGAGCTGATCATAGGCTCAAACTCTACTGGTGCTTCATTTTGGAGCAGCAGTGTGGTTTTGAAACAAATTTCCTAATTGTCCTCCCTCTCTGCACGCCCCATGGGTTGGAGGTGCAGCTTTTTGCATACAAACTGGGTTCATTTTGGTGGAAACCAGAAGTTGTGCCTGAGCTTGCAGCAGATTTCTCCAGCTGTGGAGGAGGATGTGGTGGATGAAATCAGCAGCTGGTGCTCTGGGCAGCTGGGAATGACACGCATGTCCAGGGGCTTGGTCCAGGAGATTCAGCTTAGCTGGAGGCACCATCCTGGAGAAGCACACATGGCAGGTGTAGGAGCCTCAAAACCAACTGCTTCAGCCCACTTTTCTCCCCTCTCACACCCCATTCTTCGCTCATGTAGGCACTGCCCTTGAGCTTAGGTGACCTTGAGCCCTCGGTGAGCAGTGGCCTCAAGTGGGTGTTGAAGTTTAGCTCTCCAGTGAGCACGGGTCATCTCGCCTGTGTCCCACAGCTGCAGCCTGGCCTGTGCTGAGGTTTTGCAGGCTTTGCTCTGCCAGGGTGAGGGTCGAGTATCCCCACTTTGGGGTGGGGTCAGCATGGGCCATCAGGAGAGCATTGGCTGCTGTTTTACACAGTAGGTGTCTGAGAGAATGGCCAGAACGGTTTTCTTCCTCCACTTCTTGCCGAGACCTCCATCAGAGCAGATGCTGGGTATTCCCTGGGGTCCCTGTGATCTGGAAAGTACTTTCAGCCGTCCTGGGATACCTTAGGGAGGCCCCTGCTGCCTTCTTCAGCTGTAGAAGCACCTCTGCTGGAGAAGATCAGGATGTGGGAGGCACTGGGCTGGTGGCTGGAGGTGTTTTGCTGGTAGGGGCAGAGCTCACTGGCTGCCGTGGTTGTGCTGCACTGGGCTGAGCAACCTGACCAGGAGATGCACTGGGCCAGGGAATATCCCCAGGAGCACTTCCAAGCTCACCACCTCCAGGCTGTGTCCCTCAGCTGCCACTGAGCTGGGCAGGGCAGCAGGAGCACCTGGTGAGTGCTCAGAGCAGTGCCAGGCTCCCTGCAGCTGTCAGAGCAACAGCTGGAACAGAAAGCGGCTCTTCTCAGGCTCAATGCCAAAGTTTCCCGTTCCTCCTCATCAAGCTGGGCTATCAGCTCAGCCCACACTCTTCCTGCATGAATCACTGGTGCCTGGAGTTTCTGCCCCTCCAGCAGGAAGGGGCAGAACCTGCTGCTCTGATAGGGACATCCATCCCCTCCCAGCCGGTTGAAAAGGGGCCAGGATAGGGAAAAAGCTCTCATGAGAGCAGCAGAGGGTCACTCCTCAAAACCAAGGCATCTCCAGCCACAGAGTGATCTTGCCAAGTACAGCTTGGTGCTTTCATGTCACCTTTGTGTTTGCTGTTGTGGGACAAGCAATGGCTGGTGTGGGGGGCACGTGCCCCTCCTGGGTGGGGTGAGTTCAGACAGGGCTGGTGCTGGGCACCGAGGGGAGCTGGGCAGTTTGGGTCGGGTAGGGACACCAGGGCTGACAGAACCAACACAGGGGCAGAATGGCAGGAGACACTGGGTGTCCCATGCCTGGTGAGGAACATGCCTTGGAGAAGGCTAGGTGTTGGAGTCAGAGGCACAGAGAGTGTGCCCTTGTCTCTGATGCCTGGCTCTGACATCCAAGAAAACATTAAATTTCATATAACACCATGAAAACAACTGTTAAATAGAAAAACTAAAAGTGTGAGTGTATAGATTAGAGAGTTTTCTTAAAACACTCAGTGAAAAAGTTAAAGTTTAGAGTTTAAGATAGTTTAAAGAACAGAAGACAAGATGGAGAGTTTAAAGTGTTGTCTCTTTTCCTTCTTCTTTCTTCTTCATGTTCTTCTTCTAGAGGTTTTTGAGTGGTAGTGATTGGATAGAAGATGCTGCAGTGCAGCACACAGGTGTTGGGTCATTGGGCCACTAAGAAAAACAATTTATATGTCTATAGTTAATTGAGTAAAAATAAGTATAAAGATAAAAAAGCTACGTATTTCAAGGCCATTTTGTGCCTTTCAAGCCAACTTGAGCCAGGTGATAGTGAGTTGAACTTAAGCAGAAAGTCTTCTCTAGACCTGCTAAGTCTTTTGATATATATTAATAAACACAAGAAACAAAAAACAAACAAACCTTATGAAAAGCCTTCCTAAAACAGAACTGAAATAAAAGTAATTCCCCATAAAAGAATATCCCAAGGAGCTCAGCCCTGAAAAGACCAAAATCTCCAGCAAGAGCAGGGAGCAGGGGGGAGTCTGGGCCAGGCACTGCCTGCCCTGGGGGAAAGGCTCCAGTGGTAGCAAAGGTATATTTGCACAGAGGGACAGGGAAGAGGCGAGTGCTGGAGTTGGGGAAACAGTGGAGAAGTGATTCATATGACAATTGGTTGGAAAGGTGCTTTTCAAGTCCTGCCTCATCTCTTTAATCTGTGTAATCCCTGGCATCTCGCTGGTGCTTTTCATCTAGAGATCTCTGAGGTGAATACAGTCATCACCCCCAAGCGGGAGCCTGGAAAAATTCAGGTGCAGAGCAGGTGGAGGGGAGAGCTGGGAGTAAAACAAGAGCAGCTGCCCTGCTCTGTGCTGCTCTGAGAACCACGAGGAACCTGACACCAAGCCCAGGGCTGTGGCTGAGGCCAGCTGTGCTGGTAAGCTCAGGGCTCTCCTCTGCTGTGTTGGCTCTGTGCTGGAATCCTCTGCTCGTGAATTCTTATGGTCAAGGCAGGACAAAGCCCTGGACTCCTGCAGAGGTTTTCTAGCAGGTGTGTTCATGAGGGCAGTGCCAAGCCATGGGAGAGGCCAGGATGCCATGGTCTCCTTTTGCCCAGAGGATTTTGACAGCAATGTGTCTGGTTTGGAGAACCTGTCTGTGCAGGCGTTGTTTTCATCGTGTTCAGGGACCGGACTGTTCTTCTATCACACCTATCAAAATAACATCTCAGCACTTTTGAGGAGTACCTGAGGTGATGTGATTGCTATCCCATGTGGATTTCTTGTTCCCACAGCCTCTCCAGTGGGAGGACTACATCTTTTAAAGTGCTTCGCTTTGTGCTTTAATACCCAGGCTAAGGAGGGTAGGGCAGGGGACAGAGAGGTTTGAGCTTATGTGGTTGCTCCTGAGTGGTTTCTTCCCACAGTCCAGAGACACCCAGGAAAGTCCCAGCTCCTACACAGGGATACTCTGTTTTTAGAGCTGCTCTGTCCCAGGGAACCCAGCCATGGCTCCCCTGCCCATCCTGCCTAACATTTGTTCTTCTCATCTACGTGGATGAGAAACAGCCTGAGCAGTGGGAGATGGTGCAAACATGGGAAGGTGCTCCTGGGGCTGCCACTTTCAGCTTATGCCAGGGGAGTGAGAAATTGTCCTACAGCAGACTCCTGCTGCTGTGACAGAGGAGGAGGAGGAGGAGGCTGGGCAGGGAGGGAGGCAGAGAGGAGAGGGTTTGGAAAACCTCCTAGGAAAGGAAGGGCCAGCTTAGCAGAGGTTTCTCTTACCCCAGCAAGTCATTCCCTGCTGAGCAGCTTCCCAATAGCCTCTAAAGCTTCTGTGCTGCCATTTCCCCTTGCTTCCTTGGGAAGGGACCCTGGAGAGGAGGCATGGTCCCACCTTCTCCTCAGTGGCATTTTGCAGAGCAGAATGGGCAGTCCTTCAGCCCTGAAGAAGAGCCCTTTGAGCTGTTTCCAGAGGTCCCAATCTCTTTGTGGCAGCAGATGTGGGATTGATTGAAGAAGTCCATTTGCTTGGTGGTGTTAGCCATGAAAAACTTGGTTGAAATGTTCTGATACACTTTTTAATTCCAAATATGTGGTAGGATTTATGCAATTTATGCTATCTAATGCAGGAACCATAGGAGGGTCTCAGAGCAAAGTGATCCCAGGCTCTGGTGGGTCCGTGGTCATCCCTCAAGCCATGTTCTCACCAGGACTTTGACTGAGAGATGAAATATCTCATCAGTGCTGAACAGACCCAGGGCTGCCTTCAGCTTCTGCTGCATTATTCATGAGTGTGTGAAAGCTCTGGAGTTATGTCCTCAACACTTCCCAGGAGATGAAATGTGAGCATGTCCCTCTGAGACAGGAGTGCACACACTGGAAGCTGGGGGATAATGGCAAAGTGAAAATGACAAAGGGAAAGTGAAGTCTTTGGTGTTCTGCGATGGTGGGTTTCTTTTCACTTTTCTCCCCAGAGCATCACTGCCAGTGATCTGCAAGCACTCACAGCCGTGGCAGCGTGGCTCAAAGCAGTTTGAAAACATTTGAATTGCTTTTGCACAGGGTTTTGCAAGGCTGCTTGGGAGTGCAGAGGCTCAGGAGCCCTCCAGGCCCTCTGGAGAGGTCACACTGGCAGCACAGTCTCCTTTTTGCCAAAGTGAGCACTCAGCAAAGAGGTCAAGTGAAGATGCAGCTCACGTTCCCTTTTTTCTGCCCTCTGCTCTGCCCCCTCTGTAGTGATGTCCAGAGACTCAGGGACTCCTAAATCCCTAAAGCATTTTGGCCTCGTCACTGAGGGTGGCTGTGGGACCCTGAGGCTGGGAGGAGGAGTAAGGGAAAAGGCAGGGATGCTCAGAGGCCCCAGGGGTTGTGTGTCAGGGAGAAGACAGCATGGCAGGGCCCCCGTTTCTCATACATACTGATCAAGCCCTGTACTTTCCGAGTAGGAAAGGGTTTGGTCCTGTTTTTTGAGAAATAACTGGGAGTTTTCCTCTTGGTTTCCATGAGAGCAGGTCTGGGAGTGAAGGTTTAATCAAGGGGACTGTTGTGCCTGTGGGTGTTTTGTCCACCTGGGCTTATGTTGCTATAAAAATCAGTAATTGCTTTGTATTGAAGGCATGTGAGGGTCCTGAGACTCGGGCCCAGCCTTCCCCACATCCCTGTGTACACAGCAGCTGATCTCTGCTTTTTAATTCTCCATTCACAAATAGACGCCTGGAACAGCACTTTGGCAGGGGACAAAGCCCAGCTCTGCTGCTGTCCCAGCCCTGCATGTGCTGGGGAAATGTGATACATCCAGCAGACAGCTCAGTCTGGCCATGCCTCAGCCCAGGAATCTGCTCTGGGTGCTTGTGTTGGCTGTTTCCAGCCTGCACTGAGGTGTCTGTGCCCCCAGAGCCCGTCTGTGCCTTGGGCACTCAGCCCCAGCTGGGAATGGGGTGCATCCTGGTCTGGAAATGTTTTTCTCTGTTTTGATGCTGCGTTTCTCAAAATGGATTTCTGGGTCTCTTCTGAGCAGAGCTCCTTTGGGACACTCCTTCATGGGGAGTTCTGTTTATCTCAGTTCTCTGGGTCAGGAAGAAAACTCCAGAGCTCGTTAGGATCTTGTTTCTCCTGTTTATTAGGATGTTATTAAAGACTTGGCAGGCCTTCCCAGACTTTCTGCACAAGTTCAGTTCACCATAACCTGGCTCACTTCGGCTCTGAAGACACAAAATGGCCTCAAACCACATGGCTGTTTCATCTTTATATCCATTTTTACCCAATTAACAATGGACACGTGTATTGTTTTTATATATTAACAAATAAGTTTTCTACACCTACTTACATAATTAAAACTGTGACTAATTTCCAACCAATCACTCTTTGTGCTCCTAAAAACTGCAGAATCACGGAGAAGGAAGAAGGAGAGCTAAAAAACACACCTTTTTTCCTCCATCTTTACTCCATGTATTAAACACTCTAAAATCTATATTTTTTAATTCAGTGACATACTAAACATTATACTGCTTTCTACTTAATTTTTTATAAATCTTGGTTTACCCAGGGATATTTGGAAGCCTTTCTGTCAGTGGCAGACAAGATCAATACCTTTCTGGAGAACAGGACAAACAGGGAAATGTTTCTCCATTTCTGGATTCTTACAGACGTGGCTGCTGGGGGATCCACCCCTGGGCTGTGGCACCTCTGCCAGTCCAGAGGCACAGTGCCTGCTGCAGATGTGAGAAAACATCTGTCTGGGCTCTGTGCTGTGTCCAGAGCCCGTGTGAGGGCATCAGCAGCTGCCAGGGACTGTGCTCCCCACTCTGCAAGGCCAGCTGGCTCTGCTCCTTCTTCTGGGGAGAAGATGGTAACAGCTGGCAAAGCATTTTTGGGTAGTCAGTAGAGAGGTGCTTATATTGAAGAGCAAATTGTTGCTCTTGTACAGACCTGGCCTTGGTGAAACCAGGCAGGTTTCAAGTAAATACAGAGTTCCTTTGTCAAACAGAATTAGAAGCTGAAATTCATGTGTTTGAAATTCTATGAGTAATCTTCTGCCTTCCTGAAGATACATATTTTCTTTTTTTTTCTTTCTTTTTTAGCTGAAAAGTAGTGACTTGCAATGGATTCCTGCAGTAGTGATTGGATAAAGGACAAGGAGATCGTATCAAAATTCACCCTTGGTTTGAAATGAAGGCAATGAAAAATGAGTGTCTTGTACTAAAAGTGTTACTGGAGATTGTTGGCCAAGTATTGCAGTCTCACTTTCCTATTTTTAAAACTCCCTCACCAGCTGTGATGTGACCCTTCCCTCCACACCCACAAAAGAAAAAAGCCCTTACTGATTAGAAACAGGAAATAATAAAACTCACTAACCACAAAGTATTTTCAAAGACACAAAATAAACAAGCAGAGATAGTGAGAAACAGATATTTCCCACTGATCTCTTTTCAGCACAGTAACCATAGCTAATAATTACAGTCACTGGGGATTTACAGCTTTTAGAGGGAATGCATGCTTTTAAGATGATGCTGTCAAACTGTACTCAAATATTTTCATCTCAGTCTCTCCCAGCACAGCAATAAGGTGGCCACGAGTGCCATGAGCTGCGTTGCTGGCACCGTCCAGAAGTAAAAGAGCACTTCAGGCCCCATCAGAGGTCGGGAGCTGCTCTCCTTGCTGGGGCTCTCACAGGATGGGGTTTCTATCTAAACTCAGCAGTGTTTGTGACAGTAAACTGGGAAGATCTTTAATGTCTTTTCTCTGCCGGGATTTTTCGGATTTCTTTGCCTGGTAACTTTGCAGGAGTATTCTGTGGGGCTTCGCTGCCGTGGTTTGCTTGGGGTGGTCCCACCTCCCACCCTCCCCCGGACCTCTGCAGTGGGATAACGAGGATGATGATGGTGATGATGGTGATGGTGATGATGGTGATGGTGATGATGACGATGATGACGTGTATTTTTCACACATTGATCACTCCAAAGGGCCCCAGGAAAGGGGGGAGTCGTCATTTCCAGGCAGAAGGTGGAAACTGAGGTTGAGGTTCGTGCAGTTCTCGATCTGTGCAGTTCTGGGTCTTTACCTGGCATCTGACCTGCCTTGCCCCCTCGCAGCCAGGTGTCGGACACTTGTTTCTCCTCCCACCCTCATGCCACTGCTCCTAGAGGCTCTTGGAGAGGACTGGATAAAAGGGAAAGCCTCACAGAAGATGCTAAAGCCTGAGGTGCTGGTTTTCACTCCTTTAGCACCTCATCAAACAGATCTCGCTGCATAATGAGCCCCTCTGAGCTGCCGGGCCGCTCATTAGTATGCGCCCTGTTTGTTTAAGAGCTCCCTGCTCTTTTATTTCTGCTGCCAGCAACTTTTAGCTGCCTTTGAGATGAAAACCGGGCACCGAATGTTGCCAGCAAGAGAGCAGATTTGTCCCAATCTCCTTGGTACAGCTCGCAGGGAGTTTTCCCTTCTGCCCTCCGGATGATCTTTGTGATTCGGTTATAAGTAAAAGCTAAAGCATCCATCCAGGCTGATAAACCCAACTCCCTATTTCCTTCCTAACTTTTAAAGTGTTCCTGTGATCCAGCCAACGCTGCCAGGTGAACGCTGCTTTCCTACAAAGCATCAGGGGCAAACCCCAAACCAGCTCTTGCAGCTGCATCCAGGAAAAAAATTGTGAAAGAAGCAAACAAAAGCAGAGGCTTAAACACGCTTTATTCAGAGCACATGGGACAAGGCTGGGAGAAATGTCAGTCGTTATCTTCAAAGGGTTTATTTAGAACTTTTAGTTATGGGAACAAAAAAACATCCCTAAATATAACTATATGTAACACACACACACAAATATATATATATATATATATATATATGTACTCACAAGCTAAAGAGCAATGTTGGGATGTCTTCATGGCTGGGAACAGCCAGGATGAACAACCCAGAGAATATCTCTAAACAGCCTAAAAAGTCCAGACCAAGTCTCTCCCTTTTTCTCTCTCTCTTTATTTTTTTTTCCCTCCTAATAATTGCAGCATTTTTACAGGACTCAACATTGGATTCTCCTACACTGCACAGGGATGATAATAAAAACAAAAAGCAGAAGAGACCAGTTCTTTACCCTTTTACCCAACAAATGGCTTATGTGAGATCTGACGGCAAATTTGATGCCAGAGAGGGTCATTGCTTGTCGTCTTGTGTTTTTATTAATAGGAAGTTAATTATTTTAGAACGTAAGACAAGAAAACTATATAATTATTATACACTAAAGAGCACTAGAGGATTCTATACAATAATTTAGATGTATTAAATAAATAAAAAAAATAATAGCAGCCTTCTACAATGCAGGCTACACATAGGTTTACTTCGGCTTGAAGTACCCAGGTCTTTAGTACACCTACAGGAACAGATCTGCTCCACGAGTGTTTTAAAGAAACATATCTATAAGATACATATGTAAGAGTGTCTACTGTTAGGACAAGAACTGAAAACACACTTTACCACGGTCTCCACATATCTAATGAACCCATTCTGGGGTTGTTACGGGAAAAATTCGGCTGCAGAACCTGTCTGGGGGGTGCAGCGTCAAGGTGGCTGAAAAGCGACAGCGAGGGCAGCGGGAGGGGATTTTTGGCAGCTTGCTTGTTCTCAGCGGGGTACAGGCGCTCCTGTGCCGGGTTTGTGCCTCGAGCGCTGCCCTTTGGGCTCTGGGGACTCTTGTGTGCCAGGAGAGGCTGCTGAGATGGGCTCAAAGGCCTCAGCGCGGCTTTGCAGGTGTCCTCACCAGACCTGGGCAGGGATTTGAGCAGGTGGTTCAAGAGGCGCGCCCCGAGGCTCTTGTCCATCCAGTCGCAGGTGAGCAGCAGGTTGTGCACCTCGTGCATGCACTGGATGTAGCCGGTGCTGTACCTCTGCTGGGCCTCCAGACCCACCCTGGAGTCAGCTGCGAGCGGGAGGAGACAAAGGGCAGCTGGTGAGAGGCTGGCGGTGACCGCGGTGCTCGCCCACAGCCATGGGCTCTGCGAGATGCTTCACTCGCAGGGTGTGATCCCTGTGCCCTGCTGCCCACCGCCGAGGAGAAACTGCTCCAGAGAGCAGGAATCGGCTCTGGAAGGGAAGAACGCTTCCCGTGGATAAACCAGTGCCCAGCTCCATCTCCCCATCTAGTGGGGAAAGCCAAACCCCGGCAGCAGCCTGGGTGAAACGCCTCGGGTGGTGTGAAAGATGCTGGTGCCAGTGGATCAAACCTGCTGGCATCGGGAAAGGGACCGGGAGCAGGGTGAGGAACCGAGAGCAGGGTGAGGGAACAGGAGCAGGGTGAGGGAACAGGAGCAGGAACAGGAGCAGGGTGAGGGAACAGGAGCAGGGTGAGGAGCAGAAGCAGAGCAGGGTGAGGAGGAGGAGCAGGGTGAGGAGCAGGGTGAGGGAACAGGAGCAGGAACAGAGCAGGGTGAGGAGCAGGAGCAGGAGCAGGGTGAGGAGCAGGGTGAGGAGAAGGAGCAGGGTGAGGAACAGGAGCAGAGCAGGGTGAGGAGCAGGGTGAGGGAACAGGAGCAGGAACAGGAGCAGGGTGAGGAGCAGGAGCAGAGCAGGGTGAGGAGCAGGAGCAGGAACAGGAGCAGGGTGAGGAGCAGGAGCAGAGCAGGGTGAGGAGCAGGAGCAGGGTGAGGAACAGGAGCAGAGCAGGGTGAGGAGCAGGGTGAGGAGCAGGAGCAGGGTGAGGAGCAGGGTGAGGAGCAGGAACAGAGCAGGGTGAGGAGCAGGAACAGAGCAGGGTGAGGAGCAGGAGCAGGGTGAGGAGCAGGGTGAGGAGAAGGAGCAGGGTGAGGGAACAGGAGCAGGAACAGGAGCAGGGTGAGGAGCAGGAGCAGAGCAGGGTGAGGAGCAGGAGCAGGGTGAGGAGCAGGGTGAGGAGCAGGAACAGAGCAGGGTGAGGAGCAGGAGCAGGGTGAGGAGCAGGCACTCACCCAGCATCTTGCTGCTCTGGATGTTCTGCAGGTGCTTTACTGTCATTTCCAGGATATCTGCTTTTTCCAGTTTAGACTGCTGATAAGGAAAGAGAGCAGCAGTTAGAGGCAAAAAAAGGTTTGCACCGTGGCCAGCTTCTCTAAAGATGAGGCATTTCCCTTCCTCCCCACCTCCACAACCTGATTTCCCACTGGCAAAAGGACAAAAAGCAGAATAAAACGAGCACTTACATCCAGGTGAAATGCACCCACAACAGTCTCCTTCAGCTGGTCTAAGCAGTTATTAATCCTTTCCCTTCGCTTCCGCTCAATGAGGGGTTTCCTCAACTGGCAAAGAAAAGGAGCAGGGAAAATTGCAGTTGATATTTTTATTTCCTCTCCCTGCTGCTGTTCAGCAAGGCCAGAGACGCCCTCCTCTGTGTGATGGCAGCACAGGGTGACACAGGACAAGGTGAGGATGGAGAGTGTGCCAGCTCCAGCCATGGCCTGTCCCTGAGGCAGCATCACCTCTCCCTTCTCCCACTTCCAATCATTTCAAAGAGAGAAACTCATTTCACCCGACCCAAACAGAGAGAAGGCACAGAAAGGAAGCAGAACAACACCTGCATGAGTTAAATCAGAGAAAAAGTCTTTCTAGGAGGAGAAAAAGCATTGTCCCCGTGCTGTGTCCTGTGAGCAGGGGCCTGGCACCCCTCATCCCCATGCCCAGGGGACACGTACCTTCCTCTCCTCCTTGCTGCTGACCACCTTGTGCGTGCCGGCGGTGGCCGAGGCCGTCATCCTGGTCCAGGCAGCTGGCCTGGCTCCGGTGGGATGGGCTGGGATTGATGGGATGGGATGGGATGGGATGGGATGGGATGGGATGGGATGGGATGGGATGGGATGGGATGGGATGGGATGGGATGGGATGGGATAAGAAGGGATGGAATGGGAAGGAGGCTCAGGCAGTGGCTCCCTCTCCTTCCAGATGGGCTCTGCAGCTCTGCTGCTCCTCGGCTGTATTTATAACCCCGAATTAGCATCTGAAAGGCAACTTTCCTTGGCGGGATTTCTTTTCCCACACGAGGGGTCGAGCCCGGAGGTTTGTGGCCATCAATCAAAGCTGACAGGTCACTGCTTCTTTTCAATGGCCACGCCGGCCCCCCCAAACGGCGACAGATGTCCAGCCTCCGACGCTGTGCTTTGGAGGGATCTTTTGTTCAGGAAGAAGGGAAGGAAAATGGGCGCACTCGGAGCAGCTTGCACGGCTCCTCGTTCAGTTTGCACAGATTCCCAGGGAGGGACACAATAGCGGGGAAGCGGTTGAATTACACCTGGGAAAATGTCTTCTTACTCATCTTTTTCTCCTCTATCTCCTTGAAGCCATGCCTATTTTTACCTGCTGACCCCAGTCGTTTCACATCATTGCAACAGCTTCTTAATTTAATGGTAGAGTACTTCAGCCAGCAGTTCCTGCTCCCAGGGATTATTATTACAAGGAAATGACGATCGATTAAAAACTGTTGACAGCAGACACCTGAAGGAAGGTTGTTTCCATCACAGAAATCCTCTAGGGAAAACATGGGAACTTTATTTACCTCCTGGGAACCTGAATTATCTGTTGCACCTGGGAGGATGTAGGAAATAAGTAACTCTTCTGGTTTTGGGCCACTCTGCAGAATCTAATATTAAATTTACAGAGTATTGAAGATACAAACAACCTAGAGGTGAGTTAGTCCTGTGGGGGCTTTACTTCTTTGATTTTTTTCCCCCCTGCAGCGAGGCCTGGGTGGCTTTGTGGGGAAGGGGGTTTGTCTGTTTGCTCCTCTGGAATGCTGGTGCAGGAGAAGAGAGGCCTTTTGAGGAGGCTTGGTGTGGGGTGAGAACACACTTTTATACTTCCTCACTTGTGCCTGGCTTGGGGGAGAGTATGAAGGCATTTTTCATTGCTTTCTGAAGCTGCTTTGCTAATGAGCAGGATTTGGCAGTGTCCTGTTGAGTCCCACAGGTGAAGCCCTTTGGATTGGTGTTGAATGTGTCACCTTATTGAAGTGAAGAGAAAGCAGCTGCAGCGGTTCAGAAGCACTGAAAGCCTTCCCAACGCACTGGTGGGATTTCCTAGCTCCCAGGAAAAAGAAATATTTTTATTAAAATGAATTAAAAAAAATAATAGCAGGATTCTACAATGCAGGCTGCACACAGGTTTAATTTGGCTTGAAGTACCCTGGCCTTTAGTACACTTACAGGAACAGATTTGCTCCACAATTCTGTTGAGGAAACATATCTATAATTCCATGGCTGCTGAGCCCTCTGCCCCTCCAGCTCTGGGTGTGGATGCAGCCCAGTGACAGCAGCGAGGACATCACGCTGTTCTTTGCTCAAGCACCGTGTGGGTGTGAGTGTGTTTGTCGGTGTGTCAATGCAAACACACCTGCAGCACGCCCTGCTGCCTGGGCTCGTCCCTAAACCCTGTCCCCAGCCGTGGCATCTGGCAGGCAGAGGCTGTTTGGCAGAGCTGGGCTGCCCTTACTTGGTTTTATAATGTCCTACTTGGCAATGGCTGGGACGAGCTGGGGTGGTTGTTGTGCTGGGAGAGGAGGGTTGGGAGGGGAAGGTTAATAACTTATCCTCCGTGCCAGGTAAAGGGATGGGATCCTTATCTCTGGTGCATTGGCTTTAGCAAAAGGAGATCCCACCACCCCATGCAGGAGACCCTCCCATCAGCCAGCCCAGACTCCTTTGGTTTTCCAACCTTTCTCCAGCCCAAGGAAGTGGATTGTTGGTGATATTTATAGCAGGTGTAGCTGAGGCCACGATTCCAGCAGCTCAGCCTGGAGCAGGCAGCGGGCACAGAGCACACCCCTGGCTCTGGGCAGCGCTCTGGCCAGGCTGGCAGTGCTTGTCCATCTCCCTCCACCTTGTGCAGAGAGCAGCGGGTTCCCGAGGCACTCAGGGCAGCAGGGGGAAGCTGAGATCACCTCAGCTCCTGGCCCAGCTGAGCACAGCAGGGATTTCAGCAAATTCAGAGCTACCCAAAAACTCTGAGAAGCGTCTCCAGCGCCTGCTGGCGCTGCTGCAGAGCGCAGTGTGTGCCCCCACGGTGGTGACCTCAGGGGCTGGCCAGCCCCCAGTGCCTCCAGGAAAGATCTCTCAGGCGTCTGTGATGGCACCACCTCCTTCCTCACCCTCTCCCATCCTTGGCCTCACCCTCCCGCTGCCTCCTTGGTCCTGCGAGCTGCCCCCGAGCCCGGGGCTGTTCCAGGAGCACGGAGCCAGGCGGTGGCCAGGGGACAGCGGCTGCCACAGGAGGCCACGGGCAGCGTGGTGGCCCCGGGTGCCCAGCCCTGGCATCGGAGCCCTTGGGGCATCTGCTGCGGGTGAGCTCATTTCAGGCTTGGTTTGTAAGACAGCACGGCGGTGAAAAAGAAGAGCAGCTTTCGCTGTAAATAGTTATTTTACACCTCTCAGTCACGGCCAAAGGCTTTATTTCGGAGGCGGGAGAGCTGCCCTGGCTCCGGGCAAGGCTGACATGTGTGCCGGGGATTGTAGGGACCCAAGAGCCCCATGCAAATGAGCATTACAGGAGATTTCTGCGAATTCCCGCTTTCCTTTCGCCACTGCCAGGTTTCACTGAAAAGGGGATTCTGCTTTGTAAACAAAGCCTCCCTTTTTTCCTAGGCTTCCCCCCCCAAAAAAAAAAAAAAAAAAAAAAAAGAAAGAAAAAAAAGAAAGAAAAGGAAAGAGAGAGGCGTGAGCGCTACTTAGAGTTTTCTTTTTTTGCTATTTGTCTACATTTCACACCCCGGAGAAAGAAAACAACTTTTAACATCTGTTCCTGCGGTTTTTAAGAGGCGAGGACAGGCTCTTGAAAAGGGGGCAAGTGTGGCAGATGTTGGCAGGTTCCCCCCGGCGCAGATGTCTTGCTCGGAGGGAGCTTTGGGCTGTGCTGTGCCCCGGGACACGCGAGCGCGGCCGGCCGGGGGACGTGGGAAAGCGCCGCCCGACAAAAGCGCTTATTCAAACAAACCTCAGAGCCGTGAACAATCGAATCACCAGCACAGAAATGGTCAGCGGCCCCCGGGCCCGCCAGGGAGGCCTTCGGGGCAGCCCGTGGCCACGGGACCGGGGAATGTGAGCGGGCTGCAAGCGGGAGCGTCCTTTCCTTGTCCCCTGCCTGCTCTCTCTGGGGCCGCATCCTCCATCCTCCATCCTCCATCCTTCAGCCTCCATCCTCCATCCTCCATCCTCCATCCTTCAGCCCCCATCCTCCATCCTCCATCCTCCATCCTTCATCCTCCATCCTTCATCCTCCATCCTCCATCCTCCATCCTCCATCCTCCATCCTCCATCCTCCATCCTCCATCCTCCATCCTTCATCCTCCATCCTCCATCCTCCATCCTTCATCCTCCATCCTCCATCCTTCATCCTCCATCCTTCATCCTCCATCCTCCATCCTTCATCCTCCATCCTCCATCCTTCATCCTCCATCCTTCATCCTCCATCCTCCATCCTCCATCCTCCATCCTCCATCCTTCATCCTCCATCCTCCATCCTTCATCCTCCATCCTTCATCCTCCATCCTCCATCCTCCATCCTCCATCCTTCATCCTCCATCCTCCATCCTCCATCCTTCATCCTCCATCCTCCATCCTTCATCCTCCATCCTTCATCCTCCATCCTCCATCCTTCATCCTCCATCCTCCATCCTCCATCCTCCATCCTCCATCCTTCATCCTCCATCCTTCATCCTCCATCCTCCATCCTCCATCCTCCATCCTCCATCCTCCATCCTTCATCCTCCATCCTCCATCCTTCATCCTCCATCCTTCATCCTCCATCCTTCATCCTCCATCCTCCATCCTTCAACTTCCATCCTTCATCATTCATCCTCCATCCTCCATCCTCCATCCTTCATCCTCCATCCTCCATCCTCCATCCTTCATCCTCCATCCTCCATCCTCCATCCTCCATCCTCCATCCTTCATCCTCCATCCTCCATCCTTCATCCTCCATCCTCCCCGAGGGGCCGGGTGCTCTGTGTGTGCCAGGCAGCAGCACAGGGCATGGAGGGCACGGACCTGCCGGGCACCCTGAGCAACGGACAGCAGGGGTATCTTTGATTGGGCTTTTAAAAAAGAGCTTCTGCCAAGAGAATGAATGAATGAATGAATAAATAAATAAATAAATAAATAAATAAATAAAATATAATATAAATAATAATTATTTTATATATTTATAATATTTATAAAGAAATAAATATATAAATATATAAATAATAATTATTTTATATAGTTATTATACTTACTATATTCATATATTTATATATAAATAAAAATATAAAATATATAAATAATTATTATTTTATGTAGTTATTATATTTATATATAAATGAATAAAATATAAAAATAACATAAATAACTATTATTTTCTATATTTATTATACTTATTATATTAATATATTTATATATAAATAAATAAGTATAAACATATAAATTCTTATTTTATATATTTATTGTCTTGATAATATTTATATATTTATATATTAATTTATAATTCTATTTATATATTTATAATATCTATTATTATAATAATTATTATATTAAATAATGAAATTATAATAAATTCTGATAATAAATTATAATATAAATGATAATATAAACGATATAATATAATATAAATAATATATATTTATATATAAAATATAAATAATGTAAAATATAATGTGAAATAATAGCAATAAAAACAACAACAATATTAATACAATAACAACAATATAATACTAACTATAATAATTATTAATATATTTATAATATCTAGTCTATTTTATAATTATAATATATATTACAATATATTATATATATAATAATATATTAATATATATTATAGTAATATAATAATAATGACAATAAAAAGCCTCCAATCCTATTGATTACGATTAGTTGAAACAGCCTTGTGAAACTGACTTGGGTAGGAAAAAAACCAGCTGATTTTAATGAAAGCAAAGATTTTGAGAGAACCTTTCATTCCCTTCTTTCTGGCTGATAAAATGATTTAAAAGATTTTGCCATGAAAGCTGGTAATATTTCTGCTTAGGCACTTCATAGGAAACAAGTGAGAAGCCCAGAAAAAAAGAAGCCAAAAGAATTCACATAAGAAAGTAATTAATTCCAGTTTGATGTTAAAGCTGAGGAGCTTTGGGATTGTCCCTCTAATTCCTGCACTTTTCAGCCTGCTTCATCTGTGTCCCAGTGGATTTTCTCTGGGTTCTGGGCAGGGCAGAGCTGGTCCTGCCAGCCAGGCTGCCATGTGCCAGGACAGCTCTTCTCTTCCCTGCTCAGGGCCGGAGGGGAAAGCCAGGTGAGTTGAGCTGTGTTTGGAGGCCAAGCACAGGGCAAGGAGCCCAAACCCCTGCTGGGGGTGTCAGCTGTGTTTCTCCTGGTGGCACAGCCCTTCCTGCATGGCAGCTGGGAAGCAGGAGGTATCTCAGCTGGACTGAGGAGCTCCATGCTGCAGGAAGGATGCCGCACATCACAGGGACCTTGTGCACCCACCCAGGCTGGTCCCTCCTGCCTCTTGCAGCTCGGGGTGATACTGCAGACACCAACTCAGAACCTGACAGGACTAACAAGGAGGCTTGTGCAGTTCTGAGGCCGCCCCAAGCCCAACCTTGTCCCTGGCTGGTTAATGAATGGCCTCGTTAAGGCAGCTCAGCCTTTTGCAGGGATGGATTTGCTGTGGGAGAGTGGAGGAGAGCTGGGCAGGTGTTCCTGAGCACTGCTCAATCCTGCAGTGTGGGTCACAGAAGTGTGGTCCCCCTTGTCTTCCAGGCTGGAGATCATCCAGGCTGGATTTGTGCCCAGCTGTGTGTCTGCTGGCTGGGTGTGGGGCTGTGGGTACCTGGCCTCAGCGAGGCTGGCAGGGGGAGGAACAGGGGTCCTGCTCCAGGCCTCCTGCCAGCCCATCACCCCCAGGTGTCTGCAGCTTTGCTGGGGCTGGTGTATGGCAGCAGCTGTGCTTTCACCACCTGAGGTGGGCTTTGGGAAGCCAGGAGCAGAGCGTGGCAGTGGGCAGGGTAAGGTGGGGACAGTGGCTGCTGCCACCATGGGCAGTGGGTGGCCCTGATGTGCAACCACGGGCACCCTCTGCACCCTGCACTCCCTCCCTTGGGTCAGGCTTCAGGTCTGCCTTACCAAGAACAAACACTCTCCAAGGAGAGGCTGTTTTACAGGGGCTTTACTCACCCTGAATAAAGAGGGTTTTGTCCAGCTTTTTCAGGAGGTCAATTCTGGCTCAAGGTTGAGGTTTTAAAATGAGAAGTAAATCTTTCCTTCAGAATGTTTCAATCTGGATGTTTCTCAGTAGCTGTAACTCTGAGCAGGCTGTGCTGAAGCCCTGCCTCACCAGGGCTGTTTTTCTGCTGAAATATTCCATCAGGGGAGGAACGTGAGGAGCAGCAGGACGTGCCAGCGCGGTGACTGGACACGCCGGGTCCCGAGGGTGCAGGCGGTGCCTGGGCAGGCAGGCAGGCTCCCGGCACAGCGGCACCTCAGCCGCCTCTCTCGGGGATTACTCACGGCTGGGTGGCCTGGGGGGACCAGGGCTGCTTCTCCAGCCCGGCCTCGGTTCAGGATGTGGGACCTGCCGTGTCCCGTGTCAGCCCTGCGCAGGAGGAGCACGTGTCCTGCAGTCCAGGAGAGCGCTGGAAATGAGTCGGTCAGAAAAGCAAAGCATGATTTATCTGTTCTTGGGATGTGGGGAAGAGCACTGCAGTCATTTGCTGTGTTGAGGGGAACGGGCTGAGAGCACAGGCCCAGTGAGCAGACACCACTCACGATGGGATTTGGGTCCGAGAGCAGCAGCAGAGCTTGCAGTGAGTGAGGCTGTGCTGGGGAAGGCTGCTCCAGACACCCTTGGTGCTGGAATCCCTGGGGATGGAGAGACACTGTGTGTACCAGGTTCCTGGCAGAGGGCTGGGAGGCGATGGGCTTTGTGGCTGGGTGGGGAAGAGGCATGGGGCATCTGGCAGGTGAGTTTGATGTCTGTGGTGAGTGGTGGGCTTATCAAAGCCAGTGAATTCACCGTGGTGTGGGCAGGGGAGGAGTGCAGTTGGGAGTTCACCTGCTCCTCCTGCTCCAGCTGGAGAGAGACAGAGGTCATATATGGCATTGGACACTGCCACATGAAGAATTTTGATCACAGAAAAAGTCCAGCTCCAAAAGTAGCACTGAACATCTGGAAATTCTGTTAACATCTCTAAATCCATCTTCTTTACCAAGTGCACCACACCTCTCTGGCTCCAGCTCAGCCTCCTGGGTACCAGCTGGCTCTACCATCTTCAGGAGTCAGCTCCTGGGGTAGGAAATAATTACAAGGCTGGTACCAACTGAGTAATTCTCAGCTTTTCTTTCACACACCCCCATCCAGCCTTCCTGTTAAGGATCAGCTGATGCTCTTGCCATTGCTCAAGCTGTCTCCTGCCTGGCAGGTTAGCAGTGCTCCAGGCCCCACAGGAAATCTTCTCTGCTGTTTCTCAGCCAGAATGCTTGAAACACAGCTCCTGGCCCAAAAGCACCTTATAGGAAGCAGAAAATCTGATAAGCTGTGTGGGTGGTGGCAGGCTGTAAGGGTTAGCCCCTTGCCTGTGCTGAAGTGTACAAGAAAGGAGACTCAAGCTTCATGAGGAGAGCACAGGGGACTTTGAGGGACCATTCAAGGAGAATACTTGAACTTTCTTTATGCAGCATGCGTTGAGTTAATTCAGGAGGGCAATGCTGGTGTTCTGACACTCTGTGTGAGTTATTTCATTCAGGACAGTGCTGGGTGTTCTCACACTCTACGTGTGTGAGATGTTACAAGATGTCTAACAAGCCTGATCCGTAATGGACGAAGTGTTTGGTTTTTTCACTTTCCCAGCAGCATGGACACCTCACTCCTCACATATTGGAGCCCAGGCTCAGCATCCCGTACCCCAGCCCTGGACACCCCACATTGCAGCCCCTGCACTTCCCACACTGCCTGTTTCTTCTGAGCTTCTCTGCTCTTGAGGCTGCAGAGTGATGTGGGTTAAGATTCATCTTTGGGAGAAAAATATCTCTTCTGTGAGTAAATGTGGCTTTTGTGCCAGCCTGGCCACACGCCAGCACTCGCTTTTTATAGCCTGTGTGTATATGTGTGCTGCCACCACATCCTGAGCCCCTGACACAGAGCGCCTTGGCAGCACCAGTGGGGCCACCAGGTCAGCCACGGGCCACTGGCCTTAGCAGCAGCATTGCCAACCTGCTGCCCATTTCTGCTGCTGCAGGGCTGGGATTGCAGCACCTGAGGAAGTGGGGAAACGCTCTCTTGGGTGCTTGGCACGCTGTGGTCCTGTCTTGGCTGCTGCTGTGGCAGTGGAAAACAGGAGGGTTTAGGAGGGGAAAGCATGAGCTGCAAGGTCTCTGGTCTGTGTGAGCCAAGTCCATCCTGGATTGTGTTGTTATTTAGTTTCTGTAAAGCCCCAAAGCCCTTTGAAGGGATAAAGGGGTATGCAAGTGCATGGCAGCATTATCCAGAGGCTGTGGGCTTCAGAGTTTAACAGTCACTACCTAAATGTGAACCGAGTTTGTCACTTTGTAATTTCTTTAAAATGTAAAAGAACAGGGAAAGCGTCTTAAAAAATAACCCTACAGTAATTTTCAGCAATGTTCACAGCCTTGTGTCTTTCTGAATGATTTGGGATTCTTAGTGTATCTGCTTCCAGTTCTATTGAATTAATGGCTGTATGTGACTGTTTTTTTGTATATGATGTTTTGGGTGGGGTTTCTTTTTTGTGGGTTTTTGTTTTGTTTTGTTTTTGTTGTTGTTTAGTTCAGGAAATACATTCTACAGCAGAGTTGTTTCTTGTGGTGACTTCTGTTACTTCCTTTCATGTTTACTGTGCTGGTGGAAACCTGGTTTTGGCTTTAGTTGTAGATCCTCCCTTGAATGGATGCTGTGCTTTACAGATAACTTTCAATTGCTCCATAGTCATAAAAAGTTTATTAAAATTACTTGCTCTCCAGGAAAGGAATTTGCAACACATTTTTTTTTTCCTATGATTTTTAAGGTAATTGTTTTTATTTTCTGAAGATGTTTACATGCTAACCCATAGTTAGTGGTTTGCTACAATGTTTTTAAAACGTGTTCTAATTCTGAAATGGAACCTTGAATTAAAGATCATGGAATCTCCATGAGGAAAAAAACCCTAACTGATATGAAAAACAATTACATTTAATTGTGTTTTCTACTTTAAATAGGATTTTGGGGCTGTGAGTCTGCTCATTATGTATTAATTGGATGAACTGAAAGGTAAAAAAATATTCACCCACAGATGTTTCTCTGAGAAAAGCTTTAGGAGTCTGCAGTGAATGTCTCCAGGCAGTCACGGGTGAAACTCAGTTTCAGGAACTGTCACAGGCACTTGTGAAACCTGGTGATTAAATTCAGCCACCGCAGCTTGGTTCAAAGTCCATGGAAAGACCCAGGATTCTTCTTCTGCTGAACTTGAAACAGAAGAAATTCAGCATAACTGTAATTGTCCCTACTTCTAATATTTCCTCCCCGAAGCCTTTTCCCTGGAGCACCTTGTCAGGAGCCAGGAACACAGACAGGCTCTGCTCTGTGAACCACACCAGTCCATGCCCAGTTAAAACATGAACTGAGTGTTAGTTCTGTTCTCCTCTCCTTGTGTTTCTCCAGACAGCTGGCAAGATGACCCAGAGTGTTTTTTGAGATGATTTGTGTCAGATGGCCCTGGGGATGGCAGAGCCCCTCCATCCCATGGTGTGGGTGACACATCCACAGCACAGGAATTATTGCAGGGCTCCCTGCCCTGCTCCCACCACAGTTTGAGCTCTGGACAAGCGGGGCTCCTGCTGGGGAGCTCTCAAGTGTGACTCCAGCAGTAAAACTTTGGGCTCTGACTCCCAAAAGGGCCTGGCTGGCTGCAAAAGCTGTCCCACAACGCCGTGTGGGACATGAGAGGCACTTGGGGGAGAGGAGGAAGCACCCACAAAGGGAAAGGACAGGTGTGTCCTGTGGAAAAGAGAGGATAAAGCAGGCAGTGGTTACAGGGCTTGTGCAGAGCCCAGGGCAGCCAGCCCTGGAGAGCTGCCATGGCATTCCAGGAGGGAACAGCCACCCTGCCTCGGTGAGGTGAGGGCTGAAGGGGGAAGAGAGGGACCAAAACAGAGCTGCTTGAAGGAGGATTAATTTTGCAGGCTGGCATATTGTTTTTCCCCAGTTTTGCTATTTTTCAGTGTGGGATGGTGATGGGAGGAGTTAGAGCTGAGCTGTAGGGGCTCCCTAGGCCTCCCACCAACAGCAGAAAGCCCCAGGATCCCATTCAGCTCAGTCCTTCCTCAGCAAAGCACCTGCATGCTTGCCTTTCTAAATACTTTCTTTTTTCCCCGGTGAAGTAACTTGGATTTTTTTAATGTTTACTCACTTCCTAATTTGCAAGGATTAATTAATTCACAATGGATCTCTCAGTCATGGCTGTGAATTAGCAAATCATTAGTGTGCTAAGAGCTCTCTCACATGCTGTATTTAATCCCTGCTTCTAAGAGCTTAGAAAAATCATGCTCTCTCTACTCAGGGATTTCCCTGCAGTGTGCAGGGATGGTGATTGCACTGAACTCGTTTCTTGTGTGATCTGTTTTCCAATGGTCATTTGGAAAGCAGTAGTGTCTATTCTCCAGGAGCTTGTATTGAATTCCTTTAACAGTGCTTGCCTTTAGCTTCTCTTCTCTTCTCTTCTCTTCTCTTCTCTTCTCTTCTCTTCTCTTCTCTTCTCTTCTCTTCTCTTCTCTTCTCTTCTCTTCTCTTCTCTTCTCTTCTCTTCTCTTCTCTTCTCTTCTCTTCTCTTCTCTTCTCTTCTCTTCTCTTCTCTTCTCTTCTCTTCTCTTCTCTTCTCTTCTCTTCTCTTCTCTTCTCTTCTCTTCTCTTCTCTTCTCTTCTCTTCTCTTCTCTTCCTTTCCCCTTCCCCTTCCCCTTCCCCTTCCCCTTCCCCCTCCCCCTCCCCTTCCCCTTCCCCTTCCCCTTCCCCTTCCCCTTCCCCTTCCCCTTCCCCTTCCCCTTCCCCTTCCCCTTCCCCTTCCCCTTCCCCTTCCCCTTCCCTTTTCCTCCCTGATTATTCTATGTTTAAACTTAAATGGTTTTAGCCTAAGTATGGGTTAACAATTTGAACTCAGATATACACACCCTTTCCATCTTGGCTTTGACATCATCTATTCCCAGCTCACAGGTGGGAATTTGGGAACTGCCAAAATTTTGCTGCCCACACGCCATGGGTCCAGGTGACCAGCGAGGTCCTGTCACCTCGCACAGGCACAGTGACCCCTCCTGCTTCAGCCCCAGTGCTGCTGCAGCCCTGTGATCCCCTGCTGGGGAGGCTGCAAGTGTGCCCAGGTGCATTTTTCCATGTCTGAGCTGCAGCACATGGCTGATGAAGACCCCCAAGAGGTCAAGAGGCAACACCAACATCTGAAGTTCACCAGCCAGGGAGCTGTGACATGTGGAGTTGAGAGCAGCAACACTCTGCTACAGGAAATCATCAAGAAGCCCAGCCCAAACCCACCCCAGCAGTGAGACAAGGAAGAGCAACAAAGGGATGTGGAGATCAAAAAGAAGCTGAAGATAGAAGCTGTCAGCTCATGAAAAGCTTCTGGACATTTTGGGAAAGCAGGTCCCACATGGCTGCATGGCAGTACTGCATCAGACCTCCTTGGGCAAGGTTTCACCTCGTGGCTTGTAAGAAATTCATAACTTGTTCCATTAAAAATGTATTTTCTGCTTTAAATATATTGTACCGCACTAATGGACAGTATCAACTTGATCCATGCTGGGAGAGGTGTGGGCTTTTCTCCATCCAGGCTAATTTGCATTTGTCACAGTGACAATAATGAAATAATAGATGAGTATTACGTACAGAGACAGAAAACCAGTCTGGAGTCCTTCCATGCCATGTTGGGAAGTGCAGAAAACCTCCTGTAAATCACAAGCACCTGATGCATCAGGACAATCAGCCCATGTCCAAGGCATGTTCCAACCCCACACTGAAACCCTGAGGGTCACAGCATGGAAAAGTTTTGTGATGCTACAGAGGGTGTAAAGAGTCTGCAGAGGGGCAGGGGGGGTAAAAATGATAAAAAGAATATTAAGTACAAATAACAAATTAATAAATACCAATAAATAAAATTTCAATAATAATTATAAATACTAGTAAAATAATAAAGAATAAAAAAGTAATAATGAAATAATCAGGAATAGAAGAATAGGTTGCACCTTGAGTTCTGCATGCAGTTTTGGGCCCCTCATTTTAAAAAGGACATTGAGGTGCTGGAGCCTGTCCAGTGAAGGGCACCAAGGCTCGTGAGAGGTTAGAAAACTTGTCTTATGAGGAGTGGCTGAGGGAGCGGGGGCTCTTTGGTCTCCAGGAGCTCAGGAGGGACCTCCTTGCTCTGTACAGCTCCCTGGCAGGAGGCTGTAGTGAGATGGGGCCGGTCTCTTCTGCAGTGTCTGCGGTGAGAGGACCAGAGGAAATGGCTTTAAACCGAGGTGGGACATTCAGATTAAACATTAGAAACGTATTTTTCCCTGTTCGGGAGGTCAGGCATCGGAGAGGCTCCAGGGAGGTGGTGGGGTCCCCACCCTGGAGATGCTGTACAGGGGCTGGGTGAAGATGTGGTTTAGTGGCTTAGCGGTACAGTGGCAGGGGGTGATGGTTGCACCGGATGATCTGAAAGGTCCGTTCCATCCTCGGTGACTCTACGACTGTAACAACGCTAAAGAGCGCCGTGAACAACAAAAGGGGGAAATGAGAAAACCGTGAGGGGGGCCCGGCGGCGCCCCCGGTCCTCCGCGCCGGCAGGGGGCGCTGTGGCCCGGGCGCGGGCGGAAGCGCGGGCGGGAGGGCCGGGCCGGTGCGACGCCGTGAGCGCGGGGCGGGGGGGACGGGCCGGGCGAGCCGGGCCCGCCCCGCCCCTGCCCCAGCCGCAGCGCGGGAGCGGAGAGCTGCCAGCGGGCCGGCGGGGCCCGCCGGACGCACAGGTACCGGGCCGGCCGGGGCTGTGGGGGACGAGAGCGGCGGGCATCGTCCGGCGCGGAGCGGGGCCGTGCCCGGAGGGCCGCGGGTAGCGCGGCCCGGCCGGGGCCCTCCGCGCTCCGGGCCCGTTTCTCCGCTCGGCGCTGGGAGGGACCGGCCGAGTCCCGCCGGCCCGGGCAGAGGGCAGGTCCGGGGATCGCAGCCGCTGCTCCGGGAGTGCCGTGCGGCACAGCCGGGCAGCCCGAGGGGAGGGCACGGCCGGGGCCGCGCTTCCCGTGCGGCAGCGCCCCGGTCCCCGAGCTCCTCGAACGTCGAGCCCGGGGAACGATCAGCGCAACGCGGAGCTCGGCTCGCCCCGGAGCGAACCGCAGCGCCCGGGCCGCCGCCGAGGAGAGCGGAGGGGCAGCGGCTGTCCCGTGGCAGGGCCCGGCCGGGCCGGGGGCGCTGCCGGCGCCCACCGCTCTTTGTTAGGGCCTTGGGCGCACCGAGCGGCCGGAGGTGCGGAGCCCGCACTGCCTTCGGCGGCCTCGCGGGGTCCGGCTCCGAGGCCTCTTCCTACAATTGTTGTTCCTGTTGGGAGCCCCGATAGGCCTCCGCAGCTGTGGCTGTGCGGGAGGGCTGCTCAGAGCCTGCTTGCTTTGCGGACTGCCCCACAGACAGCTAACGCAGCGTGATCTCTCTGTTCTGTATGAAAAGAAAAGTTTTGACATTTTTTTTTTCCCTGCAAATCCTTGGACTGCTACCGGTACTGCGACTAGGATGTATCCGGTTTTGGTGTTCTTTAAATTTTTTGCATTTTAATTTCTGGTGAGGGATCATGTAGGTGCCCAGGATTTATTTAAAACCTATATGCTGTCTTGTGGGAATGGTGTGATTTAATTTGCATGATGAGTCAAAGATTAAATTACATGACCTAGGCTCTTCAGTTTCAGTGAGGCAAATAACAATGGGTGGAAGAACAGTTTCAATGTAGACCAGAAATGAAATTTGATTAACATCAAAATGTTGAAAAGTTTTGCCTGCACGCGGGTTTTTTTGAAACTTACCTGTCAGAAACTCTTTAATTCAAGATCCTCAGCAGTGTGGTTCATCAGGAAGTGCGTCTGACTTTCTAACACCTAGAGTTCATGTAGTCAGAGGAAATTTAACATCCTGAGCTTGCACCTTTTTATCGAAGCCTTTAAATAATAGATTTTTTTACTACTTAAAGCACTGTGTACCTTTAATTAATAGTGATTACCTAATACCTGTTGATGTGGCACATGTCTTTAACTGCAGAGGAAAAAAAGAGGCCACGAAATACTTTGTGAAGTAGAATAATCATGGTGCCTGTTCTGGGTGCAGGATTTTTTTGTTGTTTTCAGTTGTCCTGTAGAAATTGGCAGCTAACCTGATCTGTAAGTGTCATGGTGATGTCTCGATAGGTTTCTGCCTGCCTGGACTGTTGTAAGAATATTGTATTTCACTGTTAGCTTCATGGCTTTCCTGTGGTGTGAGAAACTGTTGGGTTGGCCAGCTAGCATGCACTTGGCTTAAATTTATTTGTATTTAATGTGGATCTCATTTGCAGTGTAATATCCCTGTTGTTGGGGCTTCCCTTGGTCAGACAGAAGCACCTTGGGACAGGGGGAGGTTGTATCTGGTGGTGTTGGGACTAAGCAGAATAATCTTAGAACGTGACTTTGTACATATGGACTAGCATGCTGCTGAATTTTTCTGAATGCTGACAGCACAGATTTTTTTTTTACTCTTAAGTTTAGTGACATTCTCTTCTTTATGTTGACACATAGTTCTGAAATTTTGATATGCTCTGTGTGTGTTGAATGCACAGTTGTATAAAATAGAATTAATATTTTAAAAAATATATGTATTTATATAGAAAAGGAGACCAAATAAAAGCAGCAGTTGAGTAATACTTTTTGACAGTATGTCTTTGAGAGATAATTATGCTCTTTTGGGTATTATCAAACCCAGACAAATGAATATTCCCAGTGGGGTGTGATAATATTAAAACTGCACCTCTTGGAATTCCTTGATTGGTTTATTCAGGAGGGGATGGTATCTATTTTGCATTCTATCATGTAGCTCTTATTAATTAATGGCTGGTAGTTGAATGAGACTTGACTTTTGCCCTGTATGTGCTGAACTTCATAAGGTTTTTTATGGCATTTTGGTGAAAATGAGAATTACTGGCTTCCCTTCTGAGTCATTTCTTTGTTCAGATTTTGCAGATTTTTTTACATTAATTGTTTGCAGGCTAATTTTTTGTGTAAATTATGTCTGAAAACTCATCATCTCTGTATTTTGGAGGCTTTAGACACTTGCTAAAATAATGATTTTTTTGGTGGAGTTTCAGAAAGGGGCTGTAATAGCTGGTGCTGCTTTGAAGCAGGGGGCAGGAAGAAGCCTGGTGGCCTTTTGAGTTCCCTTCTGGCCCTGCTTTTCTGTACTTGTGACACTGTGTAATATGGTTTAATGACAAGAGCAGCTATTAAAGTATGATTATCTTTGTCTAATTGGAGGCATCTTGCAGTTACCTATCAAAAATAAGGTTTGACTCATCTGCTCCTTCAAAATTAATAGTTCCACAACAGCCTGCAGCTATTTATGTAAATAATGCGCGAAGCAAAAATGTGAGTTGAATATTTTTCAAATATTATCATTTTTGCATTGTACAGTTGAAATTTTGTGTGTTTAATTCTCTCTTTGCCCATGTTTTCTTTCGATACCATGCTTGTGGCACCACGAGGTGCAGAGGTGTGAGCCAAAAGGAAGCTGAACATGCAGTGAGAAGGTGAAACTTTATGCTAAGATCCCTCCCCACCCCCCAAGTGCAAACACAAAGGTTAAATTAGAAGATGAGGCTGTCTTGAATTATTTTAAAGGACTTGAGCTGGGCTGTTAAATGCACGATTGGGAGTACCTAAGGCTTACAGTGGTGTCATGTGAGTTTGGGCTTTCTTTAGCCTGAGCAGATTTATGTGCTTTCCTTATTGCACCTTGTGATAAAATAACACATTCATTTGCCCCTATTTAAATACTCCTTATAAAAGCTTGAATTCAGGATTGGTCCAAGCTGGAAGCAGCCAAAATTTTGTGTGTTTATGGGAATAACTGTGGTCGTTCCTCAACAGCCTCCGTGGCCTCTTTTTTTTCAGACAGTGTTAATTTAGGAAGTAAATGGCTTAGGTTTAAATAAACAACTGCAATTTGCTTTCTAACTCCCTTGGTCTGAGTATTCTAGCTATGCTTGATATAATCAAAAGACACTACAAAAAGTTCCTGACTGTTGACTTCAAATTTGCTAAAAGGAAATAAATATTAATCCTATCCACAAGGGCATAAAATTCTGGGTGATGTTACTGAATGTTGTAGCTAATCTTTCTGTTTATTGAAATTCTGATACTTGTAGTTAAATTCCAAGTTCCTTTCTAAAGATCCATTTCCTCTGTAATCCTTCCCTCCCCTTCAAACACTCAGAGAATTCATCACTAAAAAGTTAAATATAGCAAGACAGTTCAAAAACTGGCGAGTTATAATTAGTAGAGAACTGTAGTATTAGTGTAACATGTTTTTCTAAGTTCACAAACATCTTTGGATGAAGATATTTATGAGTTACTATGTAGATGTCTAAAACACTGGATATTTTAAAACATTCAGGTATACTGCCAAGTGTGGGAAATGGCTGCATCAGTGAAAAATTACACTGTGCTGCTTTTGATCCTTGCACTGTTGTGTATTTTTCAGTCAGTCTTTTATTGATAACAAATTGTTTTTTCTTACTAAGAGGATGTAACAAATTGTTTTAACTGCAAACCCTGCAAGATTTGAAACGTGCGATTTAAAAATAGCTGAGATAGAACTTGGCTATAAATTAAATAGAATTAATTTGTCAGCTTTTCAGGGAATTGAATGTATGCTGTAATGTAATCTGTGAGAGCAGTACTTATGTTCACTCACTCATGTGAGAAATGCCTTATCTCCTTTGAAGTTTATCTGTGTTAAAACAGAATGAAAAAATGGAGAAGCATTTCCAGAAATGTGGAATGCATGATCTTTTTCTGGCTGCTAGAGCTGCCCAGACAAACAGCTTGACATCTGAAGAAACACCTTTCTGAAAAGTTTTCATTGTTTTATTTACTGACTTTTGAGTAAAGCATGGCAGTGCACAGATATGGGAGGAAAGGCAGCTGCACAGAGTTGGAGAAGGTCCCTCTGACACCCCAGCCAGCTCTTGCAGCCAGTATTGCTTCGACTGTGCAACTTTTCTCTGTCATTTTCTCTTTACTGTCCTGGCCACGTGCACCTGGGAAGCTCCTCATGGATGGAGATATTTTTCCAAATTTTGTTCAGAGCCACAGCAGCTTCTCAGCTCGTCTGCTGAGGAGTTTGCTTTGAGAAAAAGTCTGTAGACACCGAGTTAGGAGTGGTAACTCCTGGATGGAGTGGTAAATGTGTGTGCTGCTCACACCCATTCAGAACACCCTGCTGCAGTGGAGGCTCTGGGCTCTTCCCCTGGGTAAGCAGTTTCAGGAGGTTTTGCTACACTTGTTGAAATGAGACAAAAGTTATTTGTGTCGTCATATTTTACTTTTGACTGTTAGATGTGAAGTTACTGCTCTGGCAGATGATACTCGTTTTAATAGATGTCAGAAGATTATTTTTTTTTAATGTATTGCAATAATTTATAAAATTACCCACCAAATTAGCCACCACATAACATTATGACTTTATTGAATATCATGTCTATACAAACAATAAGCAAAAGTAAAGTCTGTTCACAGAGACACAAAATTTTAGCAGAGAAAATGTTGGAGATTTTATTGTAAAAGAGACCTTAGTGATGCAGACATGCACTGAGTATAACACAGGGATGTGTGAGAAGTCTCTCCCACACAGTTTATGAATGCATGCTTCTTCTAACCTGTCACTCCTGCTATTCAAGTCCTAAGTTTCTTCTGACTGGAGTTTGATAGTGATGGAGAAACTTCGCAGGAGAATTTAAAGAGGTACCTTGGAGGAGGTCACTTGAGGCATGATTGTTGATAAAGACTTGGTATGTGCTTAGTACTACATTAGACAAATGTTGAGAAAGCAAAGCTAATCTTTCAAAAATCAGCAAATATCCCAAACTTTGCATTGTTTGTGCTGATTTGGTACAAAAACCTTATGTGATTGTTTTTCAGCTCGGTGCACATAACATCCTTTGAATGAACTTGTTTAGTTGCAGTGTATTTGGTCTTTTGCTTTACTGCAAAAGAAGACAGGAGGATCCAGGTCCTTGAGGGTTTTTCTTTGGTTCACAGATACTCATGACAGTACATTTCAGTGTTCTTCAGCAGCAGCTTCCTTTTTTTCAGGGAATGGTGCTTAAGCACAGAGAATTTTGTCCACTCTTTGAGTATGTGATATTTGTTGTACATGTTGTCTGCTGGAGCACTTGACAAACACACACTTCATAAACACTTTTTTTCCAGTGACACCCACTTGTGGCGTGCATAAACATAGATATCTAGTTTTATTTTAGATGCTCAAAGGCACCTGCCCTAGAGGTTTGTGATTTTCTGAAAGGGCAGGTGGAGACCAGCTGTGCTGTTTCAGAGCATTCACAGTGGGGTTTGTCCATCAGGCACCTGAATTGATGCTGTGATTGGTTGTTAGCCGTGGAATCTCATTTTGGCCTTCCACAAAAGGATGAACACTCAAGCAGTGACCATGTTAGAGGTACCTGGGTTATATGTTGCCTAATGAGAAAGGAAGATTTGGGATCAAATTCTGCTGCCCCAGTCTTGTCCAAGAGACCTGGTTTTGCTGCCTTGTTGCCTGCTTTCCAGCTTTAAAAAGGGAAAAGTTCATATGGAAGTTTTCATTTCTGTAATCTAGTAATAGTTTATCAGTGGAATGAGTGAAGGCTTCTCTTAAGTATAACTGAGAAAAACTAAAATAATCAAAATAATTGGAAAACCTTAAGTGTTGGCTGTTGGATTTGAGGGTTCATATATGAACTTGAGAAGTTCAGCTTGTCTTAAAATATGATTGAAAGCAAACACAAGCTCCAGTCACCAGGGCAAATCAGTCTTTTTCCATGAATTACAGAGGTAATGACTGACAGCAAAGACAGTTTATTGAAAATAGTCTGTGTTGGCTAAACAAGCGCTGTTCTGGAGGTGATTATTTAGATTTGTAATCTCTAAGAAAAGCAGTAGATTGACTCATCAGAATTGACTAACATAGTTCCGTTTTATGTCTGTAGTTGACATTGAGCAATATCCAAACTACAAACTCTGTAATAGGGTGGAGCTGGAGTAAAGAGTTTTTCTCTGAGGAGCTGCATCCATTCACAGAGCATTTTGGGCAGTCCTGGCATAGCTGTGCTGTCTGAGTGGCATTACCCTTAACTCCTGTTATGGTGATGGGTTTAACATCATTAGATCCAAAAGAGCCTCTTCATTGCAGGGTTATGGAATATTTTCCCAAAAAGACACAAAAACTTCAGGGCATTTGTGCATGCTGAGAAACTTATGAATGTATTTAAGTTTTAAATTCTCTGAGAGAATTTTGTGTCAATTTTCTTCATTCTTTTAACCTGGAAAAACCATACAACCTTCAACTCTCCAGCTTCAGAATTTGTGGTTGTAGTTATTAGTTCCTGCCTGTATATACGGTTTTTTTTCCTCTCAGAAAGAGAAATAAACTCCATTTATTTAAAATTTATTTATTTATTTAAAACATAGTGAGTTTTCCTTCATACTTAGGAACTTCTGTGTGTGTGTGGATATGTAAAAATAAAAAATGTTAACAGCCATATGGGGCTGGATTTATCTTTTACATCCAGCAAAGATGCATTAGATTTTTGCTCTGGGGCTGACCATGCAAGGCTCTTTGCTTCCCTTAGGAATTGTACTGGGTAAGGTCTCAGAGTTGTTGGAGTTTGAAGAGTGGTTCTGCTCTTCCTTGAGCACTGGCAGTCACTCCCTGTGCTGATGCAGGCTGTGGACTTAAAACTATCAAATGTAGGAAGAAATGTCAAGTCTGCGTTTCAGAAGTAGCTGTTCTTGAGCTCTTTAGTGAGCAAGGAGAACAATTGTTGGCCAGAAATACAGAAGCTTTTCTCTTGAAGTAAGATGTTTTTAATTTCAGAATTACTAGCAAGCATTGAGAAATGTTATTAAGCACAACAGAAGTTTCTATACCTTGTCTCTTGTATTCATTATGGTACTCTAACTTTCAGTGTTGTGGATTGATGCCTCTGTGATTTCTACCAAAACTCAGAAAATCCAGACTTTGAGCAAGTCCTTAAATTAGATAACCAAGCTAAACTAATTTCAAAATGACTGTGAAGGGAAAATTAAAATCTATATTTTAGGAACTAAAAGGGATAGTTTGAAAATCCATAAATTACGGTGTCTCTCACATTGTTTATTTAAATCTTGTTTGACTTAATAGTGAAGAATTTTTTAAATAGATTTCAGTACATCTTAATTCTGTGAAATCCCCTTATTTACTTCTGTTTCTAATGGATGGTTGGTCAGGTTCCAAAATTGTCATTGCATGCCTTTTATTTTTGTAATTTTTGAGGAATGTAAAGGTTGAATTACAGTTTATGGGCTGCATCACAAGCGGTGAGGGAGGGAATTTTGATTTCTTGACCATTTCTTAATTTGATTTAAGAGCTCTTGTTCAGTTGAAACCCCTTAGTGATATTGGAAGTGGTTATATTGTACTGCTGTAAACTCCTATTTAAGTAATTTTTGTAATCCCTAATTAAATAAAACTATGTTAAGCTCATGCACCGATTAATAATTGCAAGGGTTGTGGGGTTTTTGCTTTGTTTCTCCACATACCCCTAAGGATACTGACACGTACCAACACAGCTGAAATATGTGAAAATGCACAATGTTAGGAATATAGATATCAGCTAAAATGCAAGTAGTTCACCTGAGCTTGGTGTCAGCCCTTTTGAAGAGGTACTGTCCTGCAGAATGTTTTTTTTCAGTCTTTTCAGATATGATGTGTGGTCATTCCTTGGGTAAACTTGTAGAGATGGAAACTTCTTTTGCAGTGTTCAAATTTTTCTTGGTAGCATTGCAAAGTACTTGCATTAGAGGAGAATCAGGAGTGCTTATTTTAGTATTGTGAAACAATTTGTTAGTTCCCTTTTCCAGTCCAGTCTTCTTATCAGATTAATTAAGGAAACTCTCCCTCAGAGGTGCTTCCCACTATAGTTGACTGAATATTAGTCCCATTAGTCACCTCTCGTACCAAACCTTGTTTTTCACGTGCTGTCTGTGGCCGGGTAGCTCCCAGCCAGTTTTTGATCCATGGCCCTGTCTGTTTTAGGGGAGGTGCTGACTCCTGGATGGGACATATCAGCAGTGCTGGTTTGTTACATTTGTGAACCCTCAGGGCTCTTCTGCCTTGGAGAGTGATATCCACAGCAGCTATTGCCCTTGCTTTGAAGTCAAATCAATTGGGAAGTGTTTCTTTTGGAAGGTGGCTTTGTGCTTTGGTGTTCCCTCCAGCCTCCTTTTCCTTTAAGTGCAAACATGCTTTTAGAAACTTTTGGTCAACAGCAAGCAGGAACTGTAAGGTACTGTCTTGTGAGTTTAGGGTGTAATAAATTTAGATGTTAAACGTTTTATGAAGACTTTCTGAAGAACCTGTCTGTTCCAAGGTTGTTATTTTCTTGTATTTGTTACTGTCATCGAAGCAGAGAAGTTTGCTTTGCATGAAGTGGTCTACCTGGAAAGAGAACTCAAGTGTGCCTGAAAAGAGGACAGATGGAAAGTAGCATGTATCAGCACAGACATCTGACACATTGTTTAGCTTCTGTTTTCTTTAATATACAATAACTTCGTGTAACTGAAACTCTGGGGTGCTGTCAGGAGGGAAAAGGACTTTGATTTGACCTGGGTTTTTCAGGAATGGCGAGTGTGTATGCTGAAGTATCCTGCTGTAACATAGATCTTGGGACTGGGTTCTTGTGAGTTATCAGAAGGACTCTTAATTAAGTTGCCATGGCAAGAGCTTGAGCACATTTTGGGAGCAATCTAGATCATTCCCCCTTTTTGATTCCTGTGCTGCAGAGCATTTCATAACATGGAGTTCATGGGTTAGCTGAACCTCTTCTCCCTCTGCCTCAAATCTCTAAAAGTAAAATAAAATGACATGGTGTTAAATGTTGTGACTCTCACCTCATCTCTCCTGAAGGTTTGTGACTTGGATAGTTCTTTTAGTCCTGGGATGCATCATCTCTGCCATTAAATCTCTTTTTCTTTGCTCTGTGTTGCCCCAAAGGAGCACACCTATCTTGGCAGTTGAGATGTGGTGCAGTTTATGTACCAGGAATTGAATCCCATTAGTGACTTTGAAGATTTAGACCAAAACATTTAAACTGGCAGAAGAAAGAGAGGTTATTTAGGGGAACTATGCAGAGTATACTTTTCTCCAGCCACTGAAGGTATATTGTGATGTTGAAATTATTTATGTGAAATTTCTGTATTGCAACGGCTAGTTCTTTCCTAGGGAGAACAAAGTGAATTATCCTTTAAGATCTAGGGTTTTTTGCTTGTCTGTTTATTATCTTGGCTCAAAATCTGATCACTTATTCATTAATGGTTTGCTGTTTAATTTTAAAGGGAGATAAATTTACCACAGAATCATTGAATAGTTTGGATTGGGAAAGGACCTTAAAGACTGTCCAGCTCCAGCCCCCTGCCATGATCAGGGACAGCTTTTACCAGATGAGGTTGCTCAGAGCCCCATCCAGGCTGGCCTGGGACATTTCCAGGGATGGGGCATCCACAGCTCCTCTGGGCAGGCTGTGCCAGGGCCTCTCCACCCTCACAGGGAGGAATTCATTCCTAATACCTAATCCAGCCCTTACTGCTCTTGGCTTGAAGCCACTCCCCCTTGTCAGAAGCCCTTCTGCAGCTCTCCTGTAGCCCCTTTGGGGACTGGAAGGTACTTTAAGGTCATCCCCCTTTTTCTTCTCCAGGCAGAACAGCCCCAGGTCTCTCATGCTGTCTCCATTTCAGAGGTGCTGATCACCTGTATGCCTTGGCTGGGCTCACTGCAGCAGCAGGTCCATGTTCCTCACGTGCTGGGGGCCCAGAGCTGGGTGCAGCACTGCACGTGGGCTCTCAGCAGGGTGGAGTAGAGGGGCAGAATCCTCACCCTGTTTCCCACACCGCTCATGATGCAGCCCAGGATGTGGCTGGCTTTCTGGGCTACAGTGTACACTGCCATGTCATGTTGGGCTTCTCATCAATCACCATCCCCAAATCCTTCTGGGCAGGGATGCTCTCAGTCCGCTCTCTGCCCAGACTGTGTCTGTGCTCGGAAGACAGGGCAGGACCTTGCAGCTGCTGTGCTTGTTGGGCTTCATTAGGCTTGCATGAGCCCACATCTCACTCCTGTGCAGAGCCATCTGAACAGTGCCAGTCCAGTTGTGAGCCCTGAGGAACACCACTCCTTGTGGGGGATAATACATTATCAAAGTGTTGTCTCTTTCCTGAACCCTGGGTGGCAGGGATAGAGCCAGCTGTTTTCCATTAGTGTATTTCTCACTCTGGTGTCTTGATAGCAATGAGGTAGATGTGCACCTGAATATCACAGATGTGTTATGGCCTGTAATGCACTGATTTTTTTTTTCTTTTATCTTTCAAGTGATGCCCATGAAATTAATTCTTGGTCTTGAGTAACTAGGGGGAAAATTTCTCCAGGCTAGCCTCTGATTTTGCTGTTCTCTGATGTGTTCCCCTTTGCTACATTGTCCTCAGTACAGCATACCCGAGAGGAAGCCGGGAGTTTGCTCTGAGAATGAGCTGAGTGAGAGTTCTGTACTAAAGGCACCTCCACACAGCTAACTTGGGGAGAATTGGACACTTGATTGCTGGTGTACTGATGCGTGCTGGCAGTGTGAAGGAAAGAGCACTCTATAAAAAGTTCTTAACCAGTAAAGCCCTAGCACAGCTGCAGTTACCATGCTCAGAGGTTGTGGTTTTACTAATCCAAGCTGTATCTCCACTGGTAGGATTTGCTAGCAGAGCTGTGTCAGTAAAGCTTTTGTATTGTCATCAAAACTGTCTTCTAAGTGCCAGGGACCATGTCAAAAAAAAATAAAATAGTGTGACAGAAAGCAAATTTGTCAGATGGATAATGACCTGTGGATCAGCACAGGTATTGCCTGTGCTTCAGCTGCTAGTGCTGGATAAGAGATAATTTAAGGGAAAAAGCCCTGAACAACTCTTTTCCTTTACTGGGTGAGAATGTAATGAACTAGAGGGAGAAGATTCCCAGTAATGGTGGTGTCATGATTCTCAGTCGTTTATTGATTGTCCTCTCCTGCTTTCTCTGTGAATCAGTACATAACTCCTGTAGGTTATTTGTCAGCAACTCCCTTTTGTAGAGGAGGAATGTGTGGATCATTGGATCACACACCAAATTGTCTTGGTTTCCTGTAGCAAGAATCAGCTCGGATTCATGAGAACTGATCTCCCGGTGATTTACATTTTAATTTTTGTGTCACACTCCAGAGATGTCACAGCAGAGGTGACAGTTGCAGAACAGAGGTGTCAGCTGTGGTCTCAGCCACCTCTGTGGAGTGTGGCTTGCTCTTTGTAGTGCAGCTTGCTGCGCTCCTTGGGTTTCAGTTTCAGCCCTACGTCTGCCCAGCTGATGCCCAAAAGTGAACCCAAGTAGTTCCTGTCATGCCAGCTGGTTTGTAAAGCTTATGGAACTGAGGTGAACTCCACTAACATCAAGAGTCTTTAGTTGTGAGCTCCCAAATGGATTATTTTGGAGGGGAAGCCTCCACATGTGCAGTGTGGCGAAGCAGAGATGGATTGAGAGCGTGGGCCAGTAGTAATCACTGTGGGGACAGGGATACTCCTTGCTGTGTCTTCCCAGTTCCTAGGCCAGTGTTTTTAGGATGTTCCTGAGCTATGTCAAGGTCACTGTTTTACTGATTAGAATCTTAATGCTTTAATGTTATTGTTCTTTAAGTGATCTTATTCTTTTGTAAGTTATGTTTGTTAAAAATTTGTTGATCTTAAGGTAAATTAGATGAAGAGCTACGTTGTGTTGAACTTTGATAAACTTAGGTTGAGCATTAGAAGTTTTTAGCAGGCCACAGAATATGGTCTCCAAAGAGAGTAAGGAAACCATGGGAAAAATATTGTTGAATTTCTTTAAAGTTAGTTTTAGAAGTGATACATTTCTCATTGAAATTGTATTTGGGTAAATACTTCATTAATTTTGATTTTTTTTTCCTAGCTTTGTTATTTGTACTACTAGAGAATGGCTTTTCTAAGTGTAGGTTTTTGTTTGAGAGAATATTCTCTAAAGAAGATTGTGTCTGGAGCAGTCCCAGACCCATCCTTGCAGTTTAATTGGTCTCAACTTGTGTTCAAAACAAAACACCCGAAGCACACATCCACTTCCCTTGTGCTGGTACTTGGAATTCTCATCCTCCTTCCTTACGTAACCAACTCGTGGTAAAGTGATGTTTTCCCCCTGCCCATTGCACCAGCTTTCTGCTTCAGTGCTGATGTTGTGGTGCTGGTGGGCTTTCCTGTCCTTCACCTGGGTGCTTTCTCACACTCAGCTGATTCGAGTTTCTGAAATGTGTGAACTCTAGGTCATATTTCACAATGTGTAATAAATCAGAAATGAAACTACAGTGTCCTTGTGCCTCCACTTTTGCCACTACTTCACTCTTAAAATTGACCTTTAGATATATAACAGAAAATGTGGTATAAAGAGAACCTCTGGAAGGGAATGGGAATAATATATGCAAAGGACTAGGACTAGTTACAGAGGAGACTCTTGCTTTGCATTTTTGTTTCCAGGGGTGGGTAGAATGGCATGTACAGAATTGCAGCATTTTTTGTCATGTAACAAATATTCTGGGGTTTGTGATGATGCAGTACAGGCAACTGAGCCAACAGGGGATTGACTGTAATACCAGGTTAGGAGCAAATCATTTCAGCTTCTGCCTGGGCACAAGTGGGCATATTGTCTCACAACTTTTCTTGAAACTTCAGGTAAGTTCTTTTGTTGTTTTTTTGTGCACAATGTGCTAGAGATAGTAGTTGCTTTTAGTGATGAAATGTAGGATTATTATTGTTTTCATTAATTTTTAAGTATACTTCCCAAGGAGTGGGTGAGGCACTCACATGCCTGTCTGTATACCATATTGCAGTATAGCAGTAAGGTTTGTGGGGAAATGGATGGGTGGGGTAACTCTGAACAGCACACTAGGGAAAGAAGCTGAGTCAGAAGATTTCCTTCAACATGGAGACAGGCTGGGATCTCACATTCTAAGCTTTGGTATTAGCAAGCTTTTCTGCTCATGCTGGATCTCTGAAGCCCCTTAAAAGCAGCTGTACTATTTAAAATCAATTTCTACTTAATGTTTCTGTAGCTGTGTGTTAAACTGCAGTTTCTGTAATAATGGACAAGTCACAGAGTACAATGTAGTTTTCTTTGTCCAGTGTGGTTCAGGTGTCTGTGGGAGAAGGAGGCTCTTGAAGAGGCAGAAGGATCAGTAAATTGATTGAATGGCAAGAGAGAAGCCTGCTTAATGAATCAGATGGCATTTGGTGCTAACAAAACAAGCAGGGCTATGAACTGCCAGGCTTCTAGTTGCTTGGAAATTTTCAGAAAGTAAGAAGCTATGTCACTTTATTAATTTCATTTTTATGTAGACATTTTTTTTGCAATTTTACCCTTTTTTGTTCTGAATCAAATGAATGAATTTTTTTTTGTCCACTTCACTGTTCTTCTGTGTTACAGGAGGGATTTTTTTTCTTCATGATTTTCATTTTTCCCTGAATTAAGTTGCCATTTTTAAAGAGAGGATTTTTTAAAAATTTTAATCATTGAGTGGGTCACACCACAAATAGTTCTGTGATGTAGAGTTGTGAAACTGCTTTTGAATCACATTAAAGCTTTTATGTGCTGCAGACTTGATAGAACAAATTAATAGTGAATTTTAAGAAACATGCTAGTGTTCTGTGCTGGGTGGGTCATGCCAGGTATAAGATAAACATGCCTGTCCTTCAAGAAAACTTGTATGTATGAATTATATTCCTCACAAAATTATCACAACAGATCCAAACAGATCATTGGTGTAATTATTTTATCCCCATCTCAAAGTTATGTTGAAAGAATTACTGAAAAGTTGTGTGGGAGTATTTAGAGGATAGCAAAAGTGCCCTAGATCTGGATTATACCTTTAAATTTTGCCAGTGATTACCATTTACAAGCACAGCCATGCTCAGCCACAGAGCCATGGTTACACTGAATAGTTCATGCTAGAGCCCTGAAATACATTGTGGTGTATTGTGCTTTCTGGTGCTCTTTATCAATCTCATTTCCTTTGTGATAGGAAAGGTTTGCAGGTGAGCTTGTGTTAATAAACCATGCTACTTAGACACACATTTTGGATGAGAGGCTGTTGTGTTTCAGTTTGTTTAACGTATTCAAAAGAAAAATAAAGAACTGCTTTGGTACAATACTGAAGCTCTGGAAAATCTTTTAATCTAGTGAGAAGCCATATATCCAGAATGAGAATACTGACACAGCACATGAAAAATGTGCAAGAATGTTTTAATGAAGACTGTGAGTACTCAGTTTAAAGAACACACTGAAGGAAATGATGGATGCTGCCCTTGGCCATTCTATGTGTGCAATCAGAAGGGGTATGGCCTTTCAGGAAGGTGTGCTGTAGGCAGGAATTTGCAGTGGTGAGCTGGCAGCAATATTCCAGATGCTTCCCAGTGGCACCTGCTTCTGTCCTGCCATGCTGCAGCTGCTGCTCCACGTGAGTGGGACAAACCATGCTCACAGAAAGTACAGGCAGCAACTTCATCTGCCTAAATACTCTGGTGACTGGTGACATTTCAGAATCGTGTACAGGAGAGTTGAATAGCTAAGAATGTGCCACTT
This sequence comes from Pseudopodoces humilis, assembly GCF_049639895.1. Taxonomy (NCBI): domain Eukaryota; kingdom Metazoa; phylum Chordata; class Aves; order Passeriformes; family Paridae; genus Pseudopodoces; species Pseudopodoces humilis. The sequence goes on along the minus strand of NC_142210.1, from coordinate 2,833,474 downwards.
CTGGCTTTGAAGTACTCAAGTTTTGGAATTTTTTTTCCCAAGGAGCACGGTAGCTTGCATAAAAAATGATTCTTGGATCAAAGGCATGGCTGTCAGTCTTTCTTTGGGATGCTGGGCATGTCTGAGGGTGAGACAGTGCTTTTAAAAATATATAATTTCTCAATCTGTTTCTGGTTTTATCATTCCAACCAGACTTCACAGTGGTGAATTCTAGCTGAGCTAACAGCCGCTTGTAGCAATTACACCTGAAGAAAACTGATTTATGTTATTGTTTTCATTACTGCCTTAATGATCCCTGTTAATCCAGGAAGCATGAAGCAAAAGAGTTCTGAGGGAAATCAGGTCTATCAAGACAAACATGAGCTTGCTGCATTATATCTTTTTAATAACAATATGCCCCTTTTTAGCAAGATGCAACATGTTGTGTCAGCAATAGGGTGATAAATTGTCAATTTAAAATTCAATAAAAAATGCAGTGCAGCCCCAACTGTTTATTTTGAAATTAGGTATTTTACCTTTGTAGACTCATTAGTTTATTTAAGTGTATTTGCCTAAGCCATTCTCCTAGGTGTCATTAGCACTGTGGAAGGTAATTGACACATGATATGTGGAGAGAAGTTGGCAGCTTCCCTCTACCTGGAGGATGAGGAGAAGCTGGTGTGCCCTTCCCTCCTGACTGCCTCAGCCCTCTCCTCCTCCCTTCCTTGCACTGGGTCTGGCTCACAACTCTGGATGCATTGTACTGGTTTGTTTTAAGAACCTTTCAGAATTTTTATTTTATTTGTTGTCTCTCATTTTTGTTGGCTTTGTCTTCTACCATTTTGGTCGGTTCAGTCAGCTGGGCACTGGGACAAATATCAGGCTTCTCAAAATAACTGATGGAAAGTGACCTTGCCCCTCCAGCCCTGCTGTTGGTTCAGCTCCAGTCTTACCATGAAGTGCTCTTCTGGAGACACCAGGAGCTGATTGAGAACTACTTGCTGCTCAAAGGGATGTTTTTTCTACATTCCCCATACTACTCATAGTTTATTTGCCTTTTATGTGTTAGTTTACTGGTAGCTTGGTGAGTGTCTCAGCTCATGGATGGGTCAGCTGCTCCTGGCATAAAACAGGGGGAAGGGCTGTGGTGGTGCTGGGAGCAGAGGGGGAATGGGACATCCCCATCAGCAGTGGCCAGCTCTGGGGTTGGCTCAGCTGCCCTGGGGAATCTTACTGATAATTATTTGGCCTTACTAAAATCATGTTGGTTTTGTTTGATCTGCAGCAGTTTTCTTATGTGCACATTAAATGGATGTTACATGGGCTTTCTTACTAAGTTGGGATTCTTTTAACATGTGCAGTTGTGGCCAGGAAATAGCTGAAGGGTTTTTTCCTCCTCTTTTCCTCATTAGGAACTTGCAAAAGCAGTCACCTTAAATTCTTGGTGTGTACAAACAGGGCAGCAAGATGCAACTGAGGGCTTAATGTAGTGGAATGAAATGGTGAGGGCCATAATAGAATAAGGATTGAGTTCATGGCTCCTGTTTGTTTCACAAAATTGGAAATGTAGGGGTTTTGTACATTGGTTTGCATGGGGATGGGTGATGCTTTGCTCTCTGGAACTGGAATAGTGTGAATACCTAAATTGTGCTTTATTTATGGATTATACTTCTGTGCAGAGAACAAAAAGTTTAAACTATATGTTGTGGTAAATTCATGGTGTGTCTAAAGTAGAAAGGCTTAAGTTTGCCTTTGTGTCCTTGCTTATGCTGCTGGTATGGCTTTCCATTCAATTTAATCCCTTTCCTTTCTTGCCTTTAAAAGTCTGTGCTGGTGAGACTTTGGTGCCAGAAATTCATTTGTCCTTGGAATAACTCTACACATGTTAGTGCAGTCAGGAGTGTAATTGTACCATTTCTTGTACCAATATTGTTCTGAAAACAGTAGTGCAGGCATCTCACAGTAACAAAAATGTACTTTCTACAATAGAAAAAACCACTTTTACTAGTTAGTAATTAGGTTTTAAATTGTGGCACACACTTCTGATTTAGAGGTAGCATTTTTCCTGACCCTTCAAATTAAAAAATCGCAGCTACATGAGAGACCGTAGTCCAGGCTAGTGTATCTATTCTTTAGAGAATTTAAATTAATTAAAGAGAAGGAATTTGTTTATCATGCTTCTGTACTTGTTCCTTTGTTTGTTTTTTTTCCTGCAGGAGGGTTGTCCTCATAGAGAAATGCTGTGTTTCTTTTAACTCAGCACACACTTTAAAATCTTATATATGGAATGCATTAGATTTAAATTGGACATTATTGATTGTGTGGTCAATCCAGTGAATAAAAAAATACAAAGCCTTAGAGATAAAGCAAACTGCATGGATGCCTGGAGCATTGACAGAAGTGGAAGTTATATACTATCTGAAACAGGGAGGCTGCTATCTCTGCTTATCACAAAAGCCCAAATGTCCCAGTGTGCCTGAGTGTGTCAGTGGAACCTCAGTCTGGGTGTTTGTTTGATGGTCCACTGGGATTGGTAACATCACTTCAGATTTCTGATTGTGCCTGTGACCCCAATGCTTTGAGGACCTCACATTTTGTTACCTTTGGTCTCCCTGAATTCTGGTGAAATGAAATGCACACCTGAGAAAGGCCAAGGTTTGTATAATATTGTCCATGGCCTCTTTTAACAAATGGATGAACGTGAGGGTTCTGGCCAGGGAGGATACAGCAAAGCAGAGCACAGAGCTGTCCATGTACTTGTTGCAGTTTAACTCTTGGGGAGTCCTGTGATCCTTTGTTTAGCCACAATCAATGTTTTATCCGGAATTTGCAAGGCGACCAGGTGCTAGTATTGTGAATCAGTTATCATTTGACATGATGTAAGGCCTGTTCTTATTTACAGAGAATGTCATTTGATGTTGTTCCCTTTTTTCTTGTGTTGCAGATGTGGGTGGTGGCAGCTCTTTCCGATCCCACACAGATGTTGTCATTGTCCATTGTGCACAGAGTGCTGTTGGGGGTAGTTTTGCTGGGCTGAAAAAGGAACAGCCTGTCTATGTTCCCCTGCATGAAGTACAGCTTTGAGAGACAAAGTGCTGCTCCTCCTTTTTTTGGCAGGATGTGGCACAGGTTTTTCAGTAACAGAATTTTGCTTCAGGGTTTGTGGGATCTTCAGTTTTGAGGCCCCAGATGATGTTCCCAGCAGTGCTATTGCATTCCTTCCAGTAATAAAATTGAAGTGGAATAAACAGTGTATTTACTCCATTTTATATAACAAAAGAAATACCTTGAAGCAAAATGTCACCTTCAGTAATCAAGGATGTAGATTTCCTTCTTAGAGGTGCTGACAGTCATTCTTGATTTTTCTAAATTGCTTATGAGAGGTTCATACAGGAACTTGCCTGAATTGGGAGAAAATGTTTGATATAAATGTATATGCTAGTGAGCTGTTATTAATTGATTATTTTCTACTAGATATGCTAGTACATGAATGAAGCTTGTGTATGACTTGAGTGTGAGTGTATGTGTAGCTGATTTCCACAGAACCTGCAAGGATTCAGGAATGGATCAAAGCTATAGACTATAGTTAATTTAAAGAAAAAATTGGGCACTGTCCAGAGCAAAAGCAAATTTTGCAAACCTAGACCTTGGGTGCACATGAGGACAGTTGTTTATCAATCTCCTACATTTCCATAGGTTTTGTGTTGTCCATGTAGTCTTTTAGACTTTAGGAGTAGCATAGTTCTGATCCAAAAAATGGGTGTGCAGAGCTTTTTTCTTTGGTTTGATTTATTTTCTTTGTATAATGCTGTCATACCAGATTTTGTGGTTCCATATGTTTTTGTTCTCTCAGCTGTTTTGATTCCTAATAGATTTGCTTCTGTTTTAATGCATAATCCAAGGAATTAGAACTGGCAATTTCTCAAGCCAGTCCTTCTCTCTTACATGGGTATAGCCATCTTCCAGGATGAATAGGAAGAGTAGTTGTTAAATACGGTTATTATCAGTGATGATATGCAAACATGAAAGAATCCAGATTTGTTTTCAGGGCTCATCTTAATTTGGCAGAAGTAGTAATCAAAGGAAGAGATAAAGAGAACATTTAAAATGTTACTGTGATGCTTGAGGTCTGTCATTTCTGTTGTGGGGAAATGGTGCTTATTTTCACACTGTCTCTTTCTAGGAAAAAAAAAAAGTCCTGTGAGAAAATACCATAATTTTCCTTAAATATCATTTAAATGCCATTGTATTTTCATTAAATAACAGTCAGTTAGTGGTGCTTTTCTTGGCTGTAGGTTTCTGTTCCACTAGATGTGATAGAGGCATAAAATTCTCTTGTCAAACAAATGACCTGTGGGCACTTTTTGATCTCTTTCTATCTCCTGCATTTGTAATTTCAGTGTTACAGCCCCTTTGTGCAGATTGTGAATGAGAGATTACTATAATGACACATACTACAAAATCAATGCAGCAGAAAGTCCTTGTGATATATTAAAGAATGGAAATGACTGGTGGAAGGTCTTGTTTCAGCCTTCCTGCTGATACTTTTGTCTGGAAGCAATGTAATTAAAAATTACCTACCTTATGCTTTGTTAAGTCAGTTGTAGGCATGGAACAGTGAACGTATGATCTCTGTACTGCTTACCTGAAATCTCTATTTATGGAAATTTACTTGGCTAAAGATCCAGCTTCTTCTGTTCTTACCCTTTAAATTGTTGCCCTTGGGCCAGGCAAACTTCTTTGTTAAAAGAATAAAAATAACTCAGAAATAGCATTACATTAGGATTTTTCATCCCTGATCAAAACTCTGTTGAATGAGATCTGGAGTAATGTTCTGGAATTCCTGGTGGATGAGCTGGTATTTAACCAAGGAGCAAAGTGCATCGTGTCAGATAAGAAACTTCAACATGTACTGCTTAGAGCTGACTTATTACTCCCTACACAGACACTGCAGGGAGATAGAAATTCAGCTTTTAGTGTAATACCCCTTCTTTGAAATGACAATGCAGGCTCTGCTCTGCTCTGACAGTTTCAGCTGTCTTTTGTGTCCAGCAGAAGTAGCACTGTCAGCATTTTTAGTGGAGGATTTCCTGTTCTTTTCTGTCTAGATTAGAGTTGTAGAAATATGCTTCATGGAATTCACTTATAAGGTTTTATTATTGTTTAAATGTGGGTGTATGTGTTTAGTAACAAAAGCTTCAGTACACGTGTTTATTGCAGTAGTACTTCTCTGTTCTGTACACAGAAGAGAGTATATATATATTTATATGTGTGTGTGTGTGTATGTAAAAGTAAATACATGTAAATATACAGAGGAATAAATGCATTTTGATTCAAGAGCCAGATATTTTTATGGAAGAAGACTTTCTCCTTTAAGACATGTTTTATATTTTTAAGAAAGATACACATCAGGTGTTGTTTTTAGTGTTTTCAAGTACTGTATATATCCCTGCTAGGTGTCAAATTTTATTTTCCATCAAATGTGTGAAGGTGAGATTGTTTTTCAGTAGTATTACAGATACAGAAGTGCCAGGTGTTCTGACAGGAATAGGCTGCTGTCTGTAGTTGTAGGTCCTGCAGTAAGGTGTAGGCTTTGGGGTCTCCTTTGCATTTATACATTATGGAATGAATCTGGGTAAAAGCATGTACCTGGGTAGTCATTGCAGAGCCCTGAGACACGAGGAGCTCTGTGTCAAACACCTCATGTGGGAAGGCATTTTGCTTGACAGCATTAATTGGAATAATTAATCCTTGCAAGTCTTGCCCATATGGGGCATGTGTGGAGTATGTGGTTTTGGATATAATTAATGTACTCTTTAATTTGCTCCTGAAACATAAGATGACAATTTTAATGTGAGTTCTTTGATTGTGTATCTTGTGTTTTAAAAGAAAAAGAAATACAAGAATTTAAATTTGTCATGGCAAGCTCTAGTTCACCTGTCAAGGATCATTATTCCATGTATGAATACCTTTGCTACTCTCTCTTGATTTTTGTGTTTTGTTATACAGAGCTCAAGTTTCTATTCTTGATGTGCTTTCTTTCTCCTTCTTTTCCAGGTGAAGCAGGAGCCATAGAAGGAAGACCTTGTGGTTTGCAATCATGCCATTCCCCTTTGGCAAGTCCCACAAGTCTCCTGCAGACATAGTGAAAAACCTGAAGGAGAGCATGGCAGTTCTAGAAAAACAAGACATCTCTGACAAAAAGGCAGAAAAGGTACAGTTGTGATGTTCCAGTTGCTAAACTGTATTTGAAAGTGGGGGAGAGGGGGAATTTACAGCCATTAAAACTGAATCAATTAGGAATTATTTTGGTGGTTTATACTCTGATAAAGGGTAATTTATGTACCTTTGAACAGGTGCATGTGCTGTTGGTGGTTGGCTTATGCTCTGGCAGCTGATAATGATATTTAAAATTATTTGGAACTGTAAGACATTGCATTCTTTTAATAAACAGAACAGCTGTACAGCGTTCTGGTGCTTGTGACCACCAGAGTGCCTTCACTACTGCACAGGTAGTTCTGTCTCTGCTTGTCCATGCAAATCTTTACAGAGCAGAGTGCCTCTTATTGCAGCTGAAGAACTTTGCCTTCATAGATAGAGAATATCTATCTATGCTGCCTCTTCTTCAGCCCACAGTAGATGTGGTAAGTTCCTGTGCTAGTGCAGTTTCCTTTAGATAGATGTCTTGCTACATCAGGCTCTGTATCTGTCCACAGTCATTTACTTCTCAGCTGGCACTCTTGATTTTGCAGCTTTACAGGAACTGGCCTCAAAGTTCACCCTGTGTGCAGCTGCATCCCACCTAGTGAATTGTGTGGCAGAGGTTAAGATGAGCACCCTCCTTGGAGCCTCTCCCAGCATCATTTTACTATTATGTGCTATTTTTGGCATCCACAGTCACAATCTTTTCATGTTCACCAATATTTTTAAGCAGAGTATGGCCAGCTCCTCTACATTCAGTTTCACCTAGATTTGGCACTACTACTTCTAAGGGTCTTAATTAAATTTCCATCTTAATTCTGATATTTTGAATAATCAGCATCTTCTACCCCTTTGTCACCATGTGGTGTGTTCCAGATGTCTTGAAGTGTATGATCCTCTGATGCTTTTCCTCTCTTGTTGGAGAGGAAAATGTTACATTCTGTTATGCAGGCTTGTGTGAAGGTTGGGAAGATTTTCATTTGCTGCTGCTTTTCTTCTTTCTCTAAAAGAGCCTTCCATCAGGAGAGGAGGGATAGGTGCATTCTGAAGAGTCTCTGATGGGACTTGGCACTGCCTCCTTTACCTCAGCCTCATTATTAGTAACAGGAGATGTGGCCTGGTCTTAAAATGTGTGCTCTTTCGTGTCCTCTCTTTTTGCTGAGACCCCTAGTGGGGTACAGAGCAGCCCATGCCATTGTGTGTAGCTGTGCACTGTAGCACATGCCTGTGTTCCTGATGCTGTAGCTGAAGGTTGGTGTGTACCATTTCTTCTTGCTGGCCTTTAACCCCACACCTCCATCTTTTTCAAAGACCTCGTTTATGTGAGGCTGCTGCTGTGACAAGAAGTAATGTGCTAAGCCTGTGGAGTGGTTTTTTCTGTGTCATACAGAAGGTAACACATGGTGTTTGCAGGAGGACAAAGGCAGCCCACATTCACTAGGTTAAGTGTGAGGGGGGCTAAATCCTGACATGTAGGGGAATGAGCCTGGGTATGGTAGTTCTGTTCCCTGTCATCCTTGCTATTCACAAAGGAGCTGATGAATCCGAACACTCGCACCACCAGTGTCCACATCTCCATGCAGAGATTATCAGGAAGTATTTGTTTCCTTGGCAAGCCAAGACTTCAGGAAGGGGATTCTGGTTGTGACTGTTTAGCTCAGCTGGTTTGCTGCTTTGCTAGAGAAAGTTCTTCAATATCTTATGGACCAGTCATCAGATCTTTGAGGGCACAGTTCTGAGTAGACACCCTGAGTTTGTGCCCTCTTCCTGTCCAGGCTGTAGAAATGACTGAAGTTGGAGTTAAAAGACAGGAGTCTGAGCAGTAGCCTTTATTAGAAAAGAACAAACATTTCTTCATGCCCACATCTCTGTATTTAGGCATTTTTTCTATTTCATGATCCTTCTTATTATGATGTTTCTTTCTGCAAGGTAACTTTTTGGCCCTCTTTGGAGAATTCTGTGCTGGTGGCGGGGTGGGGTCTGTGACTGGTAGTGGAACAGAAGTAGAAAAACTCACTCTACATGAAGCTGCACTTGACAAAAATTGCTGCCTGGTACTAAAAGGGGAGAAGGATGCAGAAGTTGTTCTTGTTTTTGTGACTTCATTTTATTAGCGATTAGATGTGTATAAAATATGGTGTGTCTCAGTAATTTTGTCTTTGTTGCTGTTTGATGCAGGGGTATGCATGGTGTAATTTCAGTGCTGGGTCAGCATGCTAAATACTCAGTACTGGTTGTAAAAGTACCCATTTGGGTTAAGGGACTACCTACTTTCCTTACACTATTTTGTTTTAGTATTGAGACTGCTACTACATTGAGAATGGTCTATAACAATTTTGTTGCACAATTGGAAATACAGATTTATAAGAAAATTAGACAAATAATTTTCCCTGGAAGTTATAAGTGCAATAATGTTTGAACAGAAACACTAATTTTTTTCAGTGCTTAGGCTGAAATTTAAAATCGTTAATGTTTTGTGAGCGAAAAAAAAAAAATCAAAGGATGTAACAAAGATTTTTAAATCTTGTATAGCATGTGTTCCTGTCCATTCATTATAATCAAATGGAAGATATTCTTCAAAGTAAAAGATGTAAAACAATTGTAATGTCTTGTTCAATTATGAAACATTTTGCCATGTAATACTGGAAAATTTGTTTTATAACCAAAAATCTGAAATTCAAGTATATCCTAGTTACATGTTAATCTACCTTTTGAGCTCTGTGAAGATTGGAGAAAAATTAACCAGGTAGTTCTTTCTCCAGGTCATTTGAAATGTCCTTTAAGCGTGTGGTGCTTGTTTTGGAGCTGAGCTGGGGGAGCTGGGCTGTGGCACACTGCTCCCATCTTTGTGTGCCACAGCTCTGGTGCTTGCTGGCTGCCGTGCTCTGCTTAGCACAGTGGCTCGCTGTCTGTCAGTATTTTGGAAGGGAATTGAGATGTCAGGTGCTTTATAGCTGAAATGTGTTCATCATTGATGTTGTTTGTTCTCCATTGCTGGTGCTTTCTCTGAAAGGGGGGCTAAAGGGAAGGGAAAGGAAAACTCCTTTCCTATAAGCTGGACCTACCCTTGATCTAGTCCATTAGTTAGTCTTTATTCACATCCCTTCCTCCTCTTTGGCTGATCCCAGCATTTTTTTCATACTACAGTTCACTTGGTGTGTGGCACACATTTACTGTCATGCAGGTAAATATTTACTCATGCAATCAAGCTGTTCTTCCCTACCCTCTGACCTTGGGCTAGCCTGGTCCCAGCAGCTCCCTTCGGGCTGCTGGGTGATTGATTGATTGTTTGAGCCCTGTTGTTATCCCAGGCAGGTTGGCCTCTCTCCTTTACGTCACAGCACCTTGAGGAATGGGGCTGCACCGTGAGCTGCTTGGCTCAGCTGGCCCAGGGTGCTGCTGTGCCATGTTGCCATAGGTTAGATTTCATCCAGGGAGTTAATGCTGTCATTCATAAAGCAGTAGACTCTTTAGATTTGTTACGCATGTGTGTGCCATTAATCTGTGGTTGAAAGAAGGCTGAAGGTTAAGTAATCTGCCTGGCCTCCAGTGTGGGGCTGTTACTCAAGGGGTAAAGATTAGGCTTCTTCAGGAAGTAGAAGGTGAGAGGACATGCTTCTCTTCTAATGGAACTTAACTCTTCTGTGGTGGCAGCGTGCTAAATGTTTACTGGAAAATCATACAATCGTTTTTGGCCTTTAAATGTACTACTGCACTGATGTAGTTACTGATACATTTACGGAATTGTATGTTTTTGTAAGCATTCTGAAATCTGGCCAATTTAAATAGTCATTAAAATGATGCTTTTTACTTGTGATAGATACTGCTGTAGAGTAGTAAAATTATTCAACCAGTACAGGCTCAAAGCTATGTCTGGTTTAGCTTTTTGATGGATGTTTTCATTAATAGTGCAGTTTCTGTAACTGCATTATCTATGTGCAGATACCCCAGCCACTGGGGTTCCGTAGGTCTGGAAACTGCCAAGCTCACTTGGAAATATTTCAGGACTGGCCATATGTTCTTTATCTTTTTCTACTGGTCATAAACCCCAAATAATGCAGCTGTACAACTCTAGATAGAGTATTTGGGGTTTGCACTGCTTACCATTAAAGGACCATATCTACTAAATTTTAGGGTATTTCGCTGATCTTTCTAGAAACTGGAATAAACCATAGCTATAAAGACATGCAGTTATTCTGGTGTAGCAATGATATGTGTGACTTCATGGTGTCTGCTTTTATTTTAAAATAATGTCTTCCTGTCCTTCTTAAACATAGAGAAGTAAGTACTTTCTTTATTTTCCTTGCTTTACATTTAGAGTGTGGCTTGTCCTCAGATAGTATTGATTTCCTGGCACCATTGAATTTCAAATATGACTTGCCATGAAATTTTTCTCTAAAATTCAAGTTGCTCAATCTCAGTGTTGAGAGCATATTAATAGAGGTGTTAATACTTAACAAAATATAAATTTAAGCATATATGTACTTAGAGACTACAAAATACATAGAGAGTATAGATATTCTGTATATATAAAATACACCAATCCTCATACATTGTAATGGGATATATTTTATGTATTGGTACATATGGTGTCTGATTGTTAGTTCCACTTTTGATCACGGATTTTTGGATGAACCTTATTGTGTATTTTGATTTTTATCTGTAGAGATTTTTTTCCACCATCTTAAAAGAAAGCAGTGCATTTAGATCTCAGTATCTTAGAAAATCTTGCAAGTGATGCTAGCCAACCTTCTCTTATCTTTCCTGATTTTATTTGTTTTTAGTGGTTTTTTGCTTAGCTCTTCACATCAATATTTAACTTAGCATTATATTTTTCAGTGTAACTATCTAAATTCCATTCTGCATCTGAAATGGCAAAAATAAGTCTGCATATCTTGTATTTGGAATATGTTTGAGAGTTCATGGAATATATAAGAGTAAGGAGGCTCTAGAAATTTGTCAGACAATTTCTAGTCCTTTTGATGTTGTATTTTAGATTAGAAGTGTAAGAGTGTTGTATTTTATGCAAATGTAGTGCATCGAAAGACATTGATTACTGATATAATACTTCCTGAAAACCTCATACTTTTATTTCCAGAAGACCTCAGAAATGATGGTTGGAATGAGGCAAGGCTTTGGTGCTGCAGGTGGTCAGACACTGGTACAGGTTGCCTGGAGAGGTGATGGAGTGTCCATCCACGGAACTGCTGGGAGCAGGGCTGGCCATCAGCCTGCTCAGCTTGGCAGGACTGAGGTGGCCCTGCCTCAAGCAGGTGGTTGCATCCTGATGGCCTCCTGAGGTACCTTCCAGTCTGAGCTCTGCTCCTTCTTAAAGGTGTGGTTAGTGGCAGCCTTCAGCTGAAGGGTTCTTTCCAACCTCAACGATTCCCTGTCTCTAACTACTGCTTCCCACTAAAGCTTCATGCCAATGCCAGGTTCCAGTGAAGCACATTCAGGTGCTATTGACAGTTGTGAAGAGCACTGAAGTCCAACTGTCTCTTATTGAAGTTCTCTTATTGATGTTCATGTTGGGCTAGAAGGCTTTTTGGTTTTTTAAAGCCCTCAGTGTGTGAAAACACAGCATTATTTTCTGCCTGATTTGCAAGCATTTCCATTACTGGTGTCTGTCTTGGGCTTGTGGTGAGGGAGAGTGCTCAAGTGTGGTTATTAAAGTTTTGGGGTTGGGAGGCTTGTTCTCTTTCCTGGGGTTTTAGTAGGACAAATTCTCTACTCACCTTCTTAATTACAGGCATGTCCTCAATACTGCCATCTTTTAGCTAAAATAGTCACTCGAGCTGCCTTTCTTCCTCTTTCATCTTGCTTTCTACATTAGTGTGCAGGGACAGACTTTGCTTCCTCTTCCCTTGGCAGCCATGCATCGAGGATATCCCTTCATATCTCTGTGCCTGACAGATGTTCCTGTTCTTCTCCTATGAAAAAGCTGTTTCTTCTGAATTTCAGGGAACAATTGTGTAATTCTGCTCCGGTATGGTGAGCTGCTGTTCCCATTTCACGTCTTCAGGAGCTGGAGTGAATCGAAGTAGTCTTACCAAGCACCTGCTTCTTGCTGTCTCACTAACAGTGCACAGAAATCCTTTGGGATTTCGATTGAGGAGGAGACAGCTGGGACTAGGAACTGAAGTTAGCAGGAGGAGGGAGGCAGCAGGGAGTGGAAAGTTGCGCAGGAACTTAAAATGATACGGAGCCTCCTTAAAGGTCATGGAATCCTTGCTTGCATACCTAGCAAAGCTGGAATGGCTTTAGCTTGAATAGTGCGTGGGTCATGCTGATCTTTAGCCTCTCTGGATAAAAAGCACAAATGAGAAATCTTTTTACATACCCTTTATAAGAATGGCAATATTCAGAAAGTGATATTTTTTTCACTTTTGTTAATTTTCCGTGAGCTATCTATCATAAATACTTTACATTAAAGTGTATGTACACTTTGTTGGCAGGTTCATCTAATTTCTAAAAATCAGTGCACTTACAAACCATTCAGACTTCTTAGGCATATGAAGAACCATTATAATTAAACCATCCATTTATGATGATTATTTTTAGCATTTTCCCCCCAAGTTCAGTAAACATATATATTGAAAGGAGTAGTTCTTTTTTTGTCCAATACAGCTAGATTTTAACATTTAGAAGTGGGTGTTTAAAAGTATTCTTGTTGATTTATATTTTTTTGTGAGATAACTGTGTTCCACTGCTAAATGTTGCTCCAGCTCATCCTGGCAACTTAGGAATTCCTTACAAGTGACAGGTCAGACCTATCTGTCTTCTATAGAGTGGACTTCAAGCAGGGAAGGATTTTTAGACCTTCAATTTTGTCCTTTTGAGTATATCTCTTTCTGGGTCTGTTGGCCAGGTTGTTCTTGTGTGCTGAGATAACCTGAAAATTAAAGTTGGTTCTTTGTTTGTTGGAAAGACTTCACCCACAGTAAGTGGAATGGGAGCCTACTGTTTGGCAAAACCTCATGTGTGCAAAATCTACAGGAGGGATACATGTGGTGTCTCTGAGGCATGAGGCTCCATGTCATGCTTTCCAGTCTGATCCTGCACAACTCTTTTACAGAATGGAAATTTTGTCAGGTTCTTTTCATCCTATTGCTGTTCTTTAGGGGATTTTTGAATGGGAAGTTAAAAGGCAGTAAAAAGGAAGAGTTTTTTACCTTTGGTAATTAAATTGTGTATGTCTTGCCTGTGCTTTTCATTGTTTGGTTGTTTTTTTTTAAATACCAGTCTCATAACAGTCTTATTTGCAGAAAGAATATCTATTGTTTTTTTACCAGATTGTCATTTCCTGATTATTCCCACCCCCAGTGGAAGTTTGTAGACATTAAGAATAAAGGAGTGTGCAGTTAGAAAGACAAATGGCATTGTGCTCTAACTATTGTTTTCCAATTTTCTTTAGGCGACAGAGGAGGTCTCAAAAAACCTTGTTGCCATGAAAGAAATCTTGTATGGCACAAATGAAAAAGAACCCCAGACAGAAGCTGTGGCACAGCTTGCTCAGGAGCTATACAACAGTGGTCTTCTTAGTACCCTAGTAGCTGACTTGCAGCTCATTGATTTTGAGGTAAGAAAGGAGGTTTGACAGTTCTTCTATTCTTTATGTTAAAATAAACACATCTGAATTCCTACCGCTTCAATTGATTAAGATGTTTCAGTCTTCAGCTTTTATTTTGTGGTTATGACACATCCATTAGAAAGAGAACTCACTATTCCAAACATCATAGAAGATTGAGCAGCTAAAGAATAGGAGTTCTGTGAGTTTAGGCATATAAACAACACAAATTTGAAGCAGATAAACCTCTAATGGTGGTACAGTTCTTAGGATTATGGAAGAATTCTGAGTTGTTGTGTACACAGAAGGGTTAACATCTTGGGAGTAATCCCATAGTGAAGGCAAAGCTTAGTACTGCAAGATGTATCTATATTATGTTCATCTTGCTACATCGAATTACTAGGAAAAGTAATAGAATTATTGTAACATTTATGAAGAAGTTTAAATATATAATTTAAAGCTGTTAGTTTTATTAATAGTCCAGTATTTCTCTCTCTTTTTAAAAACAAGTGATGCAACCTTTTTGCTTTTCCTCATCTTTTTTTCTGTTTATTAAAAAAATAAACCCAAATTTTCACTGATCAATTCAAAATAGCAATACTTACTTATATGTAAACATATCTCTCTACAAGCCTCTGTGGCATTTGTCACCACATGGAATAATTGACCTTCCCAGCACCATAGAGAAAATAAAGAACTATTTAGTTCTGAGATGTTGCAGTACAATTGGATTTTTCTCTTTTCCCTGAGGTCTCGCAAGAAGCTTGTGGCTGTCTAGGGAAGGAGCCAGCCTCACTCCACAGCCTCAACCATAACGATCATCCCCCTTAAGATTGCTTAAAAATGGGATTGTTCATAAACAAGCTGCTCAGGATACAAACGCAGCAGTTTAAAATCCTATTGTAGTTTGACATTCCAAAAACAATGGCTTTCTTCCCTGTTCTTTCTTCTCTCCCCTCCACCCCACCCATAACTCCCTCTGATTTGTGTTTAATTATAATACAGTGGTATTTTTTCCCTACCCACACAAGTGTTTATACCATACATAAAACATTCAGGTTGTTAAATAAGCAAGAGAACCTGGGAAAGCTGAGAGGGAATGCTGAAATGGGATGGCCTTTAATTGCTGAAGAAAGGAAATCATGAAACGTCAACTGAATTCTGCTGACCTCTAGATCGGTATCAGCCTGGTGTTTACTCAGCCCAGTTATTAGCAAAGGAAACCTTCATTATCTCCTGCTAATGAAGAATGATAACGATTTGCACAGGCTTGCTCTCATTAAGGAGAACTGTGCTTTTTATTCTAAGGGGACATGGAAAGATTGTGAGTTGTTTCCTGCCTGTGGCTCTTCTGCTGCTTTGTTTCACGAGGATGTGATGGTATTCCTTGGAGAGAGAACAAATCTTTCACTGCTTTCTAGGCTGGACCACGTCTGCTTTTTATGGCTGGGAGCTGGCAGACTGTCCAGCTATTGTTGTTACCTAGAATTCATGTCAACACACCTGTGCTCCAGATGTGCTCCAGCTTCCCAGCTGTTAAAAAGCAGATTTGATATCCCAAATATCTGTGTGGGTTTATTGCATTTTAAATGATTTTTCCGTTTGAAAATGGAAATACGTATTTGATTTTCTGGTGGTTTTTAAACTTGAAGAGTTTTTAAACTTGAAGAGTAAGAGGGTCTAGAGTTTTTTCTTCCTGGTTTCCCACCACAGCTGGAGATCATTCAGTGACAAACTAAACATTTTTTTTTCCTTTCAGTCTCACTTCTGAGGGAGGTTTCCTCGTAGAACAGGAACAGACAGGTTATTAATAGACAGGGACTGTTCATTGTGACTCTTAACTCGTCTCAAACTGAATCTCAATTGCTATGGTAAAATCAACCCATAGAAGAGTAAGAAGTGAAAACTAGAAAAAACAACAAATTTGATGTTTTAATGAAGAAAACTGTAATTGTCCAGCCCTTACCTTGTGCCCAGGCCTGTTTAAAGTGTTGTCCTTCCCTGGAAGCTTGCTTTCCAATAAAGCAGTCAACACAACCATCTCCTTACCAATCTTAACACTTATCTCCTCGCTGGTTTGCACTGAAAGAGGTGGTATCCCTGGTGAAACTGGGGTTTTTGTTCTGTTGTTTTGGGATTTTTTAAAAAAAAGAAAATAATAAAAAAAAACCCAAACCAAAACTGGCTTTTGCCCAGGGGAGCTGAATCCTGCTGAGAAGACAATACACAGTGTCCCTCTCACCTCTGGCCGTCGTGACTCTTGGCACAGAGTCGGGGGCTGTTGGTCGTTGTTGGGCCATGAGGTCACTTGGCAAGGCACAAAAAAGTGACAAAACCTGGCTGTGGGGTTGCTGTGTGCCACGGGCAGCTCAGGGATGGGATAATAAGGAAATGCTGTTCTTGCTGAGGACTCGGAGGCAAATGCCACGGCCCAGTGCAGCCCTGGCAGCGCTGGTGAATGGGAGTTGATGATTATATTATGTGGAGTTTGAGTAAAGCAATTCCTGCAAACAGTGCTCTACTCATGTCAGAACAAAGAGTTCTGGTGTTGCTTTGGGCTGGCTTTCAATGGAATTGTAATTGAGAAAACAAGCGTTTACAAACAATCTCTTATATCCTGAAAACAACACTCCAGCAAAACAGTCTGTGGTAATTCACAAACATGCCATTTGTAAAACTCCAGTCCTCCTACGTTTTCATAAACATTTAATTTTTTTCTCACTCAGTCTTTTCTACACTGATTAGAAAATGGAAAGAATTTTAAATAATTGATGTTGTTTTTAAAATCGTCGCTAGTTAAATACGCCCTGCATTTTACTCAAAAGCTTCCTGGTGCTACTCAGGAGATTTACAGAGCAGCTAGAGCTTGGCAAGAAACAGTAAATGCATCTAGATTTGGTGTGGAACATTCAGGGAACCTGTAGGTGGAGTTGCTTAACAGGCCTTTATTTGCAGGTCCAATCTTAGTACAAGCTGGCCTGGTCTTTTTCTGGAATAGATCTGATAACACATAAATCCTGGAGGTATCTTTGTGCAGTCCAGAATGGACAGTTAATTGCAGAAATCTGTCTTTTAAATGGTTCATATGAATTACAGTGAAAAGTGCTTATGTATATAATCAGCTTTTTGTTAGATGTCTGTACCAGTTTGTCATCTTCAGCTGTGGTCTGACAAGAAATAAACAGGAGATGAGTATTTATTCAACAAAGAACATTTCCAGTTCCTTTTACACTGTCTGGTGCTATGCTTGTGCATTTTTTTGTGTATAATTTGTGCTGAATTCCAGCATCCTCGTCTTATTTATACTTCTTTTGTGCATTGAAAAATGTGAGACTTTCATTTTAGGTCAGTGGATGATTTCTGTGTGTATTATTCATTCATTTATTTATTCATTCCACTGTGATAAGTTGCAGTTTTTAGTTGGATGTTAACACTGCAGTTGGAAATGCTCTGCACACTCTTAATGGTGGCATTGTGTGTCCCTAGACAAGGGGAGAGAGGATAATGGAATGTTGAAGAATGTTCCAGGCAGGAGCACAGTTAAAAACTGTTATATGTTAGCAAAATCAAATATCAAATAAACCCAGGAGATTGATGCTACATAGAAATATCCGATGGTTTTACTTCTGAATGGAAATTCCCCATGATCTGGCTGCAACTTGCTGTCATGTTTTGAGTGGTTTGGCATATTTGAAATGGGCAAAAATAAATACAATATTGAATCTGCTCAAGATCAGAGTATGGAGGCTGCCTGAACTGCACAACACCCCCCAGTACGGCTGCACGAGGTGATGATAAATGTTTAATTGTTAACTTGCCTGTGGACTTCAATATTTTGTGTTTAACTGCTGATGTTTTTGACAGGGCAAGAAAGATGTTGCGCAAATTTTCAACAACATTCTCAGAAGACAAATTGGTACAAGAACTCCCACAGTTGAATACATCTGCACTCAACAGAATATCTTATTCATGCTATTAAAAGGGTATGTGCACTGTGAAGCATAAATATGTTGTTCCATGAAGTAAGGGCTTTTTAAATGCATGGAGAAGCAGTGAGTTCTGACATGTTTATTCTTCCTTTGCAGTATGCTTGATTTTATTTTCTTTTTCTTTGGTTTTGGGGTCTGTAATTCTCCTAAGTAAAAGAAAAATTGAGAAACAGAACAGCAACCATCTACTTTTGTATGAAATAAAACTGAAAATTGAGAACTGTTAGTACTCTGAAATACTCTTACTGGGCTAGTAAGATGTTTTGCTTTCAGTATTGAAAGGAAATACTGATATTTAATACATTAAAAAGGCTCAAATAAAGATATTTGAGCCTTTTTAAACTATTCTCTTGTGAATTTGCTCATAAAGAGTTGAAGGCTGTTCTTTTTCCTTTTAACCACAGTAATTTCCAGTTTGCTGGTCTATCTTAGACTTCTTATTCATAGTGATTTATATTCCTGTGTTAACACAAACACATCAACACAAACCTGACCAAAAAAAAAGAACAATTTTGGCATATTGTGCATGCCAGACAACTATTTCTTCCTCTCTTCTTGTAGTATCTGGTGTGCTGGATATTGGAGGGTCATGCCATAGTGAATCCATGGCTGAGCGTGGAGACCTGCAGCTCTCAGAGCATGAAAGCAAAAAATAATTGCTTGAATTTCTAATAACGTTAATTAAGAAAGTTCTGAAAATGTCAGTTCCACTGTGTTATTTTGGGACAGAAAAGCTCATCAAACATTAATAAACAATTAAAAAAAACACAGCTATTTATAAATCTGGCTACAGTTTCTGGGTAAGCTTGCTGTGGTTGAGGAGTACTTATTCCACCTACTGGGATAACTCAAGGGTGTATGAAAGAGCCACTCATCTCAGTGGGATGTTTGCCTGTTGGTAGCATTACTTGCCTGTAATGTCATTTAAATGTTAGAGGGACAAAAAAAATATTAATTGTGGCATAATGCAAAAAATATTATTGAGTCAGTGCATCTTGAAAACGATTTACAAAAGAAGGCAAGGATATTGGAGGTGCAGAGGGATAAAACTGCTTTTTCAGCGTGTTCTCATGGTAAGCGGTTTATGAGGGCTGCAGCACATTGGTGGTCACTTTTAGTCTGTGTTGTCACACTCCAGAGAGCTTTATTCTCACAGGGGTTATTAAAACTCCTATTTATAAGTCAAGATGTTTGAAATGGGCATTTAGCAAGTTACATGTTATGTCTGGTATCCAACTGAGACAAATTTATGTGAATTTAAACTGTGGCATGAATTGCAAAAAGTTCAGTAGATTTCAAATCTCCACGACAGGTTAAATGGGAGAATATTGCAGGATTTCATGAAAATTGTTTCAGTTTTTTGGTAGGGTAATACAGTTAATGCAGTTTGCACAATGATACTTTTCTCCTGAAATTTTGGGGAATTTCAGTTAGCTTCCACTTGTTTAGGAGGGAGGATTCTGGAGGTGTGAGGCAGGAAGGCATGTGAGAGGCTGTGACTGCTCCAGAAGCTGGAACCCCATGATGTGCAGATCAGCCAGTGATGCTGAAAAATAGTTCAATGAAAGAGGAGATCTGAATTTATGTCCAGTATTGTTAACCCCTCATGATCATATGGAAAGTTTTATGGAAATTGCTGTCATGTTTAAGGCAAATGATTTACTGCTTTTCCTTGTGTCTGCAATCCCACCAATGTGGAACAAAAAAACTGATGTTGAGAGCAAAGAAAATATTTTTATTTAGTCTTGTTTCCCAGTTTGTGAAGATCTTTTGAGTTGGCTATAATTGTAACTGTTGGCTATTTCAGTAGTATTTTGTAGGAATATTTTAAAATGGAGTTTAATGCAGCAATAAGTACCTCTAATTTTTATGGGTTTGTTTACTTCATAGTACTGAACACTGTCATTAGCAATTTGGTGCTGCAGTGCTAACTTGTGAAAGTTTATAAATTTATAAAGAATCTCTGTTGGGTTTTTGTAATAGGTACGAATCTCCAGAAATTGCTCTAAATTGTGGGATAATGCTTAGAGAATGCATCCGGCATGAGCCACTAGCTAAAATCATCTTGTGGTCAGAACAATTCTACGACTTCTTCAGATACGTGGAAATGTCAACGTTTGACATCGCTTCCGATGCTTTTGCCACATTCAAGGTAACTTCCTTGGAATTGTTACTGCTGCAGTCCTCTGCTTTGTGAGCCCAGTGCTGTGTGTGATGCTCCTGGCAAAACAAGCTTTGGGAGAGGGGAATAAGATAGGTGTGATGCAGATGGGTGAGCTGGACACTGTTCCTCCTTATTTCTCAGAATGCCAGACACACCTGTAAATACATGTAGTGCATTTGCTCCCCAAAATTTTGTTCTGGAGAGCAAGCTGTATTGTGCATTACCTGAATGCAGGTGTACTCCCATGCCAGGGGCTTTAAATCTGTGTCTGCAACTCCTCTTCTGCTCCTCCTGAGGATATTTGATGCTGTTGCTTGGTCTGGGGAAATTTTTTGTGGCCTAATTTTTGTGTCTCTAAACCAATCAGTTATGGGGACAATAAGAATAATATTAATCAATATTAAATGGTGAGTCTTAACCTCAGTTGTGTGTAGTGTGCAGAGTATAGCTTTGATCCATAAATAGCACTCTTCAGTGATAATTTCACAGGCTGTTTCTCTGTGAATTAAAGTAACTCAACACAGATCTTTCCTAAGATGCCAAGATCCTGAGCAGTGTGCAGGTAATTGGACATTAATGTGTTTAATGAAATAGCAGAATTTTGGATTAAATGTCTTATGTGTGTGAGAATGTCTTTGTACTTTTAAATCTTTTTAGTGACAGTACTGGGTTTGTGCTTTTTTACAGGATTTGCTTACAAGACACAAGTTGTTAAGTGCAGAATTTTTGGAACAACATTACGATAGGGTGAGCAGACACCTTTTCATATTTATAGCTCTCTGGTCCTGTGTACCTTATTTGAAGAAATTGGTGGTTTTATTCCTTGTTTAGCTCTGGTTTTGGGGATTTCCACAGAATATTAAATCAACTGAACTTGGGGTTCAGTTTTCCCCCTCAGTGCCAAAACAAATAGTGTTAGAGGGTCTCACTTATCCCGACATTTTCAGCGACATGACTCCAATCCTTTCACCTTCCAGCAGATTATTCAGAACCAGTTCCACAAAGATACTTAAATGTTTAAATCTTACTCTGATTAAAACTCCCAGACTTCCCAAGCAGTTAAAAAAAAACAAAACAAAACACCCCAAAACCAACAAACAAACTTGGAATCCGCTTTAGTTTTAAAGGTTTGTCTCCAGGCATGTTCATTAAATCACAAATATGTCCTCTGAGTGACTGAGCTTTATACAGGAGACAACAGGCATTATTCCCTTTTGACTACTTGCTTTAGCCCTGAAATATCTACTGAATAATGCTTTAGGCACTGTTTGGGAATTAAGAGGCTCTGAGAAATTAGATATGCAGGGTCGATACTTAGCTGACCTCTTAATCTACTTCAGAGAAAAGTTCTTGCTGTGACATCGTATCTGAAACATGAAGAGATTTGATCAAAGTATTTCTAAGAAAAGTCACAGTGAAACTGTATTTAACAGTGTTACAGCTGTGAAACTTAGACTACTTGTGAATAGTAAAACTTGGCAATATTAAAAAACCTAAAGAGTGTGCAAGGTAAATGTTTATTTTAGTCCTGCCTGACTCAGTGACATCCTCACGTTTTGACACACTGAATGGCAACTCCAGTTGGTCACTTGGGAATTTGTAAAAAACCCTGTAGAAATTAAAAAGTTCGTTTGATCTGGTGAGTGCAAGACATCGAAGCCTTGCACTGAATGTGGTGCTGTGGGAGCCAGGCCTGGTTCCTCCTCCAGAGGGAGCCCGTGCTGCGCTTTCCAGGATATCCCTGAGATTCGGGAACTGGGGAGCAGTGCCCGGGCAGGAGCTGTCACCTCAAACACCCCCTGCTCCCAACCCCTGCCGTGGGCACCGACAGCAGAGTGCTCACAGCCTCGGACACTTCCAGGGATGGGGCAGCCACAGCTTCTCTGCCAATGAAATGAGGAAACTCTTTCCCCTACCCTGTAATCTAAACATTAAAGTCTCTTGAAAGGGTAAATACATAGTTTTTAAAGCGTGTTCAGTGTTTAACTTTGTATACACTTTAAAAGCGTAAGTAATGACTTACAGGAATCTGCTGAGATTGCAGATTTAGTTTGGTTTTGTTAGGGTTTTGAATCTCCTCCACTTTGTTGCAATAATTTGGAAGAAGATGCCTATGACACTTGAAAAAGTCCTAACCCTTCTCTTTATTCTGTGTTTAGTTCTTCAGTGAATATGAGAAGTTGCTTCATTCAGAAAATTATGTGACAAAGAGACAGTCACTTAAGGTAAGGCAATTTTATTTTCTTCTTAACTGCAAAGAGTTTCCCTTTATTTTCAAGGTGAGTTAACTTTATTTGAAATGACTTCTGTAACAGCCTTGAATAGTATTTAATTCTCTATACATTTTAATTCTTGGGATCAGCTACTTTTATTTAGTCTAGTTCTTACATTATTTAGTGTCCAGCACAGACCAAAGTAATTTCTCTCCCTATGAAGAAATGGCTCCTCAAGTTTCTTTATTTTTGTTGATTTTTTTTCCTTCAACAAGTCTGGTTACATTTAAATAGCTTAACAAAGATTCACGTGATGTGCCTAAAGCAATGCTGATCTTAAATTCATATAGGTTAGAAATAATGAACATAAATGTAATACAGAGATTGCAGCAGAGGTGATCCTTGTGGGGAAAATCCTTTTAAACCCTTTAAGTAGCAAAAGAAGTGTCAATATTTCATTTGATGTACTAACCTGTTTTATTGGGTTTTGGGGTTCTTTTACAAAGGTATTCTTTCTATTCTGAATAGCTTCTGTATAAGTGGAAAAAAAAAAATGAAGTCATGCAGGAAAAAATGAAAGACTTCTCTTTCCAATTCGTAAGAAAGGGGAACAAGTGTGATTTTTCACTTTCTGAGGAAAAGGAGAAACGATGTCGTTGAAATAAGGGGAAAATGCACCTGCACTTAAAAATTCAGGGCACTTAATTCTACTGACCACTGGTACTGCATTGACAGAGCACCCACCCCAGGGGGTTGAAAGCATTTATAAACAAGTTGATTCTTATGTCCAGTGTTAGTAACTTTTTCATTTGGGCTTCTTTTCTGCCTTCAGCTTCTTGGTGAATTGTTACTGGACAGACACAACTTCACAATTATGACGAAGTACATCAGTAAACCTGAAAATCTCAAACTAATGATGAACCTTCTTCGAGACAAGAGTCGTAACATTCAGTTTGAGGCCTTCCATGTGTTCAAGGTATGTTACAAAACCCCACCATGAAACAGAACGAATCTGACCAGAAGTTGTTTAATTGAGTAAACTGCTTAGCTGAGCCTAAATGGAGATTATCTTAACATCTGCTAAGTGATTAAATAAAGGGAGCACTGATGTTTGCTTTATTATGATCCATCTTAACAAATAGATATCTTAGTTATCTTTTGAAAACCATTTAGAAACCTCTTAGGCACTTCCATGTGATTGTCAGAGTAATGTCTCTTAAAAACTTGTGGAATTAAATGCAGTAAGATCAGGAGGAATGCCTGATTCCATGTAAAAAATCATGGAGTTCAAAAGTGGTTTTATCACACTGCATGATCTCTGAAGGACATCAGTATTTCACTCAGGTCACCTGAATTGTAATTTGAACATTATAACAGATGGCTTCTGACTTGGCAGCAGACAGGCAGCTAAGAGTTATAACTCGAGATCTAAAAATCTGCAGTGAAGTATGAGATTCCCATCAGATGCTGCACATGATATGAAACTATGCATTTGCCATAGAATTTAACTATAAAGTGTCTTCAGTGGTTTCTGCAGAGGGTGTTTTGACTGGTCACTTCCCACAAACTAAATTTACTCTGGTACTGCTGTTCAGGTTATGTCCTGATTAAAAAAAAAAAAAAAGGAATTTTATTTAAAAACTTTCATTTACCCCATTATTCTTTTTTGTGGGATGCTGGAATAATTAAAACATAGTTTTAATTTATCATCATCATCACATTTTGTTAGATTTTTTTTTTAACTTAACCTTTTGTTTCTTACTGTTGTGCTCAATTCCTCTTTATTTTCTTGCAGGTGTTTGTAGCCAATCCTAACAAGACACAGCCTATATTAGACATCCTTCTAAAGAACCAGACCAAACTTATTGAATTCCTCAGCAAGTTTCAGAATGACAGGACCGAGGATGAACAATTTAAT
Organism: Pseudopodoces humilis; assembly: GCF_049639895.1. NCBI lineage: Eukaryota > Metazoa > Chordata > Aves > Passeriformes > Paridae > Pseudopodoces > Pseudopodoces humilis. Next base: position 2,809,443 of record NC_142210.1, on the reverse strand, counting down.
GATGAGAAGACCTATTTAGTTAAACAGATCAGGGATTTGAAGAGACCAGCACAGCAAGAAGCTTAAACTCCAATAAACCTTTAAAATATTAAACCCAAATTCAGCATTTGCTGTTAGATATTCAGCATCAGGCACTCTTATCGATTCATGAGGAACATTACTGCTAATCTGCTGTTCAGTGAACGGTTTTTGTTTTTCTCTTTTCATTTTTAGTCCAAGTTGAGAAACATAGCTGCTGCTTTCTTGCACAATGTGGACTTTCTTGATATTTGTGTCATTTCAGAATTCAAAGACACTGCTTGTTTTAGGAGTCCTGAAAAGAAAGATTCTAGGTCCGTGAAAGCAAACATATAGATTCTAGTTTGGTCTAGGAGAGAAGGTATTCATGTAGTTAAGTAACAGGTTGCATGCTTGCAAATCTGAATAAATCTGTATGTTTGCACTTACCTTGTTTGAGATAATGAGCACAACGTGACCTGTGCATACCTGGCACCATAGTATAAGATTATATGCCTTGATTTAAAAAAAAAAAAATGTGCAGTGCTTTATTTGTAATCAAAGGGGAAATGTATCTAAGATGTGAGCTTATTGGGATAAACAGTTGTCTTGCAAATAAACTGATATTGAAACTTAGCAACTTTTAAAAGAGTGAAATCTCAAGGTTCATAAGGAAAATGTATATATGCCTTTCACTGCTTTATAGAATTTTTTTGACATGATTTGATTTTTCTGAGACTTGACTTGTAAACTTGGAAATATGTTCTAAGGGTTTTTGTTAATTTTACTTTGAAGGTATTTCAGACAGTAGACCTGGCAATGACATTTTGCATTTCATTTCAACAATGCTTGCTGGTTTCTTTTGTATATAACTCCTAGGCTGCTCATTTCTTTAAAATATGATTTAATTTGTACAGCAGAGGAATGTTATTGTATTAGTCTGTAACTATTACCTAATATTGAATTTTGCAAAATGAATGCTCATATGTAATTGAATAATTCAGATCACATGGAAATGCTGATTTAACGATCTTAAGTACCGCAGCATTTAAAAGGAAACAAAAACCCAAACCCAAACAAATTCTTTGTATTCACTTATCCAGTGGGGTGCCATCAATTAGGGTAGGCTGAAACAGAGAACTGGAACCCTTTCTGCTATGTTCTTACCAGATGATACTGGCCTTATTTAATTAAGCTAGCATTGTGCTCACCGGCTCTGCAAATGGCAAGGATTATGCTAAATTAATATCGATTCCTCTGACTTCTGGGGAGCCTGCAGTGCGTCACTTCTTACAGTAAATAACTCAGTACAGTAGCTGTGTAAGTGAATGATTTAATTCCCTCCAACCTCAAGAAACAATTTTGTAGGTGTCCTAGGATAACGAAATGATCTAATTTTTTTGTTGATTTTCTTCTTTAATGCTGCAAACTATCAGTATTTATAAAAACAGAAAAACCCAACTGATTTTGCACCATGTTTTTGTTACTGTGACCATACAAAAGGAATCTACTAAATATAGCTGAATGATGTAATTAAAATTGTATCTATCCATCATATAGTAACGCTAAGATCGCAACCAAGCCAAAACTCGTGGATTGGGGTCTGAGAGTTCCAATTGTGCATGACTGAATGATTGGGAGTGCTACAGAAAATGTTTGTTGTTTCCCGTCCTCTTCCCACTTGGAATATTTCACAATCAGTGACATTTGAGCTGATTTGAAAGCCTTCACAGGGGAAATCCAAGAGCTCAAGAAAATTGAGTGTTTTCACTCAGTTGTTTAAAACTGCTCTTAGCATTAAAATTGGTCTTTTAAAGGTTCTCAACGTGTCCTTTGCAAACAGAATCATTTTGATTACAGGAGAGAAAATAGCTGACTCTTCCTGGAGATGGCAGGCAGAGCTGGCACTGAGGTGATGTTGTAGTTGAGTACTAACTGTCTGTTATATTTTGGTTTATCATAGCTGAGTGGAAGAAAACATTATTTGCAAAGTTACTCACCATCACATGTAAGGCTTCCTCTTTAGAAAGATGTAGATGTGCTAAAGATTTCTATGTGTAAAGAAGTGAAAGCATTTGGACTGGGATAGAGGTTACTCTATATTAGGCCTTGGAATCCATGGCTATGGTGACTTTTTTAATATGTGGAAACATTTGAATGTTGGCTTTCAGAAAGAAGTTGTATTTAAATTAAAGCTCCTTCAATGTGCTGTTCATATTAAAAAACTTGTTCTGGAAGTGGTTTCTTATCTGCTTGAAGGCTTAAGGGTATTACTAAAACACATTTAAATGCAAGCAATATTTTGTTTGACTTTTTTTTTTTTTTTTTTTTAATAAGAGGTGTATACAATTGTAATTCTGTTTCCATGGTAGTATTTCATTTCTCTTGAGGAAAATGCATTTGGTATCCAAAAAAAAAATCTGGCTGGCCCCATAATTTAAATTAAAATAAAATTTTGAAGAAAATTGTGTGTTCCTTACTGTGTTACTGAAGAGGATCCATTTCTGATGTGTGTCAGGTCTCCCTTATTGCCTTTGAGTGGCTCAGCTTTCTCCCTTTTAAATATGAAATCATTTTAAATCGTGAAGAACTCTGGCTTGCACAGACATTTTTAAAGAATTAAGACAAAGTGCTGTATTAAAAATGCAATCAATTTTAATTAATTATTGGTAGTCTCCCTTGCCTCGTTGTACTTTTATTGGCATGACCAAGGGCAGAGAGGAGATGCTGTTTCCTGCATCGTGGCTGGAGACAGGACCTGATAGGGTTGGTTGATAACTTTTTGGCCCTTCACTTCTCTCTGATTTTCAGGAGCTGAGTGTGTAATTAGTCACCAGGGTCTCCTCGCTGCCTCTGAAACTGCTGTCACAGGTAACCCCCAGCTGATGCCATGTGGCAAACATCAGGAGAGTATCATGTTTTAAACAGCATTAAGGAGCTTTTCATGCGGATTCTGCAGGTTGTTTTGTTCAGCAACATTGCTGAACAAAAAGCTGCCCTTCAAGAGCATAATTATTTTGCAGACAGAAATATTTGGTCTTTGATAGCCCCCACTAGAGACCACGCTTGTCTGAGCCTCTAGAAAATGTTGGCATTTCTTTTCCTCACAGACAGGAAGATCACAGATTACAGGGGAAAGGAGTAATTTGTACTGGTAGTCAGACAAATGCCAAATTTTAATTGAGTGGACAAGTTGGGCACTTGACAAGGTGTTTGAAACATGTCCAGTGGGAGGAAACACACAAAATGCAAGGAGGTGTTGCCCTGACTTCTTAAAATGTGCTTTCCCCACAGGGCTGATCAGCAGGACCTGCCTTCTGAGCTGCCACCTCCAGGAACCCCTGCAGGAGCTGTCCTTGGAGCCGTGGGATCAGCTTGTGGACAAAACTGCTTTCAGTAAGTCTCCCTCTGTTTGTGGCCTGCCAGGTCATTCCCAGCAGCCAGCTTCAACCTTTAACTTCTTCCCCTTTTTTCCCCTCTTTGTTTTAGATTTTTGCTGGCTGCTGTGTTGAATTATTTCCTTGTCTCTGCTGCTTTTCTTCCCGTGGCTGTTTACTGGTGCCATCTCTGGATGCAGTGCCTTTATTTTCTGTCACCTTTGTGGTTATTTCTCATGATACATCTGTATTCCTTTCTCCAAAGGTTTTGGCCTTTGTCATGCAGTCTTTAGTGCTGTTTCTTTTAGCTTTTCAGCACATTGCAGTTGAAGGTGATGGGTTAGTATCATGAGAAAAACATTACTTGGTTCTTTTACATGTTACCTCTTTAAATCAGTGTTCAGCTTAATCTGAGCACACTGAACTTGTGAATTGTTGTTTCTGGCATATATCATCTATATTTACAAGTGTACCAGGGGAGATCCAGTTTAAATCTCATGTGATTAGAGGCAGGTCAAAACATCCAAAAACCTGGAAAAAAGCTGAAAGGAGGGAGCAGTGGTATGCATCGATAATATTGCGTTCTTTGAAGGAAATTGATTATTTCATGAGAGAAGAATGATGGAGAGAGGCTACTTGCAAGAGCATGGAGTGACAGGACAAAGGGGAATAGCTTTAAACTGAGAAAAAGCAGGTTTGGATTAGATAGCAGGAAGAATTTTTTTATTGTAGGGGTGGTGAGGCAGTGGAACAGGTTGCCCAGAGAAGTTGTGGATTCCCCATCCCTGGATGGAGCCCTGAGCAACCTGGACTAATGGAAGGTGTCCCTGCCTACGTGGGGGGCTGGAATGAGATGATCTTTAAATTCCCTTCCAACTCAGACCATTCTATGATCCTGTGTTCTGCTTCCTATTTTGAAATATCTGTGGATGCACCTCTGTTTAAAAAATGCCACCACAAAGCCCCAAGTTATTCAGCCAACTAGATTTTTGGGAGTGTATTGTATTTACAACAGAATAAAGGCAAGCTCTATTTTAGAGGGCTCCTGCTAGAGATTCTGATTTGCACAAGTAAGGATATTTTGTTTCCTTGCTCAGAAATGCCCTGGCCAGAACTGATGCTCTCACTTTCCATAAAGGAACCCTTAAGGTTAAAGGTTTTCCATTGCAGGAGAGTTTTCCAGCTGTGTTGTGGTGGGGTGTGCAGTTCCAGTATGCAGGATTATGTCCACCAAGGGAGAGTGTCCCACTGCTGGAGGTGACACCACCTGGGTGACACTGGCCTTAGGTGTTCCTTATGTTGGCAACACTGCACAATTTATCAAGAGGGCATGCTTGGAATGAAGGAACATAAACAGTGTGCAGTAATACAAAGATACAATTTAGGTATGTTTTAATGTGAGTGGATCTGTTTGGAAAAAACAAGATAAATGACTGCAGTTGTCTGTTCTCCTTGCCTAAAATTAAATCATCAGTAGGTGGTTTTCCATTTCTTCCCTAGCAAATTCCTTGTACTGAGCTGTCATGGAGGATCCCATTAAGACTTGTTTCTTCCTCTTGTGGAAGCCTTTAGGATTGTGCCTCACATCCCACCAAGGAGAAACTCAGTGTCATAAAAATGTGAGTGTTGCTTAACAAGGTTCTACAATTAAAAGATGAACTGAATTTAATATGCTTAGTGTTATTGAGAGACTTGAGGGAAAGATTTGAATTTATTTGAGCGTAAAACAAGAATAAAAGCTGTATAGATTTCTTAGATCTGTTTTAAGAATGTTGTATATTGTAACATTAATAAATAAGCCTTTGTAACTATAATTCAGGGCATCTAAATAAGGCATGCAGTGTTGAACAGTGTTAAAACAACTGAGGTGTGAGCCAGCCAAGCTTGTGGCCTCAGGTCTTTAACAGCATCTGCAGATTGTATGGAATTAAAAGAAGTGTCAGTTTGAGAAACGAGATTGTAATTCAGGTTTCTGGGCATCTAGACAGATTGAGAAATCCAGTCTGGAGAGACTAAAAGGTGCAAAGGTTCACCTGGCTATGAAACTTCAGATTGCAGCTGCTGAGTTTCCTCACCTTCCATCTCTGGAATTAACAGGGTCATGCCAGCTCATATCCAAATTACGTGAAAACAACATTTAAGGATTTACAATAACAATCCTTTTGTAAAACATACTTTTCTCTAGAAATTGTGTGTCCTGGGGTGACTTTATGATGTAGGAGATTAAAGAGGACCTTCTCCAAATCTTGGCAGTACAGATCAGAAGCTCTGGTACCAAATGCAGAAGTTCCTCAGATAGGGAGGGAAAGTACACCCCACAAGCTGAGCTGTGGTTCCTCCTGCATGACTGTGGAGAAGACATGAGGAGATGGGATGGGAAATCTACTGCGGCTCTGGGACAACGGATGTGTGAATTGGAAGACAGCAAGACTCAGAGGGGAAGTTACACCAGAAAGAAAGCAGCTCCAGTAGCCAAACTGCCAGGTGTGATGATGATGACACCACGTCTGATCCCCTTGAAGAAACCTCCAAGACAGATTGTGCAGGGAAAGAAGGATAACCAGGCTTAGAGGGGCCCTGCCTCTAGCCAGGTAGAGGCTAGGGAAAACCGTGTCTTTTGGACTGTGGATTCGTTGGATTTGTTGTTCTGGCACATCAGAACCACGAAAATATGAGGCCTTGGTTGACACTGGTGCACAGTGCACGCTAATCCCATCAAGACATGTGGGGACAGAATCTGTTTCTATTGCTGGTGTGACAGGGGGATCACAGGACTTTACTTTAGTGGAAGCTGATGTGAGCCTGACTGGAAATGAGTGGCAGAAACATCCCATTGTGACTGGCCCAGACGCCCCATGCATTTTGGGCATAGACTGCCTCCGAAGCGGGTATTACAAAGACCCAAAGGGACTCAGGTGGGCTTTTGGAATAGCTGCTGTGGAGGCAGAGGACATTAAGCAATTGAACACCTTGCCTGGACTATCAGAGAACCCATCTGCAGTAGGACTCCTGAAGGTGGAAGAACAGCGAGTGCCAATTGCCACCTCAACGGTGCACCGCCGGCAGTATAGGACAAATCGAGATGCTGTGATCCCCATCCACAAGATGATCCGAGAGCTGGAGAGCCAAGGGGTGGTCAGCAAAACCCACTCACCCTTCAACGGCCCCATCTGGCCTGTGCATAAATCTGAAGGAGAATGGAGATTGACTGTGGACTATCGTGCATTGAATGAAGTGACTCCACCGCTGAGCGCTGTCGTGCCGGACATGCTGGAGCTCCAGTACGAGCTGGAGTCCAAGGTAGCGAAGTGGTATGCCACTATTGACATTGCCAATGCATTTTTCTCCATTCCCCTGGCAGCAGAATGCAGGCCTCAGTTTGCCTTCACCTGGAGGGGAGTGCAGTACACCTGGAACCGACTGCCCCAGGGGTGGAAGCACAGCCCCACCATCTGCCATGGACTGATCCAGGCTGCCCTGGAAAAGGGTGAGGCTCCAGAACATCTGCAGTACATTGATGACATCATTGTGTGGGGGAACACAGCAGTGGAAGTATTTGAGAAAGGAGAAAAGATCATCCAGATTCTGCTAGAAGCTGGCTTTGCCATCAAGAAGAACAAAGTCAAAGGACCTGCTCGAGAGATCCAGTTCCTGGGAGTAAAATGGCAAGATGGACGGCGTCAGATTCCCACTGAGGTCATCAATAAGATCACTGCAATGTCTCCACCAGTCAACAAGAAGGAAACGCAAGCTTTCCTAGGTGCCATAGGTTTTTGGAGGATGCACATTCCTGAGTACAGCCAGATTGTGAGCCCTCTCTACCTGGTTACCCAAAAAAAGAATGATTTCCACTGGGGCCCTGAACAACAACAAGCCTTTGCTCAGATCAAACAGGAGATCGCTCATGCAGTAGCTCTTGGCCCAGTCAGAACAGGACCAGATGTGAAGAATGTGCTCTACTCTGCAGCTGGGAACAATGGCTTGTCCTGGAGCCTTTGGCAGAAAGTGCCTGGGGAGACTCGAGGCCGACCGCTGGGATTCTGGAGCCGAAGCTACAGAGGGTCCGAAGCCAACTACACTCCCACAGAGAAGGAAATCTTAGCTGCCTATGAAGGAGTTCAAGCCGCCTCAGAAGTGATTGGCACTGAAGCACAACTCCTCCTGGCACCCTGACTGCCAGTGCTGGGGTGGATGTTTAAAGGAAAGGTTCCTGCTACCCACCACGCCACCAACGCTACATGGAGCAAGTGGATCGCCCTCATCACGCAGCGCGCCCGTATTGGAAACCCAAATCGCCCTGGGATTTTGGAGATAATTACAAACTGGCCAGAAGGTGAAAACTTTGGTCTCACTGATGAAGAGGAGCAGGAACAAGTGACACGGGCTGAAGAAGCTCCACCATATAACCAGCTGCCCGCAGAAGAAACACGCTATGCTCTGTTCACTGATGGTTCCTGTCGCATTGTAGGGATGAACCAGAAGTGGAAAGCAGCCGTATGGAGCCCCACACGACAGGTCGCAGAGGCCACTGAAGGAGAAGGTGGATCAAGTCAACTTGCTGAACTCAAAGCTGTTCAACTGGCCCTGGACATTGCTGAAAGAGAGAAGTGGCCAAAGCTCTACCTCTGCACTGATTCATAGATGGTAGCCAATGCTCTGTGGGGATGGCTGGAAAGGTGGAAAAGGGCTGACTGGCAACGCAGAGGAAAGCCAGTCTGGGCTGCTGATGAGTGGAAAGACATCGCCACCAGGGTAGAGAAACTGTCTGTGAGGGTCCGTCATGTAGATGCCCATGTCCCCAAGAGTAGGGCTAATGAAGAGCACCGAAACAATGAGCAGGTGGATCAGGCTGCAAAGATAGAGGTGTCAAAGACAGACTTAGATTGGCAACACAAGGGAGAGTTGTTCCTAGCTCGATGGGCCCATGACACCTCAGGTCATCAGGGGAGAGATGCCACCTATAAGTGGGCACGAGACCGAGGGGTGGATCTAACCATGGACAGTATTTCCCAAGTTATCTATGATTGTGAGACGTGTGCCATGATCAAGCAGGCCAAGCGGTTGAAGTATGAAGTATGGTGGGGATATACCTATAAATAGAAATATGGGAAGGCCTGGCAGATTGACTGCATCACACTGCCCCAAACCCGCCAAGGCAAGCGGTACGTGCTCACAATGGTAGAAGCCACCACTGGATGGTTGGAAACCTACCCTGTGCCTCATGCCACTGCCCGGAACACCATCCTGGGACTTGAAAAGCAGGTCCTTTGGAGGCATGGCACCCCTGAGAGGATTGAGTCAGACAATGGGACTCATTTCAAGAATAACCTTATAAACAGCTGGGCTAGAGAACATGGCATTGAGTGGGTGTACCATATCCCCTACCATGCACCTGCTGCGGGAAAAGTGGAGAGGTACAATGGACTGTTAAAGACTACCTTGAAAGCGTTGGGTGGGGGATCTTTCAAAAATTGGGAGCAACATCTAGCAAAGGCCACCTGGATAGTTAACACCTGAGGTTCCACCAACCGAGCAGGCCCAGCCCAATCTGAGCCCCAGCATACAGTAAACAAAGTCCCAGCAGTACATCTCAGAGGTGTGTTAGGAAAGACAGTTTGGATCAGTTCTGCTTCGAGTACAGACAAACCCATTCGTGGAGTTGTCTTTGCTCAAGGACCGGGTTGCACATGGTGGATAATGCAGAAAGATGGAACTACACAATGTGTACCTCAGGGAGATCTGATTGTTGGGTGAGAACCATGAGTAAATATCACTGTTTGCTGAATGTCACTGCTCTTGTATGTATATCTGGATAGGTATGTGTATGTATATAATGTATGTGTTGTAGATTTAGAATATATATTAGTTTGGTAGTAAGTTGACAATATGGGAATTAGGGGTGGAATGTCCTGGGGTGACTTTATGATGTTTGTATCCCCAGTTGCCTTGTTTATGTTCCATATTAAGTTCTGCACCTTGAAGAAGTTCTTGCTGGCTCTGAGAGCGAAGGGGGGAAGAAGAAGCCGCAGTTTGTGTTCAGAAACTGCACTCACTGCCCCACATCCTGCTCCTGGACTGTGGTGTCTGCACCATGGACAGACAGAGGGACAGAGCTCTCCTTTGCTTTCAATTAGTTTTTAGCTAGCTGAGGCAGAGGAGTTCCTTGGACTTTTTTTTCCTTTTTCCTTGGATCTGTTGAAACCTGCTCTGGACTGCAAACCCAGCCAAACCCCAGAGCTCACGCCTGTGGCCCACCAGGGCCTGGGCCTCGGCACCTTCCAGCACCAGAGGGACTGATAAGAACCTGAGTGAGCCAAGCTGCACCACATGAAAAGGACTTTTCTGCATTTGCCATCTCACTGAACAGCGAGAGGTCTTATTGTTTAATATTATTCAATTTCTGTTAAATAAACAGGTTTTTTCTCACTTTTCTCCAAGGAAATCTTTTTCCCAAACTGGTTGGGGGAGGGGCCATTGCTTTCTGGAGGGGACCCCCTGTCGGAGGTTTTCTCCCAAATTTGCCCTAAACCAGGACGTCGTGTTTTGAAGTAAGAGAACAATCTCACAAACCCAGTGTATGGGCAAAGCAGGGTTTTTATGTTTCTTCAGGCTGTTGGAGCAGCAGGGAAATCCTTTGGGCTGAGGTTGATGATGCTGCACGTGCTGCAGGTTTGAGGAGCCCTTAGAACACACAGACTTGCAGGTTAGGGCTGAGTCTTGGCTGTAAGTTGTGTCAGAGGGGTGTTCTAGAAGGAAAAAAAGCACAAAAAAAGCAAACACAGCAGGAATAGGTACAGACCTATGGAAAAGTGTAAGATCAGTTCACTGAAGCTTGTGAATAGAAAATATCTATTATGTAATTTAAAAGGTGATTTTTTTTCTTGCCATGCTAGGTTTTAGGCCATCAGAATGTAATAAATGTAATACGCTACACACTATATAGGCAGGCTTGGAATTTTAGCTTCAGTTTATGTAATATGAAAAACCAGGTACTTGTCAAGGATCAAAGTGTGAAAAAGCTATGATGGGCAGATGCTGAAAGTGTTCTTGCTTCTTATGAAGCAGGAACACAGCTCTCACATTTCTAATGCCAATCTGTCTCTTGTGTGTTCACCAAGTTTGGGTGAAACCTGCAGGTGGAAGGGGAGAGTCATGGTGACAAAAATGAACATATTAAAATACTACACAAGTCATTCCCTACTGCTGCTTTGCAATTTTGAAAGATTTTCCCTTTATGTTTTTGATACAAGAATAACCTGAAAGCTAAGATTGGGATAATTTAAATTTTTGTGCAGAAACTTCTAGGAGAGCATTAAGTTATGATTTATTTCTTTTAGTTGAATGTTTCTTCTGAGCAATGCTTTTTCTTTCAGCCTTGACTGGTGTAAATTAAATTTCCCTTGATGTACATGTCAGGTTGGTAATTAGTAACACATGACTGCAGTGCACAGTTGGTGTCACATTTGTGGGGTGCTCTGGTGTAAAGTTCATATGGGAAAAATTCAAGTAGATGAAATTCATTCCTACAGCGAGTTATAGTCAATTTTAAACATCCCAGTTTCAAAAAGGAAGTCTTAGCTTTACTAATAAAAGTGTGCAGAAGCTTGGAATTGATAATGATTGCATTGATGATTCTCACAACGAGCAGTAAACTCGAGTCTAGTTGTGAAGAATCGCTGTCAGGCAGATACCAGCCCAGGTGCCACACTGCTGTGTGCCCTGTGCTTCTGCCTCATTCCCACCAGCTGGGGAGGCTCTGCCAGCTCCCAAGAGGAGAATGTTGGCTCTGCTGCTGCCTTGCTGTGGAGGCAGCTTTCCTGGCTGACCTGATGGCTCTTGCCTCACCCCACAGATCAGCTGAAAACCTCCAGGACAAAGAGCCTGGAGCAGGATAGGCAGTGAAGCACAGGTTCAGGAAAGATGCTGAGCTGTTGGTGACCCAGCAGCTTTGTGTTACCTGTCCTTACTCAGGTGTGTGCTCAGCCTCATGAGCCATTTCTGCATCTGTAAGACGATTTAAATCTTTATCTCTTTTGATGCTCCCACTCCTTGCTTCTGAAATTCCAAGTTCATAAAGGATATTTTCTACACTTTTGTTTCGTATTAGTTAATTTCTCTCTGACTAAGTCTGATTCTACACATAAAAAACACAATCCTCTTGGCAAATCAACATCTTTCACTCTTGCCTTTCCCTGATTTCTGCCAGTTGCCTTTTCAGCTCATTTTTCAAGGGGCTCTTTGTATTTTGGGGGAACTATTTTGTAATTGGATGCCAGAAGAGCAGTCATTTGTCTGAACATTTTTATTCTGGGTGTAAAGAGTTTATCATGCAGTATCATTGCTGCAAGTAACATGATTTCCTGTGGGAAATGGTGCTTGTGTATTATCAGAAAATGGAGAATGGAGTGAGAGTCATCACAGGTACTGCACACGGGGGGCTCAGCACTGTCTGGCACACGAGGATGTTGCTGCAGAGGGATGATGTGGAGAGGGATGGGAGCAGCAGTAGCACAGTGTGACCAGAGTGACTTTGAGAGGCCACAGGTTTGGTGTGTGCTTGGTGGCCAGTGTTGGGAAGCCAGGTGTTCCCAACACCCACACACAGCTGTGTGGGCTCGCAGTACCTGCAGCTGAGAACAGATTTATAAAGCAGCCAGTGCTTCAGAAACCTCTGCTTTCAAAACCTGCCCTGTTTGCATGAACACTCAGCTTTGGGTTTCTGCTGGCAGGGATGGGCTCTGTCAATCTGTCCTGTCCCTCCTGGGCTGTAGGTGGTGCCTGGGACACTCCCCTGGTCTCAGGCAGGGTCAGACACCGCCAGGGTCACCCTGTGACACGATGTGCAGCACAGATCAGAGCTTTGCTTCTGTTCTCTCAGTCCATTTGTTCTAAAAGCCTTTCTGCTGCAGCTGTTTGATGCACCGTGCTGCCACCAGGAGTGTCAGTGACCTCTGCCCCCCGTGTCCCTGTTCAGACTGACCCCTGCAATTTCCATGCAGCACCAGTATCAGCCAGACCCTGCATCCCTGCAGTGCTGTGTGCCTGACTGACCAGCGCTCCCAGAGAGAGAAAAGGCGACTGCAAATCCAACAGCGTTTGAGCTGGTCCAGCACAAGGACAAATGAGCTCCAAAAGTTACCCAAACAGTGACTTCATGGCCTGCCACAAAGGTTGTTTCCAGGACTGGCCTGCAGCCTCTCCTGGAGAGCATTTGGGGATGATAGCTGTGTCATTGTTATCTGCTGCTTGATACAAGCTGGTTTTGTGCCAACATGTCCACACCTCTCCAGCCTGACCCTCTGGCACAGTTCAGAGCTGCCTGAAGGCTGCTGGAAATAAATGCTGCCCAGAAAACTCTTCCTTCCTGTAGCTGCTGAACTTCTGGACATGTGTGGTGTTCTTCTGACAGGTCTGCAGTGTCTACAGTGTTGGAGTCTGGAATACAGAGTGTGTGCCCTTGTTTCTGATACTTAGTTATAAGATCTAGAAAAACATTGAATTTCATATAATATGAAATTCATGAGCATGTTTTCAAGGTGATACATGAAAACAAATGTTAAAGTTAGATAGAAAAAGCTAAAAGTGTAAGTGTGTAGATTAGAAAGTTTTTTTAATCACTGGGTGAAAAAGTTAGTTTAGAGAACAGGAGACAAGGTGGAGGATTTAGGGTGTTGTCCCTTGTCCCTTCTTCTTCATGTTCTTCTCCTAGAGGTTTTTGGGTAATAGTAAGTGATTGGATAGAGAATGCCGTAGTGCATCACAGAGGTGATGGGTCATTGGGTCATTAAGAAAAATAATATATGTGTCTATTGTTAATTGGGTAAAAATAGGTATAAAGATAAAAGAACTGCGTAGTTCGGGGCCATTTTGTGCTTTCAAACACAAAGTGAGCCACAAGGCCTTGTTTGTACCATCAGAAGAAAGAAATGTACCAGATTGCAAAGACTGATCTTGTAACCAGCCTGGAGAGACCTGCTAAGTTTTGTAAGGATCCTTCAATAAACACAAGAAACAAGATTCTAACGAGCTCGGGAGTTTTCATCGAATAATAAGGACTGAGATAAATGGGACTCCCCACGAGGGAGGATCCCAAGGGAATTCAGCCCAAAGGAGGCAAAGAAAAAGATATTACATACAGGGTTACATCCATGGTACAGGGAGGTTTTGCTTTATTTGGAGGGGAGTGAAGAAAGTTCAAAGATCAAAGGACAAAAGTCTGTGACAGCCAGAAGATATTAATTTGAATGTCCTTGTCTTACGGTGTGGCCTTTAATTTCTGGAGGCAGAGGGTAAGTGAGAAGGTCTCTACCCAAACAGAGCACTGGTAGCTCTGATCTGAGGCTCTCCACACTTCAGAGAAGTTTCCAAAGTGGGCAGTTTTCCATTCCTTGTTGCCCTTCCAGCAGCAAAGTCACAGAACCAGATCTGGCCCACACACTGGTTGTTGATGGTGACATCAGTTTCCAGGTTTGGGATCTGGTTTCCTTGGTGTTTATCTGCGTATTTGGCCTGACCCAGAGCCCATTGAAAAAGAAAAGAAATATTGCTGGCTTGACAGTCCAGCCACTCCAGACCTCAGGACATTCCCAATGAGTACTGAGGGCAGAGGAGAGGCCTCCTTTTAGACAAGTACCAGAGGTTGTGTGCTTTTGTTTTTAGAACAAAAAGAAACACAAATGAAAACCAGGCTTTGGGAGCATTTTCAGCTGCAGGAGAAACTTCTGCTGAAGGGACAAAGGACTGGAGAGCATCAGTGGATTTGTCTCCCGTTCATGTTCCTGGTGGGAAGCAGCATGGAGGTGGCCCCTGGAGCTGTAGAGTGTGACTGGCAGAGTTTGTGCCCCAGCCAAGGAGGTGGGGTGGGGTTGGGAAGGAGGAGACAGCTCCAGGGGTTCCCAGTGTGGAGCTGCTGAGGGACAGCAGGGGTGATACTGTGGAGTGGCACCTGGGATTTGAGGGGTGAGGAAGTGAGAATGGGAGCTGATAGAGAATAGGGATGGAAGAGTGGAGAGAAGTGGTTCCAGCAGAGAGGAAAGGATGTGGAGATGGCAATGGTAGCTCAGGAAACATCTGGGGATTACTGGGATTACTGGGATTACTGGAAAGCCTGTCTGTGTCTTTCTGCAGGAGATGCCTGTGTGGGGCTGCTGTAACCCTGCTGTATAACTGGAGGTTGTTGACCCCCAGCCCTGCCCAGCAGGCTCCTCTGACACTCGTGGCTGTCAGAAATGAGCACTCACACTGGCCCATCTGAAAGTTGTAGTCACAGCCCCTGCTTTGTCTGAGGCTGGGCTCTGGCTGGACTGCCTGCATCAGAAATTATCCAAAATTCACACGGATCATCTGGGCCCTTGTGCAGTTTGGTTTGTCCAATTCAAAATGAAATACTATTTTTTCATCCTCTTTACAAACAAACCTTTCAAATTTTTTTGGCAGAAACAACCTTTTTTTTTTTTTTTTCCCCTCATGGAAAATTCCCATTTTCTCAGAAACAGAAAATCTCCCCTATGGAAAATTTCCAGTGAGCTCCAATTCTAAACCTTGGTGCCAGAAAACATCTAGGAGGCATTAGCAGAGGGTGACTCAGGGTGTAATGTATCATTTAATTCTGACTAGGGCAACATAGCCACAGGAATCTGAGAACACGAGCATCCCTAACTCAATATTCAGTAGGCAATCCACCAAAACCCCACATGCAGAACAGGGAAAAAGTGTTACAATAACACTTCAGTTTTGAAAGCTCAGATCTGCCCTGAGAAAGAAACTGGGAAAATGTCATCAGATGCACCATCTCTGCTTCCTCTTGCTGACTTCAAAATCCATCATGTTCATGTTCCAAGGAGTTGCTTTTATTTTGTATTTTTATGTTTTTTAGCAGATACTTTCACCACCCAACAGTCTGAGAGGTTTCCTGCTCTTACAAGCAGTGGAGAAAATCATCTGGCATTTTGTAGGTACAACAGACTTGAAGTTTGTTCTGTTGCACAAGAAATAATATCCAGTCCTTCTCCAACAGCTCTGCTGCTGCTTTCCTACTCAGAAAAGAGACCAGCTGGCTGAGAAAGTATTTTTCCCTTCAGCAGAAAAAGGGTGTGGGATACAAGTCTGTTTCAAAAGGTAACTTAGAGCCTATTCACCACCACACAGAGGCAATGAAAAGGCATTTTATTTATCAGTAATTTCACTTTGAGTATGAAGGACAGGTTTCTTCTGCCCAAACACAACTGTGAATTTTTGGGGGCACGTAATTTTATTTTGTTTTTGTAAAGTTAAACCATTAGTAATTTAAAGATGTTAATTTTTTACTGTTCTAAAAGTATTTGTTGCAGCTGAAATGAATTTGGTTTGGTTTTTGAATCTTCAAATTTGTTGACTTTTATCTGCATCCCTAAGAATCCAGTGTCAGACAGGCACTAACCAAATGTACTTACCAATGTACTTGATCCTGACTTGTGCATGTCTTTGATGCTGTTTGCCTCAGAGCCTTCTATTCAAGGCAAGACTTGAATTTTTCATGTAAAAGAGAAGCAAGAACCAAAAAAAAAATCCTTTTAGAATAAGAAAGAACTACTGAAAAACCTCTTTCATATCCTTTATGCATTATAAAAAGAGTAATCCAAAGGTTCTTTGCCCCATGCCTTTGAAGGTCTCCTTTCATGGTATCTTCAAGCAGTTCTCTCCTGATTTTTTTGGGGTTTTCTCTACTGTGAGCCTTCCCCCCAAAGAAACAGATGAATAAAATTTCTCTTGTCATTATATAAAATACAAATCTCTGCATTCCTGGCTCTCAGGTGCCATCTTGAGCTGCTCTTTGCACTTTGCAACAACAGACAAAATCCTACCGCCTTCTCCTGTTGTGATCTTGGTTTTTAGAGTGATAAAAATGGAAGTCAAAATGAGATTACAGCATTTAGGACCCATTTCATTTCTCAGAGGCATGGAGTTGGAAACACTGAGCATTTCATTGCTCCTGCAGGAAAGACCAGTGAGATGTTTCGTGGAGGAATTTTTGTTTCTGCACAGTTGAGCACGGTTGCAACCTCATAATGGCAAGATTTCCACCTGACCAGCTGCTGGCAGTTCTGCAGTGTTCACTTAGCCTGTTACCTTTTCTAAATATATAAATATAAATAGGAATTGAGAAAGAGAAAAGGTAAAAAGTAATAGGAAGTTAAGTCATGCAGGATGATACACAAGCTCAGAGTGTTCCTTGTTTATCTTGTATCTCTACACTGAGTGCACTATTGCATAATATCACAAGGGCTGGACATTTTCTCCAGTGTAGTGATGCATTTTAATTAAATTCATTGCTTAAAGTGCAGTTATTCATTAAAGATACCGAGTTGTCCTGAAAGACATTCTGACCTTGGATGTCCAGTGCTCTGAAGAGGACTGTTAGGGATATGAACTAATTAAACATTATTTCATATAATTCACGGACAAAAAACGTGGAGAGTTTCTTCAGCAGTTGTCTACATCCATGTGTTCACCTTGCTGGTCCCTCTGAAAGTTTCCAGTCAAGGCAGGTATGTCCTCCTCTCACAGAATCCTGACTTTGGCTCTTGCACCAGGGCTGAACCTCAGCTCCCCAGGCAGCTCCAGCCTCGCCAGGGACAGGTTGGGAGCCCTTGGGCACTCCTGGATCACCCCTGAAGGGCATCTCCACGAGGGAAACAAGCAGATACAAAAGCTCTGCAAAATTCAAGCTGCATTTGTCAACAACAAAGAATGTACAGTTCTCATCTAACAATAAAACATTTATTTGTTTCCATGCTCCTATTTTTTTGTTTTCCACTGCTCAAGTGTTCTCTGTGTGGAGGTTGAATCTTTCAGGCCCCAACAGATGCCTTCCCTGGAACAGAGGCCCTGTTTTTTCCTAAAATCTTCTGCCCTTGTCTAGCCTCATTGTAAAATATCCTTTGCTGCAGAAATGTGTTTCTTATTTCTCTCATCTGCCCCAAGTTCCTTTCTTTCTGAATTTTTTTCTTTTATCTTCTCAGATCCAGCACTATAACTTTGATCTTGTTTTCTTCTGCTGGTGCTATCCCATCATCAGCCAGTGAGAGACAGACAAGAAAACTGGCTTTATCAGGAAGACAGTTATTCTTTTGTTCTCCAGGATTACAAAGGGCTTGGCTTCTAATGGTCTTTACTCAACCTGTGCATGGATAAGCAGGTCAAAGACTCCACTGTTTTTACTGAGCACAAGGAACAGGGGGCAATAGGACAGCGAAAGATGGTGGGAAGACAAGGAAGCAAACAATTAGTTTTCAAACAAATATATTTGATTGAAGAAGCTTCTCCACCTCCTGCAGTGTCAAAGAAGCTGTAACAGCTCAGTCTACGTCAAAAATTTAAACTGCAGCCCCAAATCTGAGTGTGCTTCAATGAGGGTAAAAGCTTGGAAAGGTATGACATGGTTTTTAGCACTGCCAAAATTATCTCCTGCTGCCTAGGAAGTGGTGATGAAAGAAGGGCTGTCCCAGGGGGTGCAAGTGTCTGCTGGGTGAGTGAAGTGAGGCATGTGTGAAGGTCAGAGCGCTCTGTTGATAAGGGGATGCACTGAAAGGGCAGAAGAACCACAGAGGACTTCCTGTGTCATTACAGCAGGTGCTGGGTGAAGCTGAGAGAATAGCTGAACAAAGCAAACCACAAGGATGACAGGATATTTAAAGCAAAATGAGGAAATAATGAGTCATCCCTATTTATCAAAGTGCAGGAAAAGAGATTTCTCAGTTAATTTCTCCATGGGATATAAAGGCAGCCTTTAACAAAAGGGGGAAAAAATCAAATCTAAATTCCATTTAATTTCCTTTAGCCCAAGCAACCAAAATCCCTTTAGACTACAGAAGCTACCAATTATGTAATATTACAAAAAAGTATTTTCCAGGAGTCTGGAGTTGGATCTGTCCCTGTAATCAGAGTGATGTGTTGCTTGGTTGTAAACAAACACGTCTGTACTCAGGAGTGTCCCTCAGATACCCAGAGTTAAACAGCATCAGGGAAACATTAGAGAAGCATCTTATTTGGCCTTATTTGGAACAGGTCATTCCCATGGAATAGGTAAGGTAATGATTTGGGAATTTACTGGATTTGGTGTTCCTTGTTGAAAGTTTGGCTTCCCAAAAATAATAGTTCATTAGGGGGAGATCTTGCCAATGCCTCACAACATTCTCTCTGCTTTGTGTGGATTAAAGCTTCAGACCCTCTGCTATGTTAAATGGATTCTTTGGCCATCAGAAGCTTTTCCAAAGAGCTTTCAGGCAAGTTGCTGCTTACTATTCTGGTAGTAAATCAGGTTATATGTGTTGGTTGCCTCAAGTGCCCAGCACTTCCACAGGTGGTGCTGTCGGAAATAATCCTCCTTAGCAAGGCAGCCTGGTGCTGTGAGGAGAGCTCACCCCTCCTGGAGACTGCCCACATGCTCTGTTCCTGTCCATCTGCTGGTATGAAGAGAAACTTCCAAGAAATGGAAGGCTGATAATGTGCACAGTGTGAGGTTGTGTGGAGGGATAGGTTAATGTTGATATCACTGGTGCTTGGTCACCTAGGTGATGGATCTGGCTGCTATAGTAACCTGCAGGCTGCATTGCTCATCAAATACAAATTTTTACAAATAGAATTGTTTTAAGGTGCTGTTGCCCTGTCTGTTGCCCTTGTAAAAATTTTATGTGAGTTGTAAGATGAGACTTTGGAGTACAGGTTTTATTCTCTGTTTTTTCCTTGAAATTGTGTCCTGAAAAATACATCATGCTAATGCCCAAACTTAGAAGAATAAGAATAAGAATAAGAATAAGAATAAGAATAAGAATAAGAATAAGAATAAGAATAAGAATAAGAATAAGAATAAGAATAAGAATAAGAATAAGAATAAGAATAATAAGAAGAATAAGAATAAGGAGAAGAAGAAGAAGAAGAAGAAGAAGAAGAAGAAGAAGAAGAAGAAGAAGAAGAAGAAGAAGAAGAAGAAGAAGAAGAATGCTGCCTTGAACTTAGGATAGAGATGTTTGAAAAAAAAACCAACCATGCTGTTGCTTTTCACCTTCAGAAGTTTTGCCTCTGAGGCCCATCTTCACCATGGAAGATAATGTTTTAGAGGAATTAGTTAATTCAATATATATGGCCTAGGCATCCACGTGGGCTTCTCACATTCTTGTGCCATCATGCAAGCTTGGAGCCATGTGCAGTGCCAGGGTCATGTCTGGAACCTGGATATTCTGTGTATGGCTTGTGGTGCATTGTGGGGCACGGCAACATCTTTCTTGACCTAGAAAAGAAGGAATTTTAATCCATACAGTGCTTTCAGCTCATGAATAGTGCGGTATGTTCATCCAGGAATCCACCTGGTATGCTGCTGGGTGGGAGATTTTCATGGGTTCATACAGCAGCACGTTATGGGCTGTGGGTCACAGTCATGAGGGCACAGAGTGGGAAAGCAGCTCGTAAGAGTGGGGATTTTTCTTTCTGGTCACTGTAAAAGAGTTGGCTGTGTGTTTTCAGGAGTCCAACAGTGTGTTTTCTTTTCCACTTGGACAATATTGGTAGTAGGAGAGTTTTTAATTCCTATATATTTTATATGTAGGAATTAAATATATATATATTTATTATATATATTTAATTTGTATATATTTTTAATTCCTTAAATCAAGAGATTTTTCAGTTCCTCTTGGCAGAGGAGGATGGGACAAGGGGGAGTATGTCATGATGACTTGTGGAGGGACAAACTGGTATCCTTCACAATGTGACCTGACTGAACAGATTTTCTGCTTTCTGGAAAATTTTACAAGGCATAAATAAAAATCTGGGAAAACACTGATGAACTCAAGCCCACAAGTGATTAAAAATGAGGCTGCCAGCTTTCTGTCTCACACAGGGCACTGCAGGTTTACCACGAAGGCAGAGCAGGGCCAAGATGTCTCCCCCAGCACTGCACCAAGACAAATCTCAATATAAGTTGGAACCACAACACACAGCAGCCCATTTCTTAGAAGCAAATTTGTGGCAATACCCCAAAGAGTAACCCCAGTCACACTTGAAATATTCAGGAGAGTGTTCTGGTGTCCCACCCTACACTACTGAAACTGCTTTGCCTGCCCTTGGCACAGCCAGCTGTGCAGCTGTTGATGCAGCTGTGGTGGGTGTTTTGAAAAAGCACAAGAGGAGTTTATGTTCACGGCACTCCAGCTGTAATATCTGTAATATCAACCTGAAAATATTGCCTCTGGGCAATGACAGGACTTCAGCTGCTCTACAGACCAGCACCTTTGCTGGCAGAACAGGCACAAGCTGTGTCCACATGATCTGCCAGCTAATGGTTTCTCATGTGTGGGATGGGAGTAGAATACACATTCCCAGGAACAGGGGTGGTTGGTGGGCAGGGATACAGTTTGGTAGGACTTAAGATAATAAAACAGGGGAATGGAATCTGCAATTAAAGGATGCTCTGTGCATGAAGTCATCTGGATTTGCTATGCCTACGCTCCAAAGAGAGGGTGGCTAGAGAAAGATTGTGCTGTAGTTTGGGCATTTACTGGTGAACTGGGGCATCTACTTCTGATTTGGATTGCCCTCATTCCAGAAAGGTGTCAAGCAGTGTAGGGGACAAGAAGAGAGTGTAGGGAGCTTGTTTCAGCTGTGTGAATATTGGGCCCATGTAATCAGCTGCACTAGAACTAATCCAAGTATATTTTTCATTGCTTGTCCATTGGCACTATTGACTTCTAAATGTGCTGGAGTCCAGTTGACTCCATGAGCCTCTTCTAATGTGCAGCTCTCCTCCATGCCACATGCCACATCATTGAACATCATCACAGATGTCATCTTCATTCCCTTGTCCCTGGGACCTTCTGAACAGGAGCATGGCAATTACTGGATGTAGTTTAATTTGCTTGCTTTGGCTTTTATTTCATTTGGACTGTGAAGCAGAGGATTCTTACACAGCAAGGTTAGATCAATTCTGCCAGCTGCTGACTCCAAGCTTGCTTGAATTTGTATTATGATGTGCTGATGCTGCAAACAAAAGTGGTTCTGTCTCTCACTGCAAACTCTTTGTCAGCCGTGCAATACTGAAATTTTGTTTGGTATTAGCTGAGTTATGGGCATGATAGGATGTCACACGTTACTGGGGGGGGTGGCAGGTTCCTTCCATGTGACCTGATTGCAGCAGTTTTGGGTGTGACAAACCAGGTGTCTGAACAAAAGGCTTGTTCACCGAGTCCCCCTCCCAAAGAAGAAGCCAAAACTGAGGATGTGCAAGCAGGAGTTTGCAGTCTGCCCCTCTGTTTAACGTGCTGGCTGTGGGTTTGTTGTTCTTGTTTTTTCTCATCTTCCTGCTCTGTATTTTCAGGAGTGCATTTGGGCAAAGCACTGAAGTACCAAATCAAAAGTGCCAGGGCAAGCAGGAGGGTGCCTGCTGTGCAAATATTTTGGGCAATGATGGAGCATCACACAGACATTTCAACAGAGATAGAAGAAGCGAAAGAGGGCAGAGGAGATTCAGGCTTTTCCTGTCACAGTCCTGCACCTGGTTAACATGTAGGTCTCCATCTCCTAGGGATTATTAGTTTGTTACACTGTCCTGTGATACTTCATCCCTCTTGGGTTCAAGGTAATGATAGTTCTCTAGGAGTGTAACATTAAATCCTGACGTGTTCACGGAGGCGTGCTAATTAAAAGAGACGGCAGACTCGCTCAGAGAATGTGGCTGTCATGGAACACCAGTTATTCTATCTGAGCTTTCAAAGCAGTTCTTCAACACTCAAACTGCTGGCAAGAGATGACACTTTCTTTCCTTCTTCTCAGCCCAAACTCTGCTGGAGAGCTGGTGCTGGTTTCCAGTGTCATGTTCCTTTCTCTTCAGTGTGTTCTGCTCTTGCCAGAAAGCATTTTATTCAGGCTGAGTGTCATCACTCACTCTTAACAAATCCTGAATCACAGGGTGATGTTGGTTGGAAGGGACTTTAAACATCATCTTATTCCAACCCCCTTTGCTTGGCAGGGACACCTTCCACTGGACAACAGCTTCCTCCAACCTGGCCTTAAACACTGCCAGGGATGGCTCATCCAGAGTTCTTCTGAGCAATCTGTTCCAATGTCTTACCATCCTCACAGTAAAAATGTCTTCCTAATACCTAGTCTAAACCTGCCCTCTGTCTGTTTGAAGCCATGTCCTGTCACTACATACACTTGTAAATAGTCCCTATTGAAGAAGAGGAACACTGAGAAATGAGAAAAAGGTGGGGCCTTTGCTCACGATCTTGTTTGCATGATGGATGGGCATGAGCTGGTGAAAACTGGGGGCTGCTGGTGTAAGCCAATGCCTCCTCAAACTCCCTGGCTTTTCTGCAGCTGACTGGAACACGCATTGTGCTCAGGACTGTAATTGTAGGCACATTTTCTTGGGGCTGGGCACCCAACACCACAGAAAGGAGCCCGTGGTGCTTCACTCCCCACATCTGAGGCTGGTACTGTGCTGCCTCTGCACTAAGCAGCCTCCCACGATGATTCTGTTGGTTCAGACACTGCTCCTGGTGAGGGAACACTTGCCTGCACCTGCCACAAGATGGATTTTGCCAAGCCTAATGACTTTGAGATAATAGTCCTTATGGTGAGGGGAACACAAGCCAGCCTCCCCAAATCCCCTCCCAGATTTTGGGTCTGCAGGCCCCTAGCAGGCAGGATGGGGGCTTTGATTCAGTCTTTGGTTTTCCACATCCTTTGGCCTCTTTCAACGTCAGAATATTTCAAGGTTGGTGCAGGTACAGCCAAAAGCCCAGTTCCTGAGTACAGAACTAGAAATGAGGTGAGCGAAGGGAAAGGGGCAGGGAGAGCTCAGGTTACATCTTCTCGTGTCCCTGGGGCTCTGTCCCTCGCTGGGACCCTCGGGCAATGGGCCAAGGATGCAGCTGAATTCCGTGGGGCTCAGACCTCACACCCACTTCTCCAGCCCCAGCCTTTTATCCTAAACCAGCATCTCCCCTACATTCCCTTTCTCCCCTTGTGCCGAAGCTGTTTTTTAACATTTGCATTCATATGTAAAGGTAGGAAATGGGGCCCTTCCCACTTGCTGGGCTTTCTTGGCTTTTAGGCTGGTAACCTGTTCTTTTCACGAGTGCTTCCCCACCAATGCCCTCCCTGCTGGTTCCAGAAATTATATAAAGTTGAAGTATTTTGATTCGTGGAACCCCTAACAAGTTTGCAGGTAAATTTTGGAAACTTCTATGGAAAATCTCCCTCTAAATCATAAAAAGGTATAAACTGCACAACAGTCCTGTTAATTTTGCTGTCTTGGGTATGCTCCTTTCTTATCCCATGACATAAAAATCCAGCTTGGGTATTTTGGGTGCTGTCTCCAAGCCACATTTTCCCTTCCTGTTCTCACCATCCCTCCCCACTTTTTGGCACGTGGTGTGAAGGTGCCACAACAGGCACCCAAATGTTAACAAGCCCCTGGCTCTGGCTTTCAGCAGTCCTGCCACCAGTGGTTACCTGAACGTTGTTCAGGTCAAAGCCATTGAACATCTGGTCTGTGCACACCTTTTGAAATGTGAATGCTTTCTTTCAGCTACTGACTGAAGGATGCCAAGTGTTGGCCTTTTATACACAAGAGTTTGTAAAAGAGAGAAAACCAAGATACCTGGAGCTTGCTAGTTTCCAGGAGGGAGACTAATCCAGGATAATTTCTACTATTAGGAGAAAATTGCTCTCTTGTTTCTGAAGTACATAATGGTAATAGTTTTCCATTTACCCTCCTAGGTAGCCCAAGGCTTCCTGCTGCTGCTGAATCATCAGGGCTTTTTTTCAAAGCAAAACAAAGAAGGAACAAAGGATGTGGTCCCTGATAGCTGTTCCAGGGATTGACACATTGCCCTGGCTGGCGTGGCAGGTGCCCAGGAGTGACAAGAAATTCAGCTCAGTTCAGCTGCAGATGAAAGTTGTAACTTTCCATGGAAACCACTGGATCGATTCTCTACCTTTGGCTACAGGTAATTGCTTTACCTCATGCAATTATGTGTGGCAATTAGAAGTAGATTGTGTAAGGAATAGCAAAAACCATGACTACATCCTCTGCATTTGTGGTCTGTTCCTTTAAGAGTGATTATGATTTTTTTTAACAGTTTCTTTTTTTTAGCCCAACCTGTCTCTTTCTTTCTGTTTAGTTGATGAAGCATAAGAATGAAAAAATAAAAGTATATTTTCAGCACATTACAGAGTTCTGTTCATTTTTAGGCACGCTCTCTAGTACAAGACCTTATTGGAACTACAGTGGAAAACCAGAATGATTTAAGGACTCTGAAATTCTCATTTCCTTGCAGTCTGATACAATGAGGAATGACAGCTAAGACACCAGGCAGACCTCAGAAATAGATGCAGCTGAATACATGACAAACACATTTTGGTTGGCTGGGAAAATATTAAAGCAGTTATCTTGTGCTCTCTCTTTAATATTTGTTTGTTTGTGTTTTTTTTTAGCTAAGCGCTTTTTTGAAAAGTGAGAAGTGGCAAGACAGAGGGCAGTTTAATAAAGGTTTATAGAGGTCCCACTTCTTCATTACTTGAGAAGTGCTATCACACTGCTATTCTTAATGAAAGGTCAGTCAATTAAATTGTCCCTGGGATTCCACTTAATTACATTCAGAGATGGAAGCTTTGTTATCACAGACTAATAAACCAGCAGATGGCTTTAAGGAAGTTGGTTAGGTGGCAGTTTTAAATAGAAACCTGCTTGCTTAAAAATAGAAAAGACAGTAGATTTGAGCGAGATGTTCTGTAAGCAGCATGTCAGTTCTCCACTGCAGGGCAAGAGAGATGGTTTTAAGCTGTGTTAGAAACGTTGAGTTCATTGTCAGTGTTTATCCCCTAAGCCTCTGACTGAAGGGCCTGGAGCTGGAGGTTTCTAACTGAGAAATCTTCTCATCTGAAACTCACCCTGTGATAACTTGGGTGATTTTTCTTAATGCTTGCAAAGCCATTTATCCAGGGATGTAATTGAAATCTGGAGATGCCACAGAATGCCATGGCTGTGGCTGAGACCCAGTCTTGAAATATTAAATAAGTAAAGATGCTTAACGGTTTACACCCTTAATGTTGACCCATTTTATAATTATTTTGACGATTTCCTTTACTTGTTTTGGGTTCATTGTTTTGCTGAGAATAACTTGCCTTCCTTGTCAGTCCTGCAGTATTTTTACGGTACAGCCGAAGTGATATTCCAGTATTTCAGCTATGCTCACAAATACTGCAAACTCAAAGATTGTTTGAGGTACTTGTGCATATTACTTGTATAAAAGAAAAAAAAATATTCTAAAGAACACATGAACATTAACAGCATCCTGCAGGTTCTGTGCCCTCCCTGCAAACAGCTCTGGGTGTGCTGGGGGCCGGTTGATGCTGCACAGGGTGCTGCAGTTCCGGCTGTGCTGGGCACGAGGTGCAGATCCTGCAGGGAGGGCAGTGGCTGCCAGGTGAGGTTTCCTGCTGGAAACAGCCAGGCTGGCCCAGCTGTGGGCAGGGGACACCCCAACACCTACACTCCAATGGCAGTCTGAGATATTTGATCAATACTTCTCCCCACTTGAAGCAGGAGATCAGTTGTGCTCTGGAGAGGACCCTGGCTGATTCAGCAGTTGACCTGATGCAAGAAAGGGCAGAGTCACACTGTCACTGCTGCCTGGTGCTTGCTGCTGGCTTGGCAATGGTGCAATGCTCTCTTCCGTTTGTTAGACTCTGAGGAAATCAATAGACTAGTTCTGCCAGGAGCCCTGCTGAACATCATGAGCCTTGCGCCTATTTCTCTCATTATCTGTCACAAATGATCTAAATATTAGGAGAGGGTCCTTTACTCTCCTGACTGCAGACTTGTCCCACCACTCCCACAGACTGACTGACTGAGGGTGAGGGCCAGAGTCACGTTAGACATAAATGGAAAGAACAAACCCCAACTTTCTTTAACTTCTGCCTTTAAACTGAAGATTTTAGTCTCAAGCTTTCTCTGGTTGTATCAGAGGTAAGACTTTGTAATCACTTCTCCTCAGCTGCATCCTGCCTTTAGGTTTCTTCTCAGTGCCAAGAGCTGCCCAGTGGGCCCTGGGCTGGAGGAGAGGAGGTAACACAGCGTTTGTCACACAGAGGGCTACCCCTAAGGAAGAGTGAGCTAAACAACCTAAAAAAAGAGCAGGGCAGGGCCAAGTCTGGGCAGCAGGTTGATCTGGTGGATTGAGAGGGACACAAGGGGATTTCTGCCCTATTCTGGACATTTCCTTGCTCTAAGGCTACATATGAAACAGGATAAATGTTTTCAGAAGAGTTAGAATTTACCTTACAGCTTTAGTCAGGGAAGACCCTGGTGGGCTGTCTCCCAGTTTGCATGTTGAGTGTGAGATGTTTGAATCTGGCTGTAAACACTCCCATTTCCATAACCTCAGGACCATCTTGTCTCAGTTTGAGCTCCTGGAATTAGAGGCTATTGTGGATATGCAGCCCCTTATCTCCATGTGAGATAAAACTTGCAATCCCTGTGTAACTTTTATCCACAGGGTGGGAGGCTGGGAAGCAAACAGCTCCAAATACTGAACAATATAAGTCAGCACTATGAGCAATTGTTGTTGTGAGTCAATGTTGAATCCTTGCCAAAGATGCCTTTTACAAATAAAATTTAGCACTAATTTATCAATGGGTTAGTTCAAAATATGATGTAAAGCACTCAGTACATAATGAACCTGTCTGGATTGAAAGAAAATGCTTGAAACAACTTTATTATAAATAAATGCTATGTTTAAGTGGACCAAATCAATGTAAGGATAGTGCTCTGTTTATCCACTGACAATTTCCTACTTTCCTTATTACCTGTAGCTGGCAGAGAGGGTTTTGTTAATGTTTTTTTTTTCCATTTTGTTACTTAACAAAACTGTCAACATGTGTTCTTTACTCCTTGCTGTGCTCCCTGCTGCTCCCCAGCCATCATCTGGTGGCACAAAGGCAACCCAACCCTCCCCCAAATTCTCTTCTGTATGCCACACTCTGCTTCTGGCAGACAGGGCATTTTCTGGATCACTGTCTCTTAGATGAAGGTAATCCATCTGTTGTGCCTGATCCTGGGGAAAGGCCACCTAAATCTCTCTGTTCCTCCATGGATTCTGCTCTGTGGCCTCGAAGAGCTGCTGGGTTCTTCCAGCTTTCCCCAGAGTAACCCCTGCTCTCTGTACATCTGCTGCAGGCTGATGCATCCTCAGGCTCGGGGCTTGTTCGGTTTTCTTTCGTTTTTTTGCCTTTTGCTGACCCGATGTCAGCAGTGCCACGGGCAGTACTGCCCGTGCCGTACCCCAAGATGCCGGAGGTGCCGCTGACTCCGCTCCGTGTCCCGCAGCCCGGCCGGGCAGAGCGGGGCGTGCTGGGGCAGCCAGGTCCCCGCGGGCAGCCGGGGCCCGGGGCGGCTCTGAGGGTCCGGGGCAACTCCGGGAACCTGGGGCGGCTCTGAGGGCTCGGGGCAGCTCTGAGGGTCCGGGGCAACTCCGGGAACCTGGGGCGGCTCTGGGGACCCAGGGTAGCTCTGAGGGCCCGGGGCGGCTGTGAGGGCTCTGAGGGCCCGGGGTGGCTCTGGGGACCCGGGGCAGCTCTGAGAGCTCTGAGTGCCCGGAGCGGCTCTGGGGACCCGGGGCAGCTCTGAGGGCTCTGAGTGCCCGGGGCGGCTCTGGGGACCCGGGGCAGCTCTGAGGGCTCTGAGTGCCCGGGGCGGCTCTGGGGACTCGGGGTAGCTCTGAGTGCCCGGGGTGGCTCTGAGTGCCCGGGGCCCGCCCGGCGCCCGTGGCGGGCTCAGTGCGCTGAGGGCGGGCGCGGCGCGGCCCCTCCCCGGGGCGGTGCCGGGGCTGGCGGCGGCGGAGCGGGGCCATGGTGAAGATCGGCGTCCAGCAGCCGCCCGCGGCGCTCAAGCCGGACAAGGAGAAGGAGAAGGAGAAGGCGGCGGGGGGCGATGGGGCGGCGGGCGCCGTGCTGCTGCCCCCGGGCGCTGTGAGTGGGGCGGGGGCGAGGGGCGGCGGGAGACGAGGGGTGCCGGGGGTGTGATGCTGCTTCGGACGGGCACCGGCAGAAGTGTCCGGCTTTACCGGCGGCTTCGGGGGCTTGGTGGGCAGCCGAAGTTTAGAGGAGCGGGGATGATGGGGCAGGGTAGCGGCGCCGTGGCGAGAGCGGCCGTCCCTGGGCACCGGAGCGAATGTCCAGCGCTCACAGTGGCAGCAGAACTCACCCCTTTGGGTGGTTCAGCCTGCGGGAATGTAATTTCGGATTGGTCACGCATGGGGGGATTTCGAATCCTGACATCTCTGAGGGCTTCGGATTGGCATGGGGAAGAGGCAAGAGGAGGAAAAGAGATGGTGCTGGAGCAGGATGAGAAGCGAGGGGCTAAGAGCGCACAGCTCTAGATGCTTTGCAGATGGCAGTTAATACAGTGGTGTGGAGTTCCTCTGCTGGCTTCAGGGGATGGGTAGGAGAAGTGCTCATGACTGCAAGGGTTGGGAACCCTTTAGGCACAAGGGGAACGAAGGCACTGGAACATCCACAGCAGATGCAGAATATGGGCTGGGGCTGGGTAGAGATGTGTGGGTCGCTCCTGGACTGTGAGCTGTGGCCAGGCGCTGTTGGGCAGTGCTGGGCACGTACCAGGGATGGCACATCCAGTGCCTCTCTCGAGTATGGACAGTGAGCTAGGCACTGTTGTGTTTGGCAGGAGTTGGGTGTTTCTGAAGTCTCTGGTGCTGGACAACCCCACTTGCCAGCCCTGCTGCATGGGTGGACCTGCTGGGTGAATTCCACCCTCTGTAATGTGAATGTATTGTCCTGAGCTGGGCCTGACCCATGGCATCGACTCTGCCTCGTTACAGGCTTCCATTGCAGAGGAGGAGTCCTAAATGGCATTTCTGTATTCCTCACAAATCCCTAGGCTGTGCATGTGGTCTGATCATTTATTGAACCCTAGTATCTCTCTGACTCTAAAAACGATGTGGGAGCTGTGGTTTTGCTCTGTTCCTGCAGCAGAGCAGAGTGTTCCTCCTCGTGTGCCTCACCAAACGAGTGGGAATTGCCCTGGAGAAGTGCTTTGCAGCAGGGGCTTCCGAAGACTGCTCTGTTCTGCAGAGTTCAGGGAGTCACACCGTGATGATCTCTCCCATCACACACAATGTGCTCGCAGCTCTCGCCTGTGCTGCCGGGGTCTGGCTGTGCTCAGTCTGTCGTGATTGTGATGTTAATCTCAGACCAGGGAGCTCTGCAGAGACCTGGGGGAATGAGGCCGACTGTGACCTCGGTAATTTCCTGACTTGTATTTCCTAATTACAAGCTAAGGTGCTAGTTTTCTTCCTGCCTCTGATGTCCAACCCTGGAAGCTACCACACTGGACTTGCAGCTCATCCTGCCATTAAACCAGCTTTCCACAGCCAGAAACTCAGTTCTTCTGTTGATCCTGCATGAGTTCAGGCAGGATCCATCTATTTCTCATAAGCACTGTGAGAAAAGGAGTTTAAAAATTAAAAAAGTAATAGAAGCTTATTTCTATCATTAGTGCTGCCAGATCTCAGCAATCAAAATTATTCTGATTCAGGTCCTACCAGATGTATGAAATTGGCTTAGGTAGCAAATAATAAATGTTGGGGTTTTTATGTTGCCTTAGGCCTTTCTCTGACTCCTGGGAGGCTTGGTGATGTTCTTTTAAGCCCACCTCTGTGAGCTACAAAGGAACCTAAAAACATGAATTTAGAACAAAGACTCCTCAAGTCTCTCGATTCCAGCAGACAGACATGTAAGAGCATCCACATGAGACCCATGAAATAAGGGCAGGAACGGGTTACAGTGAGTCTGTGCAGCATGAGGATGTCCAGGGAGCAGCATATCCACTGACATCAGGTGGCCTCTTCCTGATGATGTTTTTCAGACTATGACAGTGGATTCTTTGGTGTGCTTGGGCTTAGCTGGACCTTTACCTTTGTAAAACACCTGACTTGTGGCATTGGTCTTTGCGTAGCAAGGCTTTCTTGCCATACTCCTGCTGCCAATAATTTCTGTCTGTGTGTGTCTTTCTCTAGCTGCCTCGCAGCAAAATGGCATTGGTGACATGCAAACAAGATGCTCTGCATTCCTTTTCTCTTTGATCTCATAACTTCAATCCCAGTGATAGGAGCCAGAGCTGGGAAATGATTCAGCGGCAGCTTCCGCAGCCTGTGAATTTTGGCAGGTGCTGGGTGAATGCAAAGATGCGGCAGGCAGGAAGATGTCTGTGATGCTAATGTGTCCTGAAAAGTAGTAGGTGAGGAGTCATGACAGCAAGCTTGCATGTGCTGAGCCTTGTTTCTCCCCTGCACAGCTTGGCTTGAATCGGGAAGAATATGCAATTTAAACTCCTGTCAGAAAAATCCACGTAATTTTGAGACTGTTGCAAGACTTCAAGAGCTTATAGAAGAAACAATCTTGTCATTAGTAGGAACTGCGGGGATGTAGCAGCCTTGAGCAGAAGGCGGCTTGAGGTTATGCATCCAGTAAAATAATCTGTTGTATTCATTGAAAAATATTTTTTCAGATGCAAAATAGTATTCAGTGAGTTTTAATTGAACTCCATATTTGCAGTCTGAAATGGAAATATATACACAGGCTGTGTCTTACACTGCTCTGGGAAATATGCTCCTTGTGATTGTGATGGATGTTGAAGTCCACAGGAACCAAACAAAACTGATGGCTGGAGCTCTCCAGTCAAAACGTGGGGTTTTTGATCTCTTGTGCACCCTTCTAGTAATTGCTCATTATTTGGCAGAGACAGCAGAAGAGCCAGAGGAGAAGGGGTTTCACTAAAATCTTCTGCCTCACCTGGTGCAGATGAAAGTACTGGAGGGCAGAGGTACCTCTCAGCCCTCTCTCTGTCCAGAGCGGACTTTGGCTGCCCCTGGCCGAGGGCTGTGTCCACACTCGGTGCTGCTGGCTGGGGGAAATCGTGCCTTACACCAACACAGCAGCACAGGCTGGTGCTGGGGGACACGGGGTTCAGGCAGTGGGAACACATCCGTGTGATCCAGGGGCTGCTTTCACAGAAACCTGTTGTCCTGCCTCTGGGAAAGGAAGCAGCTCATTCTTGTCTCTGGCAGGATGAGCATTGAAGGCAGGGCAGTGTTTGCTCAGGTCTGGCTGGTGGCAGAGAAGGATTTTACGAGCCGAGCAGGACTGGAAGAGCTCTCTCCGTATCCATAGGCCTGGCAAGCCTGCTGGAAACACCTTGGCAATGGCTCACAGACCCGGGGGCTGTGAGGGGCTTTCCAGGGTGCACACAGTGGTGTCTGCAGGGTGTGACCGACGTTTTGCTCCTGGTTGGTTGCAGTAATACCAGGCTTTGATTTTGTGCCTTTCATCCCATCTGCATTCCCAAAGTCATGACAAGACTCGGTGGTCTTTGGATCACACCCTTCCTGCTTGTGTGGAGAAGTTTCCCACAAGGAGCTGCTTGCTGCCTGTAACTGGATCCATCCAACCCTTCCATGTCTGTGTGGTCTCTTTGTAGCTGCACCTCAGGACCTCTGTCTGGTGGGTGCCTCAGCTCCTGGCTGACAGCTGAGCTGCCTCAGCCTCCTCCCTGTTGCCACAGCTCCCACACCCAGCATGGTTGCCCTGTTTGGCAGAAAGAGCGGTCAAAAGCCTGGAAACCCGTGGGGAGCACATTCCCTGAGGGCCCCTCTGGTGCCCAGGAAGCTCTGTTCCCTGTGACTGCGCATCTTCCCAGTGAGGAGCACATCTGCTGTGGATGTGGAGCTCTTAAGCAGGCAGACAGTGCCTCACTGCTGGGGCTGCTGCTGTGTCCCTGCCCTCCTGCCTTTCCTGATGCTCAGATGGGCGAGGTGAGCTGGGAATGATTTGCATTTGCCTAAGTGACCCCAAAAGGATCAGCACTTCATGGTGGCAGCAGGACAACAGTGCCACTTTTGGCTCTCTGGGGTTTGGTGTACCTTTGATTCTCCAGAGCTGGGTTCCAGCTCCCGGGGCAGGTGGAGGAGCAGTGGCTCTCTGGGCACATAAAGCAGAGTCACACCAGCCTGTGGACACTGCCGTGCCAGTGCAGTGTTGGGTTTTGTGAGCAACTTCTCTGCAGAATGTTGTGAGGTGGGAGACAGATGGCGAGGGAAGGGGAGGATGTGAGGAAGAGTCTTTTAAAGAGGCTTTTTCACAAAGCAAGCTGTAAATTCAGAGAGAGGAAGGAAAACCTCGCTGGCAGCAGCATGGATTGATTGATTGTCCTCATTGACATGTTTGCAGGCTTGAGTCCAGGCTTGAGGATCTCAATCTGCAGGGGCTCTCACCATGTCTAGGCTTAGCTGAATATGGTAGATCCTAATTTTAAGAAGCAGCCTCCTGTAACAGAAGGTTACTCCTGGTCTTTGCTCAACCCTCTTATAACCACATGGGCTGAAGTGATGACTTTTTTTGTGGCCTGTATGGAGTTGTCAGCTTAAAGAGAAGCATTGTCATTTGGATTTTGTTCTCTGTAGTTTGGGGATGCCTTGGAATCAGAGGAGAAGGTCTGAATTGGAAAAAAAAAATTCTCTGGCCCCTTGCATGATCTGCTCTAGTGAAATATTAGACTTCAGTGTCTTACTGGCCTCCGGACATGAATATTTGATATTCCAGCTGAGCATGACAAAGGATCTGGCTAAAACTGGCAGAGGGATTAGAACAGAGAATATCTATTCCAAGCAGAAATGTTATAAATGCAATGGAATTTTGGAACATGTAGCTGTCTTTCACCAAAGAGATGTAGACTGAAGAGCTGGAGACAGAGGAACTGGAAATATATGTCTAGAGGTGTGTGTTTTCCCAAAGCTGGGGGAGAGCTGGAGGCAGCCTGGCTTTGCATGGGGAGCTCTTCACCTGGGAAGAGCCTGTTGCATTTACCTGCATTGGGCACAGCAGTTTTGGCGTGTTTTTTTTTTCTTTTTTGTGAAACACAGAAAACCAAGAAATACCTTTAAAAAGAAGAGTTTTAAAGGGTGCAAATGAACCCAAAGTAAGTGTGGCACAGAAGGCCAGAAGAAGGGAGCTGCATCCAGCAGAGCACTGCAGCCAGGTCCGAAGAGATGGAGGATGAGGTGTCCTTGTGTGCTGCTCTGTAGTTCCTGGTTTTGTGCTACTACATGTTTGCCCATTACCAGGTTTACAGGAGATAGAAAAGGCATTTTCACTTGTAGACATGTATTTTCTGCCCAAGTGATGTGTGAGAACCTAGGAATGTTTGGGTTTTTTTTTTTAATGCCAGTGTTAGCATTTGAGGGAGGACAGTATGAGGGTACTGTTTTTTTCATTCATCTCTCTGCACTTGCTTCTCAGAGTTGTCTTCTTTGGTGCCATGCCCTTCCTTTGAAGTCAGTTTGAACAACAAAGAGAAGGGTAAATTTGCCTCCTCTCTCTTGCTGTTGTTAAACTAGACACTTTTTCTTTGTGGTGAATTTTCAAGTGTAGGATTGACTGTCAGAGTTTTCCTGTGCTGTTGCTGGGAGAAGAGATAATAGCTGTCAGTGTTCCAGAAGGGAGCAGTGACTTCATTTTATGGTGTGACACTGTGCAAGTCCTGATTTTCAGGGAATTAGCAAATGCTGTAACCTGAAGTCTGGTTCCTTGAAGATGACTGAACTTGCCCTCCAGGAGATACTGGACTCTGCCCCTCTGCTCAGAGTGATCAGTGCAGGTTTCTGGCTGTGACTGCCCCTCTTGTCTGCAGAGCCAGCAGAAGGCAGGACCTTGGGTGTTCTTGAGCATCTTGGGCATGGCTTGTCCTTTCTTGCAGCTTTTTGGGAATCAGTCACACCTAGAGGAAGAGTGAGGAGGGACAGTATTGGCTTCATTGGCCATAGCCAGATCAGCAGTGCTTGGCTTGCTCATCCAGAATGGCTGATCTGACCATCTCTGCCTGCCTTTACTGTGCAAGCTCTGAGATGAATGCTGTGATTTTATATTGCACTGACCCAAAAGCTCTCCAGACATGGAGCTTTCTGGGAGAAGCAGTGTGAGAGCCCAGTGGCAGTGTCCAGGTGAGTCCTGGGCCCAGCTGTTGCTGTGCTTCGGTGCTTCATTAACATCAAAAGGCATCACTAGAGGTGAAAATCTTCAGGTGAAAGCCTGAAACCTTTTGATGTGTTTTTTTGGTGCTTTCAGATGTGTTACTGCAGCACCCAGTCCTTCACACCTCTTGCAAAATCAGCCTCTGTCTCTCTTGGCTTGTGCCCAGGGCCACTTGCCTGGCTCGGTAGGTGGGTTTGTTTTACATGGGAGCAGTTGTACAATTGCGGGCTGGGAAAAGGGGTGTGTGTCCTGAGGGACAGCTCAGCGCTTTGGTGAGGACACAGACTCATGGCTTGCTTCTTCCAAGCCCTGCATGATGGTAGAAGCAAACAGACTGCTTTTTGTAGCAGCTTCCCTTCACCAGGGAGGAGGAGGAAGACTCAGCTACATCAAGAGCAAGCTGAAAGCTGTTGGCATTTCCTTACCTCAGTTTTGCAGTGTTCTTGAATATTTTTGGCATTTGTGAGAGGTCCTTTAAGGAGTCAGGTGCCTGCCCACTTGCATGTGTCTTTACCTTTGAGTCAAGGCTCTCTTTAAATTTGCCAACCTCTTGGTTTAAGAGCTTCCCCTGTTCCCAGAGCAGCTGCTCTGCTTCACTCTTGCTTGAGCTGCCTTTTGCTTTTCATCGCTCTGGAGACCTTTTGAGACCCAGTGCCAAAGCTTAACCTCCATTCTTCTCCTGGGGAAAATTCCCATTCTTTTAATGCTACCTCTCACTTCAGGGAGTCTTTTGTGAAAAAGCCCTGAACAGCCCGTGGCCTTCACGTGGCTGTGCTGGCTCCTTCCTTCTCCCAGGTGAGGTCTGCCCAGGTGCTCCAGAGCCTTTTAGCTGTGGAGCTGCTCCATGGCAGGGACTGATTTTCCCCATCATTGCAGCGAGTGGCCTGGAAATCAGGCTGTGTTATCAGAATCAGTATTTTGGCAGTCAGGCAAATCAGTATTTCGGCAGTTAAATGCCCAGGTTGGGATATTTTTTTGCCACTTTGTCACAGCTGTTTATTTTCTCTCTGCCTGCCTCTCTGTTCAACATGATGCTCGGGGCTTCAGCTGTGAGCGTGGTAAGAACAGCCTTGTTTTTACCAGGGGCTTTGTTGGCTCTGCTAATGCTCTGAATGGTTGTACTCCTGGGAAAAAGGAGAGGGAGGCTGGAATCATTCCAGCTGGAAGTTGTTGTGCCTCTGCCAAAAAAACAAAATAAAAAAAAATATGGAAATTAATTCCTCACCCCTGTGGAAAGAGGGAAGAGAAACAGCCCCTTAGTTCCAGAAAGGGATGAAAAAAGAGAAAAGAGGGGGATTTATATCTCTCTTGCTGATGAGGGAGAAGGAAAATATGATCACTGAGTGCTTAGGAGCTCCTACATGCTAGGCTGCATTTTTAACATCATGCTGTCTTTGTCGTATAGCAACAAAGCTGGGGGTTTTAATTAGCCAGCAGTTGTTTTTGATATTCTAATTTCCAGTGCTGTGAAGTGACTCCTGAGGCAGGTGGCTTTGTTGCTAGTCACGTGCTGTGGTGTCACTCAAAGGTGCGATTAGATTCATTTATTGCAACTTTTTTGCCTTCAGCTGTGATAGTCTCTTAATTACAGGTTTGCTTTTGGGTTTGTTTTTTTCTGCTTCCAGGCATCTTTGAGTCCAAAAGTCATCAGTTGTGTTCTCTGTGGAAATGCTGTTTGGCGGCCAGTGCAAGCACTGCTCAAGGAGTGTGAGCAGGGACTTTGGTTGCCTTGGAAACTGTGTGCCATACATACATACACACACATATATATATATATATATATGTATATGTGTATGTGTATGTGTGTATGTGTGTGTGTGTTTTTCTCTCTGTCTATGCATGCACATGTTTCCTTTTCTGACCTAGAGCATCAGAAATGCCCTTCAGCCTGGAAGGACTCTCCTTCCATGTGTGAGTTCCTTGAGAGGCCTCTCATTGCTAGTGCAGAGCTTTGACCTCTCAGGCAGTCTTCCCCCGTGGGCTCACCTGGTATTCTCCTCATTTTGCTTCCTCTCCTCTCTCCAAGCATCACTGCTCTTGAGGACAGGACTCATTTTTTTGTTCATCTGTCACAGGAGCCTTCTTTGGAGTGTTGCGGGTGCTTTGATGGATGCCAAGATGCCTTTGCTGTGATATTTTATCTCTCTGTTCCTCTCCCTCTTCTTGTCTTCCTTTGTCTGCCTTTTTCCTGTGTGTAGTCTCTCACCTCCCTTCTGCAGAGCTTGGCAGGTGCTCCAGTCTGGAGCCTGCCTGCCCACCCAGCTCACTCGGGCCATCCCTGGGGGCTCTGCACCACTGAGCCCCCCTGTGCTGGAATTCCTGACTACAGACATGATTCTGTCTGAGAGGCAGCTCTGGATTTCTTCACCTTACAGCTTATCCCACAAACTCTCCAGTGCTTTCCCTGGAGCAGGGAAGCAGCAGTGAGTGCTGGCAGAGCCCAAGTAGAAGGCAGTGGGTGGCTGGGTGAGAGGGCTTTGCTTCATCTGCAGAAAGAGCAGGCTCTTGGTACAGGCCTGGGGGTCACTTTCGCAAGAGGCGACACTCAAAGCTGAGCCATCACATCAGAGGAGAGGTCAGTCCCTTCCAGCTCACACCGACTCCAAGTTGCTGCAGTTTTCCAGCAATCAGCTCTGGGTTTTTTCCACTTGAAGTCAGTAGAAATGCCACTATTGCAAGTCCTTATGTTTTATAAAGCAGTAACTGATTTTGGTGTGAATATGGGACTGATGTGCTGGAGGTAGCAACCTTGAACTGTTTTTTTTAGTTTTCCCATAGTCCATATTGGCCTTTGGCTATCAGAAATGAGTGAACAAGCAAGGTAAGTTAGATTGTTCTGATGAAAGTTTCTTAAGTTTGGAGCCTGCATCCTTCGAGGAGCCCATGGCAGTGTCTGCAGTTATGTCAGTGCATCAGACACTGAGAGCTCAGGCTGCTGCTCCCTTGAACAGTGTCCCAGAGAGTGATGACATAGTTTAGATGGCACTGCTCTCCAAACTGCATCTCTCTGCACTGCATTTCTCTCCTCACTTGTCAGTCATCGAAATCACATCTACTATTTTTAGTCACCCCACGCTTCTTTTCCTGTTGGGGGTGTATATTTAGACACTTGCCAATCTCTGTCCCCTGTTTGTCAGGCCCTGCTACACCTAAGATGGTTTCAGAAATGAAGGAAAAAGGGTTTGTGGAGGACTCAGAGCTGTTTCTGAAGCTGAAGAAGTAGAAAAGGGCCTTGAGCTGAGCCCATCTCTGCTGAGGCAATGTGCGACTCAGGAAGGGATCGAGGCATGACACAACACATTTTATTTTCACACTTCTGTCATCTTCAGCAAGACATGGGTGATGAAGGAGCAATAATGTCACATTTCTATTTTTATAACCTTCTCCTGTATTAATGAGAAATTCCAGAGGCAGCATCTCACCGGCTATGGTTCTTGTGAACAGCTCCTCCAGTGCTGTGTCCAAAGGCTTGGTGCTGTGAAGCTGGGGGGGTTGGCTCAGCCACAGGTGCCTGGGAGGTTTCCCTGCTCTGACTCACAGGAACAAATGAATGTTTGTCCTCTGCTCAACCCAGGGAGGGGAGGGAGTGCCTTGTGTTCATTTTTGTGTAAAATATGTCCAGCTTTTGGAATATTGTGTTTAAAACGACAAAAAGAGGAAAGCCCATTTACTCAGCTGAAATACCTGTCCCTGCCTCTGCCCAGGAATGGTGTTGACCCCAACCTTTTCCATTCCTCTTGGCCAAAAAACCCCAAGTTTGATCAAGGCAGAAAATTAATAGGATGGCTTGTTGCAAGCTGTGTGTCTGGTTAATGAATCCTTTGGAATATTCAGCATTTTTGTGTTTTAATATTTTGATTTTTGTCCTGTGGAAATGCACATGGCACTTGAAGGCATGGACTGCTCTTCAGGAAAACATTGCTGCCGACTCTGATTCTCCCCTTGCTGGGGAGCCAGGCATTCCTAGGCAAGAAGAGATGGCAGTCAGCTGTGATGGATTTTCTGGTTTTTTAGAGTACCCTGTTTGTAAACAATTCTACTGCACCTATTCTAGGGGTCCTGTGGGAAAGGAGGTGTGTAGTGGCATGAGCAGGGCAGCAGCCTGTGGAACAAGTTTCTTGGATTTTTCCAGGCTGGTGCAGATTGGTTATCCTGGGTGAAGAGCTGTTAGAGCACTGCTCCATCTGTGGGCTCTCAGTGCTGGGGATGCCTCCAGCCCCAGGCTGAGCTGCAGAGTGACGTAGCTGCTTTTAAATTGTCAAGTATTCACAATGACAAGGGCTGGTGGCCTTTCCATCTGCTGGGCTAGGGGATTGAGATACATTTTTGGTCAGGTTTTTCCAGGTGATTTTTATGCAGTATTTTGCAGGACTGTGCTAACTGTTCCTCTTGGCCTGACTGGCTGCATTTTTAACCTCATTGCCTAAATTGCTGCTCCATCAGAATGCTTGCTGTTGATTTTTTTCTTTCCTCCCTCAGAGTCTGGGGGTTTGTTTAATAACTTCTTCCAGAGCAAAGCTCTGCTTTGTTTCTCCCACCTTCTCCCACAATGCAAAGCTTGGGCATTTTTCCTGAAACCAGCAATGTTTTGTAGGGAGCAGAACTCACGTTTGGCAGTGAGAGGTGGGATATCTCACAGTGTCCTTGGTCATGCAGAGAAGACAGAGCTGCCCTAACAAGTAGCAAACCATTGAGGGCTTATTTGCCCTCTCTAGCATTCTTCAAACACAGCTTTTCTTTTAGTGGGAGTATTTTTTCTGCCCTTAGAGCTGCTGTGTCCTCATGAAGCCTGTCTCCAAGCCCTCCCTGGAATCAGCACTGGCAGCCCAGGGTGGGAGCAGCAGTGCATTAACAGCCACAGCAACCTGGCACCTTTCGGATATGGTTCACTTGCAGAGCATGAAACGTTTTCTCAGCCTTGCTTCAGTGTCAGGAGATCTCCTTCCTCTTCACCCCCACCATCTGCACTCCTCCTGTGATGACAAGTATCTGGGGAAAGCTGTTTTTGTGAAACACTTGACATCTAGCATGACTTTCTTGTCCTAGCAGTTCATGTCAGAGGGCCTTTAAACTTCCTCTAGTAATGTGATTTTTTGTTTCTTTTTTCTGTTCTTTGTGGCTTGTCAGAGTTGCTGCCCATTGTCTGCAGAAAGAGAGGAAAATGTGATGCTTTTCAGCTTGCTCATCCCTTTATTTGCTGGAGGAGCCAGCAGCAAACTGATTACAGTGATCCTTCAGTGCAGGGAGCTGGCAGTGAATCGAGGTGCTCTGGGTCTTTCAGCAGCTGGAATGAAGGAGAAATAAATGTGGATTAATTTCTCCTGGAGGTGTGCGGGAATTGTAGCTCCCCCAAAGCAATTTGGTCTTGGCAGTTACCAAGTTACCATTCTTGGCTGAATGTGGCTGGGAACAAAAAATTCAGTATCTGGAGGAGTGGAGCAGGCAGGAGAGGGACTGCAGGCTCCTGCCCCTGCCCCTGTTCCTGCATCTCAGTGGAGCAATCCTCACCTGGCAGGGTCCCCACAGTCTGGGGACTGTGTCCTAGTCTGGGACAACAAGGATACCTCCAAGCCTGGCACTGAACTGCTGCTCTCCCAAGGGCTGCTCCAAGGTAGGGGAAGGGGAAAGAGGTGTTTGCTGCCAGAGGGGCTGGGCAGAGCTGGCCTGATGCCACCAGAGGGTGGCAGGGGCCCAAGGGACTCTCCCATTTGGGTTTCAGCACCCAAATGTGGGTCTTGGCCATGTTATTCTGGAGAAACATCTCTTCCTTTATGAAGTGAGAAACCTTGGAAATGAGAGGCTGATGTTTGCTTTTCAGTCTGCTCCTCCTGTTTGTAGCAGTCTCCAAGCAGCTGTGGAGAGAGTGTTTGTCTAGTCAAACACATCAGATCCCAAACTGCACAGAGGGAGTTAATCTGCAAGAACCCTGGTGCCTCTCTCCTCTGCCTGCCTGCTCAGCTGAGGGCAGCTTTCAGCTCTTCTGTGTGGAAACTGGGGCATCTCTGAACCAGCTTCTTTCATCTGCTTCTGAAAGGCCTTACATCATCCTGCTTAACATTTTGAAGGGTTATTTTGGTAGTAAAAACAAGAGCATCATAGGTTGGGATGAGCTGTGTCCAGGGGGTAGCTCTGCCTTTGCGCTGCCCTCTGTTTTCAGGGCTGTGACAAGGTGAGCTGGCTACTGTCTGTATAGATTGGGCAGCACACTGAAAAGGACAGGTGTGTTTCCTTTTGATGCTCTGTCCATTTTCCTGGGAGCTGTGCTGCAATGTGCTTGAAAATGGAGTTGAGATCAGCGCATCTGTTTGTGTCAGCTCACCCCAGCAGGGCCAGGAGGTACCTCTCTGGGACCAGTGATTCCCATCACTAAAATTTCCAATGAGACATTCTGCCATGAGTCCCAGTATTTCAACAACAACAAAAAAATTGACTATAAACACATAAATGCTCTTACATTCAGTAGCCAAGAATTCTCACTTCCTGA
The DNA here is from genome assembly GCF_049639895.1 of Pseudopodoces humilis. Taxonomy (NCBI): domain Eukaryota; kingdom Metazoa; phylum Chordata; class Aves; order Passeriformes; family Paridae; genus Pseudopodoces; species Pseudopodoces humilis. The sequence goes on along the minus strand of NC_142210.1, from coordinate 2,768,505 downwards.
TTATATTTCTTATTTTTGGTCAGTCTTTATGGCCCATTGATAAAAAGCTTGTTTTAGTTCTGAACAATTGGTGGGAAGCTGATGATACATGTTTGTGTATGTTCACACACACACACAATTTTTCAATACATACAAATATATGTGTATATAATGTATATTATGTCGTTTATGTATCTGGGGTAAGGGAGGCAAAATGCACAAGAAGTGTTTTACTGTCACCAGGTGTGAAGTAGCTTCGCAGGGCAGTGCCTGCCCTGTTCACTGCACATAGCACAACTCCTTAGGATGGAGCAGGAGGTTGTTGGTGTCCTGGAGCACCCTCAGGATGGAGGAGCAGGGTGCAGGTGCCCTGGAGCACTCTCAGGATGGAGGAGCAGGGTGCAGGTGCCCTGGAGCACCCTCAGGATGGAGCAGGATGCAGGTGCCCTGGAGCACTCTCAGGATGGAGGAGCAGGGTGCAGGTGTCCTGGAGCACTCTCAGGATGGAGGAGCAGGATGCAGGTGCCCTGGAGCACTCTCAGGATGGAGGAGCAGGGTGCAGGTGTCCTGGAGCACCCTCAGGATGGAGGAGCAGGGTGCAGGTGTCCTGGAGCACCCTCAGGATGGAGGAGCAGGGTGCAGGTGTCCTGGAGCACCCTCAGGATGGAGGAGCAGGGTGCAGGTGCCCTGGAGCACTCTCAGGATGGAGGAGCAGGGTGCAGGTGCCCTGGAGCACTCTCAGGATGGAGGAGCAGGGTGCAGGTGCCCTGGAGCACTCTCAGGATGGAGGAGCAGGGTGCAGGTGCCCTGGAGCACTCTCAGGATGGAGGAGCAGGGTGCAGGTGTCCTGGAGCACCCTCAGGATGGAGGAGCAGGGTGCAGGTGCCCTGGAGCACTCTCAGGATGGAGGAGCAGGGTGCAGGTGTCCTGGAGCACTCTCAGGATGGAGGAGCAGGGTGCAGGTGTCCTGGAGCACCCTCAGGATGGAGGAGCAGGGTGCAGGTGCCCTGGAGCACTCTCAGGATGGAGGAGCAGGGTGCAGGTGCCCTGGAGCACCCTCAGGATGGAGCAGGGTGCAGGTGCCCTGGAGCACTCTCAGGATGGAGGAGCAGGGTGCAGGTGCCCTGGAGCACTCTCAGGATGGAGGAGCAGGGTGCAGGTGTCCTGGAGCGGCAGCTGACGGTGCTGTGGTTGTGTCCCTCAGGAGGAGCCAGGCCCCGTGGCGCAGGGCCGCCGCTCGTCGCTCAGCGGGGTGTGCTACCTGACCATGGGCCTCCTCGTGCTGCTACTGGGGCTGGTCTTCGCATCGATGTACGTGTACAGATACTTCTTCATCACCCAGGTAGGAGTCACTTGGGGAGCACTTCTGGCTCCATCAGCCCAAGCAGCCAGACCACCTTTGAGAGAGGTGCTGCTGGTTTTTGTTGCCCTGCACTGTGGTGACTCGGGAGCCAGGATGCGGGGCACTGCAGATGAGGCGTTTCTTAAGTGGTAGGCTCAGGCTGACCTCCATCCCCCATGCCGGGAAGGGCATTCCAGAAACCCTCCCCTTCCCTTATGGCTTTGTTTTACTTTATTTTAACTGCATAAAAATAGCCTACCATTTGTACATTTTAAACCCCACATCACTGCTGTCCATTTTCAAGTCTGAAAGCATGGCTGGTGAGCTTGTGAGGGGAGAACAAGCCTGGAGAAAACAGAGGGGTACAGGCAAGGGAGCAGCTTTTTGCATTAGGTTTTGTAGACTCTAGCACAGAAAAACTCTGTAGGTGTGACAAAAATAGGTGCTGCTATTAATAAAGCAAGCAGAGAAGTAAGAACTAAGTGGGAGATGATGTAGAAAGTGAGCCCTCAACCAACCTCTATGAAATTCAGCACCATTTTTAACATGTAGTCTTTGCAAAGCCTGGCCTAGCCTGGCCAAGGCACTGGGCTGGCAGAACTGTGGAGGGTAAGAATACAGGGAATAAGACAAGGCAAGGCTGCTTTTTAAGGAGGAAACTGCTGAGTTCTGGCTTGCTGACTGTTTAGCCAAGAAACCCCAGAGCACTGATTTGCATCGGAGCTCTCATTGTGCTGTGGAGTGGCTATTAGTGAATGAGTTCTCCCAGGACTTCTGCCTTCATCTCTGCACTTACCCACTCAGCAGAACAGTCTTTTTATGTACTCCTTTTCTCCATAAATTTCCTTGCTGTCAAATTAGTTTGCAGTCTTTGTTTCAAGAATCATCAGTGCTTTATTACCCGCTCTCTTTTACACCTGATCTGGAAATGCTGCTCCCCCCTCACACAGAGCCCTGCCCCAGGTGAGGGTACCTGTCAAAGTGGTGGACACACTTCCCTAGGAGGGGAGGCCCTGGCAGGGACACCTTCCAGGCTGCTCAGAGAGCAGCAGCTCCTGTTTTGCTGTGAGGTGAATTCACTTTGTTTTGCTGTATTTACCACTCCAAACTACAAGGGCCTCTAGAAATTATACTCTGTTCAGCCCAAGCTTCTATGCCTCTTGTAGAAAAGTGCAGCTTCTGGAAGCCATGGCTGTGGAGGGATGTGAACAGCCTAGTAAGGAAATATAAGAGCTTGCAGGCAGTCAGTTTTGCCTTTCTGAATTACTCCTCATGAAAACCAGCAGGGAATTCATTATTCACTTTGGACCTGCCTAGCATGAAGTGAGATGTGACCATTCCACAAGGGTAGTTTGCACTAGGTTCACCGAGAATATCTTCTGGTAAAAAGATTGATCTTAAAATACCTTCAAGCATCTGATGTTTGACCCTGCCCATGTTTGCTGTGGCTGTTGGGGGGGTGTGTGTTGTATCCTGCCTGGCTCTGTCCCCACAGCTGCCCCGTGAGAGCGTGTTCCACTGCGGTGTCCTGTACGAAGACTCTCTGTACTCGCCCTTCAAAGGGCAGCTGGAGCTGCACGAAGATGTCAAGATCTACATTGAAGAGAACTACGAGCAAATCAATGTCCCGGTGCCCCAGTTTGGAGGGAGCGACCCTGCAGACATCATCCACGATTTCCAGCGAGTAAGGAGCTCCTGGGGCCTTTGGGGTACAGCGTGGGGCTGAGCTGGGTGCACCAGCTCTGTGTTCATGGCCTAGCACTGTCACTGTTGTCACACACATCCATGGTGGTCTATTCCTGAGCTGTGCTCCTGCCCAAGGCCCTCTCTGGGTTTTTCCAACCCTCTCTCCTTGCTTGGGGGGGAGGTTTGTTTAATGCAGTGTCCCATCTTCCCTGAATTCCCTCTTCTCACACATTTTCAGTCACAGTTTGTTGCAGAAGGTTCAGTTGGGCAATTCCTGTGCTTGGCACACAGGGTCTGACAGCGTACCATGACATAACGCTGGACAAGTGCTACGTCATCGAGCTGAACACCACCATCGTGATGCCTCCTCGCAACCTGTGGGAGCTGCTGGTCAATGTGAAGGTACAGCTGCAGCCCTGCTTGTTCTGCATGCTTTCCTTGAGTTGGCTCCTGGGTGCCAGCTGGCAGCTCCTGGGAAATCAAAAGTGCTGGGGAAGTGTATTGGCCCTGAGTATTCATGTAGAGTGAAGGCTTCAGCAGGTTTGGCTGAAATACTGATTGTGCAGACAGCACAGTAATGCTGGCATGACGGTCAGCCTGACCAGAAGAAGCAGCAGATTCCTTCCCTCTGGTGTTTACTGATTGTAAGAATCAAGGGAAAAAAGAAAAAATTCTTTCCTTTCACTGTCCTGTGGTTTGCACTGTGCTTTGCCAATTGCAGAGCTCTCAGTGTCCCTTGGGAAGAAGCAGGCCTTCAACATTCACCTTTTTGGGGGGAATCTCTGCTACCCTGGCTGCTGGGCTGCAGCACTGGGCTTGGGCTCATGCAGTTGTGCTCACAGCCAGCATTAATTTAGGTTTAGTACCAGCGATTTTGTTCAGTTCAGAAGCCTGTGCTGCTGAAACCAGTTATCTTAAAATAGAATACTATTTAATCTTCACAGCAAGAAAAAAACACAGGATTTTTCAGACTGCAAAAGGTACATATCTGTCTCAGCCTTCTGCAGGTAAATCAAGGCACTGAACCTGGGTCTTTTATCACTCCTGTGAGGGTCTGTTCAAAAGAAAGGGGAAAAAAAGACCATCTAATTGTTACTCTTTCTTAAATTTCCTTTGCTCACTTTCTGCTATGTGCAGTGTGGTGAACTTTGCAGTGGTTAAGCTCAGAGGCAAACAGTTACAGCTGGAGAGATGCCTGATCTCCAGTCCCTGTCAAACTCCCAGTTTGTTACCAAGCAGTCCCCACAGTTTCATGCACGGTGACTGTCTGGAAAATGTGCTGGGAACCCCACTGGGGTACAACACACATTTACTTACAACTCGCTCCAGACCTGTCACAGCTTCTGACTGTGGCAGTGACCAGTCCCCAGGGCACAGGGAAATGGAAAAGGCAGAATTGCACAAGCTGAGAAAAAACAGCTGAGAGATTGGGAATGCTGGTCACATCCTAAAATAACAGATAAAATCTCACAGTTAGTGAAAATGATGCACTGTCATTGAATATAAAATGGGGATAGCAATACAATTAAAATTGTCTTACGTGCTTGAAGAGCCCAAAGCAGGTGTGGGTTTAAATAACCTCCTGAGTATTGAGATGGGTGTCCAGTAGTGTCCAGTCTGTCTGTGGAGGCTTTAACCTGTACCTTAGAGACATTGTTTTAAAGTGATTAGCTTGGTTTTGAGCTCAGAAGAAGATTTTCACCACGAGGACAGTGAAGCAGTGGAACAGGGTGCCCAGGGAGGTTGTGCTGCCTCCTTGAAATTCTTGAAGGTTTCAAGACCAGATGGGATAAAGTCTTGAGGTCCCTCCCCAGCTGTGATCCTGTGGGCCTGTGATCTTCATGGCTTCATGGCAGGGGCCTTGCTGGTCAGGCAGAAAGCTCATTTCTTCCTGCTGCAGGGAGGATCTTTATGACCTTATTACTTGCCCTGCTGCTCAAAAGTGTTGCTTTTTGGAGTCTGGGTGAGCTTTGTTGGTCCTTGGACTTGGAGACTTTTGCCTTCTGTGCATCTCTGAATGCAGTCAAGTCCCTAATGAATGAGACCGATTTCCAGCAGAAAGTTTTGTTTTGGAGCAGTTCAGTGACTGCAGTTCTGTTTCTAGAATCAAATCACAGTCCAGCAGTTAACCCCACTGGTTTGCTTCAGCAGACAGGGGCAGCACAGGGAGTTTGGGAGCCTTCTTTACTTTGTTCTCCTGGCCAGCCTGGTGCCAGGGTGCCCCTTTGCAGAGTGGCTGCCACATGCCCCGCATCTGCTTCTTTCAGGCTTTATTCTGGGCAGGTGTGACAGTTCAGTGACCAGGCCTGCATCAGTACCTGACACAAAAGGATGGAGGGATGCTCCCCCCTGCAGCAGCAGGAGATTGGAGGTGACCCAGTTAAATGATGGATGATCCACATCTCCTGCAGAACGCAAGATGCTCGGTGCTGTAGCTTGCTGAAAGTTCTTGGCAGAGACTTGAAGGTATTGTCCTTGTTGCACAGTCCTGCAGTGGAGGAGTGGTGATTCCCCCTTCACCTGCCACAGCTGTTTCACTGAGTCAGTGAAGAGGGTGGCTTGTGTGCTCATGTCTGTCTCTGAGCCCTCTCACCAGGCCAAGGGTACAGCACATCCTGAGCCCCAGCCCTGGCTGCCACCGTCACAGCCCCTGCCAGGAACTGCACGTATCTCACAGCCCTCCTGCCTTCCCCCCTGAGAATCAATAATGGAATTTCTTGCAGAACTGTTTTGTTAGTGCAGTACAGACTGGCTCTAATTGTCTAATCCTGCAGTGTTAGAGGACAGCCTTACTGACCCACCTGGCTGTGCCAGCCCAGCAGCATAGCACTGAGTTACAGTAGTGTTTCCAGGTATGTCTCTATGGAGATAACCAGTCCTGGGAAACAGAAGAGGTGATATTTGAAATGGTGTTGCTATTGCTTGCTTTTCACCTTGATTATGCTTACCTTGGCCCCAGGGTCTGACAGTTCTTTTATCTCTTTGACTCTTCTTAAGGAAAAGGGACCAGAGGTGATTCTTTGCCTCATGATCTAGTTAGCATCTACTCACAAGTGCCCTCTGACCCAAGCTGCACTTGTTACACAGCTTTTTGTTGCTACAGCAATGTCCAAACTTGAAAGATGCCTTGAGTATCTGGGAATGAGTTTGCAGGATCTCCAGTGCTGAGCTGAACTCTTTCCCACAGGGAAAGATGTGACCTCCATCTCTTGGGGGGGCACATAGAAACCCCATTTTCTCCATCCTCTGGTAGCTTTCTGCCATGACACCTCGCTCATCACCCTGGTCTTCATAGTGGCCTCTACACCAACAGCAGGGATGTCACTTCTCCAGATGTTCCTGGGGCAATGAATGTGTGTGGAGAGCCCAGTTCTTCTCAGAATGTGGTGCCCATGGCCCATCTCTAGTCCCCATTCCTGTGGGCAGTAGGGCCAGGACATCATTGTGGCTGTGCTGAACGGACCAGAGAGGAGAGGGGAATGTTGGAATCTGAGCTGGTCTGGTAGTTTTGGGGTTTGCCTTCTGAAGTAAACGTAGAGTGCACATTTCAGTGGAGTTCCTGGAATGTTGGTTAAGCTTTTTATTTCCTTCCAGATGGGTTTGTTGTACTCTCAGAGTTACAGTTTTTGGCATCCTGCTGTAAAATTTGGGTCAGTTTATACCAGGGTTGATCCTACACTGACTTCACCCCTTATGTGAACATTCCATTTTTGGATCTAATCTGTTTTGTGTGCACTGTGTTAGTAGCAAGGGACAGTTTCCTGCAAGGACAAGCACGTGTTAACTGCCCTCAGTAAGTAGAGCTTGAGCCTCAACAGTGAATGAATTTTCCGTGGTTTGGCTGTCCATGGTGCTCTGCATTAAAGGAGGAGACGGTGGCAGTGTTTGTGCCTTATTTTGGTGGAAACTGTCGTTTCAGAAAGGGACATACCTGCCTCAGACATACATAATCCAGGAGGAGATGATCGCCACCGAGCACGTCAGTGACATGGAGCAGCTGGGCTCTTTCATCTACCGCCTGTGCAGCGGCAAGGAGACGTACCGGCTGCGGCGGCGCGGCGCCCGCCGACGTGAGAGCCCTGCCTGTGCTCCTCAACCCCATCACAGCCCTGCCTGTGCTCCTCAACCACATCACAGCCCTGTTCTGTGCTCCTGAACCACATCACAGCCCTGCCCGTACTCCTCAACTCCATCACAGCCCTGCCCATGCTCCTCAACCCCATCACAGCCCTGCCTGTGCTCCTCAACCCCATCACAGCCCTGCCTGTGCTCCTCACCCCACATCACAGCCCTGCCTGTGCTCCTCAACTCCATCACAGCCCTGCCTGTGCTCCTCAACCCCATCACAGCCCTGCCTGTGCTCCTCAACCCCATCACAGCCCTGCCTGTGCTCCTCAACCCCATCACAGCCCTGCCCATGCTCCTCAACCCCATCACAGCCCTGCCTGTGCTCCTCAACCCCATCACAGCCCTGCCCGTGCTCCTCACCCCACATCACAGCCCTGCTGTGGCTGGTTCAGCCATGCTGGCCTCCTTATGGCCAGAGTGGGGTTTCCCTTTGGGGGTTTCCCTTGAGACATTTCCCATCTAGTTGATGGAGACCCAACTCCAGGATGCTGACTGCCACGTTTCTGTCATCCATCAGCCTGGTAGAAACTTTGTAAAAATGGTTGCAGGAGCCAGCAATTCATTTACATGTGGGCTCTTGGGGCTGAACAAATAGCAGTGCTGTTGGGAACTGTTTGGAAAATTTCCCTAATGAAGGCACCCGATTCAGTTCAAGCTATTCAGAGCAGATTAGATCTGCAAATTGCCTTTAATTAATTAAATTTCTAATAGTATGGAAAACGTTGTGAAGAGGGAACATTGGACTGTGTAAAAATGATTTCATGGAAATCAGCAACACATACCTTATATTGAAATGCATTTTGCTGCAAAATACTCTTTAATACCAGTATTTGTATTAATTTGCTTTTAAGATATACTTAAGGGCTCACCTGGAACATGGACCTGCAGTCAGTTGGGTTTGGATCTCTGGGGAAGCTGCAGGGTGCAGAGGTCCCCATGGCTGTAGCTGATGGTACTTTCCCAATGGGAGCTGCACTGACAGGAAGAGCTGCTGGCACACGCTGGGAGTTGCTCCTCTGGAGCCCTGGCACGGTCCTGCTTGTCACTGGGGCACCATGGGTTTGCTGTAAGGGGGCAGGAGCTGCCCAGAGCTGAGGAGCTGCATTTGAAGGGCATGGGGAAGTATTACCCAAGGGGAAGTGTTACCCAAGGCTGAGGCCACAGCAGGATCACGCATGCAGGGATACAAACAGCCAGAGAGGAAGTGGATATTTTAAACACTTCTTTGCTGCATCCAGGGCTGTGCTCTGTGCCAGCCTGTGACTTCTGCTGATTTCTTAAGGCTTTCTGGTCCCTGAGATAACACTGAGATGCTCTCAGGTGAAACCAGCTGTTTCCAGGTGACTCCTTCAGCCCACGGCAGCTCTTAGTGCAGAACTGTATCCTAGAGTTTGTTAATTCTTCCACAGACCAGATAATGCTGCTTTCTCGTCCCCGCATTTCAGTGTTAAGAAGTTGCATCTCATCTGCTTTCCTTCCCCTCCTTCCTTTGGTTCTTACAGATTATCATTTGTTGATTCACCTCTCTCCTCTCTTTAAATCACTTCTAGGTATCAGTCGACGTGAGGCTGGAAACTGTCATCGTATTCGTCACTTTGAAAATACTTTTGTGGTCGAAACTGTTATCTGCCAAAAATCATGAAGCCAGTCTCCAGATGTAACCTTCCTTGGCTTTGCTTGCACACACATGCACACACATGCTCTCAGCCCTCTCTTTAGATATGGTAATCTGGCTACTTTTTATACTCCCCTCAGCTTGTGCAGCTCTAATCTTTGGGGTCCTTTGTGGCCTTTTCTTCCCTGCTACCTACCCAAGACATTTGCTGGGCTTAAATTTACACAGTGCTCAAAGATAACTGGGGGTAGATGCAGCTTCTTCCACACCACAGGATGGAAATCTCTGTTGGGAGCAGGTTTGAGTAGAAGGGATGGCTGAGAAATAGGAATGCTGGAAATAGGTGCTCTTTTCCTGGCTGAGCAGTTTCAGGCTGGGATATTGCTCTGAGGCTGCCTTGGCACTGGGACAGAGGGTGTATGCACAAGAGGAGGATTTCCATTTTGGTGCAGATGTAATGACCTAAACCAGGTGCACTTAGGAAAGGAATAGTCGTGAGGCTACAGACAGGGCAGTTTGAGAGCTCAGCAGAGGCAAGGTGGTGTCAGCAGCAGAACTGGTAGTTAATGGCAAGTGAAGAAGCAGGTTTTTGAAATCTTTTAACAGTGTGTATTCATGTGTAACTCCTACAGTGAAAGCTGTTCTGATAGTAATCACTGTAATCCAGCTGTGTATCTGCAGCACCAGTGGAGCACAGATACTGATACAAGGCAAGATTGAGCTCATCAATATACTGCAGAGAAATTGCTTGAACAAAACTGCATTTCTATTGAGCATCAGACAGAAGAATTGCAGAGTAATTAAATATGCTTCCCTCTGTTCCATAAGTGTAGTTAAAACTAATTAGGTTCTTGAAATGCAGGCAGTTTTTTGGCTTGAAAGAATGGGGTGAGTTTCAACTTGGCACATTCTTGTTAATTGGTTTCCAGCAAATCTGGACTTGTTCACCATCTGTTGAAATGAGCTTGTTGTTTTGGAAGAGGAAGGATAAAGTAAATGCAAGTACAATCATTAACTCAGCAGAACCAAAATGCAAAGTTCATACATTTTAAACTTTTGAGTGTTCATTCTATGGGTTATGTGAAAACAAAACAGGATCTCAGGATGGTCATGTAATGCAGTAGGAATTAGTATGTCCTTAGAGGCTGAGTATCTATTAGTTTATATAAACATAGTCAACTATAAACATCAATTTCTGTCAAGTAGAGGAGGACACTTCAGTTTCATTCTGCTTTAAACTTGATGTAAAATGAAGAATTCTGTGCACTTCTTGCAGGTTGGTGTGGAAAGTTTCCCACTGCCAGATGGGTATTTACTTTTCTAGCATTGTGTTTTCCCAGCAATAACTTGCTGCTAGCCCCAGCCTTTAATTGCCAAGAGGATGACAAGAAGTGGATCAGAGAATCGGTTCACTTCGTGGAAGTAACTGGTAAATTTAAGCCCGGTGTTTCTCTCCATTTCTAGAAGCCTGAGCCTGCACTCAGGTGACCATACAGGCCTCTTGCCCTCCCCTCTGGTTCTGCATGATTTAACTGGTCATTGGATATGCTACCTGTGCAATCCCGTAGCTGTGAGGACAAACCTTGGTTCTTTGGGGTCAACTAATGTGGTCGCTGTTCCATAGGATGAGAATGCAGTTGTCTAGAAACAAAACATAAGATGCTTTGTATATTTTGTCTGGTGGGAATCTTACTTCTTAGGAAAAACCCATGGGATAATAAAGTCTTTTACCTCTGACCTGTGAAGTGTTTGTTTGGAATGGGAAGCACGTGCCCTCCACACAGCTGTTGCTGATGGGAGGCAGCAGCTGGGGAGCCCAGCCCAGTGGGATGGAGGAGTTGGGCAGCAGGAGGATGCTGCAGTGGGGAGATCTTTCCCCACAGGGATGGGAGAGATGTGGCTGACCCACTGGGGAGCTGCCCATGCCTGCTCTGGAGGGCCCTTCCCCTCTCCTTGCACATCCCTGGGACACCCAAGGGCAGCCTGTGTGGGGAAGTTGCCCAGCTGAGGTCTGAAGCAGCCAGAAACCTCTGCTGCTTGGGTGGCTCATGGGCATTGGATCTTTGTGCTCAGCCTTGCCTCTCCAGCTGCTGGATTTCTACACAGAAATGTGTCCAGTGTGTCCTAAGCTTGCAGTTACCTTCTGGCTGGCTCTGCAGGGCTGGCCTTGGGGGTTTTTCCTTTCCTCACTGCACACAGCAATGGGGGTCCCTTGCTGCCCTCCTAGGTTTTCTCCCTGTTTCGTCTTTCAGGCAGAGAATATAATATTTTTCCTGAACTTGACTGTTCCTCTTTCCACAATTAGTCTCTGGTTGATAGGGAAGAGGTTCATGTTTCCCTCTTTACAGTCGTTTTTGCTGCATTTTGTATTTAACTCTTCAGTATATGGGAGCTCTTTCCATCCCTGGGTTCTGAAGGGAGCTGCACTTTCTGTAACTGTGTTTGCCAAAGCCTCTTCTGCCAGGCTGGCCCAGCTGGCTCTGCCTGGCTGCCCTCTTCTTCCATCAGCTCTGGGCTGAGGAAACAACTCTGCACCACTCTGTGGGAAACCTGAACCTTTCAGACATGCCTTTTGAAGGCTGAAATGCTGATATTAATAATGTGATTGATGCATTCCAGTAAATCCAGTTAGGAGTGAATCAGCTAACTGAGACATGTCCACTACAAAGAAAACCAGCTTGTTTTGTAAAAATTTACATTTTCAAAATTTCCCTCTTGATTCAGTTTTTCATTTTCTAGGGTTGTATTTGTTGTCCCTTGCTCTTAGGAGAACTCAAGTCAGTTCTTCTTCCTAATCCTGCTCACACTCTGGCAGAAGGCTGCTTTATTTGATTGAATAGTGGCACGTATAAAAGCTTGGCAATAAAACCTGCTTTAGGAAGACTGGCAGAGATGCAGCTGAAACCCTAAAATATGGGTCATTGTGATAATGGCTGGCATCTAATATAATTTCCTTTCTAATACTTGCATATCACAGCATGGCTCAGGTAGTTGTTTAGCTCTGCCAGGCGGTGCACAATGAATCAAAGTTGGTCTAACTCTAGGAGAATTCACTTCCAAGCTCTGGGTTCGTTATTTTTATTATTTAAAAAAAACCAAAACTGCTGGAAAGTTATTAACTTAGCAGTCGAGGGGAGGTACCTCAGAGTCTCCTCTAAAACATAAATGAATTTTTTTATTTGCTAAAAGCTGTCTGCAGTTGCATTTACAGTCTAGTCCCGTGTTGGAGTCAGAGGCACAGAGAGTGCCCTTATCTCTGATACCTGGCTCTGACATCCAAGAAAACACTGAATTTCATATAACATCCTGAAAACAACTCTTAAGGTTAAGTAGAAAAACTAGGAGTGTAAATGTGTAAATTAGAAAGTTTCTTATGTCACTGGGTAAAAAAGTTAAAGTTTGGAGTTTAAAGTACTTTAGAGAACAGATGGAGGATTTAGGGTGTTGTCTCTTGTCCTTCTTCTTCATGTTCTTCTGGAGGTTTTTGGGTAATAATGAGTGATTGGATAGAAGATGCTACAGTGCAGTTCACAGGTGTTGGGTCATTGGGTCACTAAGAAAAATAATTTAGTTAGCATCAGTTAATTGGGTAAATGGCCATATAAAAGACCTTGAAGAAAATGCTTGTTAGCCATTTTGTGCCTTTCTATCTTAGTGCACACAGCTCCTCGTACCCTGAATCCATGTAATGCAGATAAGAGAAGAATAAACAACCAAGTCTGAACAAGAGAGAAAAAACAGCCTCCCTCTCATCAATTTCAGTTTAAGGGGAGAAAGAACCCAACCACGAGGTCCATACAGGGACAGTCCCTATCCCACAATGTTCAGCCCTTTGGGATCTCTGCAGCCTTGGGACAAGGAGTATTCAGGCCCTGATGGACTACGTAGGTGCTCCAGAGAGGAGCCCAACAGGAACAGCTCTCTGGTATATTGTGATTCCAAGCTAAGGAAAGCCTGTTCTCTCTCCTCTACATGCTCATTCATGTATGTGCCTTAGGATGTGCAAGTTCCCAAAGCATTTTGCTGCTCTCCTTCTGAATTTCACCCAGAGCATTATAAGAACAAGTATTGTGGATGCTGTCACACCTTCCCAGAGAAAAAAAGGCGTGTTTGGACAGCTGTGTGAACAACAAAAATAGCTTCCCAGGTCTCAGGTAAATGCCTGTTTCTTGCTCTTTTGGCAAGTACAATTCCTGATGTCCCAGTGAAGTCATTGAGGTGCTGCAGCTCCGTCACAGGAAATGTTTGCTGGATTAAATGAACAAAAAGCAGAGTGTGAGGGAACCGAGTCTCTAACACATATGGATCGAGCTTTAGTGAATATTTCCAGCTTAAAAAAAAAGTCATAACAAAAAAGGGGTGGAAGCAGCTAAACTTCCTGATGTTAAGCTAATGCATTTAACATTTTAGTAATTAAATTGTTATTTCTTGTTTCAAAACAATTTTTATCCAAAAATTCTGAATTTAAATGGTGAAGGAATGTGAAGAAATGAAACACTGTTTATTTTGTGTTGAAAGAAACATTTGTGTTGACTGAAATGTCTACAAAACAGTGTCCAGCCTTACTTGCCAGCAGGGCCCTATGAGACTGGGAAGGGAACTGGAGCCTGAAGCAACCTTTGGACCATCCAACTTGTCATACTTAATTTAGGAATCTTGGTTTCTGGAGAGTAAGGACATCTCTTGAGGATGCCTTTGACTGCTCAGATGAAGAGTTCCTGAGTCTCTTAAGTCAGACAACATGAACACCCTCATGTGTCAGGTACTTTGAATGAGTGGAATTTTTTAACACAAGACTGACTTTAGGCCAGGGTGACTGTTGCTTTTCCTGGCTGCTGTGTACACAACCCCTTGTTGTGTTTCTCTGCTTCCTCAGGAGGAAGCTGGCTCTGACCTGCTGGGTCTGCAGGTAAGGAGGGGAGTGCTGAGCAGAAATGGGCATCCCTGTGTGGCTGCTGCTTTTGCTCTCTATTGAATGAAAGGAAAATCTCTTGATTTAGGTTGGAGTTACCTCCACAGCAGTTTCAGCTGATCACTGTGACCTTCCCCATCATCTCCTTTCGTATATTGCTCCCTTTCCCATGAGGTGCTCATGGCTCACAGGTGGGTCTCACGTGGCAGAGCTCTCCCCACAGGCCCCAGTTCTGGATAAGATCCGAGCGGTGCAGCACATCCCAGAGCCTCAGCCCCTGCCCTGAGCCCGTCTGTCACTGGCTGTGAGTGAATTCCTGCTGGAGGCAGCAGGAAGATGCTGCAGAGGTGACACAATGTGCAGGGCAACCTTGGCACCAGGACCGATTTACAGGCTCGGGCTCCTCTCGTGCTTGCAGCTCACATCAGAGCAGGAGCTGGAGCTGCTGCAGGGGGCAGGAAGAGCACAGGGGCTGCTCATCAATTACCAATTAACTCCTTCTTATTAAAATCTTTGAAGAAGTGGGTGGGCTGAAGAATCAAGAATCAGCTGTTTCCTCAAGTTTGCTGAGAAAATTTGCTCTGGGAATAGTATTATTCATGCTGGATATGGAAGGTGTTTGTGCCAGCTCTAATTAACTGTTCTCACTAGCACAAAGATGTTCTCCAGTGAAAGCCAGTGTGTTACTCTATTCATTTGGATTAATTAATGTGAAAAGGCCAAGTATGTAATTTCGTACTTGAACTTTTAGATCTGTATTTGAATTAAAATCACGTTATGCAATGATTGAATGTTCTCCTGGTCTGACTGGGGAAAGAAGTTTCCAAAATGAAGACAACTTTATGTTGAAGAAAACCTCTGAAATTAAAATTTGTCTTCTTTCCAAGAGATTTCTCTGGAATGTCACTCTTATCCCCCAAGTGTTATTCATGGAGTAACTTGCTCTCCTTGAAGTAACAGGAAAGGCTTTGGAAGTAACAGGAAAGGCCCCATCTCCTTTCTTCCCTTTTTCAAATGGCCATTATGTGGTTGCCACTGCCAGAATGACAGTCAATCCCCTAAGTCATTCTCCTTTCTCCAAAAATTGTTGCAAGTATGACTCAGAGAAGCATTTGTAAGCTGACTTGCTCTGGTAGTGGGGATGCCCAGAGCTGCCATCTGAAAATGCCCAGTGTCAGCAGTGCTGTCAGAGCAATACCTGCTGCAGAGGTTTTGGGAGCTGCAGCCTGGCCCTGGCCCTTCAGTACCTTCTCCTGCAGTGTGCCTGGGTCTGGAGGAACTGAGGAGGCCTGGGAAGCACCTGTGGGCAAGTGGGAAGTGGCACAAAGAAATTTGGCAAGCTGGATTTGAGAACTGAAGGATTTACAGCTCGGTGGTTTTGAATGTACAGAAGACTTTGCAGCAATTAAACTGTGTTAATGGTCTCTGGGGGGTGTGTAGGAAAATAGAGGCCAAGGCAGTTACCCTTTAGAGAAAGGCTTGGACCTGACACAGCTGTGGGTTTGGGTTTGAAGGGCTCAAAGTAGTAATGTGAGACAGCATTTTATGACTTTGAGTTCAGCTTGGTTCTCCAAATTAGACTGATCATTGTGTAGGTCAAATATTTGGGAGCAGCCTAGTAAACTGCTGTATTGTTATACAAGCTAAGAATAAACACTGGAGGTCATTGCATAAACATCCAGAAAAATAAAAAATAAAAAATCCCAGGATGGAATAAAGCATGCACAGACACCCACACGTACAGGCTGGATTTGCAGGCCATCTGCAGCCCCAGCTCCTAGGCAGGGAGGCAGGGGAGGCTGTGTGGGTTGGCAGCCCCATGTTCATGTCTCAGGTTGTGCAGCTGATTGCTTTTGGTTTTGTAATAACTTTCACAAGACCTCGGAGTGAGATGGGGCTGTCACACCAGCTGTGGGGACAGGGAGCAGAAGGGGGCTCAGTGTGTTGGGGTGGATGCTGACTCCAAATTTATGAAAGCATTGCCCATCCCTGGCCTTCTCCAAGGCTACTGAAGAGTCCCTGGATTATAAGGAGCTTTATACATATGCCAGACTGTGGTGGGCCAGGCCAGGTCCATTGGTTTGACCCAGGATGCCACGACCTTCCCAGAGAGAGGTCCCCAAGAGACAGCTTCAGGGGTCTCTGGCAATCCCTGACCCCTGCAAGAGACAGCTTCAGGGGTCTCTGGCAATCCCTGACCCCTGCAAGAGACAGCTTCAGGGGTCTCTGGCAATCCCTGACCCCTGCAAGAGACAGCTTCAGGGGTCTCTGGCAATCCCTGGCCACTGGGTAACCTCAGCAAGGGGCAGCCTGTGGCCTGTGAGTGATTTCAGCTCAGCTTGTGAGGTTATCCTGGGCCAAGTCAGAGACAGGAGCACCATGTGGCAGAGACACAGAGACAGCCTTTATTGTCCAACAGCTCTGCAAAGGGGAGCCAGAACCGGGCAGGAGCTGGGGTTTTATGGGGGAAAGACAGGCTGGTACCAAGGGGGAAAAACCAATGGGTTACAAAGAATCAACACAGGCATCAAAGCATGGTGGGTTAGCTGGAGCTCTCACCATGACAACAGAGGATGGTCTTGTTCAAAAGGTATCTCTCCAGGAGAGCCTTGAGATAAACTTCCTACAGGTCCCTCAGGGCACATTTCTCCAAGGGAAAGCCTTGGCAGGCTCACCTGCCTCCACACCAGATGGGCTTTTGGCTGTGGCACAGTCTGCACATACTTGCCATGGGGCACAAGTCCTTGCTGAAGGGCTGCAGCAGCTGCCTCTGAGGCTGCTCACTGATGTATGAGAGGCTAACACAACACTCTCCTTCCAACAGCATTCCCAGTTACTGAGCAATGTTGGAGAAGTCCCAGGGCACCACTGCTGCACCTGTGGTGTGAATGTGGCAGACAATGACCGGCAGGCCATGAATGTGGCTGGGAACAGCAAACAGGTGATTTCCCACACCCACCTCTGGCAGGAACTGTTTAAATGTGCCATGTTTCCCTTTGTGGGCAGGGCAGTTGTGAAACTGTCCCCCAGGTCAGGGTCTGGGTCAGGGGAGATGTGGTTAGCCCCAGCTGGGAGCTGTTTGGATGGCCAGGAGATTTGGGACACATTTGCCTTTGTCATGCTGGACTGCGATTGTTGGGAATGAACACCAAGCTCCATCCCAAGCCCCCAGGCCTTGTCTGTCTCTGTGCTACCTCTTGCCAGCGGCAGACACTGCTCTAAGTAGGTCCTTATCAAGCTCTTAGCTGTGTTTTGGGGACAGCTGCCTGTTTGAAGGGTCACAGCTGTCAGTCTTGCCTCAGCTTGAGCCCAGGACTTGGCAATGAAATGAGGGCCAATTAAGCATATTCTGTCTGCTGCCCTATTTTGGTCTCAGTTCTCCATTCAGTTGAAGACATCCAGGTCCCTGGCACTGCAAGGAGGGGCTCCTCTCTTGGCAGCAGCAGGCTGGGGAAAAAGGATTGTCTGATCAAAGAGCTTTGAGAAGCATTTTGCTGTATTTGGAAAGGAGCTTCTTAGAACTGACACTCATCCCCCTCTCCAAGAAAAATGAATGCTGCAGAAGTACAGACACTTGTAACGTAGCTTGAGCCCCTGTGAAGCATGAAGCAGGTTTGCAATAAGCCTTTTGGACCATTTCTTTCTGCACTTTATAATAGCTTTAAAAGAAAGTTTCAATTAAGATGTCATGGATAGAAATGCTCGCTCTTTCTCCCTGACCCAGTATTTTAGGACTAGCCCATGAAATGCATAAGCCAACAATAAGTAAACTCAAAGTGAGTTGCCTTTATAACAGCAGCTACCAAATATCAAATGGCTGGCTGAAATGTTAAGTGGGAAGATGAAAGCATGACCATTCTCTAATAAAGTTTGCAAAGGAAATGTACTTTGCTTTCATTCAGTGCTTTTGATGAAATTGTTTAATTGCACTAAAAGGTAAATATTTGGTATTAATCTCCTTGACAATTTGAGTTCATCTGATGTAGCTGCTCCTGAAGCACCACCTCTGCCACAGCAGCGTGTTGTGTTCATCCATATGGAGGGCTGGTGAGGCTTTATATCCTCAGTTTGCCTCTTACCCATGATTTTTCATTAACAGCCACTGTTCTTACACTCTGACTGCTGGATGGGCAGCACTGTGCAGGGCTGTTTGCAGGAGCTGTAAAACTGATTAAGACCTTCTAATATTTATGTGTCTCAGCATGTTCCATTGTGTGCTGTGACCTGTCGCCCTGAAAATTAAATCCTTCTGTTAATGTTTTCATAGTTTTAGCTCCTTTCCCATGAAAGCTCTATAAACATAAGTTATTTATCACATTCCTTCTAAGAAATGTCTTTTGATGGACGTTTCGCATGACCATTGTGCTTGGGAAAGTGGTAACTTAATTATCCAATCCCTGGTCATTGCTGAGAATCTATAAATACCGGAGTCAGAAAATAAAGGTGCTGCTTTTCTGTTCTGACACTGAGAGGCGTTTGTGTGAATCATTTTGTGTCCTTTAGCGACAGTGACCCTGTGGGCAGGGTAATCTTGGCCCCACACAGCTGTAGGGGGGTATCCTGGCACTGCTGACATCCACCTGCATGGCCAAAAAGAGTGGTTTTTCCAGGTGAGGAGAAGGCTCTGTGTCTGCTTGATGCCTTGGGGTGGCTCCCTAGAACAGAGGCCAGACAAGATTTAGAGCATAAAGTGGGGATTTATTGAAGGCCTTCAACAGGCACACCTTGGGCAGTCAGAAACCTCCCAGAGGCTGCACCCAAGCTGGAAGATGGTCACAAGTTTCTCAGACAATTACAAGTTTGGTCCATTTCCATCTCAGGGGTTAATGCTCCAATTACAGCTTCAGCTAATGAAGTCATTTACCCCCAGTTTGCTCCCCCCAATTCACTTTTGTTTATTCTTTCAGGGCCTGAGGCTGTGGGGTGTCCTTGGCTTCCAGGCCCAGAGGAATTGTTTTATCTGACCAAAGTGTGAAGACAGTAGTTAACACTTTATATGAAGTTCAGAGTTACACACTATTGCAGCACAGGATTTCAAAAACATAAAGGCTAAAAACTTAAATCATCATTCTGCCTGCTCCTGAGGCCGTGGTGACTGCCGCCATGGTGGCTCCAGGCCTCCTCAGCCAGTGAGGCCAAGGGCTGCCCAGTACCAGCGAGTGCCAGGGTTCCTGCTGGAATTACCATGTTGTCATCTCATGGTGGACCCCTGATGACAAGTTTTGTGGCCATTCTCTGCCACTCTCCCAGGCAGGCAATGGAGGTGCTGGGCGGTGGCCGAGGGTGGCAGCGCTGAGGGGAGGCAGGAGCAGGCCGGGAGCTGCACGTGCCCCTCATACAGGGCCTGCTCTCACTTGTGGCCTGTCCTGGCACTCACCCAAATGTTAAGAATAATTAGAAGATTGTTAGCCATGTTACAGTTACTGTTTGTAAACCCCTTACCTTGTACCCCTGGCCCAAATTGCTGTACTCCATGTTCTTTGTTCAGCCAGGCCCTGTCCCCACTGCTCCTAGATTCCCACATGCCAACACTGTACCCCTGCCCCACGTTGCTGTACCTTGTTCAGCCGGGTCCTGAGGAGGAGGATGACATAAGGACTTTTATGTAAACGAGAGAGACCAGAGACTCATGGGACGCACCCAAACTGGAAAAATCCCCGAAACAACGAGCCACACAAAAAGGAAGGAATAAATACAGTACCATCGAACGAGGAAGAGCCAGAGGAGTCCCCTGACCTCCCTCCAGAGGGGACTCGACTAGGATGACACCCTAGACTGCGAGGCCAAGAAAACGAGTCTTCCTGGGGACTCCTGTGAGGAAGGAAGGCCCAGCTCTGCCCAAGTGACAAAGCTGCACCGATCCTCCTCTTCTGTGGTGTCCAGTGGGAGCAGTGGCAGTGTGTGCGACCCCTCGGGCCCCCACCCCACAGCTGTCCTGTTCAATAAAGGTCTTTTTAAAAAGGAGCTGGTCTCCTGGCCCATTCACAACACCAAGCACGCTGGAAGTGTCAAAAATTTCAATTAATAATGTCCCAACCGGTGTTTTTCCCTCACAGAGATGAGGCGCCAGAGGCAGCGCTTTGTCTCTGGACTGTGATTATTTCTGTGCAAAATCCTCCCAGGGCACCAGGTATATTTAAAAGTAACACTGCTTTTCTGACCAAAACAATTTGGCAAATGGCTTTGAGGAGAAAGAAATTAAATACCCTTTGCTGTCCACGTTTAATAAAACATTTTAATATTTTTAAATTTTTTTTTTTAATATATGCTGCTGCATTGAGGAACAGTCTGCCTGCAGCTGGGGGTGCCCTCACCGTCCCCGGTGCTCCTGGGTCATTGGGAAACAGGACCCTGGGACACCTTGTGGAGTGGAAATCCTGCATGTGGTGGGGAATTTAGGACAGTATTTGAGGGTGGAGGTTTTTTTTGAGGTTTTTGTTTGTTTGTTTTGTTGTGTTTTTGGTTTTGTTTTCCAAACCAAACAAACCAGCTGTGTGTGATGACCCACCCTTAAGGGGAAGGATGTATCTTAAGGGTGGGTTGTCCAGCCATGGTGGCAGGAGAGGGAGGAGAAAGGGCTGAGGCTACAGATTGCACTCAGGGATGTGTGGCATCATGAAGGGTGGCATTGTAATTGCTTTGTTGTTTCATAAAATGTAGTAAAAGTGACTGGCATGGCTGGAGTCAAATGCTGGGCAGCAGTGAGCCCTTCATGTGCTGGGTGTGATGTGCTCTTGGTGTGCTCTTGTAATAAATGAAATTGATTCGTGCTAACTAAATTGTAACTATTTGGAAAGTTATTATTAGAAGCAACCAAAAGAATCAGTGTTACAAGGCAGATGTACCCCTTTTCAGATGTTACATGTTAAAATTGAGGTACAGGATGTAGTTTGGAAGATAAGTGATGTCCCAAGACAAAAATGGCCTTGAGATGGACAAAAGTAGAATGAATTTAGGCATTGGGTCTAAAAATCAGTAAATATCAGACTAATTAGTGGACTTCCATAACACAACGCTTAGTACACGTGCACAAACCCATAAGGTTATCCAAAGGACAATGAGGAAGAGGAGAAGCCTTCTCCAAAAGAAGACTGAAGACCCCCTAACAACAAGTGGAGCATGTGCCGTGAAGAAAAGTGACGTAAAGTCAGAAAAATCGGAAATAGGAGGAAACTTACAGGAAACATTAATGAATATGTATAAGCATACAGTATATAGGTTTAGCTTGAAGTGCTTTGTTTTGTACATGAGGCAGAGTGGGGAACCCCCTCCATACCCCGGTCGGTTCTGTACGTGAGGTGGAGTGATAAGCTCTCCCCGTACCCCATTCGGTTTTGCTTATGCTTTAATCATACTTAATTACTGGCAGATTATATATATATAAATTATAATTTTTTGCTAAATTATATTCTTTTACTAAACTGTATTCTTTTATACCAAATTACTATTCAATTTACTAAATTGTATTCATTTTTAATTAAACTGCCATTAACCCAAAAGACCTAGTTGTCAAAATTCTAATTTCATTTATAACACTCTGGTGTCAGTGGAGCAAGAGAACAACAAAAAACCAAACCAAAAAGCAAACAAACAAACAAAAAAGATGTCTTCTGTCACCAAGGCTTAGCATGGAAAAATTTACAAAGCAATACCTGATTAATCATGATTTATTCTAAGAACTACCACAGCATGCACCTTTTCCTGACACTTTCCCTGTGTGATAGTTGGAGTTTTCCCCAGGGATGTAGCAGGGCTGTAGGCATCACCCCTTGCTGTCCCACCTCTTGCAGCTCTCTGTGCCTGTGCCCAGGGGCTCCCTTAGCCCTCCCTTGTCTCCCACCACCCCCTTTGCTGGCACTCACTGACCTTGGGCCCAGGGTGGTGCTGCCAAGATCTTCCCAAGGAGCCCCTTTCACAGCCAGCACCTGCCAAGGAGAGCTGCTGGCATTGCCACCCTTCTGTTTTTCGCAGCGTTTTTAGTTCCTCCCTTTTTTCATTCTTTCTTTCTCCCTCAGAAGTTTGGTAACAATTTGAAATTTGTTCCCATCTGAGGGTGTGAATAGGACCTAGGTGGCAAAAACAAAGCAAATTGGACACTTGCTTTTGGTTGCATCTAGCAACCCAGGGATGTGAAAGCAAATACAAAAACCCTCTGAAATCTTGTTAATAGTTTAAGGAGCAGCTGATACCTCCTAAAAACCTTCAGACCATTAGGATTCTGTTCCTTTGTCTGACTTCTCTTTACTTCTCCTTCATTGTTCTTCCTAGTGAATGCTATTTGCATGAAAATGTGACCTTTTGTTTCTGAAGAGCTGATCCATCCCTGCTACTTATTCCTCATTTGAACACTGACCATTGGAGCCTGAGTCTGTCCAGAGAGTGCAATTAACTCTGGTGCTCCAGACTCTAATCCTCTGCAATACTGGGCTTGTTTCCACAGCATCTGACTGTGATATAGGAAAGGATTTCTCACTTCAGGTGGATTAAGTATGCAGCAGAGGTTGAGTGAACGTGGTTGCAATGGAGAGTGGGGTGCAGTAATACCACAGATGTGAGTTCTGTCAGTGGAAATTATACCCTTCTGACAGGAATTTCCCCAGAGTCTTCCAAGGGCCAACTGTATCTGTTAAATTAAATTTTCATGTTTTGTTTCCAGCTATGTTTGAAATCCCACTCTTTCCCTGGGGGCTGAGAATCCTGGAGCTTCGGGCACCTGATCTTCTGCCCCTTTGTTCCAGTGGGCCACCTGCAATGCGGCTCCAGGGCTGCTTTGTCACTTGCAATTGTCTGTGGTGCTGCTGCTTCATCTTGTTTGACTGGAGAAACTTTCCTTGGTTCTTTGGCTGTATTCATTAACACTCAAAACATCACAAGACTTCCAGGTGTCCTTGAGCTGACCAGCTAATTCCATCCTTCCTCTTGGCTCCCTGACAGAATGACATTCAAGCTTTGCTGTTCTGACATTTTGTATATAACCAAGAAAACAATTTTTTTTTAATCCTGAGCAATTTTGCCAAAGCTTTGATAAGAGAGACTGTGACCTAGGTGATTCTCTTTGTATCTGTGTTTAACAGACATGAGGTGGGACCTGGATTGTAAACCTGTAATGTGACTGGGAAGAATGTTAGGGATAAGATTCTTGGACACATGCAGTGGAGCTCTAGAAAAATAAATGCTTCATCTAATGCAAACAAAATAGTTTTCAGTACAGGAGTCTGGCTGCTGTGATGTTCAAGTTAAACAATCTGATAGCCTGTTAGTTAGAATGGGTGTATTTACCCACAGCATTGGTTTTTTGATTGGCAAAAAGTGGGAGAGAGATTTGGGACATCTTCTAAAGATGTTTTGTGACAGGTGTATGTGGGCATCCCAAGGCAAATGACACAGGCTAATCTGAGAGAGCAATAACCCATAATAGCATAGAGCATAAAAATTATCTGAATGGTGTGATTATGTACAGAAATGAAACCTGGGATAAGAGTCATTGCTACTGCTTGGTTTCTGCCCTGTTGTTCCAAACCAGGGTAACATATTATTCCAGCCTCAGTATTTTGTGTTGCAAAGGGAAGGGGCATTGAAGGTCTCACTACTGATGCTGAGTGTGTGTTGAGGTTTTTCTTACAATTGTAGCACAGAGAGGGTTACAAATGCAAATGTGTCCACGGCATTGCTTTACCTCCTCCCTTTCCTGATGGCCCACATGTGGTTTTTCTGAGGAATTGTAAGGCAACAGTGTGTCAGGCTGTGGGTTTGAATTAGGGGTAATCTGGCTCCTTTCGTGTGATCTTTGCTGTGAGAGATGGGCAGAAGTGAGATGGACCAGGACTAGTCATCCCTGCTCAATTCTCCATTGGAGGCTGGTTTGGATACCACAGGGCAGCTCAAAAGGGAACAAACACCTCTCATCACACAGCAGGGTCTCACCCCAAGGTCTTTGTGCAGTCACAGGCAGGAGCAGCAGCAAGGGCTGAGCTCAGAGTGAAACACTGTTTTATACCTCAGCCTTCCTCTTGCCTTCCCACTGCCCAAACAAAAAGGCCTAAATAGCATGTTTATTATTAATACCAAGTTATTTTGCTCTGTATGAGGGAAACAAACCTACCTGCAGGGCTTTTACTGCTATGCCGAGCTGGGTCTGGCGAAAGTCACAGTCCTTTTATTGTGCCCCCTTCCAGCTGTGACTTTTTCAAACCACAGCACTTCCTATCAGCATGAATGAAGTCAGTCAGGTCTCTGCTGTCTGCAACTGCTTGTGTTTTCTTTCCTAAGCTCTTCTTTAAACTGATAAAAGCTGTGTCAGACAGTGTCCTTCACTGTCTCAGTAGGGATGGCAGGCCAAGTAGGCCAAATGCTGGGCTCTGGGAGGTGGCTTGACTTGTGGTCACAAAGTTAATACTTACCCTGGAATGGCTGGGATTCTTGTGGTGCACTTCCAAGTGTAATCTAAACTGGGTTTCCTGGGTTTGTAATGCTTAGTTTTGGATTAACAATTGCCCACCAGTGTTTATAGCTCTAAACTGCTGATGCTTGCTCTCAAACATAGTCCCAGTTTAATGCCCTTTTTGTCTTGGAATAGAGAGAAGGATTAATAGGAATCTGTAGCATACAGCTGATGTGAGGTTTTACATGGTTTGATGTCTGCAAATGGCACTGATTCAGTTCTTCTTCCAGGGACACATTTCTAATTCCTCATAGATTTTTCATTTTAACACTGTCCCATAGCAATGTTAGAAAACATGGTAAACACCATTCTTATGAAGTGACAGTGTAAAAAATCAGAATAATAACAAAAATGAAGGAAGTTGTAGGAGTCCTTTGCATTTCCCAGTAGCTAAAGACACTGATTCAGTAGTTTGTTGCTATGGTAGACCTTTCTCAGTAGCAAGAAACCCAGTGGAGGGAAAAGTCTCAGCTTTGTTGAAGGGTTCAGTGCTCCAAAAAGCTTAAGGCAGAGTCTTGTGAAAGGGAAGGAAGGATGAGGACAGGATGAATAAGGCAAGCTGGAGCATCTGATTGCATCGTGGCTTTGCACTGCAAATCGAGGAGCAAACTGCATAGGCCAGGTGTGAGATCAATCCTCCCTCCAAAACTGGAGCCACATCTGCATGTCCCTGGCACACCAAGGTCAGCCCTGGGCATTCTCCACCCCTCTGTGCTCTCACTTAGGACATTTTTACTTTCTTGTGAGACTTCTGCTGGTAAACACAGCAGATGGAAAGAGCATGCAAACAGCTTTGCTCTGTTGGGAAATAGCTGTGAAGGGAGCTGGGGTGTGATTTGTGTCTCTGCCTATCTGCAGCACTTCACTTTCATGACAGAATTAACTATTTCACTTCTCAGAGGGCTTCTGCCTACCATCTACAGTGGTATAAATTTATCTTTAGGTCATGTTGCTGTCCTTCTACAGAGAGAACAAAGGGTAATTTAGCAGCAGTAAAAATGCTAAAACCTTTTGAGAGAAGTGAAGCATAAGAAAATCTCTAGAAAAACCCTTTTTATTTCTGTTGAGAATTACTTTTCTGAAGCTTTTTCTCATTACCACTGATCACAGATGTGATATTCATGGTAAATACTTTTCTCCATTCATTGTATGTGAACGTCTTTCATAAAATATATAAAGTGATTTATTTATTTTTATATTTTTTACTTTTTAGTTTTTTATTCTCAAAATAGTGAAAACTCTGTAGAATTTTCTGCATGCCTTGTACCTGTGTTGATTCTTTCCATCTGGGAGATTAATGCTTTGTTTGGGATTTCAGCGGTTATTTGTAAATATCACTGATGATATTTTCTTTTAAACCTTTTATTCTTTCCCCAGCCAAACAGATCCTTCCTGAGCCTGACACATAAGGTAATAGTTATACTATAAGACAAGACATTTGGAAAGCAAAGGATGTGCAGAGTTAATCTAAGTTTGAGCCTCACTGCTTTCCCAGGTGAGTGAGGCTGCAGGGAATAGAGCATTTGCTGCTGAAGCACATGCCTGGTCTCTCAGTGAAACCTGCAAAGAAGTGAGTGGGAAAATTGCTTATGTGAACAGCATACAGGCTTGAATGTCTGCAACACTTGGCAAGAAACGTGGCAGCCTCAGGGTGCATTTTTGAAAGGCCTCTCAATTGAAATGCCTTGCTTGGCCCAAGGGGTGAAGCTCCCCAGCAAAGCAGTTTCATCAGCTCCCATGACCTGCTGTGCTTTCAGTGCTGGTTCAAACATTTTGCCTTTCACTACCCAAATGCAAAGCCAAGTGCAAGTAGAACACATGCTCTATAGCAGCTCTCTAGCCCCCACTGTGTTTTTTTAGAATAAACTAATGGTTTTAAGCTAAGAACTGTATGCATTAGCAATGATTCTTCTGTTCTTGGGGGCAAATTGTTTCCAAACAAATCCTTTCTTTTTCTTCATATGAATTTCAGGTTTTCAGATTTTTTTCTCCTTTTATTTCTTAGCACTCTACATCTTTTACTATTCTCTTAGTGATACCCTATGTCATGGTTTAGATATAAATGCCTGCCAATGAGCAAGCTGCTGCAGTTACCCACTTGAGCAAAGAAAGGATCAGAGAACACTCCATTTGACCTGGACAGTGAATGTTCAGAGGCCCAGAAACAGCAAGATACAGCAGGGAACTTTTGAGTAGAAAGTGTTGCCTTTACAAAATTCTAATTTTCGCCCAGGAATGCATAATTAAAGTTGTTCCTGTGCCCTGATCATTGGTGCTCTCTGAGAGCTGGCAGAGGCACTGGGGCCATGTGGAGAGGCAGGAACTCAGACTGTGCTTGGCTCTACCCTGCCCATGGACAGCTACTTGCTTTTCCATACCTCAGCCTGTTTGTTTCTAGAAAAATCAGTGGCCAGAATCCCTGGAGAAACAGAGAGGAGATTCTCAGGAGAAGAAGAAATACCTCAAGGATTTTTAACTTGTCCTTTGTACAGTGTTAACAATGCTGGTCAACATCCCAGCCCTTTCTAAACAGTATGTTATTGCTGAGGGAAGCTAGCCTAGCAGCCAGAAATTCCTAAATTTAATGTTCATCTCCCTGCTGTCTACCAGCACTCCAAATTAAATTACAGTGCAAGTTACTTTATGATCTGTGGGACCAAGGACAGCAGGGTAACAAAACAAAGAAGAGGTGTACTCAGAAAAAAGCTGACAAACAGAGGAAGCATAAAACTACAGGTGAGCTTCTAGTCTCAGTTATTGCAGTGTAAGCCCAGAGTCATGTCAGTGAAACTAATGGAGCTGCCTCAGGCTCCAGAAGAGCAATTGAGATCAGTTTTCTCATACACTTTGTCATTTTCTGCCTCCACAGCTACTGATGCAATCCCTGTTCCCTCTGTTCGGGCACTGTCGAATAACTGGAGGCCCTCTTGGCATGGCCTGCTGCTTTGAGATGTAAAATAACTCTTTTACCTTAGCACTATCTTCTTCTATGATTTGTTAACTCTTTTTCCAAAAGGAGCCTGAAGTTGCAATGGTAAAATCTTGGTGTCTAATGAAGTGAAGTTAGTTAAGTGATGAGTGAGGACATGATGAGTATTCCCTGTCTGCTGGCAGGGATATTCAGCCAGATAGGCTGAAGTTACTGAGGGAATCACTGGAAATGGCCATTGCTATGGGGAGGGAATTCTTGCTGGAACATCCTGGTGGATTTTATTTTCAGGCACTTTTTCATGACCAGGACAGAAGGTAAATACACAGTCCATGCCTTCTCAGAAGCACAATTCATCACCTGAACACCAAAAGGACTCTGTTAACAGCAGCACATACTTAGGTCTGTGTTGGGTCAGTGTTCCCAACTGGAACTGGATTTCTTTGGTTCGATCTCATACATAGATTCACTTCAAAAACATTCAGTGACAGACTGGAGCCCCCACACGTAAATCTCCAGCTCGGGGGAGAAATCTATACACAGCTTGTGCATTATCCTTGTCAAAAGTGTGTGGAGAAGAGACAGTTCAAAGGCTGGGATTAGTATCCCTGCCTTGAAGAGGTACTGCAAGGATCCAGCTCAGCATGAATATGAAAACTCTCTGGCTTTGATTGCTAAATCAGCCTCATCCCCCAGGAAGGTGGCAGCTGATTGCTGGGACAGTGTCACAGGCAGCAGTGGGGGTGGCCCAGAGCAGTGGGCTGCCTCTCTGAAGGATGGGTGCTCGTTGTCTTTGGCTTTATCTGTGCCTGTGAGTGCTGATAAGAAGTAACTGGCTGGCATGTTAGGCTCTGGCTGCTTGATTATTTTTTATTGCCTTGTTTGCTTGGGGAATGGTAGTGCTCAGCTTGCTCTGAGGTCCAAAAGGTTGCCTTCCCCCAGGGTTCTGTGTGTTTCTGGCTACTGCTTTAGGGATCAGGGCTGCTCTTATCTTAATCCCCCATAAGGTGGGGGTCATTCTTTCAGGTTCATGTGTTTGCCACTACATTGGACTAGGGGGTTTTATTTCACGCTCTTGTTTGGTTTGGCTCTATTCATGAAACTGTAACCAAGCAGGAAGGAAGAGATGTGAAAAGCCTGCAAGTAGGAGAGGAGCTTGTGAGGAAGCCTGGAAGTGTGGGAGCCAATTAATGTGTGCTGGGTGGGGATCTGAGCATTGGTTAGATGTGTGATGAGGTAGTCACAACAGCTGTCACTACAACAAGTGCTGCACCTTGCAGAGCAAGTCAAGCCATGGACATCTTGCTGTACCCATGTGAACCTAAAGCTGCCTTTGCATTGAGTTACAATCATTATTATTATTATTTTTAAATAGCATGTGCAAGTCTAAACCCGACAGGCGCGTGTGTGTGAGGACAAGCGTACCTGACCAGGACAGGGGAGGCAACAGAATTTAGTCTGAAGCTTTTTACTATGAATAACATCAAGTCTTTCAAGTCTTTGTTTCTTAACAGAACAAGTCTGTAGTGACTAAAGTTTTGAGGAAGGTTTGCAGTTACAGTATGGACAGGGAAGCTGAAATATGCTACCACATATAAGTGAACATTTTTTCCTTTTCAAAGTAAAGAATCACATCCAAAGAAATATACATCACTATCTACATGAATAATTAAATTTATTTTTTACCCATAAATAATAAAAAGGAACATTATGGAAAGAGATAAAGAAAGTTTGGAACAGTCTCCTGGAAATGGACTTAATTCTGGTTTTTAGGAAATATTTTCAGCTGTGAATATTTAAAGCAAACTGCTTAGGCAAGAAGTTCAGAACCCTGTACTGTCCACAAAAGCCTCTCCACACATCATCCCAAGTAATGAACATAAATCAAGGCTTTTGCGTGGCTTTTTTTTCATTGTTTTGCAACGTGTCTTCCAAGGACTCCTTTAAAACAAAATAATAACACACCCCATCGAGACAGCAGTTCAGGTTTGCCCAGCAAAGCGTGACCTGAACAGTGTCTCGTAGCATGTGTTGAAAACTGATGTGGATGACGTTGTTCTTCACCAAAAAGTACAGGAAATACGCCACGTGGTAAGGTGTGAAACACACCAAAAAGGCCACCAGGTTTGTCACCACGATCCTCTCTGCTCTGCTGCTGTGTGTCTGGGGGTTGTCTGGGTTTCTGTGCCTTCTCAGGCACCGGACAGTTTGGGCAGTGCAGAAGGTCATGGCCACCATGCTGCCAAAGAAGATGATCTGCAACGTGCTGAACAGGCCTGCGTTCTCCCACGTGCTCTTGGAAAAGTTATGGAAGCAGGACGAGATGTTGTGGCCCTTTCCATGCAGTTGGAAAGTAGAGACTGTCCCCACAGAGGTGCCCAGGCAGATGAGAGCACAGACCATGGCAGCTTTCTTGATGGACCTGAGGCTGAGGGCCACAAAAGGGTGCTGGATAGCGATGTACCGGTCCACGCAGATGCTCAGGGAGATGAGGATGCTGCCGTACATGTTCACAAAGTAAAGACTCTCCAAGGTGGAGCAAAACACAGACCCCAAGTTCCATTTGTCCTGAAGGTGGTAGGAAATTATTTTAAAAGGAAGAGTAAACAACAGCAAAGTATCCAGGAATATAAGGGCTATCATGTAGACTGTAGATTCTGACAGCTTTTTAACCTTAAAAAACAGGAATGACAGAGCCATTATGTTGAACAGCAATCCCAGGATAAAAGTGGGGGTGTACATGATGAGCTGGAACAGTTCCACAGTAGCACTGATATTGCCCTTGCCATGGGTGTCATTCATATCTCCAGGTATGCTGGAAGAGAAGAAAATCACCACAAGGAAGCATGAAGATCAAATAGGAGACACAGGATAAAGGTTAATAAAGTCTCTATGTGTCCACAGTCTTGGAAATACTTTTTTCCCAAGGCTAATAAAGTCTCTATGTGTCCACAGTCTTGGAAATACTTTTTTCCCCTCTTGGACTGCTGTGTGCTGAACTGCAGCTCCTGGTACCATGGAGCTGCTCAGTGCCCATGATTTTGGGGCAAGGGGGGATAGCCTGGTGTCCAAGCCTCACTTGCACTGTTACCTGTAAGCCCAGACTGTGCTGTCCTGTAATTTAGGCTGGGCAGAGTATGTGACTGCACCATCCCTTGGAGAGATCCAATTTCTTTGCAGAACCAAGGTAGCAGACCCTGATTTTAGTGTTTCTAGGATTTTGAGGGTGAAAACAATTACGTGGATCCGATTTCCTGCATCAAGCTATCATAAGAGATCTTGGGGAGCCAAGAACAAAAGGGTCCCCCACATTCATTAATGTGGAGATTCCATACAGTCACTGCCATCCTCTCCCACCACCCCTGGGCAAAGAGGGACTCTGAGTACCACTGGCCCTTCTAAAAGCTGTCTAAAAGCTGCAGGCAGGAAGCTTTCAGTGGCAATTTCTAGCAGAGGTTAAGTCTTTAGTAGAAGGATGAGATTTTGTCTAAATCAGCCAGACTTACCACAGCAGAGACAGGGGTTACAGGAAACATGCAGCTGAATTCTCCTCTGCAAAGAGGGGACTAAAAGTGTCGAGGCAGGGACTCTCTGAGCTGGGGTCAAGAAGTAATTATCTTCTTTAGAGGAAAGGTTCTGGCTTGATCCTGCCCTCAGACTCTGCTGATAAGGACTAGGAATGTGTTCATTGGTTTCTGCAGTGCTGCAGTCACTTAAAAATGCAAATGCCCAGGAATACTTGATCCTTTCCTCCAGCCAGTTCCATGATAGCAAATGGAACCTGTAAATAAAGTCTGTCAGAGATCTTTCTGTCAGCACCCAGAAATTACTTTCTCCTGCTGTTCTCTAGTTTTCATTTCAAACCAGTGCCTTTCCTACATGAATTGCTGATTTTGATGCTGTCCCATTTTAGATTTGTCAACTGTTTGTCAACTGAGCAGTCAGAGTTCTGTCCTGCAGATCAAGTCACTCCCCTGAGTATTTCACAAGTAAACTCTCCCTTGCTGTAGTTTGAGAGATTAACATCTCTCTGAGTGAGATTAAAATCAGCAAAAAGGAAATTTTTAGTTCTTTGCTCCTTAAGGGCACAGCAATTGGCAGGTAAATGAGATTCTGTAAGTTCCTGGCTTAGACAGAAGTAAGAAAAACATCATGAAGCACTGTGAGTCTGGTGCTGGGAGGGAGCCCATTACTGAGAGCCAAAGGGAGGAAAAGTTAATTACGGAATTTCTAAAAAGTACTAAATACTGACAAAGTTCTTTACTTCAATGCCTTTGTAGGAGATATCATTACTACTTCCCTTTTACTTCAGTCTTGGTTTTAATTTGTTTGATAGTGTGTCTAGAAAATTCTGGGTCCAGAGAAACAGAATTTCAGCTTCTCACCAAGATGTTTAACTAAGAAAATCCTTGCTACAATTGAAAGATATTTCAGACTAGGGTCTGTTGTGCAGATTTATTAAAAAATAACCAGAAAAAATATTATATAAAACACAAATTCAATGGGCAATTTTGTTCGGTCATTTAAAAAGTTAGCTATGCTATAAACAATGCAAGATATGTAAAATATAATTAGTTTTTGGATCTTTTGACAAGAAGAAAGCTTTTAAAGCAAGGTTTGGCTATAGTGAAATATCTTTTGTGATCTTACCTTTGGGCTGTCTCGTGCTCTGCTTGTTGACTTTTTCTCCTTCTCAGCTTGTAGAATTTTGCAGTCTTGTGTTTTCTTTTAAGGCAGTGTCGTGAGCTGCATGCAGAGCAGCTGCTGGTCAGAATGTCAGAAAGCACCAAGTGCTGCTGCTTTTTGTTTCATCCCAGATTTCCATGACAGCATCGGCCTCCCCATGCCGTGTCTGTGTGCAGGCACTGCGTACATGAGATGTCACACAGCTCTTTCAATGGTGTAAATATGTGGCTCTGTGGGACTCACATCTCCATGAGTCACCCTTGAAAATGAGGTTCCAGTAACACAAAAAGAAATTCTGGCTCTACAGACCTTTCTTTCTTTTTTTTTTCCCCTCCAATACAGGATTTTGTTGATTGTACATAGCATCCACAAGGCAGAGTGCTGCCAAAATGTGCTTTGAGCTAAATCCTGTCGCTATTTCCCTTATTTTTCATGGTACCAGAAAGGAAAGAGAGATTGGTGATTTTCAATGGTGATTTGGTATGTTCACTTCAACTTGGTGTTTCAAAAGGGTCAAGGGTTACTCTGACATCTGTGTATACTCCTGGGGAGCAGGGAATATACCCATGGAGAGTGTCAGGTGGGGATTTTGTTCAGGTAGGAAGGAGAAAAAAAAATGGGGGTTTTGGTCATTGTATGCACTTTGCAGTGTTCTTTCCAAAAAAGGAAAAGAAAGGCCACAGATGTGGTTTTACTTGGTCTTCTGCATACTCCTTAAACTTCAGAACTGAGGATTATATTGGCTAAATTAAAACTATATCTGAGAAAGAAATGGGGGATAGGAGATGAGAGAAGAAATAGTCCCTTGGGGTTTCCCCATGGTATTTTAGTTGAAATGATTCTATTTAACAAAAAAAGAAACACCACCGAAGGAAAAAAACCAAGTTTGAGTGAAAAGTATCTGATCTCATTCCTCAGCTAGGTTTCACTTCTGTCTATCCTGTGGTGGTCTTGTGACCATGGCTGCATTCTGGATGTGAGCAAAACCCCCCCACACACCATGAAGGGATATTTGGGGCTGGGCCAGCCTGGCTGGTGGGAAGCAGGGCTGCCACCAGCACAGATGTGCCAGAGCACTCTCTGTGCTCCTGTCCCGCTCTGGGGTTTGCAGATGTCCATTCTGAAACTGCCACCAATGCTCAGAAAGGGTGCTCTCTCTTCCCAGCCAAAGCTCTCCCCCCACACTGTTGGTGCTCCTTCTTCTGCCTCATTTTCTCATTGACCCTCGTGTTCTGAGCCATGTGCCCATCTTGCTGGAGGCTGTCCCAAAGCAGGGGTCCCTGGGCAAGGTGTCCCCTTGGAGCCCTGTCAGACTCCACATCTGGAGAGAGATGCTTTGGGAAAGGCAGGATGAGGAAGCAGCAGTGGCAGGGGTGGTTTAGCCACCACCAGCGAGTGATCTGGTTTTTTTTCCAGCAGTATCCTTGTGAATTTTTCAGGGAAGGAATTGCCAGGAAGGCGTGCACAGGGGTACAAATGCACTTGGGGCAAGGTGCAAAGGCTGCTCTCCCTTCAAAATGGAATGGATGAAAAAGTGTGATGCTGAGGGCTGATGGAGAGGGTAAAATGAACCCGAGTGAGCAGCAGAATGGAAAGGCTGGGACAGCCTGTGAAGGACTCTCACACTGTTAATAGCTTGTTTGGGATGCAGTGGGGAGAAAGCAGTGGGCAGCAAGGAACCTTTCTGTTCTCAGGCTCTACTCTGTGCCAATGGGATGTGTCTCTTCACAAAATCCACAAGTCCAAGTGTGGGTTCCTTTTCTTTGAGACCTGGGAGCAGAGAGCCACCTCTGCACATTCTCCTCTGTCCTTGACACTTCTGTGTGTGTCACCAGTGCCACCAGTGTGAGAAGCACCTCCTGTTTCCTGAGAT
This sequence comes from Pseudopodoces humilis, assembly GCF_049639895.1. Lineage (NCBI taxonomy): Eukaryota > Metazoa > Chordata > Aves > Passeriformes > Paridae > Pseudopodoces > Pseudopodoces humilis. The sequence continues at coordinate 2,734,914 of NC_142210.1, read as the reverse complement.
TTCAGATGCTGAATGCATTATCTTGTGCCTTTCTCCTGATGAAGGAGCTGCTTCACATGCATTTTTTTTGTTGGTATTGAGGACTTTGCCATCAGGACACACACACACATCCCTTAATGGCAACCAGTAAAGTTCTGCTGATTCCCTGTGCTTGCCCTTGAGGCTCCTTGCAGTGCTGGGCTCTCCTGCTGTCAGTCCTGGCTCATGGGAAGAGTGTCAGCGTGGGGCTGATGCTGCTGTCAGCCTTCCAGTTTACATCTCAGTAACCACACAGGGCTGTGCAGGGAAGACATGGTGAGGTGTTTTTATTCTCGATTTAAATCATAGCCTAAGCAGTGAGAAAAGAGTCCTGCTTGAGAAGAGAGAGCATCCACTGCTGTGATCAGAGCTGCCTGTAGCCTCTGGGTGAGTCAGGAATGGGATGAGATGTCCCATCACCTTCGTCTGCTGGCTCTGCAGGACTGTGTGTAACTGAGTTGCTCCATCTCGTGGCTACAGGAGAAATGATGAACTCGGCTTCAGCCCCGCGATGTGTCTGTCTGTCTGTCTGTCTGTCTGTCTGTCTGTGGTGTGTCACCGGGAGGAACAGCTTATGGTGTAGCTCAGAGTTTATCCCAAGCTGTCCCCCCAGCTCAGCTGCTCGTCCCCTTGTCCTCACTGGCTCTGTCTGCCCCAGCATCCTCACCCTGGAATGATGAGCAAGGAGAGCCAACAGCTCTCCCATCTTTCCCAAGGATGGTTATGGGTGGAGAGGAGCAAAGCACAGGAACAGCTGAAATGAGGCTTTTTTGAGGAGGAAGTGGCCACAGGGACTGAGCGTGGCTGGGGGAGCCAAGGGGCAGGGCCAGGAAACTGCTGTGCCTGGATGTTTGTCACTGATGTTTGGTGTCCTCTGCAAAGACTGAGGGAGGCACCAGCCAACCTTGGCTGCACAAGGGTGCCCCAGGGTCCTTTCAGTGCTGGAGGAGCTAAAGCTGCTGCCTGGGAGAGCCGGTGAGCTGCTCTGGCTCTTTGAGCCTTGCCATGTTTAGTGTTGACCTGATCTAGCATTTTTGGGGAGACACGTCTCAGTTTCCACAGAGAAATCAGCTGGGGATGCTCCTGTGAGACTTCAGAGTCCAAATCAGCAGGGTGGACATTTTCCATCTCAGTGCTCTGAGAGTGGAGATCTGTCTCTGGTGTTGCAGATTTTGCACTTTCAGTTGTTCTCCACAAAGCAGGTGTTCCAGCAAGGCTCACACAACCCAGCTGAGGGCCCTGCCTAAAACATCACAGCCTGTGTGGCTCCTCTGCTTGATGGCTGAGTCATTTTCACACTTGTAAGGTATTTTTTTTTCCTATTTAAACCATTAGCTACACTGGTCTTCAAATTATCATTACCTTTGAAAGACTCGAGACGGCATTCTCGCAAATCTAGTATTTCCTGAGCGATCATACAAACTTCCAAACCATATGACTGACCTGGCAAGGTCAGACAGGCACTTCAGCTGGAATTCTGCAAGGTGGGGAAAAAAAAAAAAGATCACTTACTGAAGATGAACAAGATCTCATTTTATTTTTCACAGTTGTGAATTGCACATGCAGCTCTAGGAAAATAACTGCACAACTGGACCTCCTTTCCAAAAGGAACTTGCACTCATTTCTGAGCCAGCTGGGCTGCTGAGATGGCTGAGGTACTGTGTGCTGCCTTGGTGACCACAAGAGTCTCCATCAGACCCCACCTCTCACGGTTCCATTTCTTCTTAATGGGAAAAGTCAGATTTCCTTGCCTTGTTTCTGGGTGTGTAATTGCACAGAGTGTCTGTGAGGATCTGCCAGACACATTTAGAGCAGGGAGGGAAGGTCATTTAATGTCATTTCATTACAGGAAAACAATGAACGGAAGGAGAGCCCAAGAGTCATTTTGGGCAAGAGAAAAAGTGTGTCTCAAGTGGCTCAAATGACTGGAGCCAGCAGTGAATGTTTAGGGGAAGAGTTAAAAACTGTGTGAAGAGAAAAACTTGGGCTGAATTATGATTTCCAGTGTTCCTATGTTAGCACAAATTGAAAGACAGCAAACCTTCAAGTTTAGATAATTAGCATTAAGAGATTAATTAGTTAGCAATGCAGTGACAGCAGTGAGAAGCTGACAGATCTATGTTTTTCTGAATTTCTATAGTTAAGATAGTCCTCAAGGGAAATATTCTTACAAAATTGTATGTTTGCAAAAGAGCTGCTTGCGGGGGGGGGAAGGGAAACTTTTAAAAAAGGTTTTTAACTAGAACTCATTTTGCTTTCTCTGTGTTCTGCTCTATTACTTCATTATGTAAACTGTGTGTACCATTGTTGTGCCAAACATCAACTCACAGTCTGTTTTAATGTTAACAGGCCAGCAGCAGTGCATGTGTTTATGATATCATGACACACCAGTAGAATGTAGGTTTTTATCAGCAGAGGTAGAGTGCACAGAGGATGTGGCTGCTAATGAAAATCTCTTTCCTCCTCTTGTGTGCAGAGTTGGACACACCAGTTTGCTGCTTTGCTAAACTTGATAAATTTAACTTTGTTAAATTTGATAGACAGCCTGTTTATCAAATGCTATCCCTGCTGAACGCTGTGCTGATGAGGTGTGGTGTTTGTGCCTGGACAAAGCACTTTCAGGGTGATTTAGGGTGATTTAGGTTTCTGCACAGGACATCTCAATGCAGCATGACAGGCTTTGCCTGCTGGCCACAGCCAAGGTTGGGGTTTTTGTCCTCTTCTCAATGTTCTGGTCTTGTCCTGCTGGCTTAGGAAGGGTCTGGGGGTTTTTCCATTTTATGTGTGGGAAATTGAAGCAGAGATAATGAGAAGGATATTCCAAAGGTTATACAAGACTCCTGAAATGGAGTGCAGTTTCCCAGATCCAGATATCCAAAACCAACACACAATTTTTTGCCTGTTCCTCCCTGGGGCCCAGCTCTGTCTGCAGCCCAGGAGGGACAACATTCCATCAGCTATGGATGGATGTTCACACCCTTCTGGAAGCCCTACATTCTTCCAAAAAAACCTTGTCTGTCTGCCTTTTCCTATTCAGAATTAACCACTCTCAGGTAGTAAGTGTTAAAACTGTGTTGATAGTACGTAGTAACAAGCAAAAGAAGTTTTAAATAACGCTGTTTTATTTCCTTTCATCTTTTGTATGTATGTGATCACCTAATTAATTTGAATCTTTCATCCTTTCTGGTTGATTTCAGTAACATTTCATTTGGGGTGAGGCTGTGTGAAGTCGGGGAGGGAGAGCTTGGTGCCAGCCTCTGTATCTACAGGATGCTATCTGTGTATGCACGGTTAGAGATGTGGTCCCCAGGGAAAGGGGCCCAGTGGCTCCACCCTGGCTTTCAACCAAAAAAAGGGAGAGTTTCTGCTCCTGCCCTGTCCCTGCTGCTCCTGCCCTGTCCCTGCTGCTCCTGCCCTGTCCCTGCTGCTCCTGCCCTGTCCCTGCTGCTCCTGCCCTCTCCCTGCTGCTCCTGCCCTCTCCCTGCTGCTCCTGCCCTCTCCGTGATGCTCCTGCCCTGTCCCTGCTGCTCCTGCCCTCTCCCTGCTGCTCCTGCCCTCTCCGTGATGCTCCTGCCCTGTCCCTGCTGCTCCTGCCCTCTCCCTGCTGCTCCTGCCCTCTCCCTGCTGCTCCTGCCCTCTCCGTGATGCTCCTGCCCTCTCCCTCATGCCAGCTTCCCCCTCCTCTTCCCCCTGGTTTGCTTCCCTCTGAGGGCTGGTGTGCACAGACTGAGCCCACACCGTTCTCTGCCTTATTAAAATGCCCCTTCAGTGAAAGGTTTAAAGGGTTTTTAGTGGACACCATCCACTGTGAGTTAAAAAATGTCCATCTTTTTTTCCTGAAAATGGAGCTTGGTAGCTGCTTGTTTGGTACCTTGACACACCTGCACTTCAGACTTCTCACAATTATCAAATTTCAGTGGAATCAAATTCATATGAATAAATATATGGCACTGATGAAGATGTAACAAGCATTTATCAGGCCACATCCTTTTCCTGTTGTTTTCCTGGTAAACGTTTCTAAAGTTGAGTATTTAAATATTTTAACATAAAAATTTCTCTGGTCTTGAGCATTTTTTTGTAAATAACCACAACCACTGAAGCAATACTAAATAGGGCTAGAACGCTGATGCTGATTTAGCAGTCTGGCTTGTGATCTGAATTAAGTGGGGAGAGGGAGAAAGTGTTTGAATATCTTTTTCTTTAACTATAAGATCTTTATATTTTTAATACTCTTACCATAATCTGGTTTTTGCAGAGATGATGCTTGGTTCATGTTTTTCAGTGTTGACACCTGGTTCTTTGGAGTAAATTGTTCCAGCATCCAGAATATTGTTTCTTCTATTCTTTCTCGTGTCATAAATTTGTGAAAAGTCAGATCAAATTTGAGATGAAGATGAGCCCAGGCTTCTAGAAATGCAGTTTAATGACACCTACATAACCCACTGCATTTCAACCAGATCTCTGCCTGAAACTGTAACTGATGGTTTAAAATTTGTTCCTCTTAGAGGAACTTTAAGGTACTCTTAGAGCAGTTAAAAAGACTAACTATTTTTTGTGCTGGTTTTCTTCTTCTTTTAACCTGGCCTGGTTTATCAAACTAAGAAATATTGATCATTTCTGTATAGGAGAGCTCTTATGATTCTAGATGGAGGAGGAGATAAGTGTTTGGAGAGATAAGTAACACACATGTTAATTTAATTGTGATTCTCCCCCAGACAAATGGATGCACTCTATAATTATGGCTTGTTACTCTTCTGCACAACAGCGTCTCCCACACCAATGTCCAAGGAACTCCTGGTAGGGGCAGCTGCTGCTCAGCAGGACAGAGATTTTTCAGCCAGGTTTTAACAGCATGGAAGCAATAAGGTTTGGGGGGTGATGCTGTTGTATTTGTTACCTTGATGCTGGTTACAGCAACACCATTTTTATTGTAGATACCAGAGCCACAAAGCGAGCCTGAGTGCTGGGTTTTGGTTTGCATCCAGCTGAGTTTTCACAGTCAGGTCCAGCAGTGCTGGGGTGCACAGCCACTGAGGAAGCCCAGCTTGCCTTCAGCCCCATTCCAGGGGATGCAGGGGCTGCCTGCTGCCCAGAAAAAGGGGCTCTGGCTCTGTGGGAGCCTCACTGCCACCCTGTGCCCTCCTCTGGTGAGCTGTGATCAGAGATGGGTCATCTCTGAAATTTATCTGCCTGTGGTGAAGAGCTGTGTTTTAAGGTACTCGGTATTTAAAGTATTTTAAAATGTTTTGTTCCATACAGGGCTGTCTTCCCTAAGGTTGAGGAGACAGAGTACTGCTGAGGGCAAACTGAAAGCTCTGGGTCCTGTGCAGTGAAGCTGTCAGCCAGAAGGAAACCCAGGCAGCATTTCATGTTCATGTTCGTGTTCTTTTCATGTTGCACGTCAGTCATTTCATTACCCCCAGTTCTTCACCCTCAACTTAGCACCATGTGCTCCAGATGTACATGAGATCTTCAGGTCTCAGCTCTCTGACTCAATCCCACAGCTTTCAATGCACAGGAAAAAGCAGCCTTGTCTCTCTGCTGAGGGAAATCTGGGGCACGTTCTCACAAGAGTCCCAGCTGTGTCTGGCAAGCATCAAACCTGGGAAAGGAGCTCTGTGGAGGGGTGGCTGCCAGGGAGGGTGAAACACAAAGTCAGAAAGGACAGAGGATGCTGCAGGGCAGGAGTGGGGGATGCTCAGGGTGCCACAGGGAGGGCTCTCCTTTCCCTGCCTGTGGATGGATAAACTTCCCACTTTAAGTGAAGGTAAGAGGACAAGCAAAGTGGAAAGGTTTGTAAAGGAAGCTTATTCAGTTTAAGCAAGTGAGCCACAAACCAGGTTTGAGAACTGAAAGGTAACGTTGAGGAGCCAAAATTTGGGTGCAAAGTTCAGGAATGGAAGAGGGTTTGAATTTCAGTCAAGCCCATGGTCAGGGACAAAAAACATATTGCCCAGAATGTTAAAATCTAGAGTAATTGCTATTATTTTAGGACCTGGAGAAGGATTGTGATGTATTTGGTACTTTAGACGGTACAGCCACTTGGAAAATTAAAGATTTTGTTGAAGAGCAGAACTAGCCCAAAATTTGGACTTTCTGAGAGACTGAAAGTGCTCTGGATCACTACCGGTGTGTGTTGGTCCTTAGCTGCTTGTGGTGATGGGGAGCAGAGAGTGGTTTATTTTTATTGCTTTCCAATATATATGTATTTTTCTGACTTTCTGACCTTTACAAAGGGATTACTTTGAAGCTGTGTGCCAGGTCTTGTCAATGCAGTGTGTGTGTGGTTGTAGTAGAGAAATATGCAACCACATGACAGAGTGGAGTTAAAATCTTTAACAATTTGAAGAAATGTCAGATGATTCATAACAGCCTGCTGTTAGGTTTAAACTGGCATGTTTAAAAGCACCACAGCTCAGCTGTGAGTGTCACTGTCATGACCCAAGGGGCCCTGCAACATCTTCCTCATGTACAAACCTTTGGCTGCAGACCTTCCCAGGCTCTCCATGCTGCTCCCAGGCTCAGGCACAGCAGGATTCACCCTGAAGCTGCCAGGTGCAGCCCCACAGCTGCTGACAGCCTGCCCAAAAGGTCCACTGAATGGCAATGCCTCAAATTTGACTGTCTGGATGGTTAAAAAAGCTGAGTGACGCTTCTGGTCTTGGTAGATGGTGATTGTAGATCTTTGTGGTAGACTTTTGGTTTCTGAATTCTAGTCACAGTAAGAAAAAACAAAAAAGCCCAACTCTGCTGACACCCACTCTTAAAAAATATCAACTGTTTTAGAAATACAATACAGTACAATACAATACAATACAATAGTCTGAAAATATTTTAAAACTGAGGTGCCTTTCTGTAATGTATCTCTGACCTTCTGGCATTTACAGAAGCTTATGGGTGCCCTCTTCTCCCTCCAGTCAGAGGAAAGCAGAAAACATCTGAGTGCTCCTTTTACAGTGACAACTGCAAAAGCAAGGTCTCCTAGACCAGACTAATGATGCTGATACCCTGGTGTGTGTGTAACTCTGACACTGGCAGTTTGATGATGGAATCAGGCACACTAATCAGTGTTTAAGGCATTTGGTGTTGGCATTGAAGAAAGTTTCCATCAGTGGGTGAACTGGGTGCAAACAGCATGAAAGATTTATCTGGTGATACTTTTAGATTTTTACAAGGGCTAAACTGTAGGAAGAATGCAGCAGAAAGTAGGAGACAGCAACTTAAATGTGGGTGACAGAAAAACCAAACCATGGCTTTCTGTGTGTTTCAGGGGCAGAAGGCTGGAGGCAAGCTGGGAGACAGTGCATGATGTATGTTCTTTGTTGAAAAATTCCATGTTCAATCTTGTCAGCTTTCCATAGGGGAGAACTCTCACTGGTTGGTGTGCTGGACTGAGGCTGCAAGTGATGCTAGTGAATTCTGTCCTAAAAATCACCATGAACACATTTTTATATAATGGACCTGGTACTTGGTCCAACTAGGAGACAGCAGAATATTTGTCTTTGTTTTTGCTTCTCTTTTTCTCCTGCCTGCAGTATTGAGCCAGCACAGAGGCAATTCCTGCTGAGCTGGACTGAAATCTGTGAGTGGTGACACTTGAAGCATCAGGCTGAGCTCTGAATGAATAATGGTGTAAGAGAGAGCTGAGCTCTGAATGAATAATGGTGTAAGAGAGAGCAGGCATTTGCATTCCAGCAGGAGCTGGAAAGGGAGCAGCGCTGGTTCTCACACTCAGCATCCCTGCTGGGGGGCTCTGGCTGTGCCATCGCCTTTGGTCCCTTCTTCTGTCTGTGTGTTGCCAGAAAACACCTGTGAAACCAGAACTTTAGCTGGCACAGAAATTTGACAGAGATAAATAGATGAGAGATGATCCAGCTGAATTCCCCAAGCCGAATTTCTGGCGCTGGAAATCAAAAGAAAAGAAAGGACAGAAGGTTTTGCTGTGTAAATTCAGCAAATGTGGTTTGGAGTAATTTAGAGAAGTTTGTGACTCAGAACAAGTCACGCTGTCTGCTTTCAAGAGAAAGATTTAATTCTCAGGATATCTTTGTGTTTTTACTTCTAAAGCCTGAAGAGAATCAGGTTTTAAAGGTGATACTTTTTCTAACAATTTTACTGTCTTTAATTCATTTAGGGATTGTTGTTACACTGAAAAAGAACAAAAAACCCGTAAAAGAATCATACCACAGTTCAGATTTCAGTGTTTTATGCTGCCAAGGGATCTATGGTTTCAAGGCAATTATGTCACAGGGCCCAGCTTTGCAGGGTGATCTCAGTACCTTAGAAAGAGAGAGCTGGAAACATGCAGAGATCTCTGATTTTACTGGAACTGCTACATGCTGGGCACACCTAAGATAACTCAGTGCAGTGGAAAAAGAAGGACAAAGATTTGCAAGAATTCAGTGCAGTTATTTCAATGACTTTGCAGTGTTTCAGCAACTTTTCCAACTGTTGTAGGAACTGAGAGCAAGTCTTGCCTTCGTTGGGTTGGAATTGCTTGCCTTTGGATAAGACTTGGTGTAGTAGGAAAGTAAAGGCACTGCCTGTAAAAAGTTCAAAGTGGAGTTTTTGGGATCTTTTAAAAGAAATGGCACATTCTCTTTTTTTTTATTATTTTTTTTGTATGATTCTATGAAATACTGAGATAAATTACCCAGCCAGTGTCAACCTGAGCCAAGGGGAAACGAGCCATAGTAACGTAGCAAATAAACAGATCAAAGGTATCAGAAAAACACCACAATCTTCATTTTTTTTCCAGTAACACCAGGAAATTAGTAGATTAATACAGAGACTAATGGTTGTTTGAACTCTCATTAACCTACAAGGGCAGTCATGTTTCCAGAGCCCAGCTAGCATCTGGCATAATTATCGGCTGCATCTTTTTCAGTAATGAGTTGATTGGGGTGGCAGAGACGCTTTATAAGCATCTGTATGGTTTCATCTGCAGGATTCAGATATCCAAATCCACAGAGAGCTGATCTGAGAGCCCAGATGTCTGAGCTGTCCTTGGGGAGGTCAGATTGCTTCTTGTTGAGGGCAAGGCACAAGCTAAAATACCGAGTTTCTAGCTGAGATGCCCGAAGCTGTTCAGGGGCTGCTGAGGGACCGTCACTCATTCTTGTGTTTGGCACTGCAGGATGGGGAACTGCTTGAGGTGGCAGCAGTTGTTTTCCTCAGAGAGTGCAACCTTTCCACAGTGTGGCAAAGTGCAGCTCTGAAATGCTGAGAGCACCTCCAGGAAACTGGAGAGGGGCACTGAGCGCTGGCACTGCTCTGCCAAAATGAAACTTGGCTTTCATTTCAGTACACTTCAGTACAAAAGATGAAATATATGCATTTTTAATATACAGCTCACAGGACCAGATGACCTGCAGCATTTCTCTTTTCTCTGTGCTAGCTTTCACAGGAATGTCTCATGGGTTTACTTGAAATTACATTTTTCAAAGGGGAAAACAGTGGGTTTGGATTGTGATTTGATGTGGTGTTCATGGGCATCCGTGATGTTTGCAGTTCCCAGAACTACAATTGGACATCACCTGTTCACTGAACTGGGTAAATTCCATCTTGGTTGGAATGAAGATTAACTCTGGAACAACGTCTCTCACTTACAAGTGTGATTTTCCAGGCGTCAGAGATATGAAAATGGAATTAGTAGACTACAGCCTTAGTTTGAACAAAAAAATGTGTTTTCCCCAATTCGTTTAACGTGGAAATCCAGCTGTCCTTGAAGCTGTTGTGCTTCAGTAAATGGGGGAAAACCAACTGATTTTCACATCTCCCACAGGGGTAATGGCTCACCAGCCCTGGGCTGCACCTCTGGGTGCCATGGTGCAGACTGCAAGGTCTGGATGGGATTTCTCATGGGAAATCTCATTTCTCGTGCCTCTGGACACTCCTCACCTCATAGGAAGTCGGCCACTGCATCTAAGTCCAGAACTGGGGCTTGAAAACCTGGCTAATGGAAGCTTGCAGAAGCACCAGGCAGGGGTGAGGAGAAGATAAACAGCAGGATGTTTTTGTTTCAAAACACCTGCCTGATGGGCAAGCTTTGAGGCTTGTCATGAGCTCTGCAAGTGTCTCTGCCTCCCCACAGCACTGCCTTTCTTGCTTTAAATGAGTGAGCACTGAGACCTTCAGTCCAGGCAGCGTGTACAAGGACACTGGCCATGGTGTGGAAGTACTGCCAGATGCTGGGTGAGGGGTTTTTTTGCAGTGAAATGTGTCAGGTGGTGTAAATGAGATGATGTGGATGCCATCCTGGTGCCCCTTTACAGATGTACAGCGTGTCTGACTCGGTTACTGAGCTCATTCCTGGCAGGATGAGTCCTCACCTTGGAGCAATGGGTGCTGGACAAAGCAGTGCCATTCCTAAGACCTCTTGGTGAGGCAGAAATGACAGTGATTTAAAAAAGAATGAATTCAAAATCCACAGGTCCAGCATGGATTTGGCTCTGCTGAGCCCTCTGTCATGCCGTATGCCGCAGTGAGTACTGCCAGCATTTCTTTTTATATATATATATTTAAAAACGAAACATATGAAAGGAAAACTTTTGATTTTTTTGATTAAATTGTGCCACTCCAGGAGCACAGAACCACCTTGCAGGGCCTGAACTACACCAGCTGCTTGGCTGCTGCCCACCTGATTCACCTTTTTGCTTCCCACGTTTGCGGCAGTAGCTGGAGAGCCGTCCGTGCGGCGGGGGATCGGATCTTGCTTTCAGTCATTCTGACTGCCTCAGATAAAAGAATACAACTATTCTTAGTCTTTTCAGGTGTGCTCCAGTGCTAACACTTGCTGTAGTCTCTGTGTTGGCCTGATGTTAAAAGGATAGAAGTTTGCTTGTGTGAACCTGATGTATCCATGCAGAAGAGGTCAGCTCCATTTCTCCGGAGTTTTCGAGCTAACACTGAGGTTACAGAAGTCATGAAAGCTCATTACATAGTTCCATTTTGTGGCAATCAGTTCCTAGGAGCATATTTTCCAATGCAAATAGCTTTCTTGCCAACAGAAAATCATTTAATTATGTGTTCAGAGGCAGCACGGGAGCCTTCACCAAATGGTCTCCATAGTCTAATGTTGTATAACTTTAAAAATCTAGGTGGGTTTTGGTTTCTTGTTTCCCCCACACCTTTACAGGAGAAATAGTTTCAGCTGTTTACAAAAGGAGTTTACAAAAGCAGCTGCAGAAGTCACAATGTGAGATGCAGTGGCAGAGGGTACAGGGCAGGTACATGCAGCAGCTTGGGGACACCTCTGGGGAGAGACCCAAAGAGGGGTCCAAGAGGGGTTTTCTGTGCTTCACATGATTTTTATTCTGGGAGCAGGTTTGGACCTGCTTTGGACTGCAGCCAGCTGGGGCTGCCCAGGCAGATGCTTACCCTGCCAGCAGGCTCAGCTCACCCTCTGTGCAACCACAGATGTCCTGCAGCATCCTCTGCTCCTCTTCCTCTGGCCTTCCTTCCCCCTGCACACACAGCAGCTGAAGAGCAAGAGAAGTCGCTGTCCCCTGTGGTAACTGAGCCTTTGGCTCCTCTCTCTGGGCTCTGTATTTTGGCAGTGCCAGGAGAGCAGCCAGAGCAGTGTGTGTGGAGTTTGTGTTTCTCCACATCTTTAGTGAGCACACTAATAAACCCAGCCAAGCCAGCTTTCCCATTTGTGCTGTTGTGTAAATAACAGGCAGGTTTCTTTTCAGTTTGCTCAGGGCAGGCACATTTCTGCCCTTCTTTGTGAAGACATTTCCTTGGGAAATCCTTGGGAAACTTTTTGGTGTGTGGCAGCCAAACTCTCTCCATCCCCCTGGCTCCATAAAGGGATTGTTCCAGCTGCTGTTATTTGGCACTGTGGTGCTGAGGAGGTCCCTGCAGGCTCCCAGGGCAGGTGACAGCCACCTCAGGAGCTGGGTGGCATCTGCTCACCCCTGCTGGGCTTGCCAGCTCCTCAGAGGAGTGGGCAGTGCAGCCACTGCCTGTGCACAGCTCCTCTCCTTGAGTTTGGGTGGAAGGATGGAGAGCGTGCCCAAAACACAGAGAAAAACAATTAGTCTAAAGTGGAAAGTGTTCTGAATGTGGGGCAGGGAAACCTCAGCAAAAGCACTTTTGTGAGACAGACAGAAGTCTGTACCTTGGAGTAGCCTCTGTTTGTCTCTCGTTTGCGTGTGTTTGAGCCAGGCTGAGTTGTGGTGCTGCAGAATAACCTGAGTGAAATACCTGTGAGGTTTGGGGTGATGTCTCTCTGAAGATCAGTTTCCATCTTCCAGCCCATTTCAGCTTCATTTTGTGATCTAGAGGCCGCCTCAGGCTGTGAGATGGCTGCTCTTCTCACTTTGAAGTTTCCTGAACACTTGAAATTACTTGACATGACAAACTACTAGAGTGACATTTAGAAGCCTTTCTTTGTGGTTGTTCATCCTCACATGAAAAACTGTCTGGTTTATATTTTTAACCAATGTATTTATTCACAGTGAGAAGATGCTGGACTGACACTACAGGTCCCATGCCTATCTGTGCTCACTGTAGCCCTTTGTGAGAAGACAGGAGACTAACAGTGCTTGCATCTAGGTTGGACCTTCCCTCAGGTGCCTTCAAGATCATAAATCATGCATCATAAAAGAAGTATTATGAAGGCTAGAAAAAGTTCATATATTAGATCCTCTACTTGCTATTAAACAGTTGAATTTTTTTTTTTTTTGAGTCGTTTTTGTTGAAATTCTTTCAGAAGGGACTTCTTGGGCAACAGAACTTTTCAAAAAGTCCAGCATTATTTTGATGGTCCTTTTATAGCATTAGAAATTAGTGCAGTGTCACTGGGTTCTGTGCTCAAGCATGAAAATGAAGATGATGTAACCCACCAGGCAAAGGGGCAGGAAAAGAATTTGGAGAACAAATCCCGTGTGGTTTTGTCTGCTGGGAGTTTTTGTTTGTTTGTTTGTTTTAATTGGGAGTTGGGTTTATTTCCCCTTTTTTTCCAAATTACTTTTATGCTCTTCTGACTTTCAGTTTTGTGAGTCTATAAAATACAGCTTGGTGAATCACACTGATGGTTGAACAAATGCTAATTGTAGAATGTTGGAGTAATCTGCCATTGATAAAAATGCCCTCAGGAAAAATCAGCTCTCTTATATGTTGTGAAGAGCTGTGTGGTTTGGCCCAGTTGGAAAAGTTCAATTGTGTTGTAGTTGATAGCCTGAAATGTATCTTTTCCCATCTTTTAGTTGTGATTCCCCCCCAGCTTCTCTTTCTCCTGTTTACCTGGCGTCAAGTTACCATGGTTACTGAAGTTTCTCTCCTCAGCCCCACGGCGAGAGGCCGGGTAGAGTAAAGAGAGGACCCCGCTGGCATTTCCAGCTGCTTGAAGTTTCTTTAGCCCAGGAAAGCACGGGGTTGGGAGAAGAGAACTCTTCTTTCCTACACGGAAGTTTGTAACTTTTTCCTGTCCCAGAATGCCTCTAAACTATGGAAGCTGAGAGGGCATGCTTACCTTGCCTTCCCTTTCTTTCCCCCCTGTGTTGCCAGGAAACCAAGCCCCCCCTCTCTCCCCCTCTGCCCCTCTGTATAGAATACTCCCACACCTTTGTGGGCATTTGAAGAAGTTGGTGTCTGTTATTTTTTATCTTGGCGTGTGTAACCTTGATTTGTAGAAAGTTTGTAAAATGTACTAACTGAGAAAATAATTGGTTCCCTCTCTGATGTTCCCTCCCTCCGAGAAACCCTGTTAAAAGAGACCCCCCAGACCCCAAATCCTTTGTCTCTCATCCTTTGGATTCCCCTTCGCAGAAATAAACTGTGGAATGCAAACCAGAGAGAGAGTCCCCCCCTGATTTCTTTACTCGCTCTATAGACTTGGATTCTTGAAGAAAATCAGTGAACCCCACAAACATATGCTGGCTCGAAACTCGAGTAAAGAGAAACCTCATCACTGAGCTAGCCGGGCCACACTCGAGAAGATCGAGTCACAATTGGATAAAACCAAAACTTTTGTTTTGAGAAAATTCTCACCTGTGGCCTGAAATGGCCGTGTCCAGAAAAATGAATGTTAAACACAGCTTCCTTGTAAGGTCCGTGGTTCATTGTGCAATTGTGGTTTTGTTCAATTCACAGAAGAGGGCACAACTGAAAATACAATTTTTAAAGGCATTGTTTTTAGTGTTTCTGGTTAGCACTTGATTTTTTAAAATTTTTTTTTTCCATTAAGAGAGTGCTTCTGTGACTTTATAGTACAGCTGAGGCAGTGGGAGGAGACCTGAGTACGTGAGGGGTTCACACTCAGGTTCCCATAACTTTTCTGTGTATTAAGAATAATATCAAGAGAGAAGAAACTGCTTCTCTTGCCCTGAACCTGTGTATCAGCTCAGGAAGATTTGGGTTTTTAAAATGTCAAGTGCTTTTCGGTTTTGTTCATCATCAAAATCGCTGTGTCCCTTCTCAGGCTGCCGAAGGATTTCTGTCTCTTTGTCCTGGTGTAAAAATACAACCCACTGGAGATGCTCCAGAGTTAACAGTGGATTTCCCACAGGAGCATGTGTGTAAAATCCTGCTTTAAAAAGAACTGTATTCTTAGCTGCTGGTCAAAGGCACGACTTAAGTGTCTTATTTGAATGTAAGTTCATCTTGAAAAGCTCTGAATTGAAAGTGACACCATCTTGCTTAAAATACCTGTGCTTTTTTGTGCTAAAAAATAGGACTACTGTAGCAGCCTGTAAAATCATCACAGCTGGGCTCTCTTCCTTCTTTCTCTTAATTTCATTTGCATTTCATTTCATTTCTCAAATTTCAAGCATGCTTAGCGAGGCTGCTCTCATTTACTTATACAACAGGCAAAATTTAGACAAATGAAATGATACATAAAAACACTTTAAACCAACAAAGAAGTGGCACTGGTGGCAATAAATGGGAAGAAAATAGTCCAGTTTAACTTCCAGATTTTGTAGTCTGGGTTTGCAGCCAGGGGCAGATTGAGCCTTGAGAGCAGTGGCTCCCACCCCTGCCCATTATTGCAGCTTAATTAACCCTGACTTTAATAATCCCAGCCTTGTATGGTGGGGCACAGTTGCCACTGCCAAGTAATTTTTAGGCAGCTAGTGCAGGTAGGGAAGAATTGCATACTGCTGTCAAATTAAAATGTATTTTCAAGTATGCACACTTCATATGTACAGTTAATTTAGTAAAACTTTAGTAAAACTACTTCTTTCTCACACACATATTTTGCTTGCAAAGTAATGTGAAAGGTGCAAAGAAGAAAGGTTAACCCCTATTGAAAATCTATAAATTTCTGAGTGATTGAGGCAGTAACAAATAATGTTTAGAAAATCTGCAGTTTTGGAAAACTCTTCCTCTTGCTCCTTTTACAGAAAGCAGCAAAGGTGATGATACAAATATTTTCCCCCTCAGCTGTGCTCATAGTTTTAGTACTTACAAGTTTTAAAATGTTCATATATTAGGTCCACTGTAAGGTATGTGCTGCTGCCTACTTGTACAGTCAATCTTTTCTATGGAAATTGCTGGACAGCAAATTGTATTTTCAAAACCAGATCCCTTTCTTTTTATTTCGCTACAGAGAGTAATTTCTTTTTACATTTTTAATAAAAGGAATACCTGCCCCAGAAACCTGACTCCCAGCAGTCTTTGACTTTTTTCACAGCTGTTTTAGAAAGGCAAAGGAAATGATTTATTTTTGTGAAAGCGATTCTGGTTATGAGCACCAACCATGCCCAGATAAGGGTTCAAGAAATGCTTGTCTTAAATTGCAACAAAAAAACCTTTAGATTAGAGTCAGAGCCAAACTTGCAAATGGCATTATTGTGGTGACAACCCAGAATCGCTGACCCAAAGGGTTCAGGCAAGCCCAGAGGTGTTTAGAGAAATGCACAGTACAGGCAGAAGGGCTCCCCTAAGGAATGAGCTGGAGAGAGCTGGGAGAGAGGAGAATATCAATCACTCCCTGATTTGTGATGCAGGGCTTGCTTTCTTAATTCCTCTGTTCTGAGAAACAGTGAGAATTTCATACATGTGTTATATCTTTGATAGAAATGCACTGATGTAGAAACACAGTTAAACACATTCAGTCTTTCTCTGAGTCTCCTATTTGAATGGGTTGTTTGGATTTCCACAGGCAAAACCCTTTTTAAAATTGCAGGAGAAAGCCACGGTGACTCCTCAGCACAGGGAATCAGGAAAGTTTGTTGATCAAGAATGGCTGGTACCCGAGGTAATCCCCTGGATTTTTATTCTGGGCAGCATGTCTTCCATGCAAGAGCAAAACCTGCTGTCCCTCACAGCAGCCCTGAGCAGTGTGTGAAGCTTGCAGGAGGGAGGATTCCCTGCTGTCCCAGGCTGGCCAAGCTGTCCAAAGCAGAGAGCTCCAACACTGACCTTCTGCAGGGTCAGACTTCTGGCTGGATGCTGCTTTTTAACTCCCAAGATACCTTCTAAGTCAGAAAGGTTATGAATAGTTTTTTTCTGTATTTGCTCTTAGCAGCACCTTTCTGATCACGGATGTAAAAGGAAAACTGGTGCAGCTGTGACAAAAGCTGATGTTAAAAGGCATTCCTGTGATCTGGTTACTTTCCCTCTGGCAAGCTTTTCACATTTTCTAAATACTGTCAAGGCTAATGCTTTTGGTGTCAGTCTGTCACTTTGTTAATGCTGGCTCATTAATCTAACTTCTTTCCCCTTCATCTTTAAAGGGAAGAAAAATATGGAAGAGGTTTGCATTCACTGGGAACACATTGTCCTTCTCCCTGTGGCCGTGCCAGGCGTGGCACCATCGGTGTCCTGGCAAGGGGAGCTCTCCCAGTGCCGGCAGTGCCAGCGCATGGCACAGGGGTTAAAGACAGGACACAGCTCAATGACCCTTTTCAGCTGTGCTTTCTTACAGAATTCCTTTGCAGCAAAATAGTAGAAGATGGCATCGAGGCAGCAGTTCAGGTTGGCAAACGTCATGGACACCTGGAGGAACAGGCTGATGGTCTGCCTCATTGTGCAGCCCACGATCACCTGCTGCTTCACCAGGCACTGCAGGCAGATCCCGAGGTGGACGGGTGTGAAGCACACCAGGAACACCACGAGGTTGATCACGATCACCCGCAGGGAGCCGCTTTCTTCCACACTCTTTTTGTCGTGAGTTTTGTGATTCAGAAGAATCCAGATGGTTTGAGCAGAGCAGAAAACCATCACTGCGAGTGGGATCAGAAACCCAAATATTTCCACAGAAACAATGAAGGGAACGCTCCACGTCTGGGCTGACATGTTGTGAAAGCATTTAATGGGTTCCTTCTTGTGAAACACGTAAATTGGGCTGCTGCAGATCCAAGCCACTGCCCAGATGAAGCAGCAAATCAAGAGAGCCCACCTGGGGGATTGGTTAGCTCGGCCTTCAAAGGGGTGCCTGATGCAGATGTACCTGTCCACGGTGATGCAGACAATGATGAAGATGCTGGTGTAGGTGTTGACGAAGTAAGGAGCCTGTATGAAGGAGCAGAGCAGGCCAGGCACCGTGGTGACAGAGTAGTACAGCTTTGGTGGCAGCGAGAGGAGCAGCAGGACGTCTGCTAGAGCCAGATTGATCATGTACACAGAGGTCTTGGTCTGCTTCCTCCAAAAGCAGCAGAACACAGACAGGGCCAGGCTGTTGAGAACCAGCCCGAGGATGAAGGTGGGGATGGAGATCCCCAGCTGCACCGTCCATGCCAAGCTGTCCACGGCCGTAAAACTGCAATTCTCGCTGGTGTTGGTCATTTCTGCCCTGAAATGACAGAGAAAGTGAGTGGGAAACGTGTGAGACTCTCAGTTAATGCCACGATAAAGCCAAACCAAGATACTTCCAAACACAATTGGAGATTTTTTTGGGTTTGAGCTGGACACTTGGTCAGCCTCTGTCTGTGATGGAAAGTGAAACCTTTCAAGCACAGAGTTTTCCATTTCCAGTTTGACTGGCTTGGTGTGTTCCCAGGGATTCTCAGGGGAAAGCAGCCAGCATCCACTGGTTACCATCCCATGTGAGATAATCCCATCCAGATATTGAAGAGACTTCAAACACATATTTTCAAAAACTCTAAAGACTACTGGCTATCTTTAATAATTTGTACACCTTTGGAAATTTCCCTAACATTTATGCTTAGTTTTGTTGCTACACAACAATGATGAAATTATTATTCCATATTAAGGTATGTTGATCTGATAGCTGAGTTTTCACTCTTATACCCAAAACCCCATGCATCAGTAGTTTTTGCTGATGTGCTTTTGCTGTAAGCACATTTATACGATATTTTCGTTTCATACAGTGTTTATATCCAATGCAATATTTTAAAAGGTCAACTTAAGAAGACTGATCTTTCATCTCGGTGTAAAATGAGTAAGTGTGTTTTTTCACTTGTGATTAATTTTCAGCCTTGTTTAAATTTGGGGTTTGCACTTTAAATTTTAACTGATTATTTTAGATAATCCAGCAAATATTAGCAAGTAGAAGCATCTTTATAATGCAGTTCTGAAACGAAATTAATTTGTCTTTAATGTTATCACTGTTCTTAAAAATATACACATGCTTTAATAAACTATGCCTTAAAAGTGCTTTTTATAACCTCTTTAAATCAAAACTACAAAAAGCCCTAATAAAGCAGAACTTGGTAGTTGAAGTTCTCAGTCCTGTTCAGCCAACCAAGCAGCTCAAAAGAAATTTTAGAAGTAAGTGAAGATGTTTTAAGAAGAGTTTGATCAAAAGGAGAATCTTTGCTTTGGAGGATGAAAAGTGACAGCTCTTAAGCGCTGCCAAATGGAGCCAAACTTTGCTAAAGAAATCAAAACCAACTAGTGAAAGATTTCTTTTTAATTTTTTTTTTTGCTTGGATAAAATAAAATATTTTTAAAATAGAGAAACAGAGAACAGCTGAGGAACTGGCCTTGCATTTTGCCAACTCTTATACAACTAACTTCATAGGAACACTGACATTGTGCTGGAGGTCATAGATGGGATGGCTTATGGGAATCAGAGAGTGATAATGGGAATAACTGGCCACAGAATGCACTCAGAGCTGAACCTGCTCCTATCAGTAAATCATTTTATTAAATCAGTTATTTTCCAGCTCAGACTACAGAAAGAACAGGAATATAAAGCTGAAGGGCCAGCCCAGTAATTGTTGTGAAGTTTGGATGTTATTAGTGTGGCTGGAAAAGGTTCAATCTAATCTGTTGAATGAAAGAGTGTCAAATGTGATTAAAGAAATTCTGTAAGAGTCGAGCCTAAGCTTCACACAGATTTTTAAAGAAAACTGCTAAATAAGTCTTTGAGAGCTTTTACCAGACCCTTACCTTTGATGAAGTATCTGCTTTTCATATAAGGGAAAGGCTGAGGATTTCAGGAACTTGCATTTCAGCAAAGAGTACTAGAAACAATGAATAGCACTAGGAAAAAGCAGGGTTTAGAAGAAGGGCTGTTCAGTAGGAAATGTTTGCCTGAAAGCTGATGAGGATGGGGGTTTCTGAGGGCATGCAGAGCTCCAAGACTGTCCTTGGCTGTGTGACCCCACTGTAGGAATGAGGGTGACCCTGGGTGCCACTGGCACCTGCAGAGACCAGGACAGAGCCACCTGAGCCAGGCTGTCACAGCACTGTCAGCTGAGGAAACAGCAAAAGGAAAGCTGGATGTATCTGTCAGAAAGGAGAGCAAAGTGAAAAATTTGATTTGGTCATCAAGATGAGGTTAAATCAATCCATTTGAGCCAGCAATGTGTGGCAGCTACTTAGAAAATCACGTGTTTGTGGTGTGTGAGAAGTGAGAAACCCAGAGGAAACATGGAGCTGAGCTGGTGCTGGGTGTCCAAGGGGTCACCCTGGGCAGGTGCTGCTGTCACCAAGGGGAAGGGACAGGGGAACACGAGTTTTATTGTGAGCATGGGTGTCCTCTGGCCGTGGGCACCCATCTACATGGGGAAAAAAACAGTGACATGAAACATTTTGGGGTAGCGACAGCACCTGGCAATCCAGCACTTTGTGTACTCTGTAAATGTATCAGAAAATTGTGCTTGATGACTCTTGAATGTCTGAGGTTTGGTGCCACTTTTATTGTATCTCTAGCTCACTGAATGCCTTTTCCTTAGAATTCATTGGTACCAAATTGCTCCAGAAAATTATTAACTTCAGGAAAAAAAACCTTTACATTGAAAACTGATTGTCAAAAATATGGTGTTTTTTTAATAATTTTCGAGTCACAAATTTAAAATCTACATCTTGAGCAATCCATGGGAATTGTTTGCAACTGCTCCAGACTAAGTAATGTTTGCTCAGAGTTCACTTGAAGAATCATTTTCATTGACAAATAACCTTGCAGTCATTTCATAAGCATCCTCTTTACTGCACTGTCCATATTATTAGTAAAAATACTGATGATGCTCATCCTGAAAGATACTGCAGTGTACCAGAGACACCTTTCCTACAGAGCAGGCACTGATTAGAATCTCGGTGGGTACTCACTCATCATGCAGAGGTTTCATACTGCTCATGTTTCCTTTGCTTATGAGAATTTCTTTAGAGGTAGTGTGTGAAGCCTGTTTCCCCCTCCTACACCCCCTGTGCTGGCAGGGTCACAGAGGAAGTCAAATTGCTTCTATTTCAGTCATACTCAGATTAATCTCTGCAGATTTTTACTTACCGATTGAAAACAGATTCTTTGGTGGCTGATTGCAGTATTTCTTTCAAATGCTAAAACCGGGATCACAGATCTAGTTTTTCCAACTCCTTCTTTTCCACGTTCCTGAGAGAGGTACCACGTTTGTCCTTTTCCAGTCTTCTGAGGAAATTTTCTCTGTCTTCAACAGGTTTTTTGAAGGAATCTCCTGTGGCTTTAGGATTGTTTCAGACAACTCCTAGAAACCAAAAGATAACATAAGAACCTGTAATTAACAGTACAGAAGAGAGTGTCTTAGCTGGTCCAGCCTCTGTGTCAATGCTGCTCCATTTGCTCTCAGCTTCTCCTGCTGAGGATTTTCTACTTCCTTTAAACTCATTAAACATTAATTGGGTTTTCCCATAGCGGGAGCTTGTGGTTTAGTGAGCAGCAAAGGTATTCTGACCTAGGAAATGAACAGGTTTTACAGTAATAGCTCCACTAGGCGTTTTTGCAGTACAGCAGAATTCATGAATGGTTTTCTCTTTGCAGCTTGGCTCTGAGTTCATCTGGCTCTAGCTGGGACTCACACAAATCTGTATGGGAGCACAGAGATGTTACACTAAGGTAACATCCACGAGAGCTTCATTAGCAAAATCATCCTTTGTTTATATCTATTTCCTAGAACATTATTCATCTTAGAGGTAAGTTATTCTCTTGGGGATGTACTGGAGCTCAGTGCAGTGATGAGCAGCAGGTCCCACTCCTGCCATGTATTTCATCTGTAACTGGATCATTTCTTACCATGTTTTATCTAAGTATTTTGATTACAGCAGAATAGATTTATATTTATCACTAAAGCAGAATTATTTCTTTCTGCTCTAAACTAAACAGCACTATTATTGTTTGAACAATCATTTAACCAGCTTAAAAACAGTGTCTACAATCAATGCTGCTATTAAATTGTTGCAAAAATAGAAGTCAACAACTAAAATTAGGAGTTACTTTACCTGAACTCCAGCAAGCAGATCAGCAGCATTGCTTCAGTCCAGGTTCATCTACAGAGCATGAAAGCATTTTCTTAGAGACTGTGCTTTACGAGTTTTCTAAGTGGCATAACCAACCACATCCTTCTTTTCTTCTCTTTTTTTTTTTTCTTTTTTTTTTTTTCCTGTCTCAGAATAAACTCTGTGCCTACTTACATAGGCAAGTGAAGGTGGAAAAAGTGTAAAGATTCAAATCCTCAGCTGTTTCCAGTCAGTAGTCACAATAGGGTGGGGAGCAATTCCTCTCTGAAGTCAGGGGGTTCAGCCTGGCCTTTACCTGCTAAATGCAGGTGGGAGCTTCTGTGAGCTTGTGGTGGCTACCTCCAAATTTCCAATTATTCCTTGAGCTGGGAAGGAGCTGGGAAGTGGAAAGTTGTAGAGGAGGTTGTAATAAAAATAGGGTTTCTTCCCCCAGTTCCTGCTGCATTTGCATACTGGAGATGAGTAGTGAAGCACTCAGAGGTTCAGCTACTTCCACACTCGCAGCTGTTGAGCTATTTAAGGGAAATGTGCCAGTTTCAGCCACTTCAGGTGTGTGATTCATACCTGCAAGCTGGAACAAACCTTTATCCATGAGAGGGCTGAGGTGCATGGAGCAGCAAACCCTGTGAGCAGCCAAAACAAGCTTTTCTTGAGATGAGCTTCCAAGGCTTTCTAGAACCTCTCTGGCTGAAGTGTGAAACACTGCAACCCTTTGCAGAAAAATACAGCAATAAACCCAGCTCTAAGTGACAGCTTTCAAATTGCAACCTGGCTTTTGAGGTAATTTCATCTCTCTGGAGAAAAAGTAGTATCAGCATTTGTACCAAAGGAGTAGGAGAAGAAAAAACCTGCAATTTTCTTCCTGTCTCATTTAAAAATGGGATTTGAAAAAAGAAAAATAAAAGCAGAACCCAAAACAAAGTATAGATAAACTTCCTCAGAAAATTGTGTGTCAGAGGAAATGAGGGCAATGTGATTACAGCATTTGGGAAACACATTTTGGAATTGGGAGGTTTCAAGGGCTTTGCAACTTCTGTCTTCTCAGAGCTGTGGTCTACCTCCAACTCAGCAACAGGCTGAAATAAATCTGGAGTCACAGAAAGAAACCTAAGAGTGCAAATAAATATTAGCAGAGAGCAAGCATCCTACAATTCCAAGTGGCTTTTGAAGAAATTTTCCTGTGCCATGTTGCAGCCAAAATGGGGTTGCTTTGATCTCCTTGCCACAGGCATCCTCTAGACTTAGCTTAAAAATGAATTTTAGTATTTTGTGCTGCCTTCACTCCCTTGTGGCTCTGTGAACTTCCCTTAGTGTCACTTGATGCCTCAGACCTAGACCAAAAAAAAATCAGCATTTCTATATACATCAACTGCATGTTTGCTAAGTTGGCAATTGGGGGTTTTTTTGTTACATATGTGGGTTCACCACTCACAGGTGAGCAAGCAATTTGTTGGTGTGCACATAAATCATCTTTTTGGCTTAAATGGGGACAACCTCCATCTGTAGATAGATGCTATAGAGCATATTTAATGAGGGCAAGCTCTGAATGACTCAGTCCCAGGCTGGCTGAGAAATCAGGGCTTGTTTCCCCCTGTCCTTGGTGGTTGCTTTGGAAGTTTCTCAGGTGCTGTACATGAATATGCTCAACAGGAATTATTTCAGAGAGTCCTTTGTGCTCCAGTGCCTTTATCACCCAGCACTGCTGCTTGATAAATGCTGTATTTTGGGGATCCAGGTGGCTGCAGGGCTCTGAGGTTTTCAATGGGAAGGAGAAGGCCTTTAGGTTTTTTTAAATTAACCACTAAAATGCTCTGAGTGTATATTTTTTGTGCTACCTAGAGGCAGGAATCGTAACAACTTTATCAGTTTTCCAGTATTGTGTTCCAGTAAGCAAATGAATAGTGGCTGGAGGAACCAAAATCCAGCTTGTTGGGATGCCACACTGGTGGCTGGGTTCTTTTCCTCAGGACTGAAATGATGAGACAGTTTTTTTTGTGTTCAGACTTGGTTGTTTATTCTTCTCTTATCTATATTACATGTATACAGGCTACAAGGAGACACATACACTAAGATAGAGAGGTGCAAAATGGCTAACAAAGACCTTCTTCAAGGTCTTTTCTATGTCTGTTTATCCAATTAACAAATGCCAAGTAAATTATTTTTCTTAGTGACCCAATGACCCCACACCTGTGTGCTGCACTGGGGTATCTTCTATCCAATCACTCGTTACTACCCAAAAACTCTTAGGAGAAGAAGATGAAGGAAGAAGAAGAAGGAGAAAGGGACAACACCCTAAGTTCTCCATTTTGTCTCTTATTTTCTAAAATAGCTTAAACTTTTAACTTTCTCACCCAGTGACTTAAGAACACTCTATGTAGTTTACCCTCTCACATTCCCAATTTCTCTACTTTAAGAGCTGTCTCCATGGTGTTATGTGAAATTCAGTGCTCTCTTGGGTGTCAGAGCCAGGCACCACAGATAAAGGCATGTACCTTGCATCTCTGACCCCAACACAACTGAAAGGAAACGTATGACCAGAATTTTCATGTTTGTGGCAAAGGTGAGTAGGGGTTTTTTTTTTGTTATTTGAAATTTGCTGAACTTTCTCTACTTTTTATCCCCTTGTTGCCATAAGTGCTGTTCTTACTAAGTCAGGCACCAGCATTTGCTGTTTTCAAGGAGTCAAAATCTCTTTCAGAGGAAACATGCTCATACAGTGCAAAACCACATTCATTTGCTTTACACCAGCATGAATTCTGCCCTTTTTAAGTGGAAAAGATATGGTAGCACTTTGAGGTCCAGCTTTCACAAATGTCTAAATTAAGTGTTTGCTTGTAATGAGTTTGGCCTCAGATGTAGAATTAGGATGCTCAAATGCAAATAAATCAAAATTCAAGGAAAGGGTCCAATGTGTTTCTGGGCCATTCTGAATGAATGTGTGATTTGTTCTCCCAGAAAGCTGTAAAATATAATCTCAGATAACAAAACTTAATCATCCAGAGTAAAACAAGTCAGGAAAAGACATTGCTCAGCAGAGAACTAGGAGGTGAGTAACAAACTGGCCTTGTCCTTGTGAAGAGTGCTGCATGCAGTGGGGAATTAGAAAGCTGGTGAACTTGGACACCTGACCCTGAGGTGACTTTTGTGCTGTGTTGTCGATGGTTTCTGATATTTTTGTGTGTTCTTGAAGGTTTCAAAGACTGGATGGCCATAGTGAGTTAAGGCAACAAGTCTTGTTCTGAGCAGGCTACCACAGTTTGCTTCTCCAAAAGGGATTTGCTGCCTTCTTTTAAGAGGGGAGATCCTGGAGACTTAATCTAACTCCAGCTGAACAGCAGAAAAACCCTGGAAAGGAAAACTGAGCCAAGAGCTCGTGATGCTCTCACCTACCTGGAGATGTACTGTGGTGCTCTGGAGATGAACTGTGTCTGTCTAAGGAACAAGTAAACAAAAGAACAAGCTTAAAAGAATAAGCTTCGTTTTCATTGGTGGCTTAAAAATTGTTGTTTGCACTTGGGTTGGAGCACTGTGTTTTGTTTACCTGGAAACCTTCCACTTCAGACCAACACTCTTTGGGTTGCTCAGTGCCCTCTTCCTCATCTTCACAACAGCCAAAGCCTAACAAACACTGAGCTCTCCTAAGTGTGCAGCTGGCAGCTTTGAATAGCTCAGGGGTTGGGTTTTTTCTCATGAAACCAGTTTCTTTGAGTTCAGGAGACTGCAAATCTTGAACCAGAGAACGTGGGAACTGCTGTATTTTATAAGGAACAGCCACACTCAGCCTCTTGGAGATGAGGCAGGCTTCAAGGCAGTCCAGGTGGAACAATAGGTACAGGTTTCGTAGAGATGGCCAGCTGTGAGGGTAGGTTTATTTCCACGTTTGAGAAACCTTACAAAGGCTTGCCAGGGTTGTGTGAGGAGAGGAACTGGGCAGTCTGGTGAGCAGCCAGTCTCACACTTACATGGTTGAGTGAGCAAAATCATGGGAGTAACACTTTAAAGTCCAGAATATCTTCAGCTGTGTCTGACTCAGAAGTTCACCATCAGAGCACCAGGCAAGCAGGGTGCCATCTCCTCAGTAACTTCAGATACCCACAGTCCACAGCTGAAAAACTCATTTTCCACAGTTCAGTTCGGTCTTTCAGAGGCAAAAATGTGAGTTAGACATGGCCAGTGCCAGCCAGGTGCCAGTGAGGACGTGTGCCTCAAGCCAGTCCATTCTTCCTCTAGGCAGGGACAGAACAGCTGGTGTGTGCCCCAAGGGGCTGGGGGGCTCAGCAAAAGGCTTGACATTTTTCTTGGCTCTTTGTAGGAAGGAGCAGCCAGTCAGGCTGCAAGTTCATCCCTAGTGAAGTGTGTAGGAATGGACACAGGGCTTCCTGCAGCCACGAGCTCTGCAGTGTGTCCCCAGCAGAGCCCCTGTGCCAGCTCAGGGTGTTGTGTGGCTGCTCAGCAGAGCTGGGCTGCTGCTGCTGAAGGTGCCACGCTCACTGAGCCATGGTGCTGCCAGGGGAAGCGGGAGGTGCACACAAACCCAAGGCTTTGAGTGAAACCACTGCTAATTTCACAACCAACAGTAGAAGGAACTAATGGTTAAGAGCGGTATGGATCCAAACCCAGCACCTGTGCAGAAACCCACAGCTCCTGGCAGGCCTGCTGAGCACTCAGACTTCTGTGGCAGCAGTTAAATAGGACATTTATCTGCCCTGCCTCACCACTCCAGTGCCAGTGTGTGGTTATTGCACATTACTCTTTCTCCTGACACAGGCAGCAATCAGATCAGAGTTGTGTGATGCCAGCCCATTTTCACCATATAAACTCTGATAAGTGATATAATCTAGATTTTTTTTCCCACAGAAAACAGTTTCTTCTCAGCCTTTGCAGTGTGCTAGGTAATGAAACACAACATGGAAATGATTTCCATTGCATTTTCATTGCACCATGTACTGCCTGGGCACTGGCCATCAGTACAGGTGCCCAGGCATCCCTGCAGGCTGGCACAGAGAGATGCCAGGGCAGGAAAGGAGCAGCAGCTGCAGGGCACCCTTGTGCCCTGTACAGTCATTCCTGTACTCCCCACAGCCAGCCTGGCACCAGGCGTGGGAGCTGCCACATCTGCAGGCTCTCTGCACTCTCCATGCTACAACTTTCTGAAAGACTCACTTCTGTTGAATGGATTGCTTTGAAAAGGAGCTGACCTGTGCAGAAAGTACATTTTTTCCATTTCCTTCAGCTTTTCCTCATCCACCCCTCCTCAGGGTAGGGACTGGCTTTTCTGGAAAGAAAGCCCCACTCACTCAAGCCTGTAACTGCAATGGATAAGCATCAAATGAATATCATGGATTTGCTTAAAAGGAACATTTTCCAGACCTGAGCTGTGCCCTGTTTCATTAATGCACATCATCCTTGCACTCATGTGCCTTTCCCATTTTGGCTCACATTTTAAGAGCAGTGCACCAATAAGGCACCTCTCAAAGCAGGTCTCAAGGGACTGCAGAGATGCAGGAGCAGTCCTGGTCACTCACAGCAAGGCCAGAACGGTTCCTGTCCCAGGGATGAGGCTGTTTGAGCTCCAGCTGAGGTTTCTCAGGCTGGTTTTGTCTCTCCTGGGTGATGGCACTCTCCTGGCTGGCTGGTTTGGTTTTCTGTGTGGTTTCTGCAGACAGTGCCATTCCTCCATCACAGCCCAGTGTACTGCCAGGGTGTGTCCATGGCCCCAGCCTGTGTCCCCCAGGCTGCCACTGAGACCTGAGGCTACAGGAACTGCTGTCAACATCGCTGCTGCTGCCAGAAACGTCCAGACTGGTCCCACCAGAGTCCCAGTTTGACCCACTGAGTGACTCATCATGGAAATGCAGTGAGTGTGGCTGAGAAAGAGGGGAAAAGAGTGCAGAAAATGCTGAGAGGGCTCCTCACATCTAATTCAGTTTTGAGTGGTGCTGGCAGGGAACTGCTGCTCCACAGTGCCATCTTTGGGTACTTCACATCTATGTGATGCTGTGGAGATTTTTTGCCTTCCCTTTTCCCTTTTATGTATTCTCAGTGCTCTGTAGCATGCATACCTGTAATTCCTGGAGGCTGATAACATAAACCTAGTATTCTGTCAGGCCAGGAGACCAAACATCCTAAAGGCCTCACACTTGGAGGCTGGGAAGCCTTGAGAAACAAGGTCCCCCCTAAAATACATCCTGTGAACTAGAATTAGGCCCATCCAGGGAAGAATACCTTGAGATGGAGGAATATCACACTATCCATTCAAGCCTCTCATTAAGGTATCTCTGTTAAATATGCTAATTTGTAAGGTCTGTAAAATTGTGTTCACTATCTATTGAGTGTGTGCATTTCAGCGAGCTCCACCTTGCCAAATTGTTGCACCATAAGGATCCTTATTAAATAGCAAGATAAAAACCTTTTGTCCCCTAACTGTGTCTGGCTCTTAATTTTATGACCAAAGAAAAGGCATCACATGAGGAATCAGAGTGGAACTTGACTTTTCCTTGGTGTGGTGCCCTCTTTCCCCACGTGTATATATGGAAAAATACATGTGTATGCATTTGTAAGCATTGATGTCATAACAACTTAGTAACAGTTGTTACATTGCACATGTGGGTTACTTCATGAGCCTCATTTTGTTCTCATCTTTCCTAATCTGTCCTGGCTGAACACTTCTTATTTCAGTGAGACAGCCAGCCTTTGAGAGAGAGAACTTTGTTTTATGCTGCTGAAGAAAATGTCCCTTTGTCTGTCCTCCTTTGGAAAGGACAACTGAGCAAATTCCCTTACTTTTTCCCCTGCAGAAGTGGTCTTTGCCTCACAGGGAACTGGCCATCCTTGGATCTGGCACCTGAGGAGAACAGTAATGGGGGTAAATTCAATCAGCTGTAGCTTGTTTCCTCTATGCACATGGGTTATCTGCCCTTGCTATCAGCATATGCTTAATGTTTAAAATATAACAATTTCATCCTGGTCTCAGGCCCTTGCATGCTGCAGAAGGTGAGGATGCTGCAATTTGCTCCCCAGGGGGAAAAGCACTCTGGCTTGTTTCTCTGAGAGTGGAATTCACCCTCTGGTGCAGAGAGGTTGAGGTGTTTGAGCCTAATGGTGGTGAGACACTTAATCCCTCCTGCCATGCAGTGTTAGTCTGGCTCAGTCCATGTGGCTGCCTCTGCTCTGGCTGCCTGGCACAGCCCAGCACCTTCACATACGAGTTAGAGAGGCTTTGGAAATAAAACCTGCACTTCATTTGCATATAATCATACCATTTACATTGATGATCTTCTAGCTTTGCACTTCAAGCTGACTGCTAGACATTTATTTGAAATGCTGGAAAGTTCTTTTCCCTTTTGCACAGGTGTATTCCTATAAATAGAGAAAAGCCACGTAACATAAAAGGGCTCAAAAAAGCAATTTGCAGGAAAGTGAAAAACCTCAAACAGATGAAAACCTCTCGAATGAACTAGAGCTAGAGTGGGGGAAACTATCACATAATCAGTGCAAAATTTTTCTTTTTTTCTTTTTTAGACAAAGAAAAGCTAAGATTTCAAAAAATATCTTAAAGGATAGAAGTTTTGGTTACTGAAATATCAGCCTGAGACAACTTTTGAATTTCAGTGTGTGACTTTTTCTAAAAAATTCTTTTTAATTTCTTTTTTCTCTTTCTCGATTCTGCTGTACTTGTTCTGTATTTTTCTTTCCTCTGGGATTCCTCAGTCCCCTTTGGGCTGAGCTCCTTTGGGATCCTCCCTCGTGGGGAGTCCCACTTATTTCAGTTCTCTAGGTTTGAAGAAAACTCCTGAGCTCATTAGAATCTTGTTTCTCGTGTTTATTAGAAGGTCATTACAAAACCTGGCAGGTGTCTCCAGACTGGCTGCACAAACTCAATTCACCACAACCTGGCTCATTTTGCTCTGATGGTACAGAATGGCCCTGTGGCTCACTTTGGCTTTGAAAGCACAAAATAGCCCCAAACTAACTTATTTTATCTTTATACTCATTCTTATCCAATTAACAATAGACACATATATTATTTTTCTTAATGACCCAATGACCCATCACCTGTGGGCTGTGACATTTTCTATCCAGTCACTTACTATTACCTCTAGGAAAAGAACATGAAGAAGAAAGAAGGAAAAGAAACAACATTCTAAATCCTTCATCTTGTTTTCTGCTTTCTAAACTGTTTTAAACTCTAAACTTCAACTTTTTCACCCAGTGACTTAAGAAACTCTCTAATCTCCACACTCACACTTTTTGCTTTTTCTATCTAACTTTAACAGTTGTTTTCATGTATCACCATGAAAACATGCTCATGAATCTCATGTTATATGAAATTCAGTGTTTTTCTGGATCTTAGAGTTAAGTATCAGAAACAAAGGCACACACTCTGTGTCTCAGACTCCAGCACAGTGGACACAGCCTCCAGAGAGGGGTCCTGAACATCTGCTGGCTAGCCAGCTCTCTCCAGGATGGATTGCCTTAATTCTTGTGCCACAAATCAGGATTGTCCTGAGACTGAATGCCTCAGCTGTTTGGGGTAGGGTGAAGGAGGGTGAGCAGCCTCTGCTAAAAACCCACGGTGCTGTTCCATCAGGATGCTCTCAATAAACCCCTCTGCTGCCTGTGTGGGCTGGGAAGGGTGAGAGCAGGGTGGTTCTGCAGGGATTGTACCAAGGGGAACACGAAATCTGTGCAGGTAGGTTGTGGTGTAGCAATCAAATGGTGTCATTGCCTTGAAGTCCTGTGCCTTTGGGCTCCTGCCTGACCCCAGGAAACACCTCACACACCTCCCACACCTGCAGTAAGTGTGACCTGTTTTGTTCCTTGGCTGTGATGCTGGCCTTAAATTTCCTGGGAAATCATTTCACTGAGCCTGTACCTCCACTCGGGATTGCTCTGGAGCAGCCAGGTAAACAATGGCAACTGGCCAGAAGTGTGGATATTTCTCCAAGTCCACCCTAAATCTGCAGTTTCCTCCATCAGCAAGCCTTTACCAGCCCAGATCACAGAGGGGGGGGCATCTCCCAGCCTGAAGGAGCAAAGGTTCCCTGCAGGTGTGTAGAGGGCTGGCCCTGGGTGGATTCTGGGCACCCACCAAAGCCTCTCACTGCCCTCTGCAGCTGCACAGGGAGAGAAAAAACAACAAAGGGTTCATGGGCTGAGATAAGGACTGGGAGAGAGATCCCTCACCAGATACCACCACGGGCAAAACATTAGCTCTAATTAGAGATATTAATTGACTTAATTACTAACAGAGCAGGATAACTAACTAACTTTATAACTTACTTTATAACTAAAACAGAGCAGGATAATGAAAAGTAAAATTAAACCTTAAAAACACCTTCCTGCCACCCCTCCCTCGTTCCCAGCTCTGCCTCCTGCCCCCAGTGGTGCAAGGAGAAGGGAATGGGGGTTTGGGTCAGCTCCTCACCCCTGGCTTCTCCTGCTGCTCGGGGAGAGGAGTCACTCCCTGCTGCCCCGGGGGTCCCTCCCATGGGAGACTTCTCCAGGAACTTCTCCCCCCTGAGTCCCTCCTGGGGCAGAGAGTGCTGCCAGCCCTGCTGCTCTGGGGTCACTCTGCCAGGGCTCAGTCCTGCCAGGCCAGGCTGCTCCAGCCTGGGAGCAGGGACCCCTCAGCACAGGCCTCCCGTGGGCTCCCAGCTCCTCCAGGATTGTCCTGCTCCACTGGGGGCTCCTCCCCGGGCTGTGGGGACATCTCTGCATCCCCCATGGATCCCCAGGGGCTGTGGGGACATCTCTGCATCCCCCATGGATCCCCAGGGGCTGTGGGGACATCTCTGCATCCCCCGTGGATCCCCAGGGGCTGTGGGGACATCTCTGCATCCCCCATGGATCCCCAGGGGCTGTGGGGACATCTCTGCATCCCCCATGGATCCCCAGGGGCTGTGGATGGATCTCTGCATCCCCCATGGATCCCCAGGGGCTGTGGATTGATCTCTGGATCCCTGTGGATCCCCAGGGGCTGTGGATGGATCTCTGGATCCCTGTGGATCCCCAGGGGCTGTGGGGGGATCTCTCCATCCCCTTGGATCCCCAGGGGCTGTGGATTGATCTCTGGATCCCTGTGGATCCCCAGGGGCTGTGGATGGATCTCTGGATCCCTGTGGATACCCAGGGGCTGTGGGGGGATCTCTCCATCCCCATGCCCTCCAGGGGCTGTAGGGGCACAGCTGCACCTCGGGCTCAGAGGAATCCCTGCTCTGGTGCCTGGAGCTCTCCTGTCCCCCTTCCTCCCTGCCCTTGCTGCCTGCTGAGCTGTTCCCCTCACACTTCTCACCCTGCTCTTCTCTGGCCAGGGCTGCACAGGAACTTTTCTCTCTCCTCAGCTCTGTTCTGGCAGAGGTGTCACCACCGTGTGTGGCTGAGCAGCCCTGGCCAGCAGCACCTCCTTCCTTGGAGCTGCCAGGGTTGGCTCTGCTGGACACGGAGGAAGCTTCCAGCAGCTGCTCACAGAATCCAGCCCTGGAGCTCCCACCCTGCCAAAGCCTGGCCATGCAAAGCCAATAATGCAGCTGCTGGGAGACTCATAACCTGCCTGAGCCTCCTCTTCCAAACAAGTGACAGCAGAGGACAGAGCCTTGAACTGCACTCAGGGAAATTTGGGTTGGATGTTAGGAAAAGGTTTTTTACTGAAAGACTGATCAAGTACTGGAATCATCTGCCTGGGGAGGTGGTGGAGTCACCATCCCTGGAGGTGTTAAAAACAGATTGGATGTGGCACTCGGTGCCAGGGTTTATTGAGGTGTTAGGGCTGGGTTGGACTGGATGATGTTAAAGGTCTCTTCCAGCCCAGTGGTTCTGTGATTCTGTGTGATTCAGAGCCCAGCCCCAGCTCAGGGCTGTGTCCCTCCTCCAGAACGGGTGTGGGGATGAGCTGCAGCCTGCAGAGCGATGGGATGGAGCTCCAGAGCCCTGCTCAGGGCTCAGCAGCAGAGGGCAGCTGCAGCCTGGGGATGTGTCAGTCCTGGTTAAACACAAAGCCAAGGTGTGGCTCCTCAGCCCTGACTGAGCCATCCTGTCCTCCACCAGGATCCCTCTCATCTCACACAGGGTGGGTGAAAGCACCAGCTCTGCCTTCGTGCTGCTCTTGTGGACCTCTGACATCTTGCAGTCAAGAAATTGGTGAAAAAAGAAGATTTTTTTGCATAGAAAGCAGTAGTGTTTGCAGATATTTGTGTAGGCTGTCTACTAACAGGGACTAGAGTAATCCATAAGGTTATAAAGAAAATTATTATTAATTGTAGTTTATGACTGTGGGAGGAGACTCTTTTGGATTTATATTTCTCCATATTATTATGTTATGAAAAATACTTCTCTGTGATCACATAACTTAAGGCTTACCCCATATAATACGTGATTAGTTATTTCATGAATGAGAAAGTCTACAAGAGAGAGGAAGGGAGGAAGGGAGGAAGGAAGGAAGGAAGGAAGGAAGGAAGGAAGGAAGGAAGGAAGGAAGGAAGGAAGGAAGGAAGGAAGGAAGGAAGGAAGGAAGGAAGGAAGGAAGGAAGTGGCGGAAGGAAGGAAGGAAGGAAGGAAGGAAGGAAGGAAGGAAGTGGCGGAAGGAAGGAAGGAAGGAAGGAAGGAAGTGGCGGAAGGAAGGAAGTGGCGGAAGGAAGTGGCGGAAGGAAGGAAGTGGCGGAAGGAAGGAAGTGGCGGAAGGAAGGAAGTGGCGGAAGGAAGTGGCGGAAGGAAGTGGCGGAAGGAAGGAAGTGGCGGAAGGAAGTGGCGGAAGGAAGTGGCGGAAGGAAGTGGCGGAAGGAAGTGGCGGAAGGAAGGAAGGAAGGAAGGAAGGAAGGAAGGAAGGAAGGAAGGAAGGAAGGAAGGAAGGAAGGAAGGAAGGAAGGAAGGAAGGAAGGAAGGAAGGAAGGAAGGAAGGAAGTGGCGGAAGGAAGGAAGGAAGGAAGGAAGGAAGGAAGGAAGGAAGGAAGGAAGGAAGGAAGGAAGGAAGTGGCGGAAGGAAGGAAGTGGCGGAAGGAAGTGGCGGAAGGAAGGAAGTGGCGGAAGGAAGGAAGTGGCGGAAGGAAGGAAGTGGCGGAAGGAAGTGGCGGAAGGAAGTGGCGGAAGGAAGGAAGTGGCGGAAGGAAGTGGCGGAAGGAAGTGGCGGAAGGAAGTGGCGGAAGGAAGTGGCGGAAGGAAGGAAGGAAGGAAGGAAGGAAGGAAGGAAGGAAGGAAGGAAGGAAGGAAGGAAGGAAGGAAGGAAGGAAGGAAGGAAGGAAGGAAGGAAGGAAGGAAGGAAGGAAGTGGCGGAAGGAAGGAAGGAAGGAAGGAAGGAAGGAAGGAAGGAAGTGGCGGAAGGAAGTGGCGGAAGGAAGTGGCGGAAGGAAGTGGCGGAAGGAAGGAAGGAAGTGGCGGAAGGAAGGAAGGAAGTGGCGGAAGGAAGGAAGTGGCGGAAGGAAGGAAGTGGCGGAAGGAAGGAAGTGGCGGAAGGAAGGAAGGAAGGAAGTGGCGGAAGGAAGGAAGTGGCGGAAGGAAGGAAGTGGCGGAAGGAAGGAAGGAAGGAAGTGGCGGAAGGAAGGAAGTGGCGGAAGGAAGGAAGTGGCGGAAGGAAGGAAGTGGCGGAAGGAAGGAAGGAAGGAAGGAAGGAAGTGGCGGAAGGAAGGAAGTGGCGGAAGGAAGGAAGGAAGTGGCGGAAGGAAGGAAGTGGCGGAAGGAAGGAAGTGGCGGAAGGAAGGAAGTGGCGGAAGGAAGGAAGTGGCGGAAGGAAGTGGCGGAAGGAAGGAAGTGGCGGAAGGAAGGAAGGAAGGAAGGAAGGAAGGAAGGAAGGAAGGAAGGAAGGAAGGAAGGAAGGAAGGAAGTGGCGGAAGGAAGGAAGGAAGGAAGGAAGGAAGTGGCGGAAGGAAGGAAGTGGCGGAAGGAAGGAAGTGGCGGAAGGAAGGAAGGAAGGAAGTGGCGGAAGGAAGGAAGTGGCGGAAGGAAGGAAGTGGCGGAAGGAAGGAAGGAAGGAAGTGGCGGAAGGAAGGAAGGAAGGAAGGAAGTGGCGGAAGGAAGGAAGGAAGGAAGGAAGGAAGGAAGGAAGTGGCGGAAGGAAGGAAGGAAGGAAGGAAGTGGCGGAAGGAAGGAAGGAAGTGGCGGAAGGAAGGAAGTGGCGGAAGGAAGTGGCGGAAGGAAGGAAGGAAGGAAGTGGCGGAAGGAAGGAAGGAAGTGGCGGAAGGAAGGAAGGAAGTGGCGGAAGGAAGGAAGGAAGTGGCGGAAGGAAGGAAGGAAGGAAGTGGCGGAAGGAAGGAAGTGGCGGAAGGAAGGAAGGAAGGAAGTGGCGGAAGGAAGGAAGGAAGGAAGGAAGGAAGGAAGGAAGGAAGGAAGGAAGGAAGGAAGGAAGGAAGGAAGGAAGGAAGGAAGGAAGGAAGGAAGGAAGGAAGGAAGGAAGGAAGGAAGGAAGGAAGGAAGGAAGGAAGGAAGTGGCGGAAGGAAGGAAGTGGCGGAAGGAAGGAAGGAAGGAAGTGGCGGAAGGAAGGAAGTGGCGGAAGGAAGGAAGTGGCGGAAGGAAGGAAGTGGCGGAAGGAAGGAAGGAAGGAAGGAAGGAAGGAAGGAAGGAAGGAAGGAAGGAAGGAAGGAAGGAAGGAAGGAAGGAAGGAAGGAAGGAAGGAAGTGGCGGAAGGAAGGAAGGAAGGAAGTGGCGGAAGGAAGTGGCGGAAGGAAGGAAGTGGCGGAAGGAAGGAAGGAAGGAAGTGGCGGAAGGAAGGAAGGAAGGAAGTGGCGGAAGGAAGGAAGGAAGGAAGGAAGGAAGGAAGGAAGGAAGGAAGGAAGGAAGGAAGGAAGGAAGTGGCGGAAGGAAGGAAGGAAGGAAGGAAGTGGCGGAAGGAAGGAAGTGGCGGAAGGAAGGAAGTGGCGGAAGGAAGGAAGTGGCGGAAGGAAGGAAGTGGCGGAAGGAAGGAAGTGGCGGAAGGAAGTGGCGGAAGGAAGGAAGGAAGTGGCGGAAGGAAGGAAGGAAGTGGCGGAAGGAAGGAAGGAAGTGGCGGAAGGAAGTGGCGGAAGGAAGTGGCGGAAGGAAGTGGCGGAAGGAAGGAAGGAAGTGGCGGAAGGAAGGAAGGAAGTGGCGGAAGGAAGGAAGGAAGTGGCGGAAGGAAGTGGCGGAAGGAAGTGGCGGAAGGAAGTGGCGGAAGGAAGTGGCGGAAGGAAGGAAGGAAGTGGCGGAAGGAAGGAAGGAAGTGGCGGAAGGAAGGAAGGAAGGAAGTGGCGGAAGGAAGGAAGGAAGGAAGTGGCGGAAGGAAGGAAGTGGCGGAAGGAAGGAAGTGGCGGAAGGAAGTGGCGGAAGGAAGGAAGTGGCGGAAGGAAGTGGCGGAAGGAAGGAAGTGGCGGAAGGAAGGAAGGAAGGAAGGAAGTGGCGGAAGGAAGGAAGGAAGGAAGGAAGTGGCGGAAGGAAGGAAGGAAGTGGCGGAAGGAAGGAAGGAAGTGGCGGAAGGAAGGAAGGAAGGAAGTGGCGGAAGGAAGTGGCGGAAGGAAGTGGCGGAAGGAAGGAAGGAAGGAAGTGGCGGAAGGAAGTGGCGGAAGGAAGTGGCGGAAGGAAGTGGCGGAAGGAAGTGGCGGAAGGAAGTGGCGGAAGGAAGTGGCGGAAGGAAGTGGCGGAAGGAAGTGGCGGAAGGAAGGAAGTGGCGGAAGGAAGGAAGTGGCGGAAGGAAGGAAGGAAGTGGCGGAAGGAAGGAAGTGGCGGAAGGAAGGAAGGAAGTGGCGGAAGGAAGGAAGGAAGTGGCGGAAGGAAGGAAGGAAGTGGCGGAAGGAAGGAAGGAAGGAAGTGGCGGAAGGAAGGAAGTGGCGGAAGGAAGGAAGGAAGGAAGTGGCGGAAGGAAGGAAGGAAGTGGCGGAAGGAAGTGGCGGAAGGAAGGAAGGAAGTGGCGGAAGGAAGGAAGTGGCGGAAGGAAG
Source organism: Pseudopodoces humilis (assembly GCF_049639895.1). NCBI lineage: Eukaryota > Metazoa > Chordata > Aves > Passeriformes > Paridae > Pseudopodoces > Pseudopodoces humilis. The sequence goes on along the minus strand of NC_142210.1, from coordinate 2,698,395 downwards.
GAAGGAAGGAAGTGGCGGAAGGAAGTGGCGGAAGGAAGTGGCGGAAGGAAGTGGCGGAAGGAAGTGGCGGAAGGAAGTGGCGGAAGGAAGTGGCGGAAGGAAGTGGCGGAAGGAAGTGGCGGAAGGAAGGAAGGAAGGAAGGAAGGAAGGAAGGAAGGAAGGAAGGAAGGAAGGAAGGAAGGAAGGAAGGAAGGAAGGAAGGAAGGAAGGAAGGAAGGAAGGAAGGAAGGAAGGAAGGAAGGAAGGAATTATCCTCTGCACATGGACAGGAGCCCCTACAGGTGGTAGAAGCCCAGGTTGTTTTACTTCATGCCCACTTTAGAAGGGTTTGTTCCCTCATCTCCCCAGTGGCCAGGGCTGACTGAAGTCAGAAGTTTCCCCACACATCACTGCACCCTATAAAAACAAATCTAACAAGAGAGAGCAACAAGAAATGGGGAAAGGAAAAAGGAGATGTATAAAGAATGAATGTCATTTTCTTCAGATGCTTCTTTGTCATCTGGAGGCCAGAGTAAGCTGTGCTGAAGCAGTCCTTTCTGGGTTATTGGCTTATCACCAGCGCTGGAAAAATGTCCATGAGAATTGTTCTTGTTTTTACATTAGCCCTCTGAAACAGAATGGGAATTTGACATTTCTTGGTTAAGGTTAGACCCTGCTTCCCATCCCTTCTCCCATGGAAGAGAGCAGAGTGAGCACAAAGGTATTTTAGAGGACCTGAAAACATTTCAAATGTATCAAAACTGACACTAATGCATAGTTTGCTTCACACTCCCATTTCCTTTCCACCTCCTTTTCATTTAATCCCAACTTTGATTTCCCCCTTTCCCTAAATTCCTTTTTCTTGGCTTCGAGGTGAGCTGAGGTCTCCCAGCCTACCTGCACAAACAACCGTTGGAGGAAAGGAGCTAAAGGAGAATAAGGTAAAAACAGGAAATAAGTTTTTAGGTTATTTTTCTTTTCCAAATGTGTTAGACACACTGTGAATGAGTGCTTTTAAATGTCTTTTTAGACAACCAAGAAAAGGTGTAAGTTCCCAGGCACAGAAATCTGCCCCAAATATCTTTTCCTACCTCCCTTCCTCTCCCAGACATGCTGGAGTTGGTTTCAGACAGAGGTGAGGTCTCCTTTAGTGGTTTGGCACTTTGTTCAACCCTGCAGTGCAACTTGGGCCTTTTGGAGAGCAATCTTCAGCTTTGGCAGCTCTGGGTGTGTGCAGGTTTTTCCATCCAGAGCAGGATCCAGCTCAGGATTTACCTGGGGGGCTCTGGCCCGTTCTGTGCCCGGTGTGATGCTGCACCAAGCTCTGGCAGGTGCAGGGATGTGCTGCAGAAGCCAGATGTGACAGAGGGATGAATTTTAGGTGCTTCTGCGTGCTCATGGAAAGCAGAAATGTCCCTGGTGGGCCATTTTACGTCAATAACCAGTCTCTGGATTGGGAGGTTCCTCAGCTACAGGCTGCAGTAGCCTGGGGGAGCATTTCCAGCCTGCTGTGGCAAGGATGGAGCTGCAGCTTTGCAGGGGAGGCTCAGGCCCTGCAAACCCAGCTCTCCTGGGCTCAGGTGCTGTGGGTAACCAGCACCACACCAGAGAGGCTGGGACTGAGAGGGCTCAGCTGGATTCCTGCTTCCTGCCAGCCTGAACTGGGAAATTCCCTGTGGGGAGGTGAGCTGTGATTTCTGTGCCAGGCAGTGAGTTCTCCTCTGGCTGCCCACAGAGAGGAGCTCTGTGCTGAGAGGGGGCCCAGGGGCTCTCAGGAGTTCCAGAAAAATCAAATCTGAGTTCTGGCTACCTGTGAGGGAAAATGGCTGAGTTCAAAAGACCCAGAGGGAAATTTCTTCAGACACTTGAAAAGGCAGCTTAGCACAGAGAGTCACCATCCCTGGAGGTGTTTAAAAACAGATTGGATGTGACACTCAGTGCCAGGGTTTAGCTGAGTTGTTAGGGCATGGGTTGGACTGGATGGTCCCCCAGTGATTCTGTGATTCTGTAATCAGTGTATTTAAAAAATTAAAAATAAAAAAAAAAGAATAGCCTACTTTTAGTCTGGAAGTCCCATGTGGAGAATATTAGTAAACCTTCGAGTTCATGCAGAACATCTTGGTATTGGGAGTTCAACAAAAAGCAGTTTATATAAAACATGTCTTTATAGTCAACTACTCATGCTATCTGCTCAGAAATATTAGTCATGGGGAAATCCTCATTTCTCTGGTTTTATAAGCTTAATGCATCAGGAAATAATTGTATTTTATTTTCCTGACTGCATGCTGCAGCCACTGCCATGTCTGCTGTGTCTCTCCTAGATGTGGACATGCTTTCTGTTCCTCTTATGTCACACCACTACTTTTTGTCACCAGCACAGGGGAAAAGGCAGAAAAAGGAGTTATTTTCTCTTTATTATGACTGATGCATTATTTACTTCTCCACTGGAGACTGAGGTTTGTGTCCACAATATTTCTCCTCAAACCAGGATCTTAAAAATTATAGAGGATCACTCATGGAGACTTGTTCTTTAAACATTGTCTTAAAATGAAACCTCAATTTTTCTTTTTTTGTGACAACTTTCTGGTTGATTGAACTTCCTTAATTTACTGACATCTATGTTTATTTGCTCTTGTATGTGTCATTTATTGAGCCAGATGTGCTGTGGTGGCTTAGGCTGTATTGATCAGAGGCAGACTACTCTGGCACAAGGCAGAGAAGCAGAAGGTCAGAAGAAGAAGATTGAAAGGTGGTTCCTCCTGCATTTTGCAGGTTGCTGTTTGGTAATTTGTCTGTGGAGGTTGGAAATAAAATAGGTTTGGGGGGATGCTGGTGCAGAAGGAGGGACCTGGCCCTTGGGGACTTGGTCCTGCTGGGTGTTTCACTCCCACACGGAGGGATTGCCTCATCCTGGTGGTGTCAGGCTTTTCCCAGGGCAGGGAGAGCTGATGTTTCTGCAGCTGGGGCATGTTGGGAAGGTAGAATTAGAAAGAAATTATAAATATGACTCTGTAGCCAGAAAGGCTAAGGAAGAAATACAAATGAAAGCACGGTTTGAATAATTCAAAGCAACCAGGCTGGTATGCCAGAACACGTTCTTTCCCCCAGTAAAACTGAGACCCCTCTCCCCAGCCTTATAAGGAAAGCTCTGAAGGACCCTGAGATAACCAAAAATATGCAAAAGCAGTGATTTCTATAGGTTGCACACAAATGTTACTGTATTAGTATACTTAGAAAGATTGGTTAGTGAAGGAATACAATATTCAAAGGTATAGATTATATAAGTAATTGTAAAAGAGAGTTCACTCTCTTGGCTTTCCTGTCTCTCTTGGTGCTCTTGGTTTTCTAAGCTCTCTTAGTCTCTCTTGGCCCTCTTGCTACTCTCTTACTACGCTCTCTCAGTTCTCTTATTTCTCTTGGCTCTCTTGTTTCTCTTAGTTCTCTTGGTTTTCTTCGTCCCTCTTGCCTCACTCTTTTTACACTCTTACTGCTCTTTTTCCCCGGCTCTCTCACTTCTGTTCTGTTACTCTCTTAGCAATCTGAAGTCTTGAGCTCATGTATTCATATTTTACCCCCTTTTGTATTGTTCTCTCTGAGCCCACTTTGAGCTCTATCTGCTGGCTCATAGCAGGCTCTCTCTCTCTCTCTATCCCACGCTCTGAAATAAACTTCTAACACCTGACTCGATTATAGAGGTCTTTGCCGTGTCTCAGACCGTCCCCAGAAAGCATCTCCTACAGGGGCAGAGGAGGAAGGGTGGCTTTGCTGAGCAGCTGGATGCTGTGGGACTGTTTGCTGGTTTGGGTGGCATTGGCTGGCCCTGGCAAGCACCAGGTTCTGATGAAACAACCTGAGGAAGGAATAGCTGAAAGATAAAACTGCTGTGCAGTTTGCTCTCTAGAAACATCACTGAATTGATGTTTCAAGTGATGTTTCATCACTGAAACAGCAATTTCTAAAGCTTGTTTTATCTCCTCTATCACTGCAAAAAGAGGCAAAAAGTTTCCATTGCAGCAGGATGCTGGGACTGGCTGGCCATGAAAAGTGGCAGATGGGTGATTCCCATGGCACATGGAGGAGGAAGGGGAGGTGAATGCACACCTGGAGCCAAGGGAGGGCATTTATTGCATCAGGAATGAGGCTGAAAGTCAACCAGGGCTTCCCTATGCATCCTTAAAGGGAGGAGAGGTTTGTGGGATGGCTCCAGTGCAGATCCAGGAATGAAGCATGCAGAGGCCAGGCCTGTGCTGGGGACAGAGCACAACCATCAGAGCCAAAACCAGGGGACAAAGTGTGTGTGCTGCATGGCCCCTGTGTCCCTCCTCTGACACCAGCTGAAACCTCACACTGTCAGGGCCTTTGCCAGCTCTGGAGGGGAAGTTTGAACTGCACAAAAATCAGCTTTTGTGATTTCCTCCTTCTGTCTGTGACATCTGATGTGCTGTGCCTTTGTGCAGCTGGAAGTGGCCCAGAAGTGACTCACACTCTTTAACCTCTGGCTAACACACCCCCACGTGAAAGCAGAAGGTCAAGCCCTCCTTGCATCACTTTTACCAGGAAATTAAAGATGTTAAAATGTTAAATAGGGAAATGTTTCAAGGGAAGGTAAATGGAGAAGTGAGAATTTGTGTTTATGAGGAAAAGTGTTGAAATACACCAGTGAAAATAAGTCAGCCTGGCATTTATTGGCAAACAAAAGCCCATGTGAATTGCTTTTAAAAACCCAAAACAACCAGAAATAGGTTGGATTTAATAACTGGTTTCAGTGTTTTCACTTGAAATCTGCTTCACAAGGATGATGTAGATAAATTGTCACCAGCAGGAGAGTCCAAACCTGGGGTGAGTCTTTAAATGCAAACTCTGAGAAAACTTTATCTTTCTGAAACAGAGTGCTTTTTCTGCTGTGCCCACATCTTTGTGGGAGGCCTTTTCTCTCTCTTTTCTTTTTCCTTTCCTTTCCTTTCCTTTCCTTTCCTTTCCTTTCCTTTCCTTTCCTTTCCTTTCCTTTCCTTTCCTTTCCTTTCCTTTCCTTTCCTTTCCTTTCCTTTCCTTTCCTTTCCTTTCCTTTCCTTTCCTTTCCTTTCCTTTCCTTTCCTTTCCTTTCCTTTCCTTTCCTTTTCCTTTCCTTTCCTTTCCTTTCCTTTCCTTTCCTTTCCTTTCCTTTCCTTTCCTTTCCTTTCCTTTCCTTTCCTTTCCTTTCCTTTCCTTTCCTTTCCTTTCCTTTCCTTTCCTTTCCTTTCCTTTCCTTTCCTTTCCTTTCCTTTCCTTTCCTTTCCTTTCCTTTCCTTTCCTTTCCTTTCCTTTCCTTTCCTTTCCTTTCCTTTCCTTTCCTTTCCTTTCCTTTCCTTTCCTTTCCTTTCCTTTCCTTTCCTTTCCTTTCCTTTTCCTTTCCTTTCCTTTCCTTTCCTTTCCTTTCCTTTCCTTTCCTTTCCTTTCCTTTCCTTTCCTTTCCTTTCCTTTCCTTTCCTTTCCTTTCCTTTCCTTTCCTTTCCTTTCCTTTCCTTTCCTTTCCTTTCCTTTCCTTTCCTTTCCTTTCCTTTCCTTTCCTTTCCTTTCCTTTCCTTTCCTTTCCTTTCCTTTCCTTTCCTTTCCTTTCCTTTCCTTTCCTTTCCTTTCCTTTCCTTTCCTTTCCTTCCCATCATGTTATTAAAGGCAATTTTAATTTTTTTACTTTAACTGCTGGGTGTGCTCCTCCCAGGCACAGAGCCTGGCAGAGGGGACAGCCCCCAGGCCTGGCATGGGCAGTGTTCAGAATGTGTCAGGAAGCAGCTTGGGAGTGGTAAAATAAAGGACTTTTTTTAATTTTCCATGATGGCTCAGTGGTTGGTGGGGGAGTAGAAAGCTGATATTGGGGTATCAGCTGCATTCTTCCATTTAGCAGAATAATTAGCAAAGCAATGAAGTGAGCAGCAGTAAGAGGTGTTACTGTTAAATTACAGCTTAAACAAGAATCTCTTCCTTCCTGCCCCAAGATCACTCCTGGCTCTCTTGGCTGCTGAGGAAATGCCCATTGCTGCCTCTCTGCACCAGATCAGACCAGGCAGCTCCTTTCTTCCTTTCTTTCTGCCACCACGGGCTCTTCTCAGGAAGAGCTGGCAGTGAAAAACCTTTGTGGCACACAGAAGTAAACGCAAGGAAGTCATGAAAGAGGGGCAGCAGTGCAGAGGAGCTGTGTGAGCCCTGGGAGGGCACTGGGGACATGGGGCAGAATCTCTGCTGTGGCACTGACAACTGCTGGTCCTTTGGTCCCCAGGCAGTGCAGTGTGACTTTTGGGGGAAATGTGAAGCCTGTTTTTATACAGCAACACAGAGCAAGTGTCTAACTGTGTCCTGTGGTAGCCACCAAGGGCTAAAGACTTACAGAATTATTCTTTCAACTTTGAGGCTGATGGAAGTCAGGCCTGATGTATGTGTGCCAGATTTTTTACTGAACCACAGCAGGGAGCCTGGCAGGAGAGCCAAGGGCCAGAAAGGCAGAATTAGAGTGCTCACCTTGATAGAAAAGTGTTAGGAGGCAGAAATGGAATTTTGAAGTTAGTAAAGCAAAGTGCTGCCAGAGCACTGCCAGGGTTTCTGAGGGGCAGGGTTGCAGATGCTGCAGCCTTCTAGCATGTTGGGGAATGAGGAGTTCATGGTGTCACACTGTCCCTGGCTGGTGCAGGACAGCTCATCCCCTCAGAGAAAGCCAGTCTCTGAGCCTTTATTCAGAAACTGAGAGATTGTTTCTACTCCAAGCCAATGATAACGAGCCACCCCAATTTTCACTTCCCCAGCAGTGTCCTCTTTTTTTGTCTTTGATAAAAATGGTTTTGAAGTATGTCACAGCTTCTTGGTAGCAGCTTTCACACTTTCCCCCCACACCTGACATTCAGCTGAACTCTCGTTTTTCAGTCAGCCGCCCTGGCTGGCAGCAGGGTTCGTTGTTAAAATGTGACAACAAAAGCAAATGGAAAGCCCCAAGCAAGAAATCTGGTGTGAGATGTTACCAGACCTCTGTGAGCACCAACACGAAAGTCAGAGGCAGGTTTGGACGTGTACCTGCACTCTGTGTGTGTGTCCTGCCTGTGCAGCCACCTCCAGAGCTGCAATCTGGTTTTCCATCTGGTTTTGTAACATATCCATTTGGTGGTTTTGACAGGTGTGACACTGGCTGCATCCAGCTTTGTCATCAATTCACAGAATCGTGGAATTTTTCCAGCGCAGGAGCTGCCAGTGCAAGGTGTTCGTGCTGCCTGTGTCCTGCAGCTGCTGGTGAGGGCAGGATGAAGTCTGCAGGTTCAGGCAGTCTGAGAGGAGGAGGTTCTCCACCTGTGCCCTCCTCACCTGGCAAGCATAATGTTGGTGTTGTCCAGACTTGGCTCCAGAGGAACCTGGGAAATCTGAAAGGCAGAGTGCATCCTATATTATGAAGGTTAAACTGCACATGGTTAAATGCTGCACATGGTTAAAGCTGGCAGATGTGGTGAGAGGTTTTTGCAGCAAGATAAAAGCAAGCCAGGCAAGGCCTGCAGTGCCTGGATAATTGTGGTCTGCCTTCCAGGTAGTGGTGGAAGGATCAGTGTCTTGTTGGCAAGTGCTTGGATCCCCCTTGTCTCCCAGAGGTTGCTGAGCCCACCAGAAATACCTGTATATATCACTGCTGCCTCCTCACTGCTTAATTCTTCTCTTACCTCTTCTCTGTGGGGGTGGGAGAGCTTGGCCAGGTGGGCCATGAATAAAGAGGACACTTTCTACCAAATCTGAGCCTGAAAGCTCCAGATGGGAAAAGCAAAAGACAGTGAATAGACAGAACAGTAAAAACCAGTTTTCTAGCTGGGGAACTTGAGGGGTTTCCTTGGTCCTTGTGCCACATATTTCAGCCCCAGCACTCCTGAATCCCTGACTGCCCTGCCTGGCTGGTGAAGAACAGACATTTTGGAGGTTCTGTGGGGAGGAAGCCTGGCTGCCTCAGGCCAGGCATTCATGGTGTGTCTCTGGGTGAACAGCTGCCAGAGGAAGAGGCGTTACTAGGAGTTAGGTGCGTTAGCAGAGTGTGCTCGGAAATGCTTTGTTTACCGGCTGTTTTCTATCTCCCCCACCCTTTTTATTAGCGGTTAGTGGAGTAGAAGTGTTTTTTTCTTGCCCATCTTAAACAACAGTTTGGTTTGTGCAGAGCTTTTGCCTCTGAAGAGCTCCCAGCCTTGCTGGTGAGACTGGAGGTAGAGAAAAAACACACAGGCATCAGGTAATCCCTCAAATCTCACCCTACACTGGGGAGAGAATGATCTGTTGAGCTTTACTGGGGAACAGTCCATCAGATCACAGAAGTGCCTGTGTTACTCAGCCATGCAGGAGAGCACCAAGGGCTGGGGAAGCACCAAGGGAAGAAACCCTTATCCAGAGATAATCCATCTCTGCATGCACAGCACCCCTCCTCACTGCTTTGATCTTTGCAAAGAAAATGCAAGTGCAGAAAAGGGAAGGTAAAACAAACTCCTCAAGAGATCTTTGCAGCCAGAGCCTCTCCTCCTTTCCCTCCCCACTGTGTGGTAAGCAAAGGAAAGATTCTGCTTTCAGAAGTTGGTGATTACAGGGCAGCTATCCCCATTTCTGTCATGGCCAGAAGCCTGCAGCCCCCTCAGGAAGCTGGCAGGGTTTTGCTGCTGTCCCCACTGCCCAGGAGGATGGAGGGCTCTGCTCAAGCACTGTCTGCAGCAGTGGGCTCCTCCTTTTGGCACTGGAGGAGACACAAAGGCAGGGCTGGGGAAATGTGAGGATGTTTTTGTGGCAGCAGGTGGATGGCAGCTGTCCTAGAGTGACTTTATGATGCTCGTGTCCCAAACCATCTGCTGTGTTTATGCTGGGTATTAAGTTCTGCAATCAATAAATCTGGATATTAAGTTCTGCACCTTTAAGGCTGGTTCTGAGAGCAAAGGGGAATTTAAAAAGCGCACAATTTGTTTTCAGAAACTGCACCTGCTCCCCAGCATTCCTTCTCACAGACTGTGTTGTCTGTAGCACAGAAAACAAGAAAGAGTTCTCCTTTGCTTCTCAGTTAATTTTTTTAGCTAACTGAAGCAGAGAAGTTCCCCAGGCTGTGATTTTTCTTTTTCTTGGAGTTGATCGGCGTGCTCTGGACTGAAAACCCGGACAAACCCCAGGAGCTCACAGCTGGGGCCTGGGATGCTGCACTGGAGGGACTGGTAAGAGCCTGAGTGAGCTGAGCTACACCCCATGAGAAGGATTTTCTGAATTCGTCATCTCTTCAGAACTGCGAGAAATTGTATTGCTTAATATTACTCATTTTTTTTTTATACTTGTGAATACTTTGCTTGTTAAATAAACAGCTTTTTTCCCACTTTTCTCCAAAGAGATATTTTCCCAAAGCAATTGGGCAAAGGGCCACTTAAATCTGCTTTCTAGAAAAAACCCCTTTGGAAGTTTTGTCCCCAGACAAATAGAGCAGCCCAGCCTGGGGCTGGGAGGTGTGCGTGGAGGTGTGTGTGTGTGTGGAACAGCCCAGCTCAGGGCGTGGGGTCTGAAGCTGCTGAGTGGTTTCACCTCCTTGGGTGTTTGTGGTAAAATCATCACAGGGTGGGACGCTCTGCTCTGCTCAGAAAATCCCAGTCCCAGAGGGAGCTCATTCCCACTGCCCCTGGCTCGGACAACAGCGAGCTGTCCCTCCTGGACAGACAGCATCTCCCACCTTTTCCATTTCACTCATCAAGAAACCGAATTCCATGCTAGTGACACAACTTTATTTAGGTTGATTTCTTTGGAGCAGCTTGGCTACCACTTTTTTTAGACAATCCTTTACATTAAAAGGTTGGATATAGTCCTAATACAGAGTCCTCATTCCCACTGCCCTGCACCAACTTTTTTATTTGATTTTAATGCCATTTGACTCAAACCTTTTTGATGAAAACTTTTTCCCCAGTACAAGCAATTGCAATTTCTTCTGACCTTGTTTTGTAATGGTGACCTTTTTGTAGCTGTTACATTGCTGTAAAGTTCTTTCAAGCAGCTAAATATGCTGTTATGGGATTGTGCATTATTAGCAACTAAAAACCAGTATGTTTGTGACTTCTAGAAACACCATCCTTTCTTTTTCTGCATGATTTCACTCTGATTTTTTTTAATTTGTTGATATTTGGAATAGCCTATTTCTTAGCCACAGCTGCACAAACACTGATCCAAAGCGGGGATGAGAGACAAAACCCAATCCTTTACCTTTACACAGCCTCTGCTTCTTTTGGGTTTCATGGGAAAATGAAAGATAGGGGATTTTTGGCAGGGGAAATCTATCATTTTATGCAAATTTGCATTAAGGCAGAGAATTGTCAGCAGCAAGCGAGATCATTAGATCAGGATCTGGACTGCTGTGGTTGTCTGATTCAGAGCTGAATCGTGTATCTGAATGTTTCCCATTAGTAGAATGTCCCTCCATCCCACTCTTCTGAAAAATCAAGTGTGAAACCCTGCTAGTGAGCCCAGTTGAACAGGGCAAATATAAAATACATGCTGTATGTGTTTTGTGTTAATGTGTTACGTGTGGGAGATGAATTTTAGCTTCTTCACTGGCCTCAGATTTGGACTTTGCTAGCTTGGAAGATGCTTCCTTAAATTCCTTGTTGACAAAGTAGTAACAGATGGCATCCAGGCAGCAGTTGGTGTTGGCGAGGATGGAGGCGAAGTGAACAAAGTTGTTAATGCTCTGTATTGCCGAGCAGTCGGAGCTGACGGAGTCCACGATGAAGCGGAGGAGATGCCCGAGGTAAAGAGGTAAAAAGCATATGATGAACACAGCCATGTTTGCAGACACAATGTAGACAGCTTTCCTGGTTAGCTTTGCATTGTGATTGTTTTCGTTCTTCTTCCTCCTGAGCTCTGCAATGATTTGTATGGAGCAGTAACTCAGGATGAGCAGTGGTATGAAAAACCCTGTGATAATGGTACACAGTGTGATCACTGAGGGCGTCACAGAAGATTTCTCAAAGCAAAACTCATCTTCTCTTCGGTCCTCAAACCTTTTAATGAGGGAAGTCTCACAGATGATGACCATCCAAAGCAAACCAGAGACAAAAGCTGCCTTCAGTGGTGACCTCAGTGCCTTGGATCTCAAGGGGTACTTGATTGCAAGGTACCTGTCAGTGGCAATGATGGTGATGATACTGATGCTTATAAAGCGATTTATGAAATAGCAACCTTCCAGAACCAGGCACCACCCATCGACCTTCAGGTGCTGGAACTGAGAGAGAGTTTTAAATGGCAAGGTGAAGAGCAGCAAGCAGTCAGCCACAGCCAAGTTGACCATGTATACTCTGGTTTCTGTCCATTTGCCGAGTTTGCAGCAGAACACCCACAGCGCCAACACGTTCAGCACAATGCCCAAAACCAAAACTGGGATGTAAACACACAGCTGGACAAGTGAAAATATTTCATAGGCTGTGATATTGCAGCTGCTGCGGTTCATTTTGAGCGTATCAAAATGTACAGGTCCTGCAAAAGCGAATTAAGCCTTTTACAAGAGAGGTTCTGGACTGAATCAGTGATTAATTCTAATTGACACAGTTCAGGCCTTTACTAGCCATGAAAAGCTGATGCAGGGTACCTGGTGGAAAGGAGAGGGACAGGGACACAAGCCTGATCAGTTGTGAAGGAGAGAAAAAAATTAGATTGTCCCTGGGTCCCTTGTGGGGAAGTCTGCTCCTGAAGGGTGGCAGGGAAAAGGGCTTGGGTCCCTCTTTTGGCTCAGACTTGGATCAGGCAGCAGCAGATATTCTGCAGCAAGGAGTTATGTGAGCCATTGCAAATATTTGATAACGGGAAGGGGATGCCTAAATCCAGCTCTCATCCTTTCCCTTATAGCAGGGCTCAGTGGAAGCCAGCTGGTGTCCTCACAGCTTAAAATGTTCTGGATGTGCAGCAGAAGGACAGCTGTCCTTTCTCTCAGTCCTGAGATGCCTATGCATCACTTCTCACTAGTGATATGAACAATTGTTAGTGTATCTCTTATTAGTGTATCTCTTAGTGGATCTCTCACTAGTTTCAGCTGCCATCAGGTTCAATACCCAGTACTCTGCACTGAGAATTGGAGTACTGGGTCTGCTCCCTGCCATTCAAGGATTGTCAAAGCTGGTCTTTATCTCAGAAGTACTACAGCAAACTGACACAATTCCAAGAAAAAAGAAACTCACTGATGCCATGGAATGTGACCAGCAGCCATGTGAAAGAGGTGACCTATGCTTGGCCTGGTGGGTGGATCTAAGGGTAATTGCTGCTTGCCCTCCAGCTTTGGAGGAGTTAATGCAGAAGCACGTTCTAGGTGCAACTGTTCATGGACAGAAAAGACCCAGGATGTCTGACATGTCTTTGGGTTTTCCCTGCAAGGGGAACGTGGCTCCATGGCGGGGGGTTCATGGGTCTCAAAAGCATCCCCAGCAAGCAAACCATAAGGCACTGCTGCAGCCTTTACGTGCATCTGTGGGTCTTGGTTAGCTCTGAAAATCATGCAGCAAAGGAATCATGGCAGCAGACCTCTGAAGAGGTGAGGGAATGTGGTATCTGCAGCGGCTCTGTCCTATGGACATGAGAAATGTGTTACGAGCCCATGAGATATAAGTGAAGATCCTAACAGGGAGACCTGGAAAAGATCCAGCAAAGGCTGAGACAGCCCTTAAGCGTCTGAAAACGCGTCAGATGTGGTCAGTATCAAAATGAACCTTTGGGAATACGTTGGCTCCAGCCCTCTCCTTCTCCATCCCTATTCTGGGGTCCCACCATGGCTGGGGAAAGGCGATGCCTCGCAGAACTCAAATAAGCGTGTCAGTAAATAGCCAGGAGAAATTACCTGTTCTCCTGCTGTCCTTGGAGAGAGTGAGTTCCTCCAGCCCAGCCGTGGAGTGCTGTGCAGGCACGACGAGCAGTGCTCCTTGCACATGACCAGAGGTGTCCTCTGATCACTAATTGCTGCTGGCTGTGAGAGCAGCAACACTGGCCGAGAAAGCACCCGCGCTCCTCCTGAGCGCAGGGCAGTGCTTCCTCTGTCATCACCGTCGGTGTGGCTTGTACACCTCCTGCTGCCTGAGGAGCCTGCAATAGTCCTGCAGGAGGTGAAAGGTTTGTCTGCCATGTATCCCTGCAGCAGCTCCTCTGGTGATGGAATAGCTTTGGGTTTTTCCTTTGCTTTACCTCCCGTTGCCTGATGTCCCACTGGGCAATGCCTGTTGGCCCTCCTCGCTCAACAGACTGTGCTTGGAGGGGACCCATTGCCCTGGAAGGTCCTGAGGTCTTCCCTCTGCCTTCCAGAGTGCCATCCCTGCTGGGATTGGAGCAGGAGTGGCATCTGTTGTCACACTGCCCGAACCCTGGGACAGAACAGCCCTAACAACAGCTGTTGGAGAGGTGAGGGCAGTGGTTTGCAGGCACTTTTGTCATTATTATAAAACGTTTCACTCTGAATCATGGTAATTCTCTTGTCTTCCATAGTTCTTCTCAGTCAGCAATTCCGAGAAAACGTGGCACTGTGACCCTGTGACCTGCTGGCTTTGTGGTTGCTCTGTGGTTGCAGGTGCCTGCATCCCAGGGGCTGCTCTTGGCTCCCCACAGCAGCCTATTTACCAGAAAAGCTCAGATAAGTTGATCAATGAGCTTAAAGGTCCTGATATTAGTACCTTGAATTGCTGTCTTGGGTAAACATATTTCCCCTTTCCGCTTTCCAGGTCATCTTAGAGCAGCTTCCGGAGTATTTCTGCATTGTCTGTCTGCACACCACAATTATAAGAATAATTCTGTGCCAGTGTACAGTCAGAATACATCACATGCTTCTGGCTTTCCAGGGACTGCTTTTGCCTTTCTTGGGGCTGCTCCCTGGTGGATGCTTACAAGTAGTTACTGACATATTGGTATGCCCAGCTCATTGATCCCCAACCAACAATATATTTATGTCATTGTCCTTGTTGGTATTTTAGTTTTCCAAGTCATCCAGCCTCTGGGTTGTGATAGTTTCACCACTGTAAAAAAAACTTTGCATCATCCTCAAGTGCTGTTCACTAGTGGTATAAACCATAAGCCGTCAAAACTGTGCCTGGAGAGGTTCAGCTCACAGCACCTCTCCAGTGTGATGCTTCCCACCCACAGCTTCGTGCTGTGGCTGCCAGACGAGGGTCTCATCAGCCCAGTGAGGTCTCAGGAGAGGGAGAAGCCATGTCACCAGGCATAAAGCAGCTGCCTGTGAGCAGCAGGTTCACCAGGATGTGTCCAAGCAAACTCAACAGCAGCAAAGGCAAAGCTAGACAAAGCGCTGTTTGTGGAGAACTCACAGTCTCCTGCTGAGGCTCTTGGGTCTGTGCCTGATTCCTGGCCACTGCAGCATCAGGATCCTCGTCCTTCTCTCCACCTCGACTCCCCATCAGCCACCCTTGCTGCAGCTGCTCACAGTCCCCTCCTTCCATGCACTCACGGGTTTCATCACCCCTGCCATGGACCAATGGTGCTCGCTCGGTATTTCCCCTGCCTCTGCAGTTCTCAGCCCGTCTCAGTCCCGCCAGTGCTGTCACCGTGTGGCACAGTGGAGGTGACACTCGTGCTGCCTTCTCCCTTCCCTGCTGGCAGCTCTCAGGGCCCAGCAGCACTGCACAGCACTGCTGCCTGTACAGGCTGCAATGCTGCCTGCAGCGACCTCCAAAGGACCTTGCACTGGCACCAGCATCCTCCACACTGTGCCTGGAAAAGTGATTTTCTTAATAAAAGTAGCCAGTGGGACAAAATATTTCTGTAAGGTAAAGAACCACTGGTACAGCCTGCTGACAGACAGATTGATGGACTCCTGCTTCCTTTCCCTGTCAGGGAAAATCTCCATCTCCCCTGCATCCCTGTGTTCTGCTGGCTGCAACTCCTGGAACGTCTCTGCCCTGCATGCTTTGTTTCCTGCCTTTCTCACGGCAAGAAGGGATGGCGCAACAGCACAACTTGACCAAAGGAGAACTGCAGAGGTGAGAGCAAAACATGTCAGTGTTACTTTCAGCATGCCAAATGGCAGTTTGAGGCTAAGTGCAGCAATCCCACACAGTGACCAGCCCTGGCTGTTGGGGCTGTTTCCCCTTTCCCCTTCCCCAGCTGCACAGAACTGCCCGCAGCAGAAAACCCGATCAGAGTGTGCTGCAACCCTCCCCACGCTCCTGCAGCGATGCCTTTTCAGGCTACCTAAAAACAGAGCCCAGACAATATTAGGAGAGTAAAAAATTCTGTTTATTGAAGGGCCTTCAGGTACATTTAGGGCAGACAAAGCCCCCAGGGGCTGCACCCAAAAATGGATGATGGGTCACAGGTTTTCACACTTTCATAAGTTTGGTCCATTTGCACATTGGGGGTTCATCTTCCAATTCCAGCTTCAGGGAATGAACTCATTTACCCCAAGTTTGCTGCCCCAACTCCCTTTTGTTTCCATCTCTCAGGCCTGAGGCAGTGAGGTGTCCTTGATTGCCAGGCCTGGAGAGGAATTGCTGTGTCTGAGCAAAATGGGAAAGCAGCAGCTCACACTGTGTGTGGAGTTTGGAGTTACACACTAAAGAACTGCAGGATTACAGATACATGACAAATATAAAAGCTAAAATCCTAAGGCATCAGCAGCACCAGGGATCAGCTGAGTATCTGTGCACACACACTGGGTAGGGCATGGAAAAGCCTGTGCTTCCCAGGTGCCTGATGCTGCTCCAGTGCTTGTGGAGTTCCCTGGAGCTCACCACTGGAAGAGCTGTGCTGCACCAAGGAAACAAAATCAGAGATGCCTCCAACACCTGAAAGCAGCACCCAGCCCGCAGCACCCCAGGATCTGTCCTGTTTGAGCCCCCTGGAGCTCAAACCTCTGGTAAGAACTCAGGTTTCAGGCCTGCCCAAATGCCACCAAACAGCAAAATACTGTCTTATGCCAGCCCCTGTCTTCCATGCATAGGAGGGCCACAAATGCTTTATCCCATGGCCACTCACTCACTCACTCACTCATATAAAAGCAAGATTCTGAATTACTTTGTAGGCTTTTCCTTGTGGTTTTGTGGTTTTTTTTTCCTCAAGCCTGAAGTGGAAGCCATTATTAGCATTTTTCTTTTAAGGGACCGGAAAATTGTATCTTGCAGAAATGTTGGTAAAATGCAGCGGTTCAGCCTTGCTGTTTGGGGCAGCTGATGGGCTTTGGCAGCTGTGGCTGGTCCCCACTACCATTTCCCAGCCTCCTGTGCTAGGAAATGGAAAAGATTTGGGGTTAAGTGTGTCGCCATCCTCCTGGATTGCTACTGCAGTGCTGGATGGTGGCCAGCAGTTTGCTGTGGCCCAGGTCTGACAACTCATCTATTCCATTTACTGGGAGCACTCAGGGAGCTGAGGCATGGTTCAGACTGAAGGAAGACGCCAGAAACCCATCCTAAACTGCACATATAAACCAGATAGTAATTTTTGTCCAGGGTAGAACATGTATCTTCAGATAATCAGAAAGTTCCTTGCTCATCTTTGGGCTTCACTGTTAAATACCCTGCTGTAGGGCAGATCTTGTATCTTGGTAGCAAAGTCTTTCCTCCCAATTTCCAGTATAGTATTAAGAGCAGAGGACTCTGATTTAGAAAGGTAATAAATGACACACCTTTATTTTCACTTGCAAAAGTATGGATTTTTTATTCTTGTTTCATAGCATTCAGTGGAAACAGCAAAAAATCTTAATGATGACAGAGACTGTGAAGTCAACTAATTTCTCCTTTAAAAGGTGAGAAAAAGGAGCATTTATGAGACCTGTATGTGAGGCTACATGTATAAAAGCATTGCTGTTCTGTATTTCAGAGTAGATGACCTATTTGGAGCCCACTAGAAATTGAACAATTCTGCATGTTAACTGAGAGAAAACATCAGCATGACTGAATCTGCAAAACCAAGCAAGTTGTTTGCTTTCTAGATTAACAGTAGGTTAACAGGTTGATACAAATCTTCATATCTTTTTTCAAAATAATAAAAAAACCCATAATAATTTTTTTGGAACAGGTATTCATTATAAGCAATGAGACGTGAGGTTCCAGAAGGGAATTCTAGGTCCAAAAACGTTTTTGAAGGCTCTCTGTGCTGTTCCTGAAGTAGAAGTGTCTTTCCTTGCTGAACACCAACTTGCCAGGATTGTAAGAGATGTCTGCCAAGACGTCTCTTGATTTCTGAGGGCAGTTAATTGCAGCACATTTGTTGATGGCCACAGGGGTGACAACGCTCACACATCTCCTTAAGCAATAGATGGTTGTTAAGATTGGGCACTATTTGTCTGCCATATCTTTTCCTGTCTGTGAAAAGAGAATTTAGAAGGCAGAACGAGGGCTAAACAGTGTTCAGTGGTTAAACTGGTCACACAGACTACTTGCTCTGCTTGCAGTGAAATACCAGTAATGCCAGAGCATTAGAAAATACACCAGTGAAGAAAACTGGCACGTGAATTATCAGCTGAATGACCTGAGTAGTTTTTTCTGTTTTTGTGGCACAGCTGTTCACTGCAGCTTCCCCCGAGATGTCTGCCAAAGAACTGACACAAAGCAATGTTTGGATTTGGGACACTTTCCGTGCTGGGAACAGTCCTTTGTGTGTTTCTTTGACCAAGGTCTAGTCGTGGTTTCAGACTGTGGTCTGAATGAGTGTCACTGCATGGTGACAGACTTGTAGGGGAACCCTATGTCAGTTGTCACTAAAGAAGTTAATTGCCTCTAAGTTTTCATGAGCAGAATATGAGCTTGCAGTCCCAGGAGGAGATTTTTCAGAGGTTTACAAGTCAGAAGATGCTGAAAGTGATAGGCCATGAAGCCAGCCAAGACAAGCTGTCACCAGGAGGTGTCTGGAGCTGCGATGCAACAATACGAGACAGTGGTCAGAGCTGGAGTCAAGGCACTGAAGACAGCAGGACAAAATTCAAGTTAACATCAGACCCTTTGGAGGTGTTTCCCCTTTTTGTACATATACCTACGATGATTGCAAACACTGTAGGTGGTTCCATTCCCTGTGCCTCAAAACTTGAGCAGCATTGTGGCACTCAACACCAGCCATGCACTACACCTTGTTCATACTATCCGTGGGTGGCTGTGACTCCTCACTTTGGTTCATCTTGGACCTCATAAATGTACACTTGGGGAACATAGAAGAAAACTCTGTGAATTCTTTGGCTGCAAAATAATAGCAAAATGCATCCAGACAGCAGTTACAATTTGCTAAGCATGCAGAGACCTTAAGATAGGTTGTAACTCCCTGGATCAGAGAATGTGCTCCAGCAACTTCCACTGCAAACCGCAAGAGCAGTGACATGTGGAAAGGTGAGAAACAGACAACAAACACACACAAATTCACAGAAATAATGTGCACGGCCTTCTGAAATAATTTTGTCTCATGAGGACTTGAAACCATCTTCTTCTTTAGACATCTGATGACTTGTACTGAGCAAAAAATCATAATCCCTAATGGAATAAAATACCCGCAGATACTGGTGAATAAAGAGGAATATCTAGGTGTAACAGATTGTCTCCGAAAGCAACAACCTTCCCAGCTACTGTGAAGTGTGTGATACAAATTGGAATAAATTATCAGTGTTATCCAAAGAAAACCACAGACAGAAGCTGATTTCAGTGGGGATCGAAGAACCTTTGCTTTTAGAGGGAACTTGATTGCAATGTATCGATCAATCGCAATCAGGGTGATGATAAGGATGCTCATAGGCATGTTTGTAAAATAGATGTTTTGTATGGCTAAACACAGCTGGTCTATGGGGTGTTTGTACTTGGTAAAATACAGCAGGAAAGGCAGGGTGAAGAGCAGGAAACTGTCAGCCACGATGAGGTTGATCATGTACACCTTGGTCTCAGTCCACCTCTTGAGTTTGCAGCAGAAGACCCAGAAGGCAATTACATTCAGTGGGATCCCCAGAGCGAGCACTGGGATGTACACAACCAGCTGAAGCACCACAATGCTGCGCTGTGCATCACTGTCAGTGCAGTTGTCCATGTTGGGCTGTCTCTGCAAGGAAACAGCACGCAGTGCAGGCATGAGACTGAGCTCAGTGACAGGATCCTGCAGCTGTGCCCCCCTCCCATGGCCCTGCAGCTCCTCGTGTCCCTGCGCCGCTCATGTGGGCAGCTTCAGTGGCTTCAGTGGAGGGCTTCAGTGGCTCCCCAGCACCAGCAGTCCCTCAGCCATCAAAGTTACACTGTCACCCACTGCCAGCTACGAGACAGCCCTCTCTTGCTGCTGTTGCAGGATTAAACCTGCCTCATTGTCCCTCCAGTCCTGGTGTGAGCAATTTGGGTCATAGCAAAGCAGAATGATAATTTTTGTTGTTACCTTTGCCTCTGCTGCTGTTGTCAGAGCCACCGGCTTTAGGGCAGCCCACACCTGAGCTGGGCAGCATTCCCCATTTGCCCTGGGCAGCATTCCCCATTTGCTCTGGGCAGCATTCCCCATTTGCCCTGGGCAGCATTCCCCATTTGCCCTCCATGGCCTTTGCTTTGCTGCTGAAGCCACCCCATGGGTTTGCTCTGGGTCTCGCCAGACCTGAGAACATCCTCAGGACTTGAGCCCTTCCAGCTTTACTCCCAGGGGCAGTGGGAATGCTGCTGCAGGCTGCTGGGTGGGTGGGTGCCTGCTGTGGGCAGGATTTGTGCCCCCAAACACAAATCCATTCATCTGCTGGGGAGAACAGCTCAGCAGGGGTACCAGCAGCCCTAACAGATAACAAGCCTCCAGAGAAAGAAGGGAAAGTGAGCACAAAGTGATCTCAGCTTCCAAAGGTAGGAAGCCAAAATTTTGCTAGGGCAGAAAACATGAATCCAAGAACTTACACTGTCTCCTGCTCCTCCTTTAAATATTTCAGGGCATTTGTCACCAGCAAGGAGGATGAATCAGACTTAGTCTGCAGCTCATAAAGGAAGTGTTTACAATGAGGCAGGCATGGAAAGTGCCTGGATTACTACAGTCTCTTACCAATACATTGCCTTATAAGTCAGCAGCTTCTAAACATCAACATGTAAACTGTAGTGAAAATACATGATTGCATGAAGCAAGTGAACTGTTTTTAGTGTCCAGGATTGAGAGACACATCTGGCTACCCCAGAGGAAATCATAACACCTGCCCTAGCACCAGAACTGGTATGGCAATCCTGAACCACAGGTGTACAGCCCTTTTTAGGGTGGAATTCATGGAGGAACTAACATGCAGCCTGAGTCCTGGTGCTCTTGGGCTTTCAGCCTCACAGGTTTTGGCCACTCTGTGGTTTCAGCCACTGCTGCAGCTGTTCCCTGGCAGCCTGTTGTGGCCACCTTGCAGTGAAAAAACCACTCTGCCTGCACATAACCAGCCTGAGGAGCAGCTGAGCCTGCTGCCGGACACCCCGGCCTCTCTGCCGGACACCCCGGCCCCAATGCCGGGCACCCCGGCCCCAGCGAGCCCCCCATGCGAGCACGGAGCTGTGGCAGCTGCCAAGGCCGCGTGCCTGGGGCCCGGCGTCCCCACACGTGAGGGAGCGCTCATGGCAAACTGCAGCGAGGGGCAAAGACCCCCCTGAAGGGAATGTAGCTGCAAAACAGAGGCAGAAGAGCTGTGAACGAGGGGGAAGCCAGGGCAGCCGGCGCTGAGTGACCGTGTGCTGGCGAGCAGCAGCTGCGAACGCGCACCCCGGGGGCCGGGCGGAGCACAGTGCCACCGCGGGACAGCGCCAGGCCTTTACCTGCTCCCTGAGGGGCGCACGGGCCGCGGGCTCCTCACAAACGCTGCGGGGAACACGCGATGGCTTGGCAGGGAAAGAGATCCACGGGTGTCAGTGCAGGGCACGGCTGTCCCAGGGCTGTCACAGCTGAAGCACAATAAACTCGAGCTCTCCACCAGTGCCTCATTTATCCCCTGATCTTCTTGAGCCGGAGGCTCTGGTGCCCTCTGTTGTCCCAGTGCCGGCAGCTCAAAGCTCCACCGTCAGAGCTTTTCCACCCAGAGTGCGCTCCCCCTCCTCGCCTCACACAACCCGGCAATTAAAATTTCATATTTTCAGTCCCGGGAAAGCAATTTCTGAAATAAAGCCCATAATGGCTGCAAATTGCCCTTCTGGCAGCAGGAGGTTCCTCAGGGAGCGCGCAGGCTGTGCCGCTCTGGTGCGGCGGCAGAGGCTGCTCCGGGCCCCCGGGGACAGGGGACCTTTCCCGGGGACAGTCGGGGTTTGTGCTCTCGGTGAGGTGAGCCCAGGGAGCCGGGGTGCTGCTGGCACTGCAGGGTGACCGATGTCATTTATGGCTGCTTCACCCCCTGCACAGCAGCCGGGAGCCAACTAAGGACAGTCACTGCCGCCAGTGTGGCACCGAGGCGCTGGCACCTGTAGGAACATCGTTAGGAGTGTGAAAAACGAGGTTCACATAATTTTTATAGAATTTAAAAGCTTAATAAAAAAGACAATTAGGGGATAAAAATAAAGTATACAGATAGGGCCGGGTGTCTCTGCATTCAGCTAAGAGAGCACACCTTACTAACAAAGGATTGTCCCTTAAAAACAGAACCCTACTACATATCCATAAATTCTCATACATACTCAGACATTCTCCTTGGAATTTTTGGTGTTCTTCTGTTTAGTTTTCTCTTGCCCCTTCCTTGGTAACAGAAATGCAATAAATTCCTCCCCCCAGAGTTCTGGTCACTGCTGTCTTCATCTGGATAAGATATTTACAAATGCAGGAGTTCTCCAGCTATTTTTTTTTTTCTCAGTCTTTGGGTTATACAAACAAAAGCAGTTTTTATTTTAATACTATGCCATAGCCTAACATATATGTATTATAGCACTATTTCTAAGTTTCATCAATAACAGAAATAAAGAAAACTATATTAATACAACAAAAAATTCCAATCTTATACACATAACATTCAGTTTAATATTTGCAAAAAGCCAACAATATAATCTGTATCTACAACAGGAGCATGCCCCAGTGGTATTTCACAGACACTGGGATGGGTTTTGCTGCCCACTGGTTACAGCAGTTGCAATCCCATCTGTGTGAGCCAGCTGACAGGAGCCAGACCGACTCCGTCAGGATTTGTCCCATTAATTCTTGTCTTTGGAGCTGCCATGGTTTGACACTGGCCACATGCCAGGCATCCACAAGAGCTGCTCGCTCGCCCTCCCCTGCCACAGCTGGGCAGAGGAGAGGAAAATTTTATCAAAGTGCTCCTGAGTTGAAATAAGGACAGGGGAAAAAGCAGTCCAAGGGCAAAATGGGCTAGTCTTAGAGCTACAAAGTGAGTTTATTACTAACAAAATCATAGGAGGATAATAAGAAGTAAAATATGCCCTTAAAACACCTTTTCTTCTCCCAACCCCTCCCTCCTTCCCACTGACAGCACAGGGAGACAGAGCATGGGAGTTGTGGTCACTCCATCACTGAGATTTTCTTCTGCTGCTCAGGGAGAGGAGTCCTCCCCCTGTGAGACCCTGGGGTCCCTCTCACAGGAGACAGCTCTCTGTGCACTGCTCCAGAGTGGGTCCAACCTCACAAGCAACAGTTCTCCCAAAATTCCTGCAACATGAGTCCCTCCTGGGGCAGAGAGTGCTGCCAGCCCTGCTGCTCTGGGATCACTCTGCCAGGGCTCAGTCCCGCCAGGCCAGGCTGCTCCAGCCTGGGAGCAGGGACCCCTCAGCACAGGCCTCCCGTGGGCTCCCAGCTCCTCCAGGATTGTCCTGCTCCACTGGGGGCTCCTCCCCGGGCTGTGGGGACATCTCTGCATCCCCCATGGATCCCCAGGGGCTGTGGGGACATCTCTGCATCCCCCATGGATCCCCAGGGGCTGTGGGGACATCTCTGCATCCCCCATGGATCCCCAGGGGCTGTGGATGGATCTCTGGATCCCCCATGGATCCCCAGGGGCTGTGGGGACATCTCTGCATCCCCCATGGATCCCCAGGGGCTGTGGGGACATCTCTGCATCCCCCATGGATCCCCAGGGGCTGTGGATGGATCTCTCCATCCCCCATGGATCCCCAGGGGCTGTGGATGGATCTCTGGATCCCTGTGGATCCCCAGGGGCTGTGGATGGATCTCTGGATCCCTGTGGATCCCCAGGGGCTGTGGGGGGATCTCTCCATCCCCCATGGATCCCCAGGGGCTGTGGATGGATCTCTGGATCCCTGTGGATCCCCAGGGGCTGTGGATGGATCTCTGGATCCCCCATGGATCCTCAGGGGCTGTAAGGGGATGGCTGCCTCCCCACAGCCTGCAGAGGAATCTTAGGTCTGGCATCTGGAGCACCTCCTCCCCCTCCTTCTCCACTGACCTTGGTGTCTCCACGTTGTTTCCCTCACATGTTCTCACTTCCTCCTCTTCTCTGGCTAGAAAAAGCTGTTTTGAATTTTTTGTTCTGATTTTCTTCTTAAATCTGTTATCACAGAGATGTTACCAACCTTTCTAATTGGCCAAGCCTTGGCCAGCAGCAAATCCATCCTCAGTGCCATCAGGGATTGGATCTGCTGGACATGATGGAAGCTTCTGGCAGCTTCTCACAGAAGCCACCTCTGTGGCCCCCCGCTACCAAAAAGCAGGCTGTGCAAAGCCAAGGCAGGAGCTCACGTTCTCCAAGTGACAGCAGCAGAGCAGGCGTTGGCTGTGGGCTCACGGAGGGCAGATGTAGATCACAGGGGAAGATGTGTTTGTGGGCAGGAAAGACTCCCCCACATCGGTGGAACACTCTGAGCATTGCTGGGGCAGAGCTCAGCACCATTTTGGGGGTTTTTCAGAAAGAAAAAAACCAGTTCTAATCAGCATTTATCCGCTTCCTCTCTCCCCTGACTTTTCTAGAGTGCTGACTCATGGAAAAATACCTTTTCCTGATGGAAATGTTCGGGGTGTCAGTGTGGGCAGGCTGTGGGCAGCTGGGCTCAGCTGGGGGGATACTGTGAGCCTCAGCTGTGAGCCTGGGGGTCGGTCTGGTGCCACAAAACAAACCAGGGCAGAGCAATTCGAGGGCAGCAAACACCGAGGCAGCAGTGACATGGCTTTCCTGTGTGTGGGAGGAATTGCCCTGCAGGGATGGATGTTCTGAGGAGGTGTCTCTGGGCCAGGGCTCAGCAGGGCAGCTGGAAGGGAGCTGGCAGGAGGACTCAGCTCTGAAGGAGCTTTGTGCCTTTATGGCATTGGACAAGTGTTGCTTTCATCCCAAAAGTGTTCCTTCACACCTGTCTGACCTGTTGAGTTGAAGGGGAAGGAGGTCAGACCAGCTTAGGGACATGTTTTGTAGAGAAATGTGCTTAATAATGTGCCAGAACCACCTGAACAGCCACCCAACCCAGCCTGCCAAAGGAATGGGATAAACATAAAGTGGATTCGTTTAATAATGCAAACAACCTGAAATACACAATGAGGTAAAATGCAATATATACATTTGTACATGTTGGCAAGAAGGATCAATAGACTTTAGCTGCAGAAGGAACTGAAAGAGGTACATGGGTCACCTGTCTTCCTGAATGAGTAACAAGTAGGTGCTGGAGGGTGGAATGGAGGCACATTAACAACAAATGGTTACATACACGCTTTTACACATCTCTGTGACCTATTTGTTTAATAGAAACATAGATTATCCATTTCTAAACCTAATAAAGAACTTGCTAGAGCAAAAGAGCAATACTTATCCCAGTAGCCCTGAAGCTGTATTTCCTCTTTATGTTGCAGATGTCAGGGGTGGGTTTTGTTTCCCTTTTCCCTTTAGCAAGGCTGTATCTGCAAGGGGTGGGTTGCATCTGTTTTCTGAGTGCTGGCTTTGGGCTGTAGAAAGGCTTCATGGAACTCCCTGGTGACAAAGTAGTAGCAGACACTATCGAGGCAGCAGTTGGATGTGGCAATGCACCTCATCATGGAGGAGAAGTTCTTCATGACACAGAGCTGGAAACAGGTAGCTCCAACATTCTCCATGATGAACCTGGCGAATAGCCCAAGGTAGGCTGGCAGAAAACTTATCAGAAATACAATCAGATTTGCATAAACAATGTGTACGGCTTTCTGGATTGATTTCTCCTCCGGTGAATTTGTGTTCAGATGTTTCTTCAGGTTCCTGATGACTTCTGTGGAGCAGAAGGTCAAGATTGCTAATGGGAGAGTGCAAACGAAGAAAATGGCCAGCAGGCTGAGAGCAGCAGGTGTGGGGGTGTAGGTCTGGAAGCAGAGAGCTGCGTGTCTCTGCCAGAGCTGGATGGTGGCACCGATTATCACCAAAACCCACAGAAGCCCACAGAGGAGGGCAGCCTTTGACGGGGACCTGAAGGTCCTGGCTTTCAAAGGGTGCTTTATGGCAATGTATCGATCGATGGAGATGAATGAAATGATGTAGATGCTCACTAACATGTTGATAAAATACATTATCTCTGTAAACTGGCAGAGCTCCCCTCGGGCTGACTTGTTCCAGAGCAGATAAACCATGGAAGGCAGGGTGCAGATGACAGAGAAATCTGCAAAGACTAAGTTCATTACATACACCCTGGTTTCTGTCCACTTCTTCATCTTGCAGGAGAATACCCAGAAGGCAAGAACATTAAATAGTGCTCCAAAAAAGAAAATGAGGCTATAGAGAGCAAACTCAATGAGGCGAATGTGGCAATGCAGTTCTAGATTTGTGGTGCTGCAGTTGTTGGACACATTCATTGTCCTGAGCTACAGATGTTGTATGATGTTCTGAGACCTGAAATTGGAAAGGACATGGTAAGACCTCTTTGTAGCTGTAAAAGAAGCACATGTAAATATATATGTCCTTTGTTAATAATGTGAATTTGAGCTTTACAGAGCTGTCTTTCTCAATCAGCCTGTGGCATCCTTTGGCATCCTTTGTCAAGCTTTAAGTTCACTCAGTTTATGAGTGTGTCTCAGTGTACATCTCCAATAGGACATGGCAGACAGCCTTTATTAAATAGGGAGATCTTGAAGTCTGTGAGGACAGGAGGCAACATGGCGCTAAGAAGAGCCCCCATAGGTAGTGGGCACAACCTGTGACAAGGTTCCTTAAAACAGGCTGTGCAGGTGATGTAAAATTACCCTTACCTTGGTGTTGAGCTAGGCAGGGATTGCAGCAACCAAAACTAAAGCCCAGCACAACCCATGAGCAAAAGCTCTTCTGTCAGTCCTGCTGGTTTTGGATTCAGATTGGGGATGAAGGGCTAGGAGTGTGTAGCAGATGTCACTTGATAGAAATCCTCATGCTCTGACTCTAACTGGGAAGGTTTCTGAGCCTTGTGAACCCAGAGCTCCTTCTCCAAGCTGAGGAAAACAGCTGAATCTGCAGTCCTGCTCTCCCAAAGGCATGCTCAAAACCCTAAGGGAGAGAGTGAGGTGTGCTGCTCTCCACCTCTCCAGGAGAGGGATGGAGGATGGAAGGATTAACCTAATTTTAAGCCCATTTTTTCCAGGAGAGAGTATGAGTCTGCAGATGCAAAGCAGAAAGCCACTTCTGGAAGAGGGAACACCACTGCAGAACAAGGAGTTTGCTGTTAAGGGCTGAATTAGATGGCTCCTGCCCCAGGCAGGCACCCAGCCACCCTCAGAAATCCTTGTTAGAGCAGTAGCTGTTGAGCCTCTGTCACACTGGCTACAAGATGTTTTGCCAGAGTATTAGTTGTGTGAAGAGTGAGTTTATGGGCTGATAAAAATCATCTTTCAGCAGAGCCCATCCTGTGCAAAGTGGCTTCATGTGACATGCACGTGAAACAATTCTTCGAACTGCTGATTCTGAGTATCTGTCACTTCTGCTTGCATGTAAATGCACTTCAGGAAAAAGAAAATAAACAACCTTTCAATAAGTGTAAAATAAGTGTTTTAGCACTCTAACAGGAGAGTGAAGTGGGGAGGGATCTGGTGAAATCCCGTAGGGAAGAGACACCAGGTCTGCCTGGTTAAGCAGTTATTTGCCTCCACCAGCAATGCAGACCTTGTGGCCAGTTGGTGAGAGCACTGCCTGTAAATCAGAATTCAGTTCTGAGGTGACTGAAAAATACACAAATAACTCAGTTTCTGGCAGATGTGCAAGTGTCTTAGGCAATAGCAGACACTAGAGTGACTTGTTCTTGTATGCTCAGGTCTGGGTTTCCCAACAGAGGCTTGCTGCTCACTGCCTGTACCCTGTGAGGAAGGGGACACTTGTCCCCTGAGGAAAACCTCTCTGAACTATGGAAACAGCAGCAGGGAGCTGTCACTGGTTATGGTCACTGCTTATGGCACGAGGCAGAAGTCTGACAGCTGCACTGGTGCCCAGGTTTCTTCTCACTGCCCTGGTCTGCAGTGCCAGCTGCAGCCTCTGCAGAGGTGCAGCACAGGCAAACCACACTGCTGGGCTCTGCAGCGTCAGAGGGCTCTGGCCAACACTGCCCTTGGAGCTGGGGACCTGGCCCAGTACAGCTCCCAGCAGCAGGGCTCACAAGTGCCCCAGGCCAGTCCAGAGGCTGGGAGGAGGATGGCGGAAATGACCAGAGGGTTTAAAGCAGACCCAAAAACATTGATAGGGTATGACTGAGGAAAAAAAATCTTTAAAGAGATGCAGCTTGACCAGCTAGCATATCCTGTGGCTGCTGGAAATGTATCTTGTGGGGCAGATGAAATGCCTGCAGCATCAGAGGGGCTAGGCTGCAACTTACAGCTGTGACAAAGGGATGGAGACAGCTGTGAAACAGCATCTTGCTGCTGCTGGGAGACCAGGAACAGGCTGGGGCTCCACAGACAAGGTCACCAGTACTGTGCAGGGTGTCCTGCTATCCCCACCGAAGGCTGGGGAGAGCTGGCCAGCAGCTGTCCCCCAGCACAGAAGCTGCTGAGCATCTGGGGAGGAAGGCCTGGGCTTGTTTCCTCCAGCAGCTCAAGAAGCAGGAGGCTTCTGCCAGACCCTGAAGAGAGGCTGGAGGAAGAGATGCAAGGATGAGAGGCTGAAGGCACAGTGGATGTTGCAGCAGCACTGTGGTGGCTGCAGCCAGTGTTTTTCCAGCAGGAAAGCAGCTGCACTGAAGGGGGAGTCTTGCATGGAAAATCCTCCTCCTTCCTTCTGGGGAGAGCTCAAAAGTGGTCAGGCACCAAGGGCTGAAGGGTGAATATGGTGGGTGAAATAAAGGGTGAATATGGTGGGTGAAATGGCTAAGGACAGCATGGGAGCCCTGGTGGGCGAGGGAGGGAACCTGGAACTGAGCAGAGGGAGAGCAAGAAGGGAAATGAGGGTGAAGTTGGGTACAGCACAGCATCATCTGCATCAGCTGCCCTCAGACCTGCCACCTCCATGGCAACAGCCCTGTCACCAATAAATGACAATAAATTCTTTTAAATAGAAGGGGTGGCTCTTAGCACATATTCAGTGAGGAGCTTTTCCTCTCTGTTTCCAAATAGCATAAAGAAATCTGCAGACTGCCTTCCAACCCTCCTGCTGCTGTTCACACCTCTTTCAAGTGCAAGGATCTCAAGAACAGCAATTTTTTCTTTTCCTTTTTGCAGCTTGTGTTCTTTCAGGCTCATCTATCACTGCATCCCTGGAAAACTGTAATATGGTCACCCCAACCATGATCTATTTGCTTTGATAGATGCTGGAAGGGGTCCTCTTAGACAAAACAAATTTGTTAGAATCACTTGTTTCCCATGTTGGGATGAATTGACTTCCAGTTCTCCGCTGCTGTGATATTCCAGGTAAAGTACCCAGGGAATACCTTGGAGTAAGAACAGAAACTGAACAGAAACTCAGAGATCACGACCTACCCTACTCCTGCCTCGCAGGGACCTCGCTGCCCTGCAGAAACCACGCTCAAAGCCTCCTCTGCCTCCCCCCAGGCACAGCAGGACCCTGCTCAGCAGTTCAGAGCCAGCAAGAGAGAAGGAAACAAAGTGATGTTACCTGCAGATTTAACGTGCCAGAGTCAGCAGCAGGTGCCACCGAGGCAGGGCACGCGGGCTCTGTGCAGCCCGGGCAGGGCGAGCGGGGCTGGAGGACGGGCACGGGCTGCCTGTGCAGGGCAGGTGCCTGGCACCAGCAGCTCCCTGATACTTGAGTGTTTCCATAGCACCTCCTCCTCCTGCGTAAGAGCAGATTTCACATCAGTCAGGCTTTGAATGCCAGCCTTCTGGCCAAAGCAATGGTGGCACTACTTTACTTTAGCGAGCTGGCCGCTCTGCGGTTTCTGAAAGGGTGTGTTTGATGGCCTGCAGAGATGTTCAGCAAGTGGGCATTTGAAATGCTGCACCAAAGTCTAAGCTAGGTAAAGCCAGGAAGGTGCAGTACCTGGTCTGGATCACCCCATGCAGCTCAAGGTACACCTGAGTGTTGAGTTGTGCTTGCGCAGCTCTGGGCAGGGAGGTGAGCACACGGAGCAGCTTGGCAAGTAGTGTAGGAAAGCCTTCCCAACGCTCCTCAAATGCTGCACTCGTGATGGAGACAGTGTGAGGGCTCTGGCCTGCACCTGTTTGAGCACAGGTACAGCCAAACCATCAGAGAGCTCCAGCTGGCACACAAACCGAGGCCTCGGTACATCCCACGTGGGTGGCAAAGAGCTTCACTGGCAAACTCTGCATTGACAGAAGTGGAGGGGGCAGGCAGAGCCATAAACCCCAAAGGGCTCAGTAATGGGCTTTTAATTGGTGTCAGTAATCAGCTGCAAGTGGGGACTGCTTCACTGCACACTCAGCCTTGGTCCCTAGCCAGCTGTTGCATTCTTTGTTGCAGTGATGCACTGGTGCTCCTCAGTCAGCAGGATGAGTGCTCTCCTGGCTGTGGGAGCTTGAGAGAAAAGCAGCAGCTGGCTGGAGCTCGGGCTCTCACAGCAAAGGATGGCAGGATGCTCGCATGTCCCTGGCTCGGGAGGCACGGGGTGGCACCAGGCAAAGGAAGCGCTGCAGCACAGCTGTCAAACGAGGCTGTGCAGGGGAGAGCACCAGGCACAGCATCCTGAAGATAAAACTCCACCACAAGGCTTCTGAGCCTGCAGCCATCCCATAACCACAGAGATGTGCGTGCTGATCACAGCCCTCAGGAGGCAAGCAGGCATCCAGAGTCCTGGGTGTGCCTGTCACGGGAGGAGCAGCAAGGCAGGAGCCACGACACGTGTCTGTGAACCAGGCTGATAAGAGCCCTGGACAGCATCTGGCATTTGTAAGGTGCTGTGGAGGAGGGGCAGGGAAGCACGGTGACACGAAATGCTGCAGTGGCTCTTGGGGTCACAGTGTGAAAGAGGGACAGGAGGGTCACTGCAGGTATTCAGGGGCAGGAAAGACCTGTGTGAAGAGAGCCACAAAGCAAAGGTGGTGGGAGCTGTTTGCCTGTGGTAGCTGCGGCTGCATTTGCTAAGGAGGCTGATGCTGTGGGTTCTTTTTGAGTTAGCGCACACGGTGATGGTCTTGTCCACCATCAGTGAGGCTGGAAGGAACCTCCTGAGGTTCCCAACAACCCTTTGCTCAGAACCACTGTCTGAGGCCATGCCCTGTTTGGTTTTGAATAGTTTGAGGGATATCCCCACACGTTCTCTGGGCAACCTGTTCTAGTGCTTGATCATTCTGAGACAAAACTTTTTTATGTTTTCACAGACTTTCCTGTATTCCAGTCTGTGCCTTTTGTCTCTTGCCCTCTCAGCAGTGTCAGGGAGAGGGCAGGAGGCAAAAGGCACAAACTGAAATATAGGAAAGTCTGTTTAAACACAAAAAAAGTTTATTCCCTGCTGCTGGGTGTTTATACACGTGGATCAGATCCTTGAGAGACTTCTCCAGGCTGAATAGTCCCAGCTCTTTTAGCCTCTCCTCATACAAGAGATATTCCAGTTCCTTAATCTCCTCTGTGGCCTTTCCTTAGACCTGATCCAGTAAGTCCAGGTCTTTCTTGTACTTGGGGGGGGCCCAGTGATAGACTGAGACAGTCTCAGCAGTGCTGGGCAGAGGGGCAGGATTCACCTCCCCTGAGCTGCTGGCAGTGCTCATTCTCAAGCTGCTGTTACCTCTCTCTGCTGCCATGGCACACTGCTGGCTCACCATCAGCTTGATTTCTCCCTGGAGCCCAGGTTCTGCTCCGCCAGGCTGCTTCCCACAGGGTCAGCCCCAGCCTGTCCAGGTGTATGGAGTTGTTCCTCCTCAGCCTCAGCTGAAGGAACCATAGGGCCTGCAGTTTTCTGGATGCTCTTTCTGCCTTTCCTGAAGGGTGACATTTGGGGGAGACAGCAGTGTTGAAGAGAAGAGCACACTGTGAGTGTCACCTGTGAAAGGTGAGGAGATGAGCAGCAATGGAAAATGACTTTGTGCCACCACAGTCTGCAGGGGATGCAGTTGATGGTGGGGACTAAAAAATGCCACTGCCAGAAAGAGATGGAACTCAGCCTGTGGAGTTCCAGCTGATTTGGAGGTGGTGACCTAGGAAAGAGTCCCCAAGAGGGGTGTAAAGCAGGAGGGTGAGGTGGCTGGGGAGAGAAGACCATGGATGTGGGACAGGGATGGATACAGCCTGGCCAAAGCGTCCGGGCTGATGAGCTCCACCACTGGAAGGGGCCAGGGGACACAGACATGGCAGCAGAGGACCTCTGGGATTGTGGCAGCCAAGCAGCACTGGGGGAAGGTCAGGCTGTGACAGTGGCACCTGCCTGCAGCAGTGTCTAGCCTGGATGGAAGGATTCATTCCCCACAGAAGACAGGAGAAGGCTGCTCGTGCTGGGTCTGCCTGAACACCTGGCCTTTTTCACCTGTCTCCTACCAGATCTCAGTGCTGGAAGATGCTAAACTGGTACAGATTACATCTGTTTGTGTTCCTCTAAAATACAAGTTACTAAGTAGGACTAAACAAAGTGGGTTTGGCTGTGGTGTAAAACAGGGGCAACACCTACATGGGATGCTGCAAACATTCATGAGCCAGCCTGGGCAACCTTTGAAGGTACCAGCTGTTCCATGACATCAGGGTACCTTAAACAAAAAACTCTTAAACCTGGTTTGGGCTTTTTTTCCCCTTCCCCTCTCTCAATCATTAACATCTCTTTCCTATATAACCAGTTTGAAAGGTCACTTCGTTATGCAATCCATTGGGTTTGGAAGGTCTTCAGCTTCACTAATATTCCACATTCAAAGCTTAATTTATTTACAGTTTACATTCATATGTCTAAGGAGGAGGAAAACAAAGGTGGGCTAAGGATGGCAGTGTTTGCACAGCCAGCCATGCTTTTACTCAGGGTGGGCTGCAGCAATACCCACCTGTACAATGCTGTACAAATAAATCCCACAGGTGCCTCTGTTTTGAATTATTTTATGTATGACCAGGCCATACTGAGCATCCTCAGTGCTCTTCAGGCTGCACTCCAGCCTGTCCTGCCTCATTATATTGATGCTGTAGATTCACAGTATTGATTTCCTGAGATGAAAAACTCACTTTTGCTCTCTCTCTCTCCCTCTCTCTAAGAATCATTTTGTTTCTGAGTGCTCTGTGTTTGAGTGGAGATATCTAATGCTTCATGAGCTCCACCAGATTTTTTTTATCACTCTCCCTCAACCACAAGAGACTCAAAAAAAAAAAATTTTTGAAAAAAATGGGGTTTGCTAATGTGAAGCAGCAGAGGAAAGTGGAAGTAGGTCTGGTAATTGTAACCCACACTCTGACCTTGTCTAGTCCCAGGAGAGCAAATCAATTTATCCTTGGCTTTCACCAGAAGTCTGTAATTTGCCTGCAGTTATCATCTCCATTTCTGCATTTGGACAGAGGCACTTTCAGCCTGGGAGAAGCATCACTCCTGCAATGTAGTACCTACGAGTGATAGAGGCTTTTGCTTATACTTTTGGACTTTGCCTATAGAACTGCTTTGCTCTCAGTCTTCCAGGCATTACCAGCACAGACTAGGCTGGAATATGTGTATGCTGGTTTCCTCAAATAAAAGTCTCCCTGAAACTCACTGGATTCAGCACCCTTCTTCCCCCTGCTTATTTTTTCCACTTGCCTTCTAAAGCCCATTCTATTTTGTTTTTCATAATGGGGATGAGAATGAGCAGTTTAGCTCAGAGGTTTTTAAACTGGGAAACTTTTGCTGCAGGAGGCAGGAAAGCCATCAGAGGTACAGGGAGGGAGAATGCTCCGTAAACATCCACTTTCCAGAAAGAAAATTGCCCCATCATTTAAG
Source organism: Pseudopodoces humilis (assembly GCF_049639895.1). Lineage (NCBI taxonomy): Eukaryota > Metazoa > Chordata > Aves > Passeriformes > Paridae > Pseudopodoces > Pseudopodoces humilis. The sequence goes on along the minus strand of NC_142210.1, from coordinate 2,665,315 downwards.
AACCAGAGATAACCTGGCAAAGGAGAGGTGATAAATTAGATTCAAGTTGGTCACACCTCATTTGGAGAGGTGATGATGAGTCTGTACCAAAAATTCACTGTTATATCAGATCTGTTTTCGTTTCCTGAAAATTAAAGTAAATTTAGAAATGCAGTTTAATAATGACTTTAATAAATGGATATTTAGGAATAGTGATTTAGAATCACCCTTTGATTCAGTATTTCCTGAAGGCAGATGAGCTCACTGACTAGAAAGGGAGGTTTAGCAGAGAATAATCATGCCACGGAGTTACATTTTGATTTCATGCTCATTACTGCATGTCAGAAACACACCCTTTTTTTCTGATGGAGAGATGAGCCACGCAAAGAAAAACCACAGAACAGGACAAAAAAGCAATAATAATCTTGTGCCATTGGAGTAACAGGACTGAAGGCAGTGACACCCTGGTCCTGCTGGCTGGTGTGAGCCACAGATCTGCCTCTGCACAAGTAGAAAATGTATTATGTCAGAGATGGGATGGAGTGATAACCTTTGCAGGGCTGCCTTGTAGAGTAAAACAGTAAGTTGGTCATGTTTGCTTTGCTTTTCAGGCCAGGGAGACATATAAGCATATCTATAAATATCTGTAAAAAATATCTATCTTAACGTTTCCCCTTTGCAGGGCTGTGCTGACACACTGTGCTCAAAGAATAAAACAGAAGAGCAAAGATCATGAACTTGGCTGATAAACACATTTGTGAGATGTGCATATTTCTCACTTGCATGGACAGGAAGAAGGGAAACATGGTTTGGTAAGGTCAGCTCCAGCCTCTGACACTGAAATTTAATTTTGAGCTTGGAAATCCTGGCTTTCAACATCTCAGAGTTAAAACATGTGTGAAGCTGTGCACCCACAGAGAGCCACTGATGTACACCAAGGCATTTTCACTCTTACTTGATCACCCTGTTATCCAACCACTCATCAAAGGTAACTCAACATAGCACAACAGTTCCAACCCCCTGGTGCCAGACTCACCCTTTTGCCCAGAACCCTGACAACACTGACAGCTCTGCCCAGCAAACACAGGCTTTCCACGGGCCTCCCACTTCCAGACCTCCCCCTTGTCTAGGAAAACAAAATCCCCAAAATTTGGACATGAAAGTTGGCCAAGAAAGACTCCACGTGGTGGTGGTGGCTGCTCCCCTTGGCAGCACTGAGCGAGCAGGGGCTGTGCAGAGCAGCGAGCCCAGGGCATCAGAGAGCGCCTGAGGAGGGGAAAAGCAGAACCCCACAGAGTTGTGCTGGACCCCATTTAACTGCCAAGTTCATTTGGTGCCTGGCTCTGTGTCTGCTTTGCTCCAGTACTTTTCTCCTGCGTGAGAGCCTTTACCACCACAGCTTGTGTCTCAGCAAATTTCCCCACAGCTCCTTTGTGCAAATATCTGACCGCAGTGCAGATTCCAGATGTCGCTGATACGGCCCCTGAGCCTGCACATAAACAACCCTGCACCTTCCCATGCCTATTTAGGGCAGGGCTTTCCTTGATGCTACTCAGTGACATCTAAACCTGCCCAGGTTTTGTGCTGCAGTAGTGACAATATCCCCTTTACCCTTATTTGGGTCCCTGCCTTTTATCTCTCCCTAGCTTCAATGGCTGAAATACTTTCAGTGCTTTAAAATACTCATTCGTTGCACTATTGGTTGATTTGGAGAGGAAAAGACTTCCTGTGGGAGGTTGGTCCTTAAAAATCAACACAGGTATCTCCTGACCTGCTTGTCCAGCAGAACACTGAAGCACAGGGATGTGACCTAGTGGCTCCCAGAGCCCTGGGATGGGTTAAAGCACTGAGCCCCTCTCCCAGCACACCAGTGCTCCCCATCTTAGAGAAAACACTTTGGGGTTACCTGCTGGGGGTCTCCATCTGCTGTGCACGTCACTCTGCTGCACAAGAGAAAGCCCCACCTGAAACTTGAGCTTTGAGTGAATCTGCTGCTGGTGTGCCCGAAATGCCGTGCCCCAGGTCACCTCTAACACAACACCTTAGAGAGAGCAGGCTGTGACCCCTTGGTCACACTGAGCAGGAGCCTCTGGGGACACATGTGCTGCTCTAAGTTGCTTAATTCAGGCTATTGCTTGACCCCAGCAGCCCCTAAAATGTGCATTATTTCTTTCACTGCATCAGCACCTTGCTGGCATTTTGACTGAGATGTCGGTCACGACTCACCGTGGTCTTGAGCACAGTGAGTGTCTCACACAGATGAAACCTCTCATCTGGTAGTTATCCCTTCCTCCCTGAAATAAAAGGTCTCATCTGGTAGTTTTCCTTTCCTTTCCTCCCTGAACTAAAAGGGAGAAGCCAGCCTCTTCTGCTGGTATTACAGAAGGCATATGACACAAATGAGATGTGGTGTTTATTTTCTGCCTCCTAGACCTCTAGGTTTAAAAACTTGCAGGTATGGGAAGTAACCATCCATGACTCACTTCCATTAAATTTGAAAGCAATTTCCTAGTTTGCTACAAGGTGACAGAGTTCTCTACTGGTTTTTTGAAGTGCTGGGGTGCCCAAACACTGTTCCTATTAATGAAACCTTCATTGCCACGGGAAGTAGGATGCTGATCCTGCGTGGCTGCGAGCACACGCCTGCCCACCTCAGCCTTGTGCACCTGGGTGTGTTCAGAGAGATCCCCAGCAGCCACACAGGGCGAATTTCCTTCCTGTTCCCCGTGCTGAGGGGCTGGAGCAGTGAGTAAACTGGGGTGAGGATAGAGGGGAGCTCTGGGCACAGCAGGATGGGGAGCTGGGCCAGGCACCTCCAGCACCCACCCTGCCCCAAGCCTTTCCTGTCTCACACCCACACCTCTGTGAGCTGCTGCCCCACAGCTGTGTTCTGCTCCCTCTCACATTGACATAAATCCACAGTGACAATTTATCAGCCAGACAGATGGAGATCCTCAAATAGAAATACCCAGGACCAGTAAATCCAAGTAAAACCACATCCTCTCAGGGAAAGAAACAGGGAGCAAGGAGGAAATTATTTGCTCAACTTGCTTATGTGTTTGATGAAACCAATCATGGTTCCTCCTCTCTCTTCCACTCAGTTACGTTAATTTCACTGTAAGCCTTTTGTCTCAGGAAATCTCGGCTTGATTTGCTTTCCTGATTGCAGATCACTGTGTTGCTTTTCCTCTAAACAGTGATCAATCTCCATTTTTCTCACAGCCAGTTTGCAGTGGCTCTGCCAGGATTTATGCCAGATGCTCTAACACCCGAGGTGACCAGAAGGTTATAGTCAGGGGGAAATGGTGTCTAAAGGAAATGTTTAACTTTGTATCATCATTTCCATATAAGACAGTCTGTAAGTGCAAGAGTTCATACTCCAAAATTCAGATTAGCCTCACATTGTGTGGGCAGATTCTCATGACAGTGATATTTCCTCTTGACATTTGAAAACTTGCAGCTCTCACAACTTCAAGCTTTTCTCCAGGGAAAGATCCCATCCCCGGGAGGGATGCAGGCCCCTGCTCCAGCGTCCTAAACATGGTCCAGGTTGCTTTTAGGTGCTCCACCTATATAGTAAAAGTAATTCCTGCCTGAAACAATTTGGAGTTTCAAATTGCCAGTTCTGAAGACACTGCCATCACCATGGCAAGTCAAAGCACAGCTCAAGCAGCCCTCTGTGCTGTGTCTGCTGGGCTGAGACCCTTCTGAACCTCAGCTTGGGTGCCTCCAGTTAAAGTGCTTTGCTGACATCAGTGTTAAATTTGGCTGGGAAAACTGATGCTCAAATTATTTTTAATGCAGCCAAAGAGAGGAAACAGGCTCATTTGTGGTTTTAAGGTCTGTCTGGAAGATGACCCCTCAATACCACAAGAATCAGGTGTGAATAACACCAAGCTGTAGCATAATTCAGGCTTCTATTTTGACCTTTGAGAGCAGTGAGGGTGATGTCAAATTCAGGCTGCTCTGGTGACAGCAGGGACCTGGGACTGGGACATCATTTACACAGAGCTGCTGCAGGGCATTTTAAATTCTTGCAGCAGGACAAAACAAAGTTAAACACTCAGTGCAGAATTATTCTGGGGGTCTGGCTGTGTGCAGCTGACAGGACACCCTGGGTGTTCATTACCTACCCCAGAGCCTTTGCTGTGGCACTCGTGCACCCTTCAAAGGGGCCAGGGGCAGCTGACAGCAGGCTCAGCTTCTTCACCTGGGTTTTGCAGGCAGGAGTGCAGAGAGGTGGGTCTGGTAACCTGCTGAATGGCCTTGTGTATCTGGCAGCTGGGAGGTTTTTAGGGAGTCACTCCACAGGCAGTGCCCCCTGAGCTCCAAGCACTATCCTGCCAGGAGCCAGCTCTGTGCTGCTCCCAGGGCACCTGGGCACCCACAGGTGTGGGCAGGACAGCTTCTCATGGCTGAGAGACTCCCCCTGTATTTGCCCTTGCCCAGTTCTGAAAAAAAACAACAACAAAAAAATAATTCTGGAAATGTCTGTAACATGCAGAGCACAGGGACCTCTCTGGCTTTTAGTACATCCCAGGAGCCTTATTAGGCCTTGAAAAAAGAGATTGAGAAAAAGTCATTAAGCTTTTTCCTTGTTTACACAGCTTATTATCTACCTTCTCTGACAGCCTCTTTTGTGATTCAGCATAGGGCAAATTGTGCTTGTATGCTTATGCCTCACAGCTCTTCTGTCTTGCTGTGATATGAAAGGGATCCTGAGGATGCCCTGCTGTGAGAAATGTATCCCTGGAAATTGGTCACTGACACATCTGTTCAGAAATGTTGTTGTCTCAAAGATTAAAAGAGTTAAATCTTGTTTTCTCCTGGGGTTTTTGTTGGGGTTTTTCCCTTGTTTTTCTTCTCTGCTGTGAGCAGAGGAGCAGGGCTCTGCTTCATAACACCTCTGTAGGCTTTGAGCTCTGCCATGCAGCCACCTGCCTCTCCACAGGGAGAGGGAAGAGCCCAGTGACTCCAACTGGCCAAAGCCCTTCTCTTAAGGCTCTTGAGACTTTTGCACAGGGAAGCCCCTGTTTCTGTACCAGGCTGTCTTTCACACAGACACAACTGACTTTAACATCCCAAGCAACATACTTGTTTTGCTTTTTCTTTGCCTTTTTGATGTCCATTTGCCCCCAGTGCTAAATTAAAATCTTTTGTTACGGTTTGATGTCCATTCTATTTAATTTCCAGGTTCCCTGAGACACACATTCCTCCCCAGACCCTTTCCCTGGTGTGGAGGACCATGCCAGCACTCAGGTCTCCTGGCTCCCCCAGGCCCACGCTGCTGTGCTCACCTGTCCCACCACACCCCATCTTCTGGGGAAGCTGACAGGCTGGAGAGGAGCACAGACTGCACTAATGTCACCACAAGAACAACATTTTTCAGAGAGATCTGACACCCTGTGTCAGCAGTGTGGTCCAGGCTGGGAGACCCAAGGCTGCAGCTCAGGGCTGGTACATCTCTGAGGCACTCTGGGGCTTGCAGCCCTACAAGGACATGATGATTTATAAATATCTTTATTTTTTTTAAAAAAAAAGAATCTTTAAGAAATAAAAAACAACTCAAAAATTGAAACAAGAATTACACTGATTTCTGAGAGCTGGCAGTGGGAAGCAGAGCTGTCACATCCTTTGTGACAGATAACCCAAGCTTATTTTAAACCAAAACCAACCAGAGTTTTGCTTCTACTGAATTTTCCAATCTTTGTCCTTAATCCTCTGTGATTAATTACACCCTGATTTACTGAGATCAGAATAGATGGGACCAGAGATGGGCCATGTACAAAATAATAAGTATTATTCACATAAGCCTCTTAGTTAATGTAAATTGTAAATTTTCAAATGCTGGCAAAGGGAGTTCTTTTCATTGTCACAGTTTCTCTGGCTGTAATTAGTCCTGTAGGAGGATTATTCCTTCTCTTATCATTAGTAAGAAAGAAAAGATAATTTGCCACAACGATGTTGACTTCAGTGCCATTGATGGCTGTGGCTGGTGGGATTCCACATCAGAACAAGGGATTTACGGGACAGCACAGCCCCCAGAGTGCTGTGAGCTGGAGATTATCCGTGTCTCTCTCCTGCTCCTTTCCAGCCATTATCAAAACATTTGTGTGGGGAATGTGTTTGGCTGCTGGCTGGACGCTGATACAAATCTGCCAGCACTGGGTCCAGCTGTGCAGATGCTGAATTTTAGTGCTGCCAGTCCTGGGCCATCAGTGGGAACAGCACCTCCTCTGGTGGCTGGCATCCTGCCCTCAGATCCACCACAATCATGCCTTCAGTGTTAGCTTCCATATTTCTAGATCTATTTATTATATTATTTATATATTAATATATTTATATATTCATATATTCATATATTTATATATTTATATATCTATATATATTATATAATTATATATTTTTATATATTTATTTATATATTTATATATAAATATATTTATATTTATATTTATATTTACATATTTATATATGTATATATTTATATATTTATATATTTATATATTTATATATTTGTATGTGTATATGTGTATATATACAATATTTATGGTTTTGATTATTATTATAATGTTTATTATATTTATTGTATATTATTTATAATATTTATTAATATTTCCAGAATATTACAGATATTTCTGCACTGCCTTAGTGTGTGACTCTGAGCTCCACAGAACGTGGTAGCAAGTTCTCCTCACAGCTCAGTCAGACACAACAATCCTTTCCCAGCCCCAGAACCAAGGACACCGCTGCAGCTCCAGGCCCAAGAGGTGCAAACAGCAGGAAACTGAGGAGAGCAACCTGGGAGGATGGGACTGCAAACCTGGAGCTGGAATTGCACAATTAACCCCAGGATGGAAATGGAGCACAACTCATAAAAGTGTGAGAACTCATGAAACACCATCCTGGGCCCATTTTGGATCCATCCTGGGTCCATCCTGGTCCATCCTGGTCCATCCTGGGCCCATCCTGGCTCCATCCTGGCTCCATCCTGGATTCATCCTGGCTCCATCCTGGCTCCATCCTGGCTCCATCCTGGATTCATCCTGGCTCCATCCTGGTTGCATCCTGGCTCCATCCTGGGTGTATCCTCAGCCAGGCTCTTGCACTGCCCAGGGTGTATCCTTTGAAGGCCTTTTAATAAATCCCCACTTTATTCCTTTAACTCTGGCCAGTCTCTGTTCCAGGGAACCTCTCTGGGCACCAGCAGCGCCCTGGGACTGTCTGTCCTGCTGCCACGCCCAGCCCTGCCCTGGGTCCCCGCGTGTCCTGCGGTCACTCACAGGACAGGTGACACGGGTGGCACGGGTGGCACGGGTGGCACGGGTGACACGGGTGGCACGGGTGACACGGGTGACACAGGTGACACGGGTGGCACGGGTGACACGGGTGGCACGGGTGACACGGGCAGCTCCTAGCCTGGCAGGGAATTCACCCTGGTACCAGCCAGGCCGCCAGAAGAGAGCCTCGGCCAAGGCATTTACCTGGAGATCAACTTCTGGCAGAGCCGAGGTGACACGGGGTGCAGGTCCCCGCTGTCCGGCTGTGCCACACACGGGTCTCACGGGTATCGTGTGGTACCCACACTCAGCCCAGCCCATTGCTCCAGGAAACTCGGAAAAGCCTCTTCCCCAGGGACCAAACCCCATCCTACTCCGAGCGGCCCTGTGCCATCTTGTGGCCGTTGCTAAAATTGAGGAAAACGCGACTAAATCGCTTCAGATTCCACATTTGGGTTCCGGTAATTCCCTTTTTTTTTAATTTATTTTTTCCGGCGGAGAAGCCACAGTTTCACCGGCAGCTGTGCAATTCCAGCCACGTTCCCAGATTATCAAGGAGACAGATGTGCTGCACTTTCCCCCAAATGAGTTGGCAAGTCCTTTAGCCGCCACAAATAGCAAGTGATGTGATTTTCCAGGTGAAATCAAAGAGATCAAACTCATTTTGCATTATTAACATGACTTTTTGACACATTTTCAGCAAATGGTCTGAAAGATCCCACAGCATTCTCCTGGAAAAACTGGCAGCTCCAGCTCAGATCCAGCTGTGATCCAGCTGTGATCCAGCTGTGATCCAGCGCGGATCCAGCTCTGATCCAGCTCGGATCCAGCTCTGATCCAGCTCTGATCCAGCTCTGATCCAGCGCGGATCCAGCTCTGATCCAGCTCTGATCCAGCTCTGATCCAGCGCGGATCCAGCTCTGATCCAGCTCTGATCCAGCTCGGATCCAGCTCTGATCCAGCTCTGATCCAGCTCTGATCCAGCTCGGATCCAGCTCGGATCCAGCTCGGATCCAGCTCGGATCCAGCTGTGATCCAGCTGTGATCCAGCTCGGATCCAGCTCGGATCCAGCTCGGATCCAGCTGTGATCCAGCTCTGATCCAGCTCTGATCCAGCTCGGATCCAGCTCGGATCCAGCTCTGATCCAGCTCGGATCCAGCTGTGATCCAGCTCTGATCCAGCTCTGATCCAGCTCGGATCCAGCTCGGATCCAGCTCGGATCCAGCTCGGATCCAGCTCTGATCCAGCTCTGATCCAGCTCGGATCCAGCGCGGATCCAGCTCTGATCCAGCTCGGATCCAGCTGTGATCCAGCTCTGATCCAGCTCTGATCCAGCTCGGATCCAGCTGTGATCCAGCTGTGATCCAGCTCTGATCCAGCTCGGATCCAGCTCTGATCCAGCTCTGATCCAGCGCGGATCCAGCTCGGATCCAGCTGTGATCCAGCTCTGATCCAGCTCTGATCCAGCTCGGATCCAGCTCTGATCCAGCTCTGATCCAGCTCGGATCCAGCTGTGATCCAGCTGTGATCCAGCTCTGATCCAGCTCGGATCCAGCTCTGATCCAGCTCTGATCCAGCTCGGATCCAGCTCTGATCCAGCTCGGATCCAGCTGTGATCCAGCTCTGATCCAGCGCGGATCCAGCGCGGATCCAGCTCTGATCCAGCGCGGATCCAGCTCGGATCCGGCTCCCGGCGCCGCCTGCAGTGATGTCCGGGCCGGGCCCAGCGGTGCCTGAGCCCCGCGGGGAGGCTGGGCTTCTGCAGCAAGCTGCTGGTGCTGCTGCTCTTCTGGCGCTCCCCCATCACCCTGCTGCCGCTCAACACCGCGCTCAGCGGCCTGAGCTGCGGGGCTGTGCCCTGGGCATCCCGCTCGGGCTGGCCCCGGGGCCACCGCCGCTCCCGGGGCCGCCTGCGCCCGGCACGGCCTCGCCACCGCCCTCTGCGGTGAGTGCGACCGGCCGGGCCGGGCCAGCGAGCACGGGGGTGCGGGGACAGCGGAGAGCTCGGCCGGGAGGGGACGGGACAGCGCCGGGAGCTCCGGGGAGGACAGGGGAGGGCACGGGCCAGCCCCACCGAGGGTGCCCAGCCCCACCGAGGGTGCCCAGCCCCACCGAGGATGCCCAGACCAGCCGCACAGAGGGTTCCCAGCCCCACCGAGGGTGCCCAGCCCAGCCCCACAGAAGGTGCCCAGCCCCACCGAGGGTTCCCAGCCCCACAGAGGGTGCCCAGCCCCACAGAGGATGCCCAGCCCAGCCCCACAGAGGGTTCCCAGCCCCACAGAAGGTGCCCAGCCCCACAGAGGATGCCCAGACCAGCCCCACAGAGGGTTCCCAGCCCAGCCCCACAGAAGGTGCCCAGCCCCACCGAGGATGCCCAGCCCAGCCCCACCGAGGGTGCCCAGCCCAGCCCCACAGAGGGTGCCCAGCCCAGCCCCACCGAGGGTGCCCAGCCCAGCCCCCAGGTGCGGTGGCTGCTGCCCCGGTGCGCACAGGCGGGAGAAGCTCGGGCTGTGAGTGGGGAGCGGACACCCGGCACGCCAGGAGCACCGGGCTGGGGTGAAACTCTCCCAGCTTCTGTGGTTGTTTTGCTGGGAAAAGCCCAGAAGCCCGGCAGCGTTGTGTGAGTCCTCATTCAGGCTCCACACCGCGTTTCCAGCGGCTGAGGAAGAGCCCTACAGGCTTTAAAGGATGACAACGGAGCACAGAACCAGCCTCGTTATGTTAGAAACGACACCGAGACTGCTTATGCACCCTCTAAAGAGATGTTTGCAGCAGCTGCAGTTTGGATGTTTGCTGCCATCTCTTTCCCTCTTGAAGTGATGCAGGGTAACAAGTCAAATGTGTGCATGTGAAACCTTTACTCGGCGAGGAAAGTTTAGCAGGAGTGTGTCAGCATGCAGCAGCATCCCCTGGTACCTGCAGCACCGCTTCCACAATGCTGCCTGGGAGGTGTGTGTGGAGGGAAACTGCAAACTCTTAAATCAGCTTGAGAAACTGCTTCCCCTCCAGTGTTTCTGCATGCAAAAGAAGCCTTTGATTTACTGCCAGTGGTTTTATTGCCCCACTGGTGTCTGCTGGCAGTACCCCAATTGCAGGAGACCCATAAGTGTCTCTGCAAAGGCTCAGGAGCTGCCTGCCCCCCTGAGCAGGGCACACCGGGGCACTTGCTGGCACAGGGGGCTTCAGGACAAGGGTTTCATCTACAGCTCTTCATTATGCAGAGCACGAAAACCCTGTGGGGCTGCACTTCCCCAAGAAGGGTTCAGAAGGCTGCACTTCAGAGCTGGTGGAGGAGCACTAGATCAGCTCCACACTTTGGGCAAATCTAGGTATGAATCTCACATTTTACAGGTGCAGCAAGAACCAAATCTGATGGAGAAGCCAGGATTTCGCTGCAGGTCACGCACACACACACATGTATCCCTTCAGACAGATGTGCTTAATTATTGATCAGCATTTATAACTGACTGGTTTTGGTGTTTAAACACCCCCAGCTTTTGGTGAGTGGGGTCAGGCCCTCAGCACCTCTTGCTCTTAGGGGGACACCTCCAGTGCCAGTCCTTGCCCACCTTGTTTCCAAAGCCAGTGCCATCAGTCTCATCCATAGCTTGAAATATTTGAAATATTAAATATTTTGGGGGGAGATAGAGCAAAGCCTTCATTCACTCATTCATTTTTGCTGACACAAGTGTCTGCTTTGGTACAGGCATCATCTCACTCATTCCCTGGCTGTGCTTTCGTACGAGCGTTACTGCACCATGACCAGAAGAACAGAGGCTGACACCACCAACTACAGGAAAACATGGACAGGCATCATCCTGTCCTGGACATACTCCTTGCTCTGGGCTCTTTCCCCTCTTTTTGGCTGGAGCAGCTATGGGCCTGAAGGACCAGGGATAACCTGCTCTGTGAACTGGCATTCCAAGGATGCCAACAACGCGTCCTACATCATCTGTCTTTTCATCTTTTGCCTCGTAATCCCTTTTGCCATCATTGTCTATTCCTGTGGGAAGCTGCCCTGTGCTGTCAGACAGGTGAGTTGGTTCTTCAGCTGCCTTTTGACTGTGACCCCAAAGCAGGCAGAAGCTGATGATCACCTCGATCACCTTTAGAACTCCTCTGCTGTCAGATGTGCTGCCACCCCTGGAAACTGCCTCTCCTGGGACTGTCCTGGTGACAGGCTCCAGCCTACCAGGGCTTTAAAGGTCATACCCAGATGTGTACGGCTGCAGCTGATGCCTTGGGATGGATCCCCAGAGCAGGGGCTGGACAGAGTTAAGAGAATACAGTGGGTGTTTATTGAAGGCCTTCAACAGGCACACCTTGGGCAGTCAGAAACCTCCCAGAGGCTGCACCCAAGCTGGAAGATGGTCACAAGTTTCTCAGACAATTACAAGTTTGGTCCATTTCCATCTCAGGGGTTAATGCTCCAATTACAGCTGCAGCTAATGAAGTCATTTACCCCCAGTTTGTTCCCCCCAATTCACTTTTGTTTATTCTTTCAGGGCCTGAGGCTGTGGGGTGTCCTTGGCTTCCAGGCCCAGAGGAATTGTTTTGTCTGAACAAAATGGGAGAACAGGGGCTGACAGGCCACGGAGCTCAGAGTTAGACTCTAAAGCAGTACAGGGTCTGAAAAATATAAAAGCTAAAACCCTATGACAGCATGACAAATGAGGGAAGTTTTCCAGAGTGAAGATAATGGATACTTTGAATTACCCCTAACTAAAACTAGGAAAGATTGACCTAGCTCGATGAGATTGGTCCTAGGATTTAAATCTGCAGGAATTCTATGGAGGGGTGAGCATTAGCAGCAGCTGATAGCCATGGTCAGTGTGGGAGCTGTGGTTTCTGAAGATCAGTGCTTCTCTTCTGAAAGCAGAAAAGTGAACCCTGCCAAAATGGGCTGCTAAGAAAATAGTCACATATAACCAGGCTGCTGGCAGGATCAGGCAAAGCAGGAAGATGTAACTTAACAAACAGAAACAGTAAGAGAGACCCGTGACATGCAGATAACCCTGGACACAAAGCAAAGCCAGTCCATTAATGACCATGAGCTTTTATTATTTTTTGCCAAGATAAGGAATATTAGCTTTAAATATTGCTACCCCAGTGGAACATTTGGTACCAAACACCATCAGGCAGCTGGAAGTGCCAGTGCAGAGGTTTTTCTCCTTTGTGAAGAACATCTGCCTTTAGCCACAAGTCCTGGGGAGCGATGGACCAGCACTGGCTGCTCCAGTGATGATGCTGGGAGAGACTGGTGAACGTGGCAGCTCCTCCTTGGGGACCAGCCTGTGGACAGGCAAGGACTCCCTCCCAGCACAAAGGGATCATCCACCCCCTAAACTCCTCCAAGCTGGGTCCCTGCACCCTGGGAGCCCTCCCCAGGCTCCAGCCCCATCCGTGTTCCCAGACCTGGCTCGGGCTCACCTCGTGCAGCGAGCACCTGAAAGATTAGAGGGAGTTAGATAAAGATCATCATTCTGTGGGCTATATTTGTAGATGTAAATATTTAATTTAAGCTTATTATTGCTCAGGGACTTTGGGCAGAAGCAAATTAAATCAGTGGAGATGTTTAAATTAATTCCCATACACCCCCCCAGCCCATTGTCTTGTTACAAATACCTTTAATTCCCCACAAAAGCCAGCTCAGTCCTCCCTGGTAATCCTTTGCTGGGAACAGCTGCTTCTCCTGCATCACCACGGACCAGTCCCCTAAGTGCAGGCAAGGGCTGGATTTCATAGGATTTCAGTGTGTTTCCATCTTTTAAAGGTAAAAATTCTGTTTTAGAGCTGCTGATGTTGCAAAGTATTCCCAGCAGCTGGGGCTGGAGCAGGTCCTGCCTGCAAGAGAGGCTCTCCAAAGTTCCTCCAAGGGCAAAAAACAGCAAGCAAACCTGCTTTCCTGTCGAAGGTTGTGCTGTCTGACGTGGCAGAGTGATCCCCAGAGCTTGGACAAGCTCTCCTGGCTCTGCCCTCTCCAGTGCCAGCAGAACCTTTATTTCTGCTGGAGCTGCACCTGTGCAGCAGCACTGAGGGGCCCAAGTTTTTGCGTGAAATCCTCTTCCCACTGATGCAGCCACCACAGAAAATGTTACATTTGGGCTCAGGAGAGCTGTCTGTCTTCAGGACAGCTGTGGGCATTGGGCAGGGTGTGTTAGAGCAGCAGCTCAGGCAGCAGCAGAGCACAGCAGCTTCAGCAGAGCTCTCTGTGAATGCAGGGAGCAGTGGGATCTCTGCAGTGACCTGAGCTGCTCCATCAGGAACCACGGTGCTGTGGAAGAGGGACACGGTGCTGGCAGGGGCTGTGACCCTTCCTACCAGATGGTCAGGAGCTGTCTTTCCTGTCTGGTCCTGCAGAAACTCCAAAACATGAGAAAATAATATGAATTTTTTTCTGTCTGAATCTAAATGATCCTTTCAGGAAGGGGGATTTTCCATGAATAGGTAAAGTCAGAGCTGGATGGTTCTGTGGATGCACCTGGGCTCGTTTGGGAAGCCAGGAGGGAAGGGAGGTGCAGGGGAAGAAGCCTCAGAGCCTCTCTCCTGCCTCCCATCCCCTGTGCCATGCCTGTTCCTGCCCCAGGCTGCTCCCAGCTGCTTGTGCTGCTGCCCAGGATCCCTCAGGGCAGCAAAGTGCAGAAGCAGCAAAATCCCTGGTGTGTGTAAGAGAGAGAGGAAAAAGAGAACAAAATAAGCTTCACATGCCAGCTTAATATTTAAGGAACTGAACAACAGACATTTGTGTTTTTAGTAGATCCTAAATTACAGGGAACGCTCTGTAAGCCTTTAATGGTGCTTTCAGCTCCTGCCTGTAACTGAGATTATCCCCAGCACTGACAGGAGTGAAACTGTGCTGGGAGATCAGGGTGCTTGGTTTCAGCCAGGCATGGCAAATTGTATCCTTTCACTTGACATTTGTATTTCCATGCTCTGATTTCTGCCCTGGTTGTCATCACGGGGGATATGCAGGGATGCTTAAACTCTTGGAAATGGCTCCCATTCCCACTGTATTGCTTCAAGGTCACAGTTTCCTTAAACGTGATGGGCATTTTCACCACTAAGAGCAGATCTGGTTTTCCTCCCCTGTCTTGTTTGAGGCTTGCAGGGAATGGCCAGAGGGAAGGGTTTGCTCTGAGCCATTTCCAGTGAGTACCACAGGAGCTGGGATGTATTACAGCACACTGTCGACAAGAAATCTGAATTCTGAAAACAACCATTAGAAAATGAGGGCTATCTAGTTTCCAATCACATTCATCTTTAGTCTTAATTATCTCCTTTCTGAGAAGTCTTTCTGTTTTGATACAGGTTTCACAGCTTTCTTGTGAAGAACTGTGCAGGGCCCAGGCAGAAGCAAAAAGAGGGCTGCTGCTTTCCTGGGGAATCAGGAGCACGATGCAGGTGTGCCCTGGCACACAGCTGGGTCAGGGGGTTCATCTCTGCTTCCTTGGCCTCACCACAGTGCCCCAGGGGATGGCAGGAGGTGGCTGTGCCCCCCATGTCCTGTCCCATTCTTGAAAGGCAGAAATCTGCCAGCTGGGGATTGCTGCAGAGAGCAGGGATGCTCTAGGATGGCCTTGGTGGTGTCAGCAGAGCCTGGAGAGCGTGTTACTGCCCCTAGAGCTGAGTGTGCAGCTCCAGAGCAGCTCACAGGATCCATGCCACAGCAGGGAAGCTGTAATCCCTCAGCCCAGATCACTTCAGGAGAATGACAGAATTTATGGAGGTTTGGAAATGGCAGCAGCGAGGCAGAGCCTGGGAGGCAGCAGCAGCCAAGCTGAGCAAGCTGTGAGGAGCAGAACAGCAAATCTGCCTCTTTCTCTGAGAGCCCAGTGCCCTGGGAAGGGCTGGCAGCCACAGCAGGGGCACAGGCTGTTGGGGTAACCTGTTCCAGAGCTGCTTGCAGCAGGACAAACCCTCTGGGTCGTGCAGGGGGGCTGGACTCATCCTCATCCAAAACCCCCTGGCTGGTTTGAAAAGCTTTGTGCCTGTAACTTCTGCAAACCCCTCCAGGCAGCAGAAACAGTGCACATGGGCTCTCAAAGACAGCTTTGGCAGTGCAAACAATTCATGGGCTGCCAAGAAACACAAGTTTAGAATTTCCTCTAGTACCAGGGCCTGGGAGCCAGCATTGTGTTCACCCCGAGCTCGGGATGCCCTGAATGAAGGGCTCTCCTGTGTTTCAGCACCGTGCACAGCCCAGGAGTGGTGTGTAAAGATGCCCTGGTAAAATAAACACCTGCCTGGGCAAACCACCTGCTCAAACATGATCTGCATCCCAGGTTCTGGCTGGAAATAGCCAGCTCACCAAAAGCAACACACAGGCAAAACCCATGAATCCTGCAGGAGAGCCCATTCTGCTGCCAGGTTTTGGAACAGCTGTAGGCAGCACATGCGACCTTAGAAATGCTGGCTGGAAACAGATAAATCATTTTGTGAGCACAGGGGTTAGAAAGTCATTAGTCAGAGCCATTGACAAGCTGAGTCCTCTCACATGACTTGTCACAATGCAAATATAATCAATTCCAGTTTGTGTCACTGTATTAGTGTGGTTGGGCTTTTTTCCCCTTTAATTCACAGACAACCTGCTCTTCTGTTACCTCCTTGACAAATTAATCTGAGGCCCTGCCTTAAAATCATTGACTGGTGTTCATCCAAGCAGATCAGTGCAAGGCTCAATATTCTGCTTTTCTGCACAGACTCCTGCCCTGGGTTGAGTCAAATCTACCTCGAGCAGCAATCACAGGCAGGAAAAGCCAACACCTTGCCATGGTTTCCACTCTGCCCCCTTGGTCCCCCAAGTGTTATGGAAAAGAAAAAAGTGCAGCAAGGAGACATTTGATGTGTTACACATTGATTTCTTTATGTCAATTAACAAGTTGCTAATTCTGAGGTAATGGCTTTGTACAGCATGGGCAGGAGAAACTGGGGGAGAAATTGTTTTCCAGCAATTCCCTCACACTGGCAGGAAGGGTGTTAGTGTTCAGGAACACAGAATCACAGAAGGATTATATGCAGCTGCTTTATTGAAGAGCTCTGGGTGTCAGGGGTACACAGACCCAAATCTGACCCGACTTGGTTTTGAGCTGAACATGTTTTATACTCTATCATTATATAACTTACATATTAATTATTAAATTTACATTGTTCTATTGTTCTAAATTTACATTATTCTATGCATTGATTTTACCCAAGCATGGATTTCTCATGATCCCCCCCAAACCCCTAACATTGTTCCTCATGTTCTTTAAACAATAATTATATCTAATCACATCTAACAATTGTATCATTTATCATCTACTGATTACACAGGTGCAGTTTCACATGATCTTAGCAAGCACAAGGCCTAACATTTCCCAGGGCCTACTTTTAACACTTTTCCCAGGGCTTGCCAAGCCTAATTTTCTTTCTAATTCCCCAAATTTTCTATGAGTTTAAAATCTTTTGCTATCAAGGGGAAGGGGCGATGACATTACTCTGGAGTATGAATAACCACCATAAACCGAGGCTGAGCTGGGTGTGTGAGGCACACACATTCCCAAAGGCAGAAATTGTGACAGATAAACACTGGAACACCTCAGACACTGGGAAGAGAAAATCAGTCTTGAGACAGCTGAGCCCAGAAGAGCTGCAGGAGCCACACAAGTCAGTGATGGAAGAGGGAATTCACCTTGAATCAATCCAGGTGCGGGATAACCAAGGAATTGTCTCTCTTGGCTCCAGCTGTGTTCAGTGCCAGTGAAAGGCTGCTGGGAGATGTTTCTGTATTTCCCTGCTCAGACGGTAGCAGGAGCTCTGCCCATTCCAGATCTCGGCTTGCTTCTTCATCCGAGCTCCCGTGGTTGGGCTCTGCTGCAGCTCCCCTGCCCAGAGCTGCAGGAAGGACTCATCTCTCTTCTCTCTTCTCTCTTCTCTCTTCTCTCTTCTCTCTTCTCTCTTCTCTCTTCTCTCTTCTCTCTTCTCTCTTCTCGCTTCTCTCTTCTCTCTTCTGGCACTGAAGATCTGACACCTACATGTGACACCTTCTTGGGGCTACCTAAAAACAGAGGCCAGACAAAATCAAGGGAATATGAAACAATTCTATTTATTGAAGGGCCTTCAGGTACATTTAGGGCAGACAAAGCCCCCAGGGGCTGCACCCAAAAATGGATGATGGGTCACAGGTTTTCACACTTTCATAAGTTTGGTCCATTTGCACATTGGGGGTTCATCTTCCAATTCCAGCTTCAGGGAATGAACTCATTTACCCCAAGTTTGCTGCCCCAACTCACTTTTGTTTCCATCTCTCAGGCCTGAGGCAGTGAGGTGTCCTTGATTGCCAGGCCTGGAGAGGAATTGCTGTGTCTGAGCAAAATGGGAAAGCAGCAGCTCACACTGTGTGTGGAGTTTGGAGTTACACACTAAAGAACTGCAGGATTACAGATACATGACAAATATAAAAGCTAAAATCCTAAGGCATCATGTGAATAGAAAGCACATGTGCAAGGAGGGCCAGAGCCCAGGTGCTGGCCAGGCTCTGGAAAAATGGGCAACGCTTCCCCCCCTTTGGGATACTGTGATTCCCTGGAGGATTTGCTTAAAGAGGGACTGGACTGTCCTCAGCCTCTCTGAGAGCTGGAGGGGAGATACCCACAGCATCATTTGTCCAGTAGCAGTCACAGACCTGATGAGCACGTTAAGGACTTTTCTAGCTGAAAACACAGCAGCTGTGATTTTTATTTTTTCCCTCCTGTAGCACAAATATTTTTCCGCAGGTGCTTCCGAACGTGGGAGGAGTCGGAGCAGGAGGGAAGCAGAGCCTTGCAGAGCTCTCTCCCTTAGGACAGCAGGGAGAGCCGTGCCCTGTAGGCTGAGCTGCCCTGCCCTGGCTCCTCCTGTGCTCTGCTGTCCCACATAACCCTGGGGAAGAGCCCTGCTCTCCAGGAGAGGAGCACACTCCCACCACAGTCACTGCTGACTGAAGCATCAGCGCAGGATGCAGGAGGAGGGGAACCAAACCTGAGTGAACATCAGAGATGCTGAGATGTTTTAATAACCATTCTCACTCACAGATGGGCTGTGCAGAGTCATAACTCCAAAGAACATCCCTGCACAGGAAGCCTGGAACCACCCTGGCTGTGTTACAGGGAGCTCAGGGACTGAGAAGAACGTGTAGAGCCCAGCAACCCCCCAGCAGCGCTGCATCGGTGCTCCAACCTCTGCAAACAACAGCCAGGATGAGTCATTTTAATATTCTGGTGTTTGAAATTAAAAAGTACCCCCTTTAGTGATTACAAGACGTCTCCTTACAGCCCTCTGTGTTTATAACAGCGAGGGACTGAATTGAGATTTCAATTTTGATCTTAAATCACGTGGTTCACCCTTGAGAGGACAGAGGTGGGTGTGAGAGGATGCTGTGAGCACTTCAAAGGATATCTGAGACAGAGATCTCCCTTGCACACCACAGGGCCCTCACTGACTCCTCTAGCACCTTCCAAGCCCTCTCAGAAACAAGAAGAAATACTGCTGCAGAGGTGAAAGACATCAGCCCAGCAGATGGAAATGGATTTCTTCCTGCTCTCCTCTCTCCTCCCCACAAGCTTTGGCTGAGGTCTGTGTTAACACTGAAACAGCAGCTTCCAGAGAGCCATCAGCAGTGGATGGTCCCTGCACGTGGTCCCCTGCCAGCCTGAGACCACCCTCCTTTGCTTACAGCCAGCTTTGAGTGCTTTTGGCCAAATTTCCACGGTTTGAACATTTTAAATTTCATTTTTTCACAACTTTGACATTTCTTGTTCATTCACTTACCACAGGAGGTTTTCCACAGCCTTCATTTACGGGAAAAGAAGAGCTGATTTGCAGAGGCAAATCTTCACCCAGCTCTTAGTGCAGGGCAGCACCAGGAGCACAGAAGTTTTGTTTGGACCCACCAGACTGGGGCTGGTGTATGAACAGGCAAATCTGGGACATTTTGGTGCAAACCCAGCTCATTAAGGCACACAAACACACCCTGGATTTAGGTTTGAAGCTGAGGCAGAAGCATCAGTGGGATTTGGAACACATTTGGTACATCATGAATGGTCACATTTGTCATCTGGTTCCCTTTCCCTGGCACAGCCAAGTGAGGTGGAGCTCTCCAAAGTGTTTCAAGAGCAAGGAGATGCTCAGGGCAACCCAAACTGTGTGTCAGTAACGGAGGCACAAAAAGGTAAAACAGCACAGGAAAGAGGCAGGGGGAATGGAAATGTTTGACTAGAAAAATTAATAACACATTTGGACTGAAAACACAGTCACTCAGCTGAGATTCTCAGGTAAGCCTGGAGATTCAGGAGCTCTTCACTGTGGGACCTTCCTGAACCTCCCTGGTGGCTCAGCTCTGCTCCCCAGGCCTGGATGTGACAGAGCAATTTCCATACCCAGTGCTGAAAACACCTATTTTACTTTCCCAGTGAAGTGATGACCCTGTTCTTTCTGTGCCAGCAATATCAGCCAGGGCTTTGCTGTGTCCACAGTGACCTCTGTTTACACCTGTCCTTACTGTTTGTTGTATTAATCACTCATCCACATCCTTCTGCCTGTGACATCCCAGGGACACCACACAAACACTGTTTGTGAGCATTTCTGCTCCTGCAGTGGTTGTGTACAGTCCCAATTATGGTCAGTGAAATTTTAAGAAAAGGCAAATGAACCACCTCTGCAGGCTGAATCACCACCTTGTGTTTCTCTGCAGGAGAAAACAAAAAGAAACTTAGCCAATAAAAATCAGCACCCATGGGAAGCCAGAGAAAAAAACCCATTGTAAGAGCAATGAAAAGATGGGGCCAGGGCTTCCAGCTCCCCAGTCCTGCTAACTCAGTACCCTGGGCCACACATTCAACATACAGGGTGTGATACAGGGGCACCATAAATTTTAGGAAGCTGAAAAGATCATTTTAGAAGAAGCAGAGACTCGATTTCCAGTGAAGAAAACACAAAGGCTATAAAAGCACATTTTTCATGTCTGTTTTCTATACCAAAACCTACAGAAACAGTGAGATTTTGAAAACAAATTCCTTGCATGGCAGAATTGAGGATTAGATTTTTGCCCAAGGCAGAAGCAAAGGACAGTGTACAGCAGGTCAGGGTGCTCCTGTGCCAAACCCCTGCAGAGGAATTGCTGACCCTGAGCCAGGAGCAGCCTGAACTCACTTTCCAATCCTGACTTTCCAATCCCCAGGGCCAGCAGCCAAAGGCAAGCAGGGGCCACACTTCTGCTCTTAGCTTTCCTGGGCGTTATCAAGACAAAATTAAACTGAAAGCACCATTCATCAGCATCATTTTCACACAGCTCTTTGCTTTGTCCACCTCCAGAGGGTGATGTGATGCCAGGCACAGCCCACGGTTCCGTGGTACAGCCAAGTCACCATCTGCTGATGGGGTGCAGCAACATTTCAAGGTTGCTGGGTTTGATTTAGTTTTGCAGAAGTTTTCTGCATCTGGGCCAAAATAGGAATATTTCAGGTTTCCTTGACTGACCAAGGGAGCCTTGTAGTTGAAAGCAAAAATGCTTCAAGGAGAGTTATAGAAGTGGGAGGATATTCAAACTTTCTGGCCTCATAGGATGAAAATAATAATTTCCTGCTGCTGGCAAGGAAATTGAAACCTTTCCTTGCTTACCCATGGAGCCATTCCCTGGCATCAGCAGTCTTAAAACTGCAAACTTTCCTCTTTTTTTTTTTTTTAGGAAAGGATAAAACACTTCAAAAGTCAAGAGAGCGACACCTGGTAGAATTTACCTGAGAAGGGAGCACTGCCCAGGTGGAACATGCAGCAGCAGAAGTGAACCACTGGCTTTAAAAGTGGCCAGAAGCAGCTGTTCCTCCCTGTGCCACCCTGCAGGAGCTGCAGAGATGTGGGGAGCAAACATCACACAGCTCCATGGGACCCAGCTCAAGGTTCTTAAACACCAGAGCCCTCCTCCCATGCCCAGCCTCACACCAGCCTGATTTCCATCTGGAAGACACCAGTACAACATTTGTCCTCTCTGACCTTACCTGAAGGAAGAGGTTGTTTGTTTTCCTTTTCTGAAATGGATAGAAATCAATAGAAGCAAAAGGAGCTTTTGGTTTTCCTTGAGGTGCTCCACATGCGAGCCATCACCCACCACCTGCCCCAGGAGTTTCCTGGCATGGGGAGGGGACAGGAGGACCTCAGGAAGGCACAGAGGAACTGGGATTTGTGTGGGATTCAGAGCCCTGGCAGCTGGTGCTGGTGCCTTTCAGTGCCCTCAAAAAACCAAGCACACACGGTGCAAAATGCAGCCCCTCTCTTGTCTCCACCCTCGTTTCCACCCCAGTCCAGCTGCTTGGGCTTCATCACACAGCCTGAGTGAAATACCAAGGTGTGGCAGACACTCAAAAAATCAACACATAGACAATGTGCCGTACAAAATTCTTGTCAGCTGCATGAGATACAATGCAAGAAGATAAATCTTCTTTCATCTCTTTCACTCTTAGATGTCTGTGAATAAATCTGAGCTACTGATGCCTGTGGGTGGCTCTGAGTGAAATATTCAATTCTCACTAATGGAAATATTTTGATTAACAACTTTATTTGCCTAGTGGCAAATACCACTTTTTTTTCCCCTTTCAAATCACAGACAAGTGTCATAAAAGATTTCATTTGCACATTAACAAGATATTTATAAAGTACTTGGTATTTGACTTCTCTCAGCAGGCAATTACAGATATGTTCTATTTTTTGAACAGTTTTGGTTAGGTTTTTTAATTAGTCTCAAGGTGGCTTCCAACACTCAAACACATCCCAGCGGATTCCCCATAAAACCACTTGTAATGATTAATTCCTCGTGCTTACAGCAGCACTTCTCAGGGCAGGCATTGCACAGCAGCCACCAAAAGGTCTGGTTTTCAAAACACACTGAAAACAAGGAAACAAGGCTGAGGCAGAGGCCAGCAGTGTTTATGTGCAGGGGGATTTACTTTCAAGTAAGTGTGGGTCCAGAAGAGGAGTGTGGTGTAAATGGTTTTAATCCAAGTGCTGCCTTTTGCCATGGATTTAGGGGAGGAAGTTCTTTCTCCCCCCTGTTATTCATTGCCCCAGTGGGTACAGGGCACCTCATCCTTGCTGGGGAACTCTCCTGGCAGGACCTGGGCAGTGGTGCTGGGAGCTCTGGGAGCTGCTCTCCTCTGGGCACACCAGGGCACATTCCTCCTTCTCCTTCCTCCTCCCCAGGACACTCCAGCTAAAAGCTGGGATTTGGACTAAAATGGAGAAGGCTGGTGCAGATGAAGAGCACTTTTGCTGGTGCTGCTGATGCCTTTGGATTTTAGCTTTTATACTTTTCACATATCTGTAATCCTGCAGTTCTTTAGTGTGTAACTCCAAACTCCACACACAGTGTGAGCTGCTGCTTTCCCATTTTGCTCAGACACAGCAATTCCTCTCCAGGCCTGGCAATCAAGGACACCTCACTGCCTCAGGCCTGAGAGATGGAAACAAAAGTGAGTTGGGGCAGCAAACTTGGGGTAAATGAGTTCATTCCCTGAAGCTGGAATTGGAAGATGAACCCCCAAAGTGCAAATGGACCAAACCGATAAAAGTGTGAAAACCCGTGACCCATTGTCCATTTTTGGGGAAATTTGTCTGCCCTAAATGTACCTGAAGGCCCTTCATTAAATGTAACTGCTTTTTATTCCCTTGATTTTGTCTGGCCTCTGGTTTTAGGTGGCCCAGGAAGGCATCAGAGCCCAGCTGTCAGGGACACTGAGCACACAGCAGCCCTGCCCACGCCAGGCAGCTCCTCTGCAGCCAGGGCACTTCAGGGGACACTGACAGCCCTGCCCTTAGTGCAGCCACCCCAGGAGCTCCCAGGCACCCCCAGTGTCCCCAGAGCAGGCAGTGTCACCTGAACTGCTTCGCTTTACACTTTATTTCACACTGCCTGACCTGTGTCTCTGTCCCACCCAGGTGAGCAGCATGCACAGGGAGCAGCGCATCCTGGTGATGGTGATGGTGGTGATGGTGATGATGATGGCGATGATGATGGTGATGGTGGTGATGGTGATGGTGGTGATGGTGATGATGATGGCGATGATGATGGTGATGGTGGTGTGCTTCCTCCTCTGCTGGCTGCCCTAGGCAGCTGTGACACTCATGGCCACCTTTGGGCAGCCTGGCCTCATCACCCCTGCAGCCAGCATCGTCCCAGCCATCCTTGCCAAGAGCAGCACCGTCTACAACCCCATCATCTATGTATTTCTGAAGAAACAGCTCAGTGAAATGCTCCCCTTCCTTCCTTCCTTTGGATTCCAAGAGGGAAAAAATAGCGAGGGGAGATAACGAGATCACCTGTGACATCGCTCAGATCCATGAGAGGGAAGCTCTGGAAAAGGGCTCCAAGGAGCAAATCGATTTGACAAATCTGTGGTTTTGGAAGCTGAACGACCAATTCCCCACATGTGCACACAGCAGATGATGGCTCCTTCCTTCCCATTGCACAGCTTGACAAAAAGAGAAGAAATCTGTGTTCTGGCAAGAGTGGAAGCACCAGAAAGTGTCTGAGGTGACTCAGATCCACGAGGGCTGGTGAGGATGTGAGCTCCTGCTGCCCCACGCCGAGCCCCAGCAGAGCACATTGCCCACAGTAACTCCTCCTCTTCACACCACCAGCTCTGCCCACCCTGATTTACTCTTTTAACCCCCCTCAAATCCTTCAGGCACTACTTGGTCCTGCTCTCCCCGTCTGAGAGCTGGTGGGAGCTGTGAGCAGTGAGGATCTGCCTGAAAGCACTGCCAGAGGGGCTGGAGCAGGGGACAGAGAATAAAAGTGATGAGCAGAAAGAACATCAGAGCTCTCCCAATCCCTCAGCCAGGTCCTGCTCCATCAGCCCACGTGCTCAGGCACATTTCATTGATCTTTGCATTGCTGGGATTACAGCAGGTGGATCATTGGTTTCTCTGAGTCCAGCAAAACCTCCACTTGAAATTATTTTTGGAACCTCTTAGGAAGCACAGACAGTAAATTGCTCACTCTCTCTTGAAAACAAATGATGATGGTAAAAGATTGATTTAAGTCTGTCTTAAATTAGCTGTGTTTTTACTGGGACATGAGAAATTGCCAGGGAGTGAAAGTTTGACACCATCCATCATCT
Source organism: Pseudopodoces humilis (assembly GCF_049639895.1). Taxonomy (NCBI): domain Eukaryota; kingdom Metazoa; phylum Chordata; class Aves; order Passeriformes; family Paridae; genus Pseudopodoces; species Pseudopodoces humilis. The sequence continues at coordinate 2,640,926 of NC_142210.1, read as the reverse complement.
CCACATCACCCATCAGCTCCACTCGCTGCCACAAACAGCTCAGGGGCTGCAGTCCCTTCTCATCAGGATTCCCAGACACCCTCCCTGGGACAGGAGCCCCTCTTTCCCTTCTCCTCTGTTAGTAACTTTGGAATAAACTCTCTCATGAAGCTGCCTGGGGCACTGGAGAGCTGTTGCCATCCCCTGGCAGGGGAGAAGCCCCAAGCACACCAACCCACGAAGGGCAACTCTGACTCGCTTCAAACACTTCCAGCCCTGCTTAAATCCAGAGAGGCAATTCAGAAATCACAGGCTGCAAAGAGCACTCCAAAACAACACAGACTGTGCAGAGGAGTTTTCTACAGACAATTCTAAATTAATCTTTTAAATAGCTTGCTGAGAGGCAGCAGCTAGACACAAATTAAACTGGGTTTATCCATGCCAGACTCCTGAAGTTCACCATAAACTTTTACTACTAGTGCTCCATGCAGGCATCATTTTGTTTGTGGAGGGTTTTTGGTGGTGTTTTTGGTTTGGGATTTTTCTTAAATTCCACTTGGTTTCCATTGCTCAGTTAGTATTTTAGCAGCAATCAGTGCTCAGGGTTCTCTACTCAGTGCAGAATAAGAAGTCAATAGTCTGGGTTTCTCTGCACTCAGGAGAAAGCCTCAGAGCAGAAGATGCTGCAGCCACCCAGAAGTGCCAGGCAGCTGAAAGCAGGAGGTGTTGGTCATGCAGAAAATCACATTCAACACCAACAGCACTCCTGAGGCTGTGGAGATCTATAGGAGATGCCTTGACAACTCACACAGCTGACATTGCCCTCTATTTCTGTGCTATTTCTAAAACATCTCTATGTCCAGGCACCCCCCCTACTTTGGTAAATGCTCAGAAATCTCTAATCAGGCTGGATAAAATCTGAGAACAGGCCAGCTAAAATAACATTCACATAGAGGAAATGCAGCCAGGCAAGGACTAGGTGAAGGTTAAACAGATGGAAGAGACTCTCAAGCTGTAACAGAAATTTACTGAGGATTAAACAGCTGCAGAAAGGCACCTGGGAAGAGCCACATGAGCTTGACCATGAGGGGATGGGGCAAAGCAAAATCTAGAAAACAGACAGTACTCCCCACGAGTTTTGAAGCTGCTTAATATTTCAGTGCTCAGTGGTGAGAGGCTGATGAAAAATTCACGATTATTACAAAGTAAGCTTTTTAATCCTGAGAAAATGCAATTTCTCATTGAAAAAAAAAGGAACCTGATGCAAAAATAGCATAAAACTTTTTAAAAGCCATTTTCCCCAGTAAGCAAGGCTGCTGATGGAAAACCAGCATGATTTTCACTTGGCTGTTGATAACAAGAGTTGTCAGAGCTTGCTGCCAGCAGCTGTGTTGTACAAAGAATTACCAGTGATGTTGTTTTGGACTCTTGAGTGTAGGGAGATCAGTTATCAGCCCCTGCAGCTTTGGGGAGGCCGTGCACACAATCCACACCACAGAAAATACCTATTTTTCCAGCAGTTTCCTTACCTTTGTGCTTAGCACATTCCCTCTGCTCTCAGATACACAGAATGTTTTGCCAAGCAAGTGAAAAAAATCCCTCCAGTTATGGATATTGAACCAACCCCTTCTGAGAACTTAAACCAAATTTTCATCTTTTCCCTGGTCAGACACAAACCAAAGCAGCCAGCATGTTTCATTGGTAATTCATTTAGTTCAATCCACACTTTTAGCAATGTGATCTCTCCATAACCTGACTGCAGGCCAGCACGAGGGACTGTCAGCTCCCCAAAATCTCTGTGCCACAGCAGTGTTTTCAGCAGGATCCTGCAGACCTGGAAGCAGGCTGGGGAGCTTTTAGTCCCTTCTATTCTCTGCATTGCCACAAAGTCAGTAATATTTGTAAATCAATAAAAACACAGGACAAAAAAAGTCTGTAACCTGTCCCAAAATTTTGTTTATGGCTCTCTCCCCTCTGTACTGCTCGTGCTGAGGTCAAGGTCTCTTGGCACATTGACATTTTTTTCTACAAAACATTTCAACCTCCAATACAAAATGTTATCACACCCAGGAACTCAGTTAACACCAGGAGATCAATACAAATCTGAACAGATTATGAAGAGCAATGCAGTTACAAAGTGGAGCTCTACTAAAATTTAAAGTGTGTGTATTGGTTATGTTTCAAACTTTAGAAATCGCAGCTGAAGCTTAGGAAAAAGAAGTGTTTTAGGGACTTTTTAATTATCAGCTTACAAAGTTACTGCACCAAAAAATAACTTCCTCTGAACACTCAGTGAAGAAGCAACTGTGAATGCACAGCACTCAGGTGGGTGAAGGCTCAGAAATCTCTGAGGAAACAAGAGTGACTCCAGTGATTGCAGCCCTTTCTGGAAGCGTGGGCATCAGGGCAGCTGTGGAGCCACAAGGGCCAGGCCAGGCAGGGAAGGTTTGAGCAGGGATGTGCAGAAACCCTGCAGAAACCCCAGTGAAACTGGGCAGGAGTGGGGACAGCGAGGTTCCACCCAGAGCAATCCCCATCACCCCATGGGGAAAGGGGGGAGCCTTCTGCAGGAGCTTCCTCCTGGACACCTTTGGGATGGAAGGGACAGGAGGCGTCTCCTGCAAACAGAAAAGCTTTGGGAAGCCTCAGAAGTGCAGCTGGAAGAAGAATTATAAACAAAGAAACAAACAGGGAACAACCTTCTCCCTCATTAGCTCTGAGCACAATCTCAGTGCTTTGACAATATTTTCATCCCAAATTGGAAGGAAAACATGAAATAGCACCATTCTGTGGAGAATTACTTTTCAAATCCCAAGCTACATGGAAATGCCTTCTTTCAGAGGCAAATCCACAGCCCTGCCAACACAGCTGTCCAAATCTTGTACCACAGTGCTTTAATTATCATAAATTAGCCTGCACAGGGGGCTGGGTGAGCCAGCACTCCGCATATCACTACCAGGGTACCTGTTCCAAAAGGATCTTTTTGATTTTTCAGATGATCAAAGCTGTCTCTTCCTTCCAGGGATGTGGGTTTATTTTTCCTTTGCAATGTTAACAAAAAGCTTCCTTGTAGTCACATTATTTCACAACCTATTTCTTTTTTTATCCCTAAACCACAATTGTACTAATAACCTAAATAACACCAAATGTTTTAAAATACACAAGCAGAAACAATGAACTGAGGCTTTCACTGAGGTTATGTTAGTGGATGAAATCAAAGCAATAGATGCACTTACTGCTAAGCAATACTAATCAATTATTTATTCCCAAGCACACATTTTTAAAGAGTAGTTTGTTATTTAGTTTGTTATTTTGAGATTAGAAAGCACGCCAGGAAATTTTCAGTTCATCTTTTCCCTTGATATTGTCTTGATCATTAAACTCCAGAATGAATTTCTACATTGATAATAATATTGCAGCTCTGTGACTGGTGGTTGTTGTATATGCAAGGATCTGTTCTGTCTTAAAGCATACAAATCTGGCCTTGGTAGGTGTCTTGGAGGTGTTCAATAGTTCATGGTTTGTGATAAAAATGTGTTTTTTCAACACAACTCGTTGGTTTCTGTTCCATTAACCCTGTAACCTGCTGCAAACACCACCTGAGAGCAGCTTGTAACTGCTCTGCTTGGAAAAATGCAGGATGTTGTAGCTGTAAATAAAAATATCCTGTGGTACCTCACCAGCCTTATCTCCTGAACAGCCCTCACACAATTCTCCAATTTGGCACCCAAGGGAAAGCAGCTGTCCCTGACTTGTGCTGCCCAGCAGTTCCTTTGGGATACTCTGCCCAATTTGCTGGATCCAGGTAATAGCAATTTTATGAAAAACATACAGAAAAGGCCATACACACACACACCAGCACAAGAAAAACAACACAGAAATCCCCAGATTTCAATTTACACTTCCAAAGTGAGAGCAAAATTTTCCTTGAAAAGGAGGTACAGCTCTGTACTTTCTGAGATTTGTGAGCAGCTTCTAATTTCATTTCAGCAGGTAGATTTGCTGTCTGCAATGGCTGTCAGTAAAAGAGATGATCATTTTGGAACCCTTTATCTGGATTTTTTTTAAACAAAGCACTGTGGCTGTGTGACCAGCAGTATCATGGGGTGTTCAGCAAGCAGTCAAGCCTTCCCTTACCTGCTTTTCAGCACCTTCAATACATGAAAAATTAGCTAAATGACCGAAACTCACCCCTAGCACCACTTTGCATCCTTCCTTTTGGGATAAGCAAAAGCTATTTGGCTTTGAGTGCAGGCATTTCACTGCATGCACACCCAGTCCCTGAGAACCCTCAGGATATCCCAAGAGAGATTCTGCAGAGTTTTCAGATGCAAATCCAAGAACTGGGTGTAGAGTCAAGCAAAACTGACAGCAGAAAGGGAATGAACATTAAACAGTTCCAAGCAGCCCCATTTCCTTCAGAGCTCTCCCTTTTTAGCATGGGGCAGGAGTAGCAAAGGAGTAACAAAGGAGTAACAAAGGAGTAACAAAGGAGTAACAAAGGAGTAACAAAGGAGTAGCAAAGGAGTAACAAAGGAGTAACAAAGCACTTGCACCACACTCCCAGGGAGGACGGAGCCTTGCAGTGGCCCTTGGGACACTTCAGATGTCACCTGCAGACCCCCTTGCAGTGGTTAGAGAAAAAACTTCCAAGAATTCTTTCCTTTCCTATCTGGATTGTGTTGGCCCTGCTCCAGGAGGAAACAGTGCCCAAGGAAAAGTCTCTTCAGGCAATGGGAGTTTTCTCACCAATGGAAGAGAGTTTCAAGCCCACGGTCTGAATCTTGATTTTAAGCAAATCAGTTCTCAGTCTCCCTCTGCCTCACCTTGAACTGAACATAAATACCAGCTTGGCTTTAAAAGGCCAGGTCCCAGACTAGAAGCAGAAAGAGCAGAAATCCTACAGGAGAAGGAGGAACGCCTGCTGGAGCTGCAAGGAATTCCAAAATCCCAAGGAAATTTGGGGTTACTGGCCATGTGCAAGAGGGGACAGCCAGCACTCATCCTGGAGTTACCCTGCAGAGTTTCTATCAGGTTTGTGGCCAGGACAACAACCAGCAAGGCAGGAAGCTGAGACACACGAGGGAGAACTAAACTTAGTGTGATTAACATTCACTGCAGTTGCTATAGTGACTGATTTAATTTCTCTTCTGCATGGGCTAGATGGCTTTTTTCTCCCCTAAGCCTTAGAGAATATTGCCCAAAGAATTGGTGCTCCTAGGTCACACTGCTGACAACTGAAATAACATCCAGCCCCCAGAAAATGTTTTCATGTTTATTGGGTTTTCCCAAACTATAAGCAACAGAGGAACAAATCCCAGCAGAATGACACCAGCACTTCAAGCAGCCCATAAAGGATTGTGCAACACTTTTTGGCAGCCCAAATAGAAAGAATATACCAGGTAGCCCCTTTCCTCTTCCTGACTCTTGATTTTCTTGTTTTCACTGAACACCAGCAAGTCCTGCTGGTAGGGCCACTTGAACTTGCAGTCCCTGAACAACTTTTGCAGAGCACCTTGCATTTCTGTTTTCTGGCAGAAAGCCTTTCTGCAGCTTCTCGTAGCAGCAGAGAGGAGGCAGCACCCAATTCTCCAGCTCTACATCATCACACATGTGCTTGCATGTGATTTTACTTTAGAATATGTTACTAGCTTTACTCTGCCAGAAGGCTGGAAGGCAACACTCAGCTGAGTGTGAACCCCATCTCTTGCAAAAATTGTAAGTTATCAGTTGTGATTTAAAGATAAAAGAAATGTTTTAGCAGCAGTGTTGGGGCTGCCAGTGAAATCTGTCGCTGAGGTGATGGAGACTGAGAGCTTTTCCAGGTCTTTCCACGAGATTTTCCAATTAGAAGCAGAGCAGGGAGTGTCTTCCAGGCAGGTCTTAATTACAGTGGTGGCATTAATTGTAACATCACAATGTTTGCTCCTCAGCAGAGAGAGAGGCTGTTTCCAATGAGGGAAAAAGGAATGATGAGGCAATTTTCCACCATCAAATTCCTTTACTTAAAAGCTGCTTCTGCTTGGGAGAGAAGAACCACCCTGGAGAGAAGTGGGGCCCTGGACCTGCCTACACAGGGACACAGGGGAAATCCATCAGAGTTAACTTAGGGGTGTGGATTTAAAGTTAATTGGTTGATCTGCATTAAGTTGCTTTGATTCCGAGTTAGTGGTCCTTGCTCTATCTTCAGATATAATTAATCTGAAGTACCTGATGGTAAAGCAACACTATTTGAAATCCAAGTCCACAGGAGGGTTTAACCAATTTAAACAATCTGGTTTTTTTAAAAAATGTTAATTCAGGTCAACTTTGCACATTCTCTCACAGCCAGAAGTCCTCCAAAGGGCAGACACTGGGATGTCAGCAGAGTCAGTCCCTGCTAATGCCATGATCCCATCCACTCTTTACCTGCCAGATGCACCACAGCTCCAGACATGTTGAAGACTGTCCAAAGGCACAAAAACCTCCTGTCACCCCTTTCCCATGCTCCCCACGAGGTGACCTCAGCAGAGGCAGGGCTGTAGCAGCATCAGGATTGCTGTGAGCAGAGAGCTCCATCCCACAGCTCTGGGCACGACACATCCCACCCCAACACCATCCCTGCCTGGGCAGCCCCAGGCACTGGGATACCCCAGTCACAAGGGTTTTTATCAGGTACTCATGCCTTAGGATTTTAGCTTTTATATTTTTCAAATCCTGCACTGCATCAATGTGTAACGCCAGATTCCAAACAGAGGGTCAGATACTGTCTTCACACTTTGGTCAGATAAAACAATTCCTCTGGGCCTGGAAGCCAAGGACACCCCACAGCCTCAGGCCCTGAAAGAATAAACAAAAGTGAATTGGGGGAACAAACTGGGGGTAAATGACTTCATTAGCTGCAGCTGTAATTGGAGCATTAACCCCTGAGATGGAAATGGACCAAACTTGTAATTGTCTGAGAAACTTGTGACCATCTTCCAGCTTGGGTGCAGCCTCTGGGAGGTTTCTGACTGCCCAAGGTGTGCCTGTTGAAGGCCTTCAATAAACACCCACTGTATTCTCTTAACTCTGTCCAGCCTCTGTTCTAGGGAGCCACCCCAAGGCATCAGCACCACCACTAATTTGTGGATGGCCACAAGGCAGTGTGATCTGTGGTCCAGCTGCACACCTGCAGCACTCTCAGCCACAGCTATAATCAAAGATGGAAATGAAGCCAAAGGCCTTAACAAGCTCACAGAAGGTCTCTTGCTGCTACATCCCAGTGGCAGCACCTTTGCCATGCCACGTGTGGTGCTGCTAACAGAACACATTTCTCATTGCTTCATAGCCAGCCTCACACATCACAGAAATATTCATCAAATAACTCAAAGCCTGCTGCTCACACCTAATGAATCCTTGCCCAGTACCTCCCATGGATGAGATTTAAAAGCTTGGAGTGGTTTTTGAAGGCAAAGATGCTGAAAAGAGTTCCACTGGTGAGGGTTCATGCAAATGTCACCTGAATGATCTAATTCTAGTAAAAATGCACTAAGTGCCAGCCACAAACACTTCCAGCAGAAGTTGCTGTGATCCAAGAAGAAAAACATCCTCTCAAAGGGGACACGGAGGAATGAATAGAGAGGATCCTATCCCACTTGCTCTCAATTAGCAACTGACAGCCCAAAGTGATGAACAATGGAGAAGGAATTTCAGCATCTATTTAAAGAAGGAGGGAAAACAAAAGAAGATGATTAAAGTCAAAGTGCACACAACCCTATTCTAGCACAAGAACTGGAAACAGATTTACACAAGCATTTATAAATATGACCAATTACCTGCATTTGCTTTGTTGAATTGCCTGGGTTTAACAATTCAAATTGGAATCAAATTGGAATTTGAGGAAACACAGGGAAAAGATCCTGTCTTATCCATCTACATAACCCAAATACAGTCAATAATTTGAGGTATTACTGCACAGTGCCTTCCATAACAACCTCAGAGAGGACTGTCTATGTCTTTATTTCTGCCCATTGATGCTTGATCCTCACTACAGAGGGGTTTGCTTTCAGAAAGAAACCTCTACACGTGCACTACTGAGCAGAAGAGGGATTTAACTCTCCCCTTAAGCTCCAAAACAATCAATCCAGTCAGGCTGCAAGTCTTTCAGGTAGGAAACTACTGCATACTGAGTCAGTCAGGTGCAAAAAACTGCCTTCAAAATAAGTTGTCCTCGGTGAGGATGTGTGTGGTCTCCTAACTTTTTAGGAGCACAGCACCTGGAGAGGATCCTCTCTCAGCAGCCTAGGTTTGAAAAGGTACAGATTTTGGGGAACTGGAGTCTCTTTGGGCCCAGCCCCACACACATCCATTCAGATACAATCCTTTATTTGGACTCTTGTGAGCAGTTCCCTCAGCATCAGTGTGGTCATCCCGAGCTGGGAAGCTGTGTGAAGGATTCAGTGAGCTGTGCCCTGGAGACTTGGCTCCCTGGCCAGTGTCCCTGAGTGAAGTTCTCAGGCTTGATGGACAGAAAAAGTCCCTCTGGGCCTTTGAAGACCCAACCAGTCTATAAACAGCCCATGAGAAACATTTTACAAGTTTAAAATTAGCATGAAAAAACATTGAGATCCCAAGCATCTTAGCAGAAATCAAAAAAAGCTCTTTGAGGGGAGAACTGAGAGTGACCCCTGTACGTGCAATAAATGGAGAGCCCTTTCTGCAGTGGGGATCTGCTCCTCCAGCAGGGATCTGCTCCTCCAGCAGGGATCTGCTCCCCCAGAGGGGATCTGCTCCTCCAGCAGGGATCTGCTCCTCCAGAGGGGATCTGCTCCTCCAGAAGGGATCTGCTCCTCCAGCAGGGATCTGCTCCTCCAGAGGGGATCTGCTCCCCCAGAAGGGATCTGCTCCTCCAGCAGGGATCTGCTCCCCCAGAGGGATCTGCTCCCCCAGAAGGGATCTGCTCCTCCAGAAGAGATCTGCTCCCCCAGAAGGGATCTGCTCCTCCAGCAGGGATCTGCTCCTCCAGAAGAGATCTGCTCCCCCAGAAGGGATCTGCTCCTCCAGCAGGGATCTGCTCCCCCAGAGGGGATCTGCTCCCCCAGAGGGATCTGCTCCTCCAGCAGGGATCTGCTCCTCCAGAGGGATCTGCTCCTCCAGCAGGGATCTGCTCCTCCAGAGGGGATCTGCTCCCCTAGAATGGATCTGCTCCTTCAGAGGGGATCTGCTCCCCCAGCAGACCCTGCCAGAGCCCCACAATCACCAGCACACCATGCTGGGGACAGCTGGGGACAGGACATGCCAAGGACTGAGTGATCCCTGGGATCCAGGGAACAGCAGGCAGTCTCCAGTCACACCAGGGTTTTGCACTGCTAAACCCCAACATCAGTTATGGTTGCAATCCTGAAAGATGAAATAATTCCTTACAACTGAGATACAAATAAGGGAGAGGAAAACGAAAGAAAAAACGGAGATGAGCAGCTTATAAATATGGTAAATAACAAAAATGTTCCCTTCAATCCAAAATCATGGTGATAGGATAAAAATATGTTTATGGAATAAAGGGAGATTGGTAAGCAGCAGAAAGAGCTTCATTCAATCTTAATTCTACATGTTGGGGGTTTTAATATAATTTAATTAAATAATTTAATATAATTTAATATAATTAAATATAATTTAATATAATTAAATATACCCCCCCCACCACCACTTTGCATTAAAAACCAGACAATGACACAATAGTAAATCAATGAGAATAAGATTAATCAGACAGGCTTTCCAGTGCTAAAACATCTTCAGCTGAGTCAGAAACTGCTGATGGAACCAGGAATCCTGCTTTGGGCTGGTTTGGGCTGTCAGGGCTCAGTGACATCAAGAGAGGCACTTGTTTCACCAGCTGTCCCACGCTCGTCACTGCACATTTCCAAGGCCCACTCAGCAGGAAATGCCTCCCTGCTCCTGAATTTTCCATCTGACACCAAACAGAGGAGAGATTCACCCCAAACTGCATCAGAAAGTTGCTCAATTAACCTGGGAGGTCGACAGGCACGTCTGACAAACAGGGATCTGCGTTTCCAAGAAGAGAGAGGGCATGTGGCCTCTTTAGGGAGTCACCCCAGGACAGCATGTTTATTTTAGCTGCACTTCTCTGAATTTGCTTTCAGATAAGAATAAGATAATTAAGACAAGGGGGACAGAGGAAATCCATCCAGACCTACTGGAAATGACCAGGCAAGTGAGGGGGTTACAGAAATGAATGTGCTCGGCCAGGCTCTGCTTCTCTTGAGCGGAGCAACCCAAGGCAGGAACCCAAAAGCCCCAGCTCGGAGTCCTGGCCTGCCCCATCTGGCAGTGGGGTTTATTTACAGGAGGTTTATTTACAGAATAACTGTCAGCTCCAGGCAGGTGACACTGCAGCTTCCCAAACACCTGGCTCTTGAGGAGCAGCTCCCCAGGTCAGGGGCAGTTGTGCCTTTGGGGGATGTGCAGCCATGGGATGCCCTCCATGCACTTCAGGTGACCCCAAAGGGATTTTAGCTTATGCCTTTTCACTGATAACCCAAATGCACAGCAGGTTCTCATGCTGATCCCTCCAGATATCGACTTACTGATCATGACAGGGCTCTGTCTTGGCAGAGAATCCCAAAGGAAAAAAAGCCATTTCCCACATTTCAGGCTGATGATTTCCCTGCAGGCTTCCTCAGGATGACTGGCTCTGACTCCCCTCTGTTCCAACAGGGATTCTCACCAGTCAGTCCAAACTTTGGGCTACAGAAACTGCAGATTTCATTCTGGTGGAAACTAAATTTAAAAAAGCTATCAGCTTTTTAGTAATTTCCCACCACCTATATCTCTTAAGAATGCTTTAAACAGCTTTTTCTATTTTGAATAGCAAACAGCCAAGCATTTTTTCCAAAACCAGAAGAGTGATCTTAAGCTACCCAGTTAAACAAACCCTTGTTTTGTGAGTTGCTGTTGGTCTGCAAATTGGAGCTGTGAGATGCCTTCAGCAATCCACATCCTGTCCTGAACAGTGTGGCAGGGAGAAAGGATTTAAAACCTTGTGCCCCAAGAGTCAGGAAGAGAAGGTGAGGGGGAGAAGCCCTGGGGAGCTGCCCTGCACTGGGGGCTTTTCCCACTTGCACACTGTAATAAATCAGTCATCACACTCCCCCTATTGCCTTCCCAAACATTCAGCCTGTTCCAATGCACCTCTGACGAAGCTGAGCCCCAGGGATACACCTCAGACGTGTTACTTCTTCCCTTCGGCAAATTTCAGCTTAAGGCTGGTGCATTGCTCAGTGCTGCTCGTCCCAGCAAAGAGCAATACTGGATAAATTAATGTGTAATTGGAAGAGTGACTCAGAGCATTCAGTCTCAGGAGGATAAATATTAATAACTTTGGCTTCCAGGAAATATGTTCAGAAAATTATAATTACAAAAAAAAAAAACAAAAAGGTGCAAGAGGGGAAAAGCCACATGCACATATTTAAATGGTTGAGATAGAAAGGTATAATTTTTTCCCAATTTATTGAAAACAGGGACGTGATTCTCCTGACCCTGTACAACAGAGTACCTGCCATGGAGGAGGGAACTCTCCTGCCCTGAGAACAGCTGGAATCACTGCCCCTGCTGCCCCAGCAGCTGCCCTGTCCCCCTGCCCAGGGGCAGCAGAGAAGGGCCAGGGGGAACAAGAGGCAGCACATTCCCAGCTGTTCTCCCTTCTCCTTTGCCAGGCCCCAAAAGAACATGGAAGAATCCATCAGGTGTTATTTTCCCCACCATCCATGGTCCAGCTCACCCACCAGCACAACCCCAGCCCTTGGCTGACCCCACGTACCTCAAGGTGTTCAGGGACAGGAGCCCTTCAGAATTTGAACAGGGATAGGAAATTCCCCAGACATGGACAATTGCTGTTCTGAGGTGATGCTAAACTGCTTCACGTGAGAAATCTATCAGGCTCCAGGTATTTTTCCTCGAACAATTCAAGTTGAAATACTCATTTAAAATACTCAGTTCCTTAGATCTGTCACGAGACCATTGCAATTGTGCAAGTTTTTGTAACACGTACCAAAGGCTGTTTTAATTTAAGTGTGCACTTTACTGTGGACAGAATCTACTGCAGCTGGAGGGAGGAGGTTGTGATTTTATCCCATTTGATATATTCAGGCATATATTTTTTTTTCTGATTTTTTTTATTCCAGCCAGGTCTCTAAAAGAATCAGATCACCAGTCTTGAGAGAGAAACTGAGGAATAGCTGTGGCAGCAGACAGTAGAAAGCTAGGTTTAGGCTACCTAGTGCCTTTAACAACCTCAAATACTACAAAACTAAACAACCAAAGAGTGGCGGTGAAGGCACTGACCAACCTATGGCACCGTGAATGGACTGGAATGGACCTTGGGAACTCAGTGAAGGCAGGCAAAATTCATTAAACAGCAGCTGAATTAAACTAATTTGCATTTACACAGGGCTTTTAGCTGAAATGTGAAGATCCCCACATCAATCCTTGCATCAATCACCCAAAGGGAGATGCTCCAGGCTCTGCACCAGGCAAGGACTTGTTCCCGTTTGCAAATGCAAAGTTGCTGCAGCATTGCAGGATTTCTTACGGGTGCCTGTGGATTTGCTTCAGTAAAGGAGCTTAAAATATTAATAATGAGGCAAAATCCCATTGACTCAGGACACTCCTGATTGCAAAGTGTGAAGGTGTGTGATAGGTACTTTGCCTGTTGGATATCTTGCTGATGGGTTTTCTGGTTTTTTTTTTTTTTATTAAATAGAATTTCCTGAAACTGATTTCACCCAAAATGCCATTTCCTGGTTACTTTCCCTAATGATTACTAAGCTTTTGTTATTGTTTGGCCATGAACAAGTGCCAAGTACTGCTCTTGGTAGAATAATCACTTTCTGACTTCAAAGGAAGAGCTGTTTTTAAGAGCTGTGTTCTTGGAAATGCTGCACTTATCTCTGCCAGATCTTTATGAATCCAAGCAAAAGGTACATTAGCAAATAAACAGAGAGCAAATTTTTAACTTGACCAGGTCAGACAGATGGCACCACGTGTTTTCATAAGCACTGCAATTCTCAGGTTTGCACTGAGCAGTCACTGGAGGCTCAGCCCTGCTTGAAAGTAAAATATAAAGTGTTTCTGGCATTTACTGATCCATAGAAGAGCTTTGAAGTGCAACTTCATCACAGCTGAAAACCTCATGCAAGATACCCAGGTGTTTCCAAGGGCTTTGGGGAGTTTGGAGGGATTAAGCTAAGATTTGCAGTACAGGGATTTTGTAACAAAACACTTGGCACAAAAGCAGCTGTGCCCACCTCCACATGGTTTGTACCAGAGATGCAAAAAATCTGTCCTTTGAGTGTCCTTGTGCTGAAAGCAGCGTGGTGCACAGCTCCCACACACTGTACAATACTGACATCTCCTCCTTCGTGCTGTGAAATTCCTGCATGGCTGCATCCCTCTCCTCACCTTCAATGAGCGTCTTGCTGCATTACACCCTCAGCTTGAGCTGCTTCAGCAAACCACAGGGCTGAACTTTTCTGTATTTATTGTTTTTTCTCTAAGCAGCTCCCCTGTAAGAACCATTCCCCCCAACACACACAGTGACAGCTGGCCACAATGTGGAATTTAAGTGTGCTGACAAATTCCACTTTGCAAAATACAAAGCATGACTTCAGGTGATAGGATAGCTCAGCTGCTTTTAATCTGTGTGTCAGCTTTTGCAAAGATGCTTTACTGCTTACATTGGCAGATTAGTGAATAAAAGCTTCCCTATAATGCTGAGGCTGTTGAAATATCAAGCACAGCTCTAGAGAAACCATCTGCTCCCAAGAATGGCTGGGCAGAGAACAGGGGTGGGATCAGAGCACAGGTACACACACAGCTCTCAGAAAGGAGAAACCCACACCCATCACTGTCCCTTGCCAGCCCCTTGGAGGCTTTCTGGGGCAGGGCAAGGTGCAGTGGGGGGACACAGCGTGGCCAGTGACACGCCTGGGGTGACAGGGCTGGACAGAAAGGGGGGGAGCAGGGGGCAACAGAAGCTTTGTTTTAATATTAATAGTTATTCAATAGAATTGAGAATTAACTCAGCTTAGAACTATTTTCTGCACTGTTCATTTTATAGAAAGCAGTGGTAAAAATAGCTTTCTTGACACACCACTTCCTCGTTTGCACATACCACCAGGGCCACTTATTTGTTATATTTTCCATTCTCTGCCACATATAACAATGCTGCACTATAGCACCATCATGATATTTCTTTATTGACTAAAAGGGTAAAGTTAAACCAGAGTAAATCAGGATTCCCTCAGGGCACAGGTTTGGGTGTCTACAGGCAGGAAGGCATCAGGAGGCCAGGGACAGGCATGCAGAGCTGGATGAAACCTTCACCATGAAACCTGGAGCAGCACAGCCTCACCAAAGCCCAGCTTCCAGCCCCTGGTGTCCCTACATACCCCAGACCCACTCACACTCACTTATTCTGCCTTTGCTTTACACAAATCAAGAACTGAGGTCTGGAGAGACCTTCCTTCCTTGCGGGACACAGCCAGGGAGGAGATGGTTCAAAAGTCAATCCAGTAATGATGGTGTGGGCTCAGTTTATGAGAAGAGACCCATTTTATGGCTGGTTTTTTGCATGCCTTACCAGCACAGGCAATCAGATGGTGGAATGCAGCAGCCCCTGCCAGCTACAGCGGTGTCACCTCCACCTGCTGGTAGAATGACCAGAGCAGGGGGCACTGTGCCCACCCTGGGCACCCTGCACACGAGCTCAGCACAGAAGCTCTGCTGGGAGGTGAGCTCAAAGACAGCTCTCTCAGAAAGCTCAGAGCTGATAGAGCAAGGCTGCAGAGGTTTGGAGGTGATGGGGCATTTCCAGCACTCCACACACCTGGCACCTCTGGAGCCCAGCTGGACACACGGAGCTCAGGCTGCTGCCAGGATACACAACTTACCCACACAATTACCTCGTGCCAAAGCCAAATCCCCATCTCATTGTCCCAGGCACTCACCAATCTCCCTACACAAACAAGGGCTAGAACTGGAAGCAGGAAAGGAAAACAAATATCAGAGAGAAATATGCAAGGGACTGCATATCTTATTTATGCAAATTAGAACTCTTATTAAAAATAAGAAAAGGGTTTATCTAACCTGTGGGTCACAATTTGGCCAGACTCAAATTATCTGCCATGACAGTTCAACATGTCAACTTAATCAACAGGATTAAGTTGCTTCTTGTCAAAACTGCTTTGAGCATCTCAGTTCTAACAAAACAATTTTTCCTTGTTGTTTCCCTTAAATTCTTTGGCTTCAGTCCCACTTCACACATCCTGTACAAACAGCCTAAAACCAGCACTTGGGACAAGACAGCACCTTCCAAATTCCCTATAAAACTCTGTTCCCCTAGCAAGAAACTTGCACTTCGCTCAGCCTTCTTCCTAAATTCCAGTGCAAATGCCCCCTCCCACATATTTACTTAAGAAATGTGTGCCTTTAATGTATCTTTGGTAAAGCAAGTAGGATAATGTCTGTGAAGATATCCAAGGAAAAAATAGGCAGCTGAGAGGGGAGACAGATTCTCAGTTCATGAAAATTATTTATACCTTCCTTGATTGTAGGATAATACTTCAGTGACTTATCCCACTTAAAGATCAGCTTCTGTTTTTTTGGAAGAATTTTACATGGTAACACATCTATTTGGCATTTCTGAATGGGTGTGGAACACTCAGCTGAGCAGGACAAAACTAAGGAAGTTCCCCCTCCATATACTTGTTAAAATTAGTGTTTATGTAACACTTCAGGCACCATAAATAACATTGATTTTGTAATATACAACCTACACACTGAGCATGCAATTCAGTTTTCCTATTTTTATGCTGCTGAATATACCAGAAATTCACTTTTAATGAAATACAGCCTAGATTCACACTTATTAGTGATTTTTATTTTGTTTTGGGAAAGGAGTGCTACAAATGCTGGTACCACTTCCACCACCCAGAGTTCTGCATTCCATTTGTCTTTAACTATCAGAGAAAGACTCAGCTATTCCCCATTTTGACAAGTTATGTTTATAGACCTGAAACAGCCCAGGGCAGTTCAGCATCACCAGAGTGGTGAGAGATAAACACCCCTGAGGGCTCTGTGTGAACTCCAAGGGGCTGGAACAGGTGATGACACACAGCTGAGTGTCTGGAGCAGGATTAGCAAATGTTTGGCTGATTTAATCCCCTTGTTACCAGGATCTTTTGTATGTCAGGGTGCTGGCCCATGGAATCACCTCGTTGTTGTTTTTGTAAAGGATGACAGGGCCAGGCAGGAAAAACACTGCAAGGTATTTGCAGGAATAGAAATAAAGACATTCCAAGTTGGTTTTGTTCCCACAGACACAGCTTTCCATGCACACTGACATCCAAAACCAGCAGCACACTCAGACCTGGATGGAGACAGTAAGCCAAGCTCACTGGGGTTTGGGAAGTGTCTGTTTCTGCTCCGAGAGATCCAACTTCTGCCAGAAATCACTCACTCCAAACCAAACCATTTTCAGTCCACTCCCTCTGCTCCTGCCCTTCTCTGGCTTTAAGAGACTTATTTGGAACAAATTGCACTAAACAAACACTTTTCCAAACCATCTCTCACACCTGATTTTCCCTGCTCATCTTCCATTCTGCTTTTGGAAACAACCATGTATCTTCCTAAAACATATCTTAAAATGAGGATTTTTTTATTTTTTCAAATATTCACTGCTTAAATTTTCTCCCTAAATTAGTCTTCTTCACTGAACACAAGTTAGTGGTAGAGCACTAAGCTTGAAGTCCACCTGGCTGTCAAAAGATGCAATTCAAATGAACTGTTCCCTTTATCCCACATGAAGCTACAAGCTAACTGCAGCCAAATGAACACACGGATGCAAACTCCTACAAAACTTGAACCTCTGCAGAGGTGACATCCTGGAGGATAAGGAGCAGCAAGGAGCCACCTACCTACAGAGGGATTTCACAGGACTTGGGTGAAAGGTGAGGTTCCAAGGCTGGCCCCTGGAAGGGCTCTTTCCCCTCTCAGTGGAGACACCGTGAGCAGGCTACATTTGCAACCCTCTAGAACAATCCCCTGGAAGAAGCCTTGCACACAAACAGCACACAAGTTGTGCATGACATGATCTGGGCATTATCAGTCCCAAGAGACACCAGATCCCTCCAATCTTCCTCTCTACTGAAGCCATTTTCCATACCTTTCCCAAGACAAGGCTGTTAGGCACCTCACTGAGTTTAGGTCAAAAAGAGAAGCAGCTGTTTGCTTAGAGCTCAGAGAGACAATTTCACCTTCATCTGCACTTCCAACACCAAGCAAGAAACAAGCAAGTCTTCCTCCTTACAAGTTCTGTCTTCACAAAAGGAGTCCTGATCGGTAGCTCCTGGAGTGAGGCACACAGCCAGCTGGGGCTCAGCTTGCTCCCAGCATTTCCCAGGGAGCCCACGAGCTGCAGGTGATCCCACAATCCCCAACTTTCACCTCTTAGAAATGCACAGGGATAGAAACTAAGGTATGGATAGCCATGCACACCAATTATCTGCTCCAAATGAAGTCTTCTATACTGTGCCTTGTATCATCACCTGATGCAAGTGCTGCAGTTTCCCTGCCAGGTTGATACAATTCACAAATGAAATCAAACACCCACAGCTCTGGGCAAGAGTGTCAGACTTCACAGAGCAGAGGAGGATGAGCCATCCTGCCTGTACCCACACCTTCAGCTGTGTGCATGCACAGAAACAAGGGCTGGGGCAGCTTGTGTTTCTTTTCAGGGGATGCCAGCATGTATCTTTTAACCATCACTGTGGATTTACTGGTGTGTCGTCAGATCTAGTTCCCACTCACCCACTCCATTCTTCTTAGGGCACCTAGGATGGGTGTGTTGACTCAGGTGCATATAGTTTGAATTTCTGGGACTTTTTCCCTCTTCTTTAGTGAAAGCAAACCACAAAAACCCACAGGCAGTTTTGTCAGCCTGGACAATGAAAAATCTTTAATGACAACGAAGTCCAGTGTTCCCCTGCCAGTAACACACTGTCATTCCTTCTACATCATCCAAACTCATCCTTGTTCAACCATGAACTGCTGACAGTGGCAATTACCTCCTCTGGGCTCTGGTCTGACCAGAGAACCTCTTCCCACCCATGTCCATGGCTCTCTAAAAATGCAAAGCCAAAGAGGGGTAAAACCAGGCTCCAGCTGGAAATATTTTCTAGCTTTCCCATATAACTACAGAGCATCCTTCCCAGTATTTAGTCCTGCAGTGGGTAACTGGAAAAGGCAGTGTTGCCCCTTTCTACATGGACAGAAAGCTGCTCACTCTGGAAATGGTGAAGACTGCAGGAGGACAAGACTTTGGTTACAATCTAGCTATTACTGCCCACTTACACCTGGCTCTTCTAAATACCAGATTTGTCATCACTTGTACCTTATATTAGATTTCGACATAGGCAGAGAAAAAAAGGAAAAAGGGTTACCACTAGCTTATTTTAAGCTCTGTCATAAATCCTGTAAAACTCTGTTTAGACTGTAAATGAATCACATGTTGGATGTAGCTGTTAGCATAACATTTGAAATTCCATGCTCAGTGCAAGACTATTGCCACTAAGTAACTGAGGGTTCTGAGAGATCTGGGGAATCTGTTTGACATTTTGTCTCCTTGTAGGAGCCATGCAGGGAGCAGGCGGGTTTGGGACCCCAGGTGAGCAGCAGGCAGCCTGTGCTGGCTCCCCAGAAGCCACATCCCATCCACCCATAACACAGCCCAAGCCAGGGAGGGTGGCAGCGTCTCCACAGTGGGGGAGTTGGTGGGAAATAATGTTCTGAGAATTAACACATGAAACAGTCTAGGAAAAAAGTCAGAAGCTATTTGAATCTCAACTAAATACACAGTAAAAGAAGACAAATTGCTGTGGCAGATACCTCCTCCTCCTCCTGATCCAAGGAACAGAGGTAAGGCTGTCAGAACCCAAGGGTAGAGATGGGGAGAGGATTATTGTGGCTGTCTCCCAAGCAACCCCTCATGGCGTTTCCCCTGTAAGCTCCCTCCTCCCCGGCAGGAATTCCCGAAAAGGAATGCTTTCCAAGCTGCATTCCTGGCCTAGTGGAATGAGCAGTGGTGCAAGGACCTGGACCTTTTTACCTGTATGTAACTAGTAAACACTGACAGATCCAATCCATCCCAAGAGATGGATGTGCTGAAAGGCAGCCCCTGTGCTGGAGGAGCAGCAGGGCAGGAGCTGAGGGCTCCCTGGAACAAGCAGGGACCAGCTGTGCCAGCAGTGGTGCAAGGCTGCTACAAAGCCCCAGGGCCATGGGGACAAGACATTTACCATTCACCAAAGCCAGGCCGGTGACTCCACAGGATTTATTCAAAACAGGAGAAAGATTTCTTCCCAGACCTCATGGAACACACGAGTACAGAAGACAGGAAAGGTGTTCTCACCAACACACTGAGATTGCAGAGCTACCCCTCCCAGCATGCTGCCACAGGAGCCCCTGGAGCAGGAAGATGCTGCCCTTCCCAGCTCTGCCTGTGCTTCAGCCCGAGAAGCAGAGCATGCTCTCCCTCCCCACCACTCGCGAAGCATGGAATTGGCAAACCTGCTCGCCCCACCTATGCAGAAAAGCACACAGCAGGTGAGAGATCCCCTCTGTTGGCCTGCAGAGGGCTGGAACTCATCTAGCAGCAACTCTGTGATGTTTGTGTTAATGGGTATAGCAAATAATTCATCAACAATTGCAAAGGTAGAGCAGCAGAGAGCTGGAAAAAGGCACCAACTTCCAGTGAGTTCTCCCGTTTGTGCCTTGGAGCACCTTCCCCAAAACCTTCCTGATAAGGATTCTTCTGCACTGGAAAAGGAAATTATTACTAAAATTTTTAAATTATAAAAAAAAAAGTAAAAATATTAGAAAGTCTTGCAAGATTCACTGAATTATGAAATCCTTTCCTCTTCCTTTGCCAAAAATGTCACCTGAGTGGTTTCAGAAGTCTTACAATTTGGAAGGAAGTTCACAGACTGTTTATAAAATCAAATATTTTGGACTAGAAGTTTAGCTTATTATTACACAGCTTGACAGCATTTCCATAAATTAGCCCTACTCTGAAGAGCTCCTGACTATGGGAACAAATTCTAAATGTTTTTCATGTTTCCCAGTGGCCCAGGTTTTTGGCTGTCACAATGCCTTTGAAGCAAACCAAACTGTGTTCATTGTATGATCCTGACTTGTGCAATCTCTGCTTAGAAAGCCTCTCCTGTGCCTCCCCTACACCATCACTGGCTGAGATGAAGCCAGAGGTATCCACGTGCTGCGAGAGCCTGGCTCCACTGGAGTCCATTTATTGCAGCCAGGTGGCTGTACCACAGTGAGCCTTACAGCTCAGAGCTGGTCAACAAAGTCCTAAGAGCAAGCCTTGCTCACGGAAGAGCTGTCAAAACACACCAGTGCTTAGACCTAACAAATCTGACAACCCTGATTAAAAAAGTGCTTTGAAAGTCGAGGAAAACTGAACACAGTAAAACCAATCTAGCAATGCACTTTTTGGAAGCCAGGCAGGGTGACTTTGCCGTGAGTGTAGATGTC
Source organism: Pseudopodoces humilis (assembly GCF_049639895.1). Lineage (NCBI taxonomy): Eukaryota > Metazoa > Chordata > Aves > Passeriformes > Paridae > Pseudopodoces > Pseudopodoces humilis. Next base: position 2,620,364 of record NC_142210.1, on the reverse strand, counting down.
CTCATCTGTGCCCTGGTTCATGTGCTTCACCAAGTTCTTCTCAAACAGGAGGGGGTGGTAAGCTCCCATGGTGCAGGCGTGGTCGTGGAACTTCTGGTAATAGTGGCAAATGTCCGTCTGCCGCTTGGAAGGGAGAAATTCGTACACGTCCACTTGGTCACACAGCGTCATCATGAGCACGATGCCTGGGGAGGGACAGAGAGCAGACACCCCCATGTCACACCAGAGACAGGATTAAACATTCCAGAGGGATAGGCAGACAGCAAGGAGCAGGCAGCTTCAAGGGGGTTTCCTTTATTAACATTCAGAGCAGAGGGGCAGAAAACAAGTCTGGCCAGACTGGGCTCTTTTCTGAAGCCCTCCCTTGCCAAGTGCATGATCAATGTGATTTCAGCAGGTTGTTTACACTGACAGCCATGCCAAAAGGACAATTTTTAAGAGTGCTACCATTAGCTGTGATCTTCATGGAAACTTGGGTGGCTACCAAGCATGCACTGCAATGAGCTGATCCAAACAGCCCGTCCCAAACCTGCCTGGATAAGCAGAGATGAGACCTTTGCATTTGTCCCAGATGTGAGCGCAGGGAACATGAAAGGGCCTGTGCTGGGAGATGCTCAGGGAGACTGAGCAGCCTCTGCTCTTCAGCTCCCTGGAGCAGAGCAGTGCTGCCCTCCTGTGTCTCCTCACCCGAGGACATCACACCAGTCAGTGCTGGGCACAGCCACAGCAGCCATAGTTACTGGCTGCTTTTCTTCCAAGTGCAAGAAACAGCAAGAATATACCAGAGAAAATTCATGCAGGGTCTGAGGCACCAGGGACCATGTACAACCTGAGAACTTTAAGCCATTAAAAGAATCTAAAGTATATTTTAAACATGTTTTCATCCACCTTTTCAAATGAAAATTTTTGATCACACTTCCAGGGAACACAGAGCTGGAAACTGGAGCTCATCTATGCCCTTGAATTTGCCAAGGTGACTTGTTTAACAAAACAAAAATTTGGCAAGGTGACTTGGCCCAAAGTTAAGCCCCAGAGGAACTGCTGTCTGACATGTGTGTCTTCAAGCCCTTAACTCCAGTTAACAATTCTGCTGAAGTCATTGACTATGCTGTTACACAGCTGCTCCACATATATCCAAACAATGATTTAATAGGTGCTGGGCCTGGCAAATAATGAAACAACTCTGTTTACACAGAGACAGAAAGTGCCTCTGCCCCAGCAGTGATGGAGCAGAGGTGGGAGCAGACAAAGGGTGGAAGCACAGCAGTTGGACATTCATGGCAAACAAGACTCTATATCTATGCTGTGATTTCAAATACATGGCAGCTTCCCCAGAGGTTCACTCTTTTTTATTCAGCTGCTCACAAGAGCTGCTTTCCACTAAGCAGGAAAACCTTTGCAACAGCAGAATGTAAGAAGCAGCTCCTTTGCTGAGGAGGGCATATCACTGACCTTTTCAGCAACTATTCAGTCTGACCTTACACGGACCTCCAGTAAGTCTATATATATATTTGTGTGTGTATATATATATATATATGTATGTATGTATATTCTCATACACATAATATAAATAATATAGGGAAAAGAAACAGGCACATGTTTAGAATCCATTTACAGTAATCAGATTTATTTGCCTGACCATATCTGAGCCTGCAGGAGACACATCCTTCCTCTCATACCCTGTGGGAACTGCTCTGGTACTAGAAGCTACAAATCCTAGAGACCACCCCAGTGGTGCAGTCTGCTCTCCTGTTTCCACCTGGAACTGGGCCATGTTTGTGACTGCTGTTTCAGGGGAGTGCTGCAAAACACTTTAATACAACTGAGCTGCTGCTCTGAAGACAGGAAGCTTAAGTTTTGGCACAAGACAAACACTGTAAAAACAATTCCGATAAGCACCATAAATTTGTAGTTGTCTTTGAAAAAAGGCATCTTGGAGAGTTCTTGCCTGCAAACTGAACCAGAAGTTTAGAGGGCAATTACCTTACCAAGAATTATCTTACCAAGCATTCCTGATGATGGTGGATTAGGCTGAATATGCTCCAGGGAATTCTCCTGCAGAATATCCCAGAGCTGCCACTGCATTTTGGGATTCAGGATATAGAAGGGCTGCTCTGGATGCGCTCTACGATATGCCTTATAGCTTTCAAAAAAGTTGTAATCTGGTTTTCTGTACCACTGCAAAACAGAATCAGGAGGTCAGATTCTTTATTTCTGGCCCACTTTACTGTAGCCAACAGGAAACAAGGATGAGTGAGAACTTGCTGCTGCTAGGGAAGGAGATCCTGCTACACACCCTCACTCACTGTCCCCTTGGGCCACTGGTGAGCTGACCCAGTAAAGAGAGCAGGGAAACCCCAAATCTCAATGAAGGACCATTGAATGGGATCAGGATATTTTGTGATTTCATTCTGCACTGCCCAAGACCAGATGATGTTGAGAATTCTGCCTTAAATCTTCCAGAACCAGATCCTTCTCCACATTGCAATACCAAGCATCTTATTCTGCAGGCAAGTGTTCCCAGCTCAGCCTCCTGAACCAGACTGAGCTGATTTGCATCCTTAAATTTCCCCTTTCAGTAAAAACATAGGAATGGTTTATATTTTCCTAAAATTATTCAGAGATTTTTTTTTCCCTATGCTGTAAGTATCCCGTACTGGTTTTACTGACTCTTAAACATGTTGTCCATAGCCCCTTATGCCTCCTGAAGCCCTGGGACCAAGTACAGAAATAAACATCAGGGAGAAAATAGGAAATGCAGGCCAAAGAAAGGAACGCAAAGACCTCTCAGTTACATCCAGAGCTTAAAATAAAAGTAAATAATAGACTATTCACTCCTACCTGCTTTCACTGTGAGCCTTCAGAGCTCATCACATATCCAACAATGCTTTTTTGTACTCAAAATCAAAAGTTAATTGCTAGAGGGATTGCACACCCACATGTGAAAACTGACACAGACCTTCAGAGGGTTTCCCAATCCATTCATAATGCATCAACTATATCCCATGGCTGCCTGGTGCTTGAAATATCCAAGCATCAGCCATCAGCAAATCTTAGATTAACTGTCAGAGAGAGGAAATCATCCTATCATGAGACAACTCCTACAGCCAGCAGTGACCTCCTCCCTGTGACACCAGCCCATGGGAAAGGAAAAGTGGTGACCCATTATCCTTGGCCTGAGGGCCTTTACAGGCATCAGAAGCAGGCAAGTGTTTTCTTACTCATGCATGGGATACTCCCAGAAGTACACACAGATACATCCACAAAACAAAACAGTGAACAAGAATGGCTTTAGAATGAGTGATTGCCCACATCAGGAGGAAGTGGCTTAACAGAAGCACTTCAAAGCATGGGAATCTGCTTTTATTGACAAAAAACTCAGTCTTACCTCATGAATTTCTGCATGATATGGTGCTGGATCCCAGACAATTAAGATTCCAGTGTTATATAGTGGTTCCCTCAGGAACTGCTGCTCTTCAACAGTTACAAGCTTGGAAAACAACAACAGATAAATGATATGCAGTATGCTATCAGAATTAGCAGGCAGCCAAGCAATAAAACACCTGAAAACAGCCAGAGCCACCCCAGTGCTGGTTACTGAGCATGGCACACTGTGTGCAGCAAGGACACAGCTCCAGCAATGCCCTTCCAGCACCCAGGCCAGTCCTACCTAGCAGCAAAGGACTTTGTGGAGAGTCACAAGAAAAGCCTTTGCAAGGCTTTCTATCCATCTCCAGTAACAAAATAAGGACAGGAGCCTCAGAGTGACCCAGCCTGGGTGAGGATCCTATCACCACAATACCAGGAGCAGGAGGGAACACCAGCTGCTGCCAGCAGTCACCAGGACAGTCCAGGCAGAGCCTAATGCAAACACACTGTTGGCTTTATCAAGAACCTTTATTTAACCCAAAATGTAGGCCAGCAGGTAGGTGCATGGTTTCTCCTCAGCAACAGGAGCCCTGGCAGCCAGTGCTCAGCCTACTGAGCATCAGTGCAAGAGTGGAGAGACTACAACATCCCCAGTCAATTCCACCTTGTGCCAAGCCCCCATGGCCTCTGTAGAGCAGGGAGGGGACAGCTCAGGCAGGGGAGGTTTGAATCTCCTGAGAGCAGAAATGAGAAGGAAAGCTTCAAACAGAGTTCTCTCTATACACTGGACATAACCACCACTGCTTGGGACACCCAAGGGTAACTCAGGTCTGCAGCAGAAAGAAAACCACCCTAATCAAGCAATTAATCTTCTGTCCTCCCCACCCAAAGCCATAACCTGTACAGGCACAGCTCATAAATGATGTAATCATAAACAATAATAATAAATATCTGCTTCCATTTGTCCTGATTTTCTCCACAGATCTAATTATGAGCTATACAATTAGTCCTTGAGTATCCTGGCTGCCTGCATGGCTGCCCCCATAACCAGAGCAAAAGGATACTGCAGCCAGCCCAGATGGGAATTATTCCAAAAGCAAGAAGAGTTTCCTCACATCTGTTGTTAACTCTATGGGATTAGGCCTTGACCACATGCACTGCCTGGTTTCATTTCCTTACAGCAGCTGAAATATCTAGGCCACTGACAGCTGGAGTGTGCAGTGCTGCAGGTGTGAATACCTGCCTGCAGCCTGTGGACACCAGAGGCAAAGAAGGGCACAGCAGCTGGCACCAGCCATCCCCTCAGCTGAGCACAAGTGGGATGGAGCACTGCAAAGGGGCAGGAATATGGCAAAGAGCACGTGCACTTTATTTTCATTCCATTGTTTCTGTAGCCATGCCAGTTGGCAGAAGCACACAAACCCCGAGAGGGCTGTGACAGACACAAAGGCAAACAGACAAGAAACCAGGTGGGAGCACCTGCACAGCCACTGTTTGCTGTGTCCTCCCACACACCAGAGATGGCTCCTGGCACAGCCTGTGAGCTGTCAGTCACTTAACCTGTCTGCTGGAGGAATCTGGCTCCCCATTCACCTTTAGTGTCCATTTGTTGTTTAACAGCAACTGATTCTTCTAAGTAGTAAAATTCAATTAAATTACTACATGACTGACTTGTCTTGCCCAGATTTTTGATTCAATTAGCTAACTGATCTATTGGTTTTCTGATTTCTTCTTTACCCAGTTCACTGTGTAACAGTATCTTATTAATACAGCCCCTACCCTTTTAGTACATTTATTGGCCATATCACAAAGATTTCCTTCTTTCCTGCTAGCAGCAGTCAATGTCCTGGAATCTAAATATGCTCTCCCTTCCCACCACAGCCTTCCTCCATTCCACTGATGTGCTATCTCCTCTCTCTTCCTCTCTGCACTGTTAGTGCCAATAACAGCAAAGGCAGCCAGAGCAGAGAGTGCTCTCTGTGACAGCCAGAAGCCAGCCCAGTAGAACTGGAAGCAAGGGCTGGGAGGAATGAGGTACTCTGGTCATGTTCAGCTCTGCAGAAAGGAGCTCTGGCCTCCAGCATGACCTTGGCACTCCCCTCACACTTCAGCCCTTCCTTTTGCAAGATGTGACTGCTTTCCCAGGGCAAACCAATGCCTTGAGTCAGACTGCAGGAAAACATGCCATTAAAAAAGCAGCAGTACTGATGAACCAGTCAAAGCCTGAGAAAATAAATGAGGCAACATTAAAAAAATTCTTCATTTAGAATAACTACCAGGTTTGTGGACCTACAAGCATATCCTCAGATCTGGAGGTCCCAAATTTCTTGCCTTCCTGTCAGTACCAGTCTGTTAATCTTTCTGTGTGCACAGATGTACAAGATACTTAAACCATCCACACCATGTATGTCCTAGAGACTGGCCAGCAAATCACAGAAAAGGATCCTAAATAATTATTAAGAAACTGAGGGCCACTGGCCATGTGTGCCAAAGGGATATTACTCAATACAGACCAGCTTTGACAGATCAGATTCAGGAGATCCCATTTCCTTCACTCTGGCAGTGGACTGAGGATTAATCAGCAGTAAGAGCCAAAATAAAAGCAGCCAAGCCCCAAACCCATTCCTTTTCCCAGTTACAAAAAAAGCCAGCCCAGAACAAGAAAAAATGACAGCTTGTCCAGTACCTGATGCCTGTAAGAGCTCTGAGCAAGGCAAGGTAAGGCACAGCTCCTGCAGTGAGCTAAAAAGAGAATGTGATCAGGCCACCCCACTAACAAGAAGGTTTAAATGATGTCACCCAGACTAGAACACCACTAAACCATTCAATGTGCAAATGAAAATGGGTAAGAAAACCAGGCTTCCCATCCAGTGGTCTCTGAAGTTAACAGGGACTGCAGTCACAGCTGCTGAGATGAGACTCCTGCACTACAAACACAGAAAATCTTTTTCCCTGCTCAGCAGCCAGATTGATGCTGCCTTTTGAGTTAACTTTAGCCCCTAAAAACTGCAGCAATATTATTCTCCCTGTAACTGAAGTTTTCTAAGGTGGTGTCTCCATTCAGAAGGAACACGAGCCGTGACTGCAGGCTGACTGGAGGGCAGAAGCACTGTAATGACATGGCTGTAACTACACTTGGTTCAAAGTAGGTGAATCCACATGGAGAGTCCTATCACAACCACACAGTTACCCTCCTCCCTGTGCAGATAACACTGATAGCACATGGGTTATGCACATATTTTCTCTTCATATCACTGTAAGCCTGGCCATGAGCACATCCTCCAGAGAAAGTTTGTTTAAGTGATAACACCTATCTAACATCAGAAAAATACACAGAGACAGGAAAGATGAAAAAAAAAAAGAAATATTTCAAACAGGGTACAGAAGTCAGCAACCAGATGATCTGTCTGCTCAAATCAGACTGGCTCAGAAAGGACAAACTGTCACCCTTCTGACTGGGGGTTTCATGCAGGGGAGTCGAAATGCAGCAACAGCAAAGAGCATGGCAGCAAGGGAAGAGGGACCCAAGGGCAGAAACAGCATTCACACAAGGAGCAAGAATATCCTTTGAAAGACACACAAAATGAACTAGGCAAACTGGTTACACATTAGTTCTGTGTCTTCTTGCCTTTGAAGAGGATGGTCAAGCTCCTGTTGCTCTTCTGAGAAACTTCAGACCTCATTACACAGCAGCATCCATGCACTCCTCACACAGGGACAGGTGAGAAAACTCCAGGCCTACAGATCTTAGCTTTGGGGTAAGGAAAAGAAACTGCCTTTTTGGTTTGGGATTACAAAAGCTACACTTCAGCCATTCATCTCTCCCTCACTCAGTTCCTCAGCCTTCATGTGCCCAAAACCTCCTCTTCCCTCTTGTGGGGTGAGGAGGTGCTTGTACTCAGTGCTGCAATGCTGCACCAGGTCTTTTAACCTAATGACTCCTGGCCTGTTTGGGCCTCCTCCATTCTCTCACCAACACATCCTACTGTGATTTCCCCTTTTCTCTGCCATGTCTACACTTGAAGATTTTTCCCCCCAAAAAGGACAACCATGAAGGGTAACAGGTCTGTGGAGGAAAGGTGCAAAAGCTCTGAGATGTGCCTACAAGAGCAAGGGTCTATTGCTGGACAAGTGGCAGACTGACTCAGCTAATGTCCTGTGACACGTGGTTCTAACCCTGAGAGTTTGCTTCACAGCCTGCTGCTGCTAAAGGGAATCAGCAAAGGAACACCTTGATACCTACAAAGAGCTCTCAGAGGCAGGGGAGATTGAACTCTGTAAGCAAGGCCTTGCATTAAAGGCACTTTTTGCCATGCTCTGCAATGAGGTCCTGGAGCCACCAGATCCCATCCCTCTCCTGGCTGTGCACAGGCTCCAGCTTTAAAGGTGGGTCTTTTGTCAGGTGTCTTCAGCCATGTAGCAGCCCTGGTTAATGTGTTATCTACAGAGTGTGCAACACTGCTGGGCAGTAAAGAAACACTGTTCTTTTATTGAAAGTCAAATAAAGGTCCTTCATTCTTCATCCCCATCTCTGGGGCAGGCACAGCCCATCTCTTGGCACACCCCTTCTTGCTGACCTGCAGTGGCTGATTCTTGCCTCTCTCTCCAAAGGCACAGCAGCGGCACGGAGCTGGCCCTCCTGTGCCTACACAGAGCCTTTGAGCAAAGATAAAGTACAAATCACCTTGTGCCTGCTGTAAATCACAAGCAGGCTACTGCAGGTTTGCAGGTGCATGCCAGTGTCACTCCAGCTACCTCGGATTTACCAACTGTCCCCAATCCAAGGAGAGACATCCCCATCCTATAGCAATGTGCTAAGGACAGGAGAAATCAGATGGACAGCCCTGTTCTTCCCAGCTCCCACACACAGCTCTGCCATGCTTGGTGCACATTCCTCAGACCTACCTGGGAATTCACAAGACGAATTGTTGTCTTTTGCCCCACATCATCTTGGAAGCCCCTGACAGGAGCCCCATTGAACCGCAAGACGGCGTCGTGGCTGTCTGAAAGCCAAACAGAGGGAAAACCTGTGAGCCAGCAACTGGGTTTGAGTGATACCAGAAACAAGTGACATTATTCACCTGCACTTCTAATACAATCTGGCTAATCCCTGGCTTTCAGCCTAACATCTAGAAGCAGCAAGTCAGATTCTTTGGAGGAAGGTATGGCTCAAACTTCATGACCAATACACTTTTTAAAACCTGCTCTTTAAAACTACAAACTCACTACCAGATTGAGAGTACAACCCTAGTATTTGTTCTCCCTCTTCCTCCTTCCAAACACTTTACTAGGAGAGAGACCAATACACAATTCATTTACCACATGGCTGGCTGCAAACTAAGAAACCAAGAAGCAGTGGCAAGCCAGCATCCTCTCTTGCAGCCTGGAGGCTGACCAGCCCCAGAAACATGTACACCAACCACAGTGACCTCAGCCTGCCAGCATGCCTCCCACAGAAACAAACCCACTGCTGTGCCTTCAACAGACACAGCTTCTTACATGCCTTGGGATTCACTGCGTTTTCCTCTGCTGGAATCATCTCTTAAGATCGCACAGCACTGCTCCAGCACCCTCCTCTGCCTTGGCACAGCCAGCCAGGCCACTGTAATGTCCTGGAGTCTGCCTGCTGCTGTGACATGCAGGGCAGTTGTGCCTGACACCCAGGCTTCCCCCTGCCTTGTGGCTGCATTTGGATAAGAAACCCCCCCAGTGATCAGAGGGGCTGAGTTAGAGAAGCAGGGTCATCTTTCCTGCATTCACAATGAGGGCACGACTGCGACACAGCACCTGCAGTCAGGGTCTGTGGGAATTGCCAAGTTCCAGGGCAGAAGGACCCATCTGGTCCAGAACTGGGTCTTTTTGAGATAATTTTCTTGAAAATGGGAGTGCTCTAACGAGCAATGCCGGAGGATCAGTAACCCCTAGCAGCAAAGACTGATTTCTCAGCTATTTTATTCTCCCCAACAAGTGGGGCTCCCTTCCAAAGCACCATCCAAAACCAAGAAAGGTGCTGTTTCTGGAAAAAAGTGTCTCCATGCTGAGAAGTGGCTCTGTGGTTACCACTACAGACCCTTAGCTCCACATCCTACCTTGCACTAATGCCATAGAGAGTTGTGATTTCCCCATATATAACTTCAGCTAGACACCAAGCATTAATATTCCCCAAGGTTGCACATTAAAAGGGTGTTCAGTGACTGCTCAGGCAGAGTAGCTGGCTCAGTCTCTCCAGGTGGTTGTGCTACACTTGATATCTCTCACATCAGATTTTTCAGGGACAATTTATAACCTTCAGTAATACCAAGAGCCCAGGAAAAGGTGGTTGTTTACAACCCTGTGCTGCTTTGCCAGCCTCCCTTACTTTACTTAATTGCTCATTTGATAGCTTAACATGATTACATGGAACAAATATTTCATGGAACAATAACTCAGCAATCCATTGTGCTCATTTACACAGGTACTTCATTTTAATCTTGTAAGATTTAGTACCTTGTCAACAACTTCCTCCAACAACATCACATTTCCTACATGGAAAAACTGGGAAAAACCTACAGAAATACACTGAATGCTCCTGAATCCTTAATACTCACCCTGCCCAGCTCAAGGCTGCAAGTGCTCAAACTCTGCAGAAGCACCAGCAGAGTTAAATGATTGAGCAGAAAGGTGAAAGTTTGTCACCCAGGCAGGAGAAACACAGGGCAGGGACACCAGCAGGGGTTAATGGCATTTGCCTCAGGCACACTACACAGTGACCTCCCCAGCATCCATCCCTTGTGATCTGGAACAAACCAGTGCTTCAGTCAGGGGAGGGCTCAGACAGCGGCTGTGGGAACAATGAGAGGGCTTTGCCTGTCTGACATCTGTGCAGGAGCCAAAGCACAGCCCATCCCACTTGGCTGCTCCCATATCCAATCCAGAGAGCAGAGGCTGCATTCCACCACTCCAGAACATCACCTCCCACTCCTGTGAGGGTCTCCTTCCACAGGAACAGGCACTAGCAGCAGTGCTGGAGCCTAACACAGACACCCCTGGGCACAAGCCAGCTGAGCTGGGGAGGCTGTTCATCACAAGGTCACTTCTGGGCAAACCTTTAGCTCTGAACTCCAAGAGGCACCCAAACAAGCTGAGTCAAGTACTAGAAGGAAAAGTAAGAACTGGCTTCCCAAGTCTTGACCCATCTCACTTCAAACATTCCTAAGAGGCAGAAACATTTAATCAAGCAACTCCGACCTGCAATTTGTACCAGGAGGTAATGCTGCTGTTCATTGCATGTTTCATAGCATTTGAACACACTTCCAACTGCTCAGCCTCACTCTAGCTCCTGCTCCTGCCATGTGGACACAGAGGAGTTTGGGGGAGAACTTCTGAGCAAGAACTAAACACTGTCTCCCACGAGGGACTATGATTCTGAAGGCTCTGCCAAAGTTGTCCATGAATGATGCATTAAAATTTATCCATCTACCTGCTTCAGAAGATGAAGGCTACTTACAGCTTAGTGCAGGCCAAAGGAATCTGATCCAACAGACAACTTATGAATACAACCAAGCCTGCAAACAACTTCCACTTGAGAGGAAACTCCCAGACTTCAAAACTTCTTCAGTGAAGCTACATTTCAGCAAAGCATGAACCTTAACTGAGCTCCAAACACCAAAAAATGAAGCAAGTTGAGGGAGCTGCAGGCTCTGGAGAATTTATGCCTGGTACAAAATCCTCAAATGAAGACCAGAGAGCTGGTTTCCCCAGCAGGCTGCTTTTGCAAAGACAAAACGCTTTGGCATCAAAACACACCTCTTTATAATCCACAGTAAAAGACCAAAGCTTCAGCAGTTATTAATTAATGCATTAATCTCAGGTAAATGATGTCAGATGAGACTGCAAAGCATCACCAAACCTTGTCCAAAGAGATAAACCCCTATAGTCTTTTGATGGTCTTCTGGGGCACTCAAATTCAGTCAGCTGCCTCATGGCTCAGAATGAGGCAGTGCCACTTTTGGAAAGCGTTGAGCAAGAACTCCAGAACCACTGAGGCTGGAAGGTACCTCTGAAGATTGTCTGTGCCCAGCCATCTGCTCAACACTGACTGCTCAGGGCTATGTCCAGGGGTTTTTTTCCCCCTTTAGGATTTTTTTTTAATTTCTTCCTTGAAAATGTCTTCCTGTATGAATTTTTTTCTGACTGTACAATAAGCATTACACAACCACCCCAAGCCCCCTCAAGAAACAAACACTTGAGGAACCAAGACTGCTCTCTGGTACCCAATACTCATGTAACCTTCTTCATGATGCCAACAGGATCACAAAAACCAAAAGGACTTGCTAGAATAGAGCTACCTCTTACTCCCATCTCCAGCTAGGCTGAAATATTTACTGACTTTAGAAGTTTAACATTTCAACTTGTTTTGAACACCTTTTGACCACAAGAGACTTATCAGTAAGAGCATGACAGCAGGTTACTTCTACTCAGCCCAAGTTATAAATGATATTTGACTTCATGCTAACAGGAAGATACCAACCTATCTCTTGTCCCAAGCGAGATGATTTCAGAGACCCTGCTGAGGACACGACAGCACAGCGACCCAAGTGTCCCACTGTTTCACTGAGGCTTTTCCCTGGCAGGTATTGCTGCCATTCAGAGGTACCAAAAGGACCATCTGACTTCTGTATCATGGTCACATTGACCCTGTCCCGCAGCTGGCAGAGCAGCTTCTCTGGGCTGAGCTTAGCGTTCCTCTTTCCATTGTAGCTCACGTTGTACTTGTTCATGGCCAGGTAGTTTTTCCTGACCTTCTGCAGCCTGGGTATGAGATTTCTGGATGAGCTGTCCTTATCCCATACCTTCCCAAAGGCTGCTTTCTTGGACTTTTCAGCTGCTTCAGAGGTGCTGCCTTTCACTTTGTTTTGGGTACCAAGCCACATTTTGGATACCTGCCCCAGTTCACCAGCTGCTTCATGGAAAAGGCCTTGTGATTTAACCAGGTTCCATTTCTCCAAACTCCTGTGCCCCTGAAAATCATCACTGCTGGTCTTCAAAGGATCATAGTAGCTTCTTCTTGTTTCTCTCCAGAGGCAAACTGTCAGTGCTATCAGTATCACCACAAGAACACACATGAACTTTTTCAACACATTGATGTGAACCATAGTGCACGGTGCATCCAGGTGGGACACTGGAAGCTGGCCCTGGGAAAAAGAAACAGCTCAGTCAGGGCTGCAGGCACAGGCACACACACACACAGGTAAAGTCATGGAGATCTGCCTGCAGTGGGAGGGGAGAGAGACAACATCAGGGTAATTCTAAAATTTCAGGCTGTTTAAACATCTCATTTCAAAGTCTACCACCTCAAACACCAATCAGAAAGATCTGAGCTGGCTATCAGCCATCACATGCTATGTAATGGTGAGGCTACTGCCACTCAAACCTTATTTCTACTCCCTTCCACAAGTGACAGCCAAATTTAACATTGCCAGTATCATACCAGCAGGCAGGGTAAGTCTACACATTGCTTTGCTTCATCTCCCATCCCTGACAGTCAACATCCAAATGCCAACAAATGCACTTCCAGAAATGAGTTTTTACTTGACCACAGGCTTTAATGCTAATAAAGAAGATTATAAAGCATAGAACTGGAGAGAGAAAAAAAGTTCTGAGTTCATGAGCACCAGGAGCTTCACCAGCCTAGTACTTTGGTGACCTTCCAGGGAAGTGCTCCAAGTCTGCAGTAGGCTGAAGTACACTCTCAACATCAAACCTCACTGAACACCTGCTGGAAGCCAATTAAACCCCAGTAAGGTTTGGGCCATATTTGGGCTCCTAAATGCACTTGCATGAACAATTATTCCAGGTAAGTTACCTCTGGAGAAAGCAAAGCCAGACACTGTTGTACAGCACTGCCTGTCTTCAATTGCACTGCCTCACACTAGCAGATACCTTCAGCTCCCATCATGCCATAAAAGGGGAAATCCAACAGGAGGACTGCCCAAAAAGCAGCTCAAACTAGGCTGATTTACAGGGAGCTGCTGTATAAAACATACACTGATGCATAAACACCTCACAAGCAGCACACAGGACCACAGAAGACAGAACAGCAGCTGCTCATTTCCCTGCATGGCTGCTCCAGATGTGTCCAAAAGCACGGGAACAGTATGGAGACTGCAGGTGTCCTCAGGAGACAAACACATGCAGATAGTGTTCTATCATTCCCAGAGAGACACAATTTCCTCACTGAGTAACCTGCTGAAAGCAGGGCTGGGCTGCAGAGAGGTTACTGAGCTACAAACACTACCTGTGGATAAAGCAGCAGCTCTCCAACTCAAGTCATTTTTGGCAGATTTTCCTCCGTGGGCTTAAGCAGGATATCCCCAAATACAACACTTCTGTGATGTACTGAAGAGTTCAAGAAATACCTGCAAATAAAAAAAAGAAAAAAGAAAAACTTATTAAGGATGAGCCTCAAAGTTCTAGGGATGAGCAAGTATTGCCTCAGATAAGCCTGGTGGTCCCAAAGAAGCTGTTACCAAGGCCTGGAAGGACAGCAGCAAATACATTAAACACCACAAAGATTTTAAATGCCTAAATGCCCACTCAAAATGGGCATCTTCCTTCTTTATCTGAAAGCTGCTCCCAGCTAAAGCAGACAGCAGCTCACAGGCTGCCTGCTCACTGGATACACCCATAATACAGTGAAGGAAATAACCTGATGCTGGTGCTTAACACAATGAACGGGGAAAAGAAAGAAAAAGCTAACTTTTCCTAGGGAAATATCTCGCTGCCTATCCTGGAGTAATTCAGGCACTCTTGCAGAGAAGGCTCCCTGCTTTTTTGGAACAAGACTGCTTTATAAAACATATCTTAATCCGTAAGGCTTCACAAAATAGATAAATGTGTTTTAGACTTTAGTTTCACTCTGTCAAGGAAATGCAGCAAGAGAAAGGGAGATTTGACAGTACTAGCTGAGAAATCAAGAAAGTAGCTTGCTTTTACAGGAAGTCTGAGTCAATACAATGCCACATGAGCTAAATTACAAACTCTACCCTTTCCAGGACTAAATACTAAATTATTAAAGCATCATAATGCTGACAACTTATTTTTTAACTTTATTAAGGAACAAAATTATTTTAGAGCACTCCACAATGAAAAAGCAAATATTGCTCTACCTCCAGTTCTTAAACAACAACAAAAAGATGCAAGAAACACAAGTAATTCCAATAATTGAAACTATTTGCCCTGCCTTGACAAACTGTACAAATTTTCATTTCCAGAAGTACAAATGTACTAGAAGGGCACGCTGAAGTCTTTTTGAACCAGGACAGGTACAGCAGTCTGGAGAGGTGGGGCACCAGGAGGGGATGCAAGGGGGGGTCACCGGGAGGGGATGCAAGGTGGGGGTCACCGGGAGGGGATGGAGGGCACCCCTGTGCTCTGTTCTGTGATGGGTAAGGGTCCCCAGTGTTTATGGTTCTTCTCCTGCTGTGGTCTCTCAGACTGTCCCTGCTGCCTCCTGCCATCCCCTCTGCAGCTGGGACAGCCCACTCAGGGCCTGCCCAGTGCCACAGAGAACAGAAAGCAGCACATGAAGGCAGCTGGCTGCAAAGCCATTTACTGATGGGGAGAGCAGTGCTGAGTCAGCCTCCACATTGTCAGGGCTCTGCCGGCAAACCACACACACAGCAACACTTTCCAAATCCAGAGGAACACCAAAACACAGCTGTCCAGTGTCAGCTCTTCCTACTGACCTCTGAGACACCTCCCTCTGCCCACAGCCCCCAGCCGGTGAACCTTTTATTCACACCATTTCCCTTTACAAGGGGCAAGGATCTGGCTTCCAGAAAATGCAACTGAGACCTTCTGTGCAGGGAGGACAGAGCCTCAGTGCTGTCAGAGGTGCCCAGAGCCTACCACCCTGCAGAGCAGAGCTCTTTGCAGGACTCTGCCCTTCCTTTGACTTAAAAAGGTCTCCTGAGGGGTTTCCAGGTGGAGGTGATAGCAGGCACATCTCAGTAACCATCAGTTTTGCTTCTCACACTTGAATTATCTAGAAGGGTGGCAGGTTCATTACAGTGAGGCAACTTCACAGCTCTGCAGGTTCCTGCTGGGACACTCCTTGTGGTAGTGCGCAGCACAGGATGCCCAGCAAGTCACAACAACTCCTCTCCTTTTGAGGCCACTCAAAGGCACCTGGAAAACTCACCTTCTGCACAAATTATCCCCACCTTGGACTGTACACGCTGCTGCAATGTGAACAGTTAGTTTGCTTTGATTTTCAAGCTGGCAAAGTAGGTTCTGCAAACATGTTTTAGCAGAGCCACAGCATTTCAAGATACCTTCTGCTCACTATGGATGCTTTGCAATTCAGCTTAATTATTACTACTACATCACGTGATGTGATTTTATTTTATTTGCACAAGCAGTGCCGTAAGATGGGGTCCCTCTCAAGCATTCTGCCACCAAAACTGTTGTGGAGAAGGAAAGCATCTGCTCTTCCTGGCAAAGTAGGACAGCCCACAAGTGGCCACTTGTGTGCACTTCTGTCTGGCAGTTGTCAGTACAAAGGTACTTTTACAAAGGTGTTGGAAGCTTGCCACGTACACAAAACACAGAGTGTCAGCTATGAGTATGAGGAAAGAAAGGACAAAAAAAAAATTAAATCCCCCAAACCTAGAAAAAAATACTTAAATAGCTGCCTTATTGAAACCCAGAACCTGACACAGCTGTAGGATACAGCACACAGCAAGTCCTTCAAGGGTAAATTAATCCCATGCAGAGAACACAAGTGAGGGATGTGATATCTTCAAGGCAGTCAGGGAACTACGTTCTGTCCACACACTCTTATTCTTGACCTTTACTGTCCAATTATCTCACTGGTCTCAGGTCTTAACCAGCAAAGAACACAGGAGTATGAAAATCCTACTCCTCTGGTGTCCCAGAGACTGCTGTCTGCCCAGGGAGCTGCATCCAGCAGTGCCATGGCAGAGAACACTCAGCAATCCTGATTTCCACATCCCAAAGCAGATTTACCCTAAAAATACTAACAATATCCTCATCTCAAACAGCCTTTATCTGTCTCCTACAGCACCTGACAGCCGGTACACAGACAACCACACGAGTAGGGACAAAGGTATGATATTTCTTCCAGGAAATGCACACAGCTTCCCAAAAGTTGTGTCATCAGCTGCACCAATGCCCATCCTCTGCACATTTGTTTAATTGGCTCTTGAAACCACTCACACCTCCCAAACAGCTCGAGGCAATGAACTCTGCAGCTGCACACAGTGCACAGACAACCCCTCCTCCCTCTGCTTTTCCAGGCTCTGTCCCACTCATTCCAACTCCTCCTCACACAGCACCTTTTCCACATTTCAGATGCTCCTGGTCAACCTTCCAGCACCGTCAGCAGAGTGTGACCATCCCTCAAGGCAGGCACACCGGCCACCCCTGCTGAACACGCTCACACCACATGGTCCAGCACCAACACAACAATGCAGCTGATTAATTCTCCTTGTGAAACTTCCTGCCTTTATTTCCCTTCCTGACCACTTCTGAGCCCTGAGCTCTACACAGTCTGCAATGACTTCAGGCTGTTTTGCAAGCTGCCCCTGGTGCAGGAATAAATACATCTGAAAGAGCATTCTCTTACTCCTGCTAGCAGAAGTCTCCTTTGCTGTCCAGCCACCCAGGATCACCAGACTCCTCTGCAGCTGCTCAGGGTTTCTCCTGGTTCCAGCAGCCCCTCTGGTGACAAAGACAGCCAAGCTCAGAGCTCAGTCCTTCCTCCTCTCTGCTGCAGAGCCCTTGGCAGCATTCGAGAGTGGGGATCCCAGAAAACCCCTGCGGGACTTCTATGATGTTGTGAAACCTGACTCTCTGCTTTCCCCCCTGCTAGGCAGCCACTAATCCACGTCAGGAACTGTCTCATCCCACAACACATTAGGGTGGCTTTTTCTGAGGCTCCTGGTGAGCAATCTCACCAAAACCTTGAAAATTCAAGGTCTCCCTCTCTCCATGCTTAAGACCTTCTGAAAATGAGAGAAGAGGAAAGACACAGATTTGAAATGTGACCCTTCTGCAAACACATGATGAGCCTTCTTCATTAGTTCTTACATAGTCTACAGGTGTTAATTTTATTATGTTTACTGGTCTGAAGCCATGGATCCTACCAGAGACCCTCTGAAACATAACCCTGTCAAGTAACACCTTTAATTTAATTTAAATGATGACTTGAGAGACATAACCCCAGGGTTGCAGGATATGCAGGAATCACATCCACCTGGTCTACCACACCTCTCCTTGGTCCTGCCATTCATACATCAGCATCATTCAGCTGCAGTTTTCTTCTCTCTGATGAATGCACAAAAGCTTTTTACTTTTGCAAGTTTTTCCTCATTTTTTTTTTAGATAATGTGCTAACTATTTCATATTTAAACTCAGAGCATTTACATTTCTTTCCAGATTTCCTTCATTTATGCATTTCTGTCTGCACCCACAATGCTGTGCCTGCCCACAAAGTAGGAAAGCTTTGTTCCCAACTTTTACTGATGTATTTTTAAATGTTTTTATGCTGCCCTATATGAACATTTTCTACTTAACTACACCTTTCTATTCTTTTTTTGGTTCATTCTGAATGCTAACCCTTTCCTCCACCCAACGCCCTCTGTAAAGAATCTCTGAAAAGAGAAGTGGCTGGTACCAAAGGCTGAATAAGTTCCTATGTGTGTGGAAAAGAGGAAAGACATGAAAATGTAGGTCAGGAATTCTTCTGTTCAAAATAACATACTCAAGAAAACCTAACACAAGAAAAAATTTGGATTCAAAAAGTAACCTCCAAACTGTATCTGCTCTGAAAATTCCCTATTCCTGTCCTGAGGAAAAAAATATTTATCATGACCCTTAACAGTAACAAACAAACAATGTTCATGCCATTTTGCAAATGAAGAAGCTACACTTTCCACATGCTGGATACACCAGATGAAAGGCAATAAAACATTTTCCAAGTTAAAGGTCTGTCCCCCTGGAGCCAAGTTTCAGATCTCTCTGATATCTTATTTAGCTCAGCCTGTTAATTCAACTGTGTGTATCATGACTTTGTAAATATATAAGCAGGGAAGGCTTGCTTCTAGCAATTCATGGTTTCTTTCCAAAATATCACTGTGCTGTGAAAAGAAAACATCTGTTGAGCCATACATTTAGGCATTTCCAATGCCACCAAACAGAACAGGGAGAATGAGGAAACTTTACACAGAAATTTGAGGAAAAAAGCATTGGTTAAATTTCAGGTGACACATTGGGGATCTATACAGGTCACTTGTAATGAAATAAATCATTCCATTAGTCCTGCCTGCATTAATCTTTGCATGTGCCAGTGAAAATATGCTGCTATCACAGCTGAAAAAAAAAAAAAATCCTCCCAGGAGAACAGGAGAGGCAGATTCTGGGGGAGGCACCAGGGAAAGTTTAAGCATGTGTTTCATTTTGGTTTTACATGTCAACAAACACTGGGATTTAATATAAGTCAGAAGCCTTTATTTCTGACTCTGTCAGCCCTTTACTCCTGCTCTTTTCTACGTGCCATGTTGGTTTTGGAGGGTGGCTGTGCCTAGCAGCACTCTGCTTCCCCTTATAACTCATTATGTAAAAAAGCATCTGCTTTTTTATATATAATAAGTATTTTATATGGATCTAGTACCTTAACCATTGTATACATGTATTCAATTTTTATCATGAAAGTATTCTAAATAATAATAATATTTATACATTAAAACTGCTTTCTGAGTCACAAGATGCCACATAAATCCAGGATATCAGATTTATCAGTGCTTCATCTAATTAAAGGTTTACATTTTAGTCTTGCTATATAGGGTGCTTTTAGTGGCTCATAATACAGATTCCAGTTAGGAAATACACTGAGGCAAATAAAGAGTGAATGTAGAGGAGCATGCTTAGCGTCCTGTTTGGTGGGTTACTCACCCAGAGGGACAGAGTGTTTATGAACTCCATAACAGGACCCAGCCCTCAGCTGGTGGGACCAGAACTTCTCCCTTACAAAACCCCACTTCCTACCCCACAGACAGACAGACACCTGCTGAATATTCCTTGTTAACAGTAATGGATAAGAGAGCCCACCTGCACGGGGTGTCTGCATGCCCCAGGCCAGCTCTGCTCTCCTGCAGCTGCTCCCAGCTGGATGCAATCTGCCATGGCAGCTCCCAGTGCAGCTCAACACACAAGCCATTTCCTGATGGGCACATGCCCATGGGGGTCTCACTCAGCAGGATACCTGGAGACCCCTCTTAGGAACAAACCTTTTCCATTTCTAGAACTGCCAGTTTTACCTTCAGCTGGAGAAAAGTATGTGCATGAACAGCACTAACTCCTAAAAATGCTATTTTTTCTTCCATACCCAGAGCCCCAGTGTCAGGGCTTTACAAGTGAGGATTTCATCATTAGTCAGCTTTATCACAACCATTCCCACACTGAAGCCAACAGCAAAAATCCCCCTACCATGCCCAGTTTTAAAGTCCAAGATGCAATCATTTGTTTGTGACTATTTACTTTACACAGAACATTACACCTTCAGATCATTCCCCACCAAGCATGTGTTCCTCTGTGACATTTATCCTCCAGAATGAACAGGAGACTCTGCCTTATTTTAAATTAACAGCATATGGCAGGTCAACACCTCAACACCTCTGCAAATATCACTGCGCACCAAGACACGTAACTGGTGTTCCGTGTCCCCAGGACAATAAAATTCCCTGTGTGCCAGCTGCAGGGACACTACCCTGCAGGATAACACATCTGACACCAACCCTTTGTAGGTGAGGACAATGTCCATCTGTCTGTCTCAAGGACACTGCAGTAACTCTTCACAACTTGCTCAAAGAAGACTCTAATTTAACCTAAGACCTAGTCTTTCACTAAGTGAAATGAACTTCCACAAGTCTGGATCTACCAATGCTGGTTTTCAGTCCAAGAGAGCTACCAAGATTTATTTTTCTCTACATACTCAGAGTTCATTCCTGTTGGGGATGGCAGAGCTGGCACTCAACAAACAACACTGTTCTACCACACCAACTTCACTGGAAGAAAGAAGCAAAGTGTCAGCTCCAGCCATTGACTTCAGAAAGCCCGTTCAAACAATGTTAAGCAAAACATTTCCTGCACTGTATTTAAAATAAGTTGTTTTTCACTAAGAAATCCATATTTTATAATGCAAAGACACATACAGATGTGAAGGCCGTTTATCAAAAAGTATCAGGTGCTGAAAAACAGGCAGGTCCTGATGGCAATTAAGAGAACATTATAAAGGACACCAGCTAGAAGCCAGCAAAGGAAAACACTACCAGAGAAATTGTAAAAACAATAATGTAACAAGCAGTTAAATTATTTATCCAGCAAAAATCAAAGTAGTTCCTTTTTATGGAACTTGAGGCATAGAGGACAAATGGAAACTTCAAAACTAGAGTTAATTATTTTATTTCTGCTAAGAAAGGAGGCAGGAAAAAGCCCACGTTACGATAATCAGATGTTTTTCCACAAATCAAAACTACTTGGTTTTGGTCTCCATAACCCCAGCAATACAGAAGATTAATTGATACCACTTCTACCACACATCACCATTTCCACTGGTTAAACAGAGTGAAACAACCAGAGGAATGCCAGGTATAACTCAACACAAGTAGTTGAGAAAGCCCAGGTCCAAGCTCAGCGTCAGGCTGCAGCAGATAAACAGGAATCATGTACCCCAAGATCCTGGATACTGTTCCTTGTTGAAGCAGCAGCCAGGTTCTCAAAAGTCAGAGTATCTGCAGTAGCAGATGTCAAATATCTTTTGGCAAAGCACATCAAGTCACATCCTCCCACAGGGAGCTCTTGGCATGGCTGAACTTCAGCAGTAACAGCAAGAGCTGCCCTGTTCTAGTGTCTGGGAACACTGTGCTCCTGTATCAGCCTTTCAAATGTATCTACTGTCAATAATCCCACTAAAATATTGCCAGGGAAGGAACTTTGCCTAAATACAATTCAATTTTATAAATCATAAGCAATATAAATGTATAACACAAAACTAGGTGCCTAGACATACTGAAAAACATTTAAAGAGCTTAAGACACTCCTCCACTCCCAAAGTTTCACATATGTATTTAGAAGAACAGAAAACACTAATGCAACCTTCTTGAGAAAGCCTGCATTTGAAACTTCCTCCCTATTTTCTTCCCTCAGCATCCTCCCAGATGCTTAGGAAAGAAAAGCAGGTCCAGCAGTACCTCCTACCCAAACCCAAGATTATGTCCTCTGCTTAAGGACCCAGCATGGAGAACACTGCAGGAACAAAGAGGTGCCTCTCTGATGTGCAATGCCCACTCTTTGGTGGGGTGGAGGACTGGCAAAGCCTAGCACCACCTCCAGCTGGAAGCTCCCAAACAGAGCATGTCACCCATCTGGCAGCTCCGTGGTGCCACGTACATCACAGCCAAAGAATTCCCTTTTTTCTCCCCACTTACATACCCTGACAGCATCCCAGTGATGGATCAGTGTTGCCATGGCATGAATTGATCTGAAACATGTCTACACAGTTGCTGAAGGGAGGAAAACACCATGCCTGAAACACATGTAAAGCTCACTGGGTTTCTGAGAGGCCAAGAATGCAATAAAGGCCACATTAATGTCTTTTATCACTTCCTTCAGAGTTTTTAGCCTGTTTTCTTCACCATCAGAAAACCAGGTGGAAAGCCTGGAAAGCACTACCTAGCTTCTGCTCCCAAACACATCACTCACTTCCTACAGTCAGCACTTCAGAACCAAGTCTGGCAGCAGAGCTTGCAGATGACACGTGGATGGATCCATCATGGATCTGAACCGCACTCCTTGAAGGAGGCAGATTTCTGCTCCCTCCTATTTAAGACATTTCATGTACATGAGACTTTGAGAGATCTAGACAGATAATTCCAACAAAAACAGAAGTTACTCCCTAAAGCAATGAAGGAGGCACCAGACATTTTTTGTACCTCTTCCATTAAACATTGGCTCTCATACTGCCCTTAGTATAATATGTTTCTGCAGTCTTAGAAAGATGCTCTAAGACTTAAAAAAGCTCTCTGAGCCTCCCAGAGCAATGAAAGGTCCTCATCTTCTCCTATAACCCGCCAGCCGTATGCTGGAAGAATGGATGTGATACAGGAGGAAGGATGATTCATGGAGGAATGGGAGGAGGATGTTACTGCCAAGGGCTGACTCTTGCTCAAAAGCACACAGCTCCTTCTGGCCACCCGGTGCCACCTGGCCACAAAGACACCAGACTTCCTCCTCGGTAAAGGGAACTCTCCCCAGACACAGAAGTCAGGCATCTGTCACACCTGGAATGGATGCACCCCAGTGCAGACAAGGAGCCTGCAGAAATCCAGCAGAAATGTTCCACATACTGGTGGTGGCTCCCAGGACACCCTGAAGGGACACCATGCCTAACTGCTTTGGAGCAAGATCTGATGGGTGTTTCCAACAGCAGTGATCTCACTCAGTCCCACAACATCCCACAGTGTTCCAGACCAGGAGAGGATCTGATGCCACCTCTAGCACAAGGCCATTTCTTCTTACTGCTCAATATCCAATCCAAGCTCAAAGTGGAAAAGCACTGGGCTTAAAGTTCACTGAACATTAAACAAGGCTGATTTTTGACCTGGCTCAGACCAAGTTTTAGGTTAAAAGTTACTCATTCATTTTATTTAAACAAATCTGCCTACCTTCATTCCAGTATACTGCTAAGGGACAAGTTTTTAAACACCTCAGATGGGAATGCAACCATAGTCTCATGGGAACTGATCTTAGGTGACCCTTCATGTGGTGGGCCAGGCCAGGTCCATTGGTTTGACCCAGGATGCCATGACCTTCCCAGAGAGAGGTCCCTGCAAGAGACAGCTTCAGGGGTCTCTGGCAATCCCTGACCCCTGCAAGAGACAGCTTCAGGGGTCTCTGGCAATCCCTGACCCCTGCAAGAGACAGCTTCAGGGGTCTCTGGCAATCCCTGACCCCTGCAAGAGACAGCTTCAGGGGTCTCTGGCAATCCCTGGCCACTGGGTAACCTCAGCAAGGGGCAGCCTGTGGCCTGTGAGTGATTTCAGCTCAGCTTGTGAGGCTATCCTGGGCCAAGTCAGAGACAGGAGCACCATGTGGCAGTTCCACAGAGACAGCCTTTATTGTCCAACAGCTCTGCAAAGGGGAGCCAGAACCGGGCAGGAGCTGGGGTTTTATGGGGGAAAGACAGGCTGGTACCAAGGGGGAAAAACCAATGGGTTACAAAGAATCAACACAGGCATCAAAGCATGGTGGGTTAGCTGGAGCTCTCACCATGACAACAGAGGATGGTCTTGTTCAAAAGGTATCTCTCCAGGAGAGCCTTGAGATAAACTTCCTACAGGTCCCTCAGGGCACATTTCTCCAAGGGAAAGCCTTGGCAGGCTCACCTGCCCCCACACCTTCATCTCCCCCTTCCATCCTTTTCCTGCCAAAAGAAACCTTAACAGTAAGGTACCTCACTCTCCACAAACTCCCCTCCAGGTTAACACGATGGGAACCTGGCTGCTACCACACTGTGCTTTAAGCTTGCACAGGCATCTGAAGATAAAAAGTCCTGGGTATCTCCTAACAAGAGGCGCACAATTTTTTTTCTCGCTCCTCATGCTGTCGTACCAGTATCCCCTGAGGCTAAACTGGTAGAGAATCCTCAAGCCCTGGGTATGCTGGTGAGAATAACTCCTCTCATGTAGGAAGAACCACAGCACCTTACTATTAAAGCAAAGAAAAACAGCAGAGCAGCCTAGCAAAGTTGTCAAACTATTTTAAGATTTTTAATTTGCATTTCACTAGTCTTTTTGTGGGTTTTCCTTTTTTGGTTTGGGGCTTTTTTCTAATTATTCTTGAAGAATCAGGCGAATTCAGCTGAGGTAATTCTGTTCCACTGAAACATGTACGTACTCTCTCTTGGATTTGTAACAGATACACATACTTATATATTTACATACATAGCCTCATCTATTTTTGAGTTAAGAAATAATGCATTCATAATACAGTGACATTTCAGAAATAAAAGGTTTTTCATTAGCTGTCCAACATGCATATAGGCCAGAGTTGTATGTTGTCAAACAACATTACTTTCACATGTCATTAGGTCTGAATTTTTCTTCCTCACTCCGAAGTAACAAATATAGAAATCACCAGTTAAAATGCATCAGCCTGATGAATATTTTCTGAAGTCTGCTAGAACAGTAATTTAAGGGTATTTTCCCCAAAGTACAAGGCTAAAAATTGAAAGCCAGCCCTAGTTCATAGGTTCTGTATCATGTTTGGATCTCTGTACAGCATTATCTGGGGGCATCTCAAACAGGGGAAGCACAAGTGCTTCAGAAACTTGCAGCAAACCTCCCATGCCATTTTTGGGAGGTCTTTAAAAGCTGACTGAACATCAGAGTTCTTTCAGATATCTTGGCAGATTATGGCCCAAAGAGGCAAAAAACCACTCGTGTGAGAGCAGAGCAGAAATTCACTACACACACACTGGTCTGGAGGCGTCGGCTCCCCCAATGCCTTGGACGTGGCCATGGCGCTGCTGCTGCCAGGGCAGATAAAAGCCTCAGGCTCTGCTCTCTGCCCCAGCCCATGGAGCAGCAGTGCTGGTGCTGAGCACCCATCACCAACCACAGTGATTTGTGCAAGAGCTGTGCTCAGAGCCCAGGGATGCACAGCGCTGCCTGGAGCACGGGAGGAGGCTGGACGTGCTTTGCGGTGCTTTCCTACTGTGTCAGCATCTCCAGGACTCTCCTCTTCCTCCAGGGAAATCTTCCCCTAAGGCCTCTCACATCCCTTCCAGCATCCACACTGCACAAGGGGATGCCCTAATTTCTGTGGCCTTTCCCCACAGTGCAGCAGCAGGAAGCTGCCTTCCTGCCTTGGTGAGATCCTATCACCAGCTCTCCTTCCAACCTCCACTAACCTTCCTTCTTGGAAGTCCTTTCCTTCAGTTTTGGTCAGCTTTTCCCCCAGCTCTCCCAGATCCACTGTATGCAGTGCCTGTTCATCCAGGCATTTCAGAGCTTGTGCACAAGTCCCACAAAATGCTTCAAGTGCAAAGCAGTGTCTGAGATGAGTGTCACCTGCCACAGCACAGACTTCAGACAGAGAAGCCACAACTACACAAAAACAGAGTGGCCACCGGTGTGGAGAGAGGTCACAGAGCCACGTACACCAACACCCAGCTCCTGACAGAGCTGCCTAAAACTCACAGCTCTGCTGGGACTGTCTCTAAAGCACACACAAAACTGCAGCCAAAACAGATGCAGATGGGTTCACACTGCACTTCAGCACGAGTAGAATAAATTGCACTGTTAATCCTACACAATACCATTCCAGGTGCATCATGCCATTACCTTGATGGGAATTATTTCAGTATATGGTCGAAGGCTTTGCTGCTGGTATCCACTTGCTTGGACACCCTCTGTAGATTATATATTGTATATTGTAAACTCCAATAAACTGAGACTTGCTGACCATGAGAGCATGAGGCTTGTCTTCCGCGGCTCCGGTAAATCCCGACATCTGGCGCCCGAACAGCCTTTCCCTTTCCTCCTCAGAGCTGCGTTGGGGACGGGTCCCTTGGACGGCGCTTTGTCGCCCTGAGTGCCACATCGGTGGGCTCTGCCGCTACGCGCTGCCGACGCCTGGGGGGTTGCAACGGTACCGGTGAGTATGGACAGGCAAGCGGCGTATGATCTTTTCACCGCATTCTGGAAGAAGCGGGACATTAAGGGTTTAGATTTAGAGAAAGATTTACCTCTCCTGTTAACCCATGCTGTTTCCTATGGGTTTTTCACTAACCCTCACTCAGTCCATGAACTACATGAGTGGCGTAGGTATGGTGATCGCCTTTGGGACTTAGTTTTAGAAGATGACAAAGTAGCAAAAAAGATGAGCAAATTATGGAAGATTGTGCAGAATGAGTTACTCACGTGTCAGGCAGAAAAGCGAGCTGCCGATAATGCCCGCGTGGCGCAAGATCGCAATAAGGCTTATATCGACCCTTCAGCTCCGAATCCACCGATATTTGCTTCTGTAGATCTGCCCCCGCCAGATTCTAGGGAGTCTGCGACTCCCTCTGCACCCCCTGTCCCCTCGGATCACCCGCCACCGCTCCCGCCGCCGCCTCCTCCGGGTGCATTATCTAACGCCGCAGCCATGGAGCCATTCCCCGGGGCCTTATCAGATCTCGCGGAGGCTATGGCACAAGGCAGGCGTGAGGCATGGGCGGCGCTGGCACGGCAGGGTCTGCAAGAGGGAGATATGGAATTGGCGGCAGCAGCTCAGGAGCAAATAGCCCCCCCACTTGCTTTCCCTGTGATATTTCACCTTTTGCAGGGGGGGGCCAGCAAGCCGAAGTTACGCAGCTCGATTGGAAACTTTTGTCTCAATTACGATCAACGGTGGCACAATTTGGAGTCACGAGTGAGCCTGCGAAACAGATGATTGAGTATCTATTTAATTCAGCCGTCCTGCTGCCCGCTGACATTAGAGGCATAGCTCGTCTCATATATACCCCTCATCAGAGACTTATGTTTGAGACTCGATGGAGGGAGGAGGCAGCTGCAAGTGCTGCACTTCCTCGCCCCGCTGGTGATCCCCTCGCAGGGCTCACTGTAGATGAGCTTATGGGCAATGGAGCCCATATTCGCTTAGAGCAACAGGCGGCCTTGGGGGGAGAGAAACTGAGAGAAGCTATGGCAGTTGCAAAAAGAGCTATGGATAAGATCAGGGCACCCGGGGGTATCCCCATGTATATGGGGATTAAGCAAGGTAGAGATGAAGCCCTTGGCTCCTTTGTGGACAAAATTATTGAAGCCCTGGCCAAGGCAGGTATAGCTGAGCATATGCAAGACGCGTTAGTTAAACAGTGTATATTACAGAATGGAAATGCTACAACTCGATCTTTAATAGCCACAGCACCAGGAAATTGGAATGTCCAAGATTTGTTAGATAAGGCTGCAGCTATGCCAAGTGGCACTCAGGTGTTTATGGTAGAAGCTCTGCAAAAAATAGGAGAAGGACTGCAGCACCAGGCACAGGCCTTTAAAGAACAAACTCTAGCAGCCCAGAGTCAGGTCTTAGCTGCCCTTGCACCCCTCCAAGCGGCGACACTGCAGCGGCGCCCCGGTGCAGGAGGAAGAATGAAATGCTTCAGATGTGGACGGATGGGACACATCCGCCGCGAATGCAATGTGTCGGGAGTGTGGTGCGGAAAATGTCAATCCAGCACTCATAACAACAATGCCTGCCGCCGGGGGCCGGGAAACTCGAGAGCCAGCGCGAAAACGGGCCACGCGGAGACACAAGTAGCCCCTGCCTCCGACAGCCAAGCGGTCAACTTCTGCCAGCAACCTCAGGCAGCCTCGGATTGGACCTGGCAGCAGCAGTAGACACCACACTCTACAATAATGGTCCACATACTATTCCTACTGGTATCTATGGACCATTGATTGTTAATGGACAACCAACTGGAGGACTGATATTAGGCCGCTC
The DNA here is from genome assembly GCF_049639895.1 of Pseudopodoces humilis. NCBI lineage: Eukaryota > Metazoa > Chordata > Aves > Passeriformes > Paridae > Pseudopodoces > Pseudopodoces humilis. Next base: position 2,592,449 of record NC_142210.1, on the reverse strand, counting down.
CTCAGGTTCTGTTTTAGGTCTTTCCATCGAGCCAGGGGTAGTTGATGCTGATACTGAAGGAGAACTCTTTATCATCGTTAGTACCCAGTTTCCCCCACTTACCATTCCAAAAGGACAAAGAATTGCGCAGTTTGTACCCCTACCACACTTGACCGCTGGTATACCACCTCGATCTACTGAGCCACGTCGGACAAAATGCCTTGGTTCCTCAGGGGACATTGCTCTGCCTGTTATTGACCTTGCCATGCGACCAAAGAAAGCATGCCATCTCCGTTATCAAGGGCAAACCGTTACCCTTGAAAAGGCCTTGCTAGATACCAGAGCAGATACTTGTATCATTGACACTGGTAAATATCCTAGAATGTGGCCTCTTTTATCAGCAAGCACTACAGTCTCCGGTATAGGAGGAATCCGACTTGCTAAACCCTTTGATCACCGCAGAAATCGAAGGAAAACAAGCAACGGCTATTTTTTCACTTACCCCGCTCCCACCGGAGGTTGACTGCATTATTGGAAGAGATGTTTTGTCGCAACTGGGATACGTACTCACAGACTCCCCTTTATCATGACGGCCATTGCTTGGACATTCCCTCTACCATTGACATGGATTTCCGATACACCTGTGGTAGTTAAGCAACGGCCCTTAAAAAGGGAAAATCTTGAACAAGCGCATCGCTTAGTGGCAGAACAATTGCAACTAAAACATCTCAAACCTTCCACAAGTCCCTGGAACACGCCTGTTTTTGTCATCAAGAAGAAGTCAGGCAATTATCGCCTCCTACAAGATCTGCGTGCGGTTAATCAGCAAATGGAGCCCATGGGGGCCTTGCAACCTGGCCTCCCCAACCCGGCCATGCTACCTCAAGATTGGCTCATCCTTATTGTAGATTTGAAAGACTGTTTTTTCACAATACCATTACATCCCCAGGCATTGCTTTCATTGTTACTCAGTTGAACACAGTGCGTGGGTTAAACTTAAGTGTGGCGGGTGTGATCAAACATTTTGGTTGCCACAGCGTGCGCTTGGACGAGGGTATTGGTGCCTTGTTTGCTCTTTTGAGTGGCAAAGGGCTTCCCCTCAGAGAGCATTAGTTGATTTAGTGGGAGAACCATTTGGCACCGCAGTTCAAAGAATTGAGAACAGGGAAGATCTACATCTCAGGGAGTTAGTTTGGGAAGTGAGGCACACAGTAGATCGTATCATCGCAGATAGTAATTCCGTAATACTTGATACTGTTTGTGGAAAAGATGTCCGAATTCCAAGAAATTGGCAAGTGCCTCCAGATCGCTGGGAACATACCTGCCGTCGTTTCGCTCGACGTTCCGGGCCCTATCAAAACTGCCGCTGATCAAATGAGGCAATCCCTTAAACAACAGAGCATTATGATATGGCTTTTACTCGTGCTTGTGATACTACCGTTGACCAGTTGTGTTTATGTACCATCACAACCCAAAGAAAATGTTTGGGTTACGCTAGCTAACAAAACTGGTCAAGAAGCAATATGTTTAGCTCTTAGCTCTCCAGGCAACCCCTTTTCCACCTGCCTTGTAGGCCTTCCGTTAGATAATTGGCCTTGTCCATCAGCAGCATACCTTTGTAACTCTACTAATCCCCAGAGCTATGTAGATCAGTTGGATCAAATTATGCCCCATTTTCCTTCACTAGCTATTGAGCCGCAAGAGCTTGAGATTTTAGGATCCATATTAGCAGATGCTTGTTTGAAGTTTAATTGGACGAGTGTTTTTCGAGGAGTGGGATACAATAGATCTTTACCCATAAGTGTTAACTCATCTCTGTCGATCTATAGAAATGACTCAGTATGGTGTAACTATACTGCAGTGAACATCTCCAAATCCTCTAACACACCTATTAGGCTGCCAAGCGGTGTGTTCCTAATATGTGGAGATCGAGCTTGGGCAGGAATCCCCTCACGAATGGAAGGTGGACCATGCACACTAGGCCGATTGACTCTCTTAACACCTAACACATCAATGATCCTGCACCGATACCAAAAGCATAGAGAGAAAAGGTTTGTCCACGCCTTTGCCAAAGATTGTGATGATAAAGCAGACTTTTGGAGCCCAGTGCAAACAATTTTTGGGTCCCTTGTCCCTGGCATTGGGACCGCACAAGCCTTGAGTACAGTGAGGAAAATGGGATGTTGGCTTGCTAGACAAACTAACGCCACATCGCAGGCTTTGTCTGACCTTTTGCTAGATGTAGACTCAATCAGGCACGCTACGCTTCAGAATAGAGCTGCTATTGATTTTTTGTTATTAGCGCAAGGACATGGTTGTGATGAATTTGAAGGGATGTGCTGTATGAATTTATCAGATCATTCTGTTTCCATACATGCACAAATCAGAAAGTTACAAGAGTTAACTACACACTTGAGGGTAGAAGAAGGATGGGGAATAGACGGATGGTTACAGTCCCTAGGCATTACTGAGTGGTTGAAGAATCTGGTGCAAATGGGGTTAGTTATTCTCCTTGCAATCCTAGCCATCATGATTATCTTACCCTGTTTAATGCAATGTTTGCAACGAATGGTAATGTCGATGTTTGAAAAACACCAAGTGGCAATGATGGCCTTAAAAGAAAACGGGGGAAGTGTAGAGAGTTTGTCTGAAGAATGGCTAAGACAAAAAGGACATTATATGGTCTGATTAGTTAAAGTATAAGGCCTCAAGGACAGAACGCCCTTAAGGACAAACTGAAACAACTATCAGAATGTGAAACTGCCAAGTATGTGGATCTGCAGCAGAAAGATAGGGAACTAGTAACTTCAAGGCTAACGAAGAACAATGTGCGTCAATGTTAGTGGACCAATCATGAGCTTAGCTTTTGCAATATGTATGAGCTGATTATGAGCATTATATATTGTATATTGTAAACTCCAATAAACTGAGACTTGCTGACCATGAGAGCATGAGGCTTGTCTTCCGCGGCTCCGGTAAATCCCGACAACCCTCCGTGGAAAATCACTCCTAAACCTGGACACAACACATTGAAGCACATCCCTATTCTCTCCTCTGCCCATTTGTGCCCAACACACAACAACCCCTCTGCTCCAACAGGCAGGCTCTGCCCCTTTCTCCTAAAGCAGGAGGGGGTCAGAGGCTCCCACACAGCCACAGGGGCATGAAGGAGGGTGTATGCCAATTTTTGGTTTTACTTCCCTATTTCAGAGGTAAGTCCCTTTCCCACTTCAGATCTTAACATATAAAACAATGAAACTGCTGAGAAGGGGGTAGGTAGATATACAGATATTACAGACCATATATATCACTTTGGTGGTTTTCATATATCCATCTTCTCCAGCAGCCTTGCCATCTTGCAAGCCAGGCCTAACCAGGCCTGCCTAGTCTGAAACCAGACTTGGTAACAGAGGGCTGAGTTTGGCTGTTCAACAAGGAAAACTTCTGAGCATTTCAAAAGGGGCTCAAGATTTTGTTCTGGCACAAACAGAAGGTGAATGTTCAGTGCTACCAATGCTCATTAAGAAAGGGAATATCTCCATACAAGAAGGTGTATCTGAGCTTGAAAGGTCAACCTTGCCTTGAGTTTCAGCTGTCCCAAAGTCAGGCACCCAATCAAGGCCAGCAGTTCCTGCTGCCTATCTGTGCCTTGCACGTGGATGTGCCCTGCATTCCCTCAGACTCCCATATCCACATGAGATCCAGCCAACTCACCAGCTCACCTGGCATCACACCTCAAGTCACATCTTTGTCCTACAAGCAGGCGACTTCCACAGGGGAACAAATAAGAAAAACAGAACAAAAAAAAATTTGCTTCTGTACAACAACCAAAACAAGAAGTTTTGCAGCAGAGGACTGGCTGACTTGCTTCTTTAATCCTTTATTCTCCATCCAAATCCCACCTAACCAGAAATCAAACTGTCTCCAGCTTAGTTTTCTTCTTTCCCCAAGAAAAGAGCAGCTGCAAGCGATGCCTAAGGCAATGGGCTATGCCTTTTCTTTTCCACTCACCTACCTCCAGCAGAGCATTCCCTCTCCTGCCAATGCTCCCCAGGCTCCACACTGCTCTGTCTTGATCTCTGTGCAGATTTTGGCTGTTCTCTGGCCTCTTTGGGGTTAGAAGTCCAGCGGGCCCTGGGCAAGCAGGCTGTTGGAACACCACTACCCTTGCCCAAGTGTTCTAGTTTGCAACGCTAAAGGTAACACAACACTGGGAGAGAGAAGTGTTGCTCAGCCAGAAAGTAAGAAAGGGAGGTGCATTTTCCATATTAAAGGTCACATTTTAAGTGGAGGAGAGGACATTAGCATGTTTCCAGCAGAAGAGGAAGGAGCAACAGCTAGAACTCTTGATGCCAGCAAGTTAAATATTTAGAGAAACAGCTATACAATGAGGTCCTCCCAAACCTTCTTCAAGCACAAAAAGACGTAAACCCAATACCTACATTTGCAGCTGCCTCTAAAAGTGCTTCCTAGCAAGTTAGCCTTCCCATGCACAAGAGAAAAAAGAAGGTCCCAGCATCAGCAACAATCACTGCAATGGCTCACATGACACTTGTTATCCTTGAGGGCAACAGCCAAAGGACTGCAGTGTTGTGATAAGGGGCAGGATAACAGTGGGGAAGAGTGATAGCAAAAGTAGTGACACCACCAACAGAAGCACTTCAGGCATGATCAGCAGAGGTCAGCTGTGTAAGCAGGCAACTAATCACTCTAACCTAGAGCCAAAGGCAATGTCCCCACAGGGTTTCTATGGAAAGCTGGACCAAAATGAGCCCCAGTACACATCTCATATTCATCTGTCAAGTCAGAATAAATACTGGATATCAGACTCTTATCTCTGGCACAAAACCAATACATGTCAGCTTCTACAAGGGCTCCCACAAGAAGCAGAATGATGTATTTTGCTTTAAAAGAGAAATGTAGGATAGCTGCTAAGGGAGTATCAGGGAACCCTCCCTGTTTTCTTTACTATCCTCCCAACTCTGCTTGTAACATGAGATGGCCTCAATGCAAACAGCAGTGCCTCAATGTATGTGGCCTTGTCACACTGACAGCAGCCCTGCTCTTGCTGCAGACATGGAAGTGAAAAAAGGCACAAGGAAAAATAAAAGAGGAAGAGCTATGGTCATTCACCTTCATCTCCAGGTTCCTTTGCTGTCCACAGAGGTTCCTGTCAATCCCTTCCAGGCAGCAGCAGATTGCCAGGTAAGAGCTGTAGGAGATGCCACCACAAGCAGCACATCTGTGGTCTCCATGCAATTCTTCATGCTCCCATGTCCCTTTTAACTGAGTGCTCTTGCCTAGGAAAGAAATTAGGGTGAAGATGTTAGACAGCCACATCAGACTGATCAGGAGACTACAACCACCAGCCAAGACCACACAGCAAATCAGCAGTGGCACAGAAACACCCAGAGCATGCAGACAGTGCTGTGTCCACACAATGTGTCCTGGCTAAGGCCAACAATCAAGCTACTGACACCTTCAAACATTACTTCAGTAAAACACCACACAGAGCCTTGTTTTGAAAGCAAAACCTGCTGGTGAACACCTGCTGGCTGCAGAACTCACAATAGTCTAATGCCAGGAGCCAGGGAAAGCTGGTAATGCTGACATCAGGGCAAGAAGAACTCGACCTTGAGTGCTGGAGCTATGGGTCCCTAAGGAGATTTTAAGAATGCAGCCTGTACAAAAGCGTGTGCAAAGCTCTTCAAGGATCCCTCTTCCACTGAGCCATCCACAGCAAAACCTACTGCCTACTGACAACAGAGGAGTGATGCAGTGCAATTACCTGGTGACCCTTGCTGGAAACACAAAAAAGCCTTTACAGAGTTTTTATTTCCAACCTCTTGCCTACTTCTAAAAGAAACTCGGTGTAACTGCAGCACACATCCTAAAATCCTCTTAAATAAGATATTAATCACAAGACTGTTTAGCAAGCAAGCGCACACAGTCCGCTTGAGGAAACACTACCTCCCATAATTATCCTGCCCTGGGCAAGTTTCCAGTGTATGTGCATGGCCTGGCATATGCTCCATCTCAAGTTCAGCAGCTCAGCTTTCTGCTCTCAGTAGGGAGCCCAAGCACTCACAGCTTAATAAGAGGTCCCAGTATGTCCATATCCCAAATTACTGCCAGCCTGAAGCATCCATGGGACCCTAAGCCACAGCAGCACACCACAGCAGGGGAGGCAAAGCAGGAAAAAGGCAAGCTTAGGCTTTATATATTTTGCATGACGAAGAAAAGGAGGAAGATGGGGAAGAAAAGAGAGGTAAAAAGCAAGAAAGGAGGAAGATATTAAAAAGACATGCAAAGACATGTTCAGCAGTGTAGGACAGCGTAGGCACACAATGCCCTACTTCAAGCACTGAGGTCCCACCAGCACAGGCTGGTGAAGTTTCCTGCCAGATAGAGAGTGAAACTAGAATGATACTTGAGGGTTAGGTGAGAAAGGAAAAACCAGCAACAGCTACCTGCTAGACTGAAAAATATCATTCTTGGTATCCACCAGCCAAGTGCATGGCTGCATCTTTGAGAAGCACCTCACAGAGCAAGGGGTCAGCCATCACAGCAAGTGAGGAAATTTGCACAGGCAGACCCCCAGGACAGCTGTAAGGCAGTCCAGGAAGGCTGGATGAGTAATAGTGAGCCAGAGCCCCAGCACTTTCACATGCCAGCCTAGGAAGTCCCCAGCCTGCAAGCTCAGCAGGATCCCCTCGCTGCAGGCTGTGCTCACACCAGCCTTTGTGGCCTGCAGAAAGGGTGCATTTAAGTGAGAAAAATGATGCAAACAGGAGGTAAAAGGTATGCAGAGAAGCACAGACAATTGAAAAAGGCCAGCACACTGGTTGTCCAGCCAGGCAACACTTCTTCAGGGTATATTTAAAAATATACAACAATCCACCCCTGGCTACCTGCTCCCTGCTGAAGTCTGCCTTTATACATGACCAGAAAGTGAGCCCAGAGATGCCACCTGAGGCAATGCAAGTTCTGCTGTGGCAGAGCCTGGGCAGCCACAGAGCTGTAAGAGGGAGAACATCAGCCAGGCTGGAGCCTTGGGAGCTTCCCAGTCATCTACCCATTCCTTCCTGCTAACAGGGCAAAATGCTCAAAAATATTCACCAGCATCTCTGGGAGGCAAAAGGATCAAGGGGACATGTGCCCCTCAGCAGAGCAGGACAGCAAGAGTGGCTGCTCAGGAGCACCTCTGACAGCCCAGCACCTCCCAGATGTGCACAGAGCCGATGCTGGGGGCTGCGAGCCACCAGCTGCAGGGTGGGCAGTGTCCCTTGGCAGAGCTTGAATCCTCAGCACTTGTTCTGAAAGCCGTGAGAACATGAGTGATCAGGCCTCCTTGCCTCCTGGTCAAATCAGAATATGAGGAACGCATCTACACAACATTTCCACATGGCAAGTTTCCCCATCACGAATACAAGCAGGTAATTAGTAAAAGAGACAATAGCTTGAAAGATGACAAGGTTATTTAGGGGCCAAAAATTACTCCCCCATTCAGAACAATGTAAAAGTTTTCATTAATTTATCATTAATTCTTCTTCCCACCTAAGAGGATCTGTATGGAAAGATCCTGGAGAGTGCTGTAAATGAAGTACCAGCCCAGGTGCCTGAAGAGATTTAATACACTCTAGTAACATCCAGACTCCAGTGTGACAGGTCTGTGCACTAACAGCCAGTAATCACCAGACTGTGGGACCAGGAGGAGGAGGAGGCAACAGCCTCCTTTGTCATTCAGCATTCCTCCCACTGGCAGTCAATGCAGACTTGTGACTTCTTTTTTTTCTATGAGTGAGGAATTATTTCTCCTTCCTACCTTACCAGCTACAGCTTAACCAACAGCCTGATGGATGCTTTGGCAGAGGAAAACATCCTGCTGTCTGTCATCTTGTAGAAGAAATGGTATCTGTTTATTGCTTAGTTGTTAATGCTGATTCATCCCAAAGTTAGAAATCTTGCACCACAACTCTTCCAGAATGCAATAAGCAAAGCCCTGCCTGCCAGGTTATTCACAGTTAAATGGAAAATCATTAAAGCCTCTACAGAGCAGAGCACCAGCCAGGAATGCCCCCAAGCCCCATAGCAGAGGCTCAGACAGGGGCCAGCATGGCTGGGAGGGAGCAGGGACACGAACAATGCCACCACTGGCAGGGATAGCACTACCCTCTGGTCATACCAGTCAGATGAGAAGATATGAGGAATAAAGAAACCAGGATGGAGCAGGTCTACCAGACACAAGGAGCAGGATGTGAAACCCAGACATCACAGACAAGAAGGAAGTGGAATGAGACACTGAAGAGCTTCAGACCAGGACTGGTCCATGAAGACCACTAAGGCAAGGACTGGAAGGCAGGCTGGGAACAGGCCTGCAGAGAAGTAATGACTGGAGCAAATGCCTGCTCTCGGGCCACTGGTAGATCCCATGGCTCCCCTGGTGTCAACCAGCCAACAAATCCCCTCTGTGCAGCCCATCCTCCCCACTCAGGCTCCATAGGGAGGACAGTGTTTCATCAGCACTGCCTGGTGATGATTCAAGCAGGATGAGCCTGTGTGGTGGACAGCCCAACCCTCTCCTCTATCCATAGAACACACACAAAAAAGACCTAATCCTGCCCCTCATTTTGTCACAGCATACTCCTTTCACACAGCAGAAGCACTCACTGAATGACAGTGATGAAATAACTTTCTGCCTGGGTGGGTTTTTTTCCAGTAGATTTTTTTTTTTCTTAGGGTGTAGTAAATAAGGCACAAAAGACAGATAAAGGCTCTGGAAAGGCAAGCCAAAGTTGACAAAAAAGTGATTTCTGCCTTGCTTCTTCTACAGCTGCTATGAAATCAAACAAACATTAGAATGAACTTCTCACATCCCTTGTTGCCAGACCCTTGCAGAAGGATAGACTCATGATCATGTCTGCACACAAGCTGACCTCTCAGCCACAGAACACCATTTCATGGACATCAGAAATTAGGAGGAGAGAATTCCTGGCAGCTTCCCAGAAGAGCACCCAGAATTGGCCGAGTACCCTGTGCATGCCTCAGCTCCCCACTTACAGAGCTGCCTTCCCACAAACACACCATGAACTGCAGCTGCTCACACATTTATGAGCAGCACTGCAGAGGGGCCTATTGGACAACTTGTCCTTGGGCTAAGGTTTAAGTACACAAGTAAAGCACAACCTTAGAGCTGTAAAAAGGAAAATGAAAACCCCACCAAAGAACCACAAATATAGATCAATTATGCACAAAGAGCAAGGCAGCATCAAGCGAAGCAGCAGCTATGGAACCACGCAATCAGAACCTGCAGCACACACAGAGGCCAAATTTGGTCTGTATAAATTAAAAGCTGCCCTGCCTTCTGAGAACCTGGCTTTGCAACCCCTTCTGTATTTCCAGAGAAAATACAGAAGTCCTTCCACTTTCATTGAAGATCTATTTCCTTTTATTAAAGCAAACTCTAGGACAAGTCCAGGGCTACTGCAGACCACTGGCAATTAATTCTGTAAGTTGGCAGCTTGTGCTTGAACAGAAGAATGATCATCATCTCAGAGGAACTGGCTCTGTGCAAATACTGTAACTTCAGCAGCACAACAGAAGAGCAAGAAACCCCAAACCATCCCTTCTGCAGAAGAGAGGCTCAGGAATCAAGAACGCAGAGAGCAGCAAAAGCACTCAGGAAGTGCCTTGGTCAGGGATCTGAGACTGATGTGATCACTGCTGCCAGACCTCAACCTCTGCTACCCAGAACAGGGGTAGGAATTGAAAATCCAGTACTGATTGCTAGGCTGGCTCAATTATTGGGATAGCCTAGAGAGGAAATCCCCTGCTATTGGACTTTTTTCCCAGGAACAGAGAAACTCACTTGTTGCAAGGCAAGCTGAAGCAGGACTGTATCTCCCACGGTCCCCAGGATACAATGCAGCAACAGGGACAAAGCCAACCCCAGAGCCACAGCTCAAGCAGGACCTACAGGTGGCCATGGAAAAGGATGACCTGTGCAAGTTATGGCTGATCCAACCTCTCACCCAGTCACAGCCTCATCCAAGCAGTGCCCCAGCACGAGCCTTTTCCCACACCTCCTAACTTTCACACTGCCTTTCCTAGCTACTGCAAAGACCAATATTTCCATTTCAAACCCATCTTGCTCAGGATGAATTGAACTTCCTTGATCCTCCTCCCCAAACCAGAGATAAAGAATCTCTTTCTCCAGTGAGCAACAACAAATTAGCTTCTCCACAGGCCTTTTTTAAGGGGGTAGTTTTTGCAGCTCATCTGTTCTAAACCATTACACCTACTTTTTGACACAAACACACAGCTAATAGTCTCCTGGTAACTGGCTATAAAAAAAAAATCATTAGAACTACTGATAACACCAACAGCTAAATTCAGTTTTGTGAAAAATAGTAAGTGCAACTACAGAGAAAAAAGACAGAATGCATTTGGACATTTGGAGTGTGGGTAGGGGTTTTCATAGTGGTATTTTTGGGTTTGGATTTTTTTCCCCAAGAGTTTGTTTTCGTGAAACCTAAGAGAAAGGAAGCCAAGAATGTGGGAGGGCTAAAAGATGCTCAGGGACCAGAGAAACCAAAAGCTGTCTAAGAGATGGCTGCTTAGGGATCTGGCAGGGGCTTAAAGGGGCTAGAAGGAGCAATATGATGCTCCTTCATTCTAAGATGAGAAGGTTTCTTGGATCATATGGCTAGCTAGGAATTTGGTCAAAGGAAATGCTCTAAAACAACTTCAAGACTGCAGGACACAGCATTAAAACACACCTGAGAGGCAGTCTCAGATGGGGAGAAGCAGGATATGACCACCTTCTCACCCAGGCTGAGTTTTCCATTTCAGAAAAACAGCTGGTGATGGAAAAAGCAAGCCACAAACACAGACTGTGGTCACTGAAACCCTGGCAGGTGGGCTTCGGGCAGCCCTGGTGGCCCAGGCTCTCCAAAAGTCATCTCCAGCATCCTGCAGTCTCCAGCACCAGCTGGCCAGGAACAGCACAAGCACTCAGGAACGTGGGGAGCTGGCAACACGCTCCCAGCTCTCTCCCCACTTACTGGGAGCCCTGCCTAGCATTTAACTACACCCCACGTTTGTTTTCCTCCAGATTAGGGAGTTAAGAGCAACCAGGGGAAATCCACATAGGTAGAAGGTGAGAAGGAAGACGAGAGATCTTCTGACAGCAGTGACTGGCTGTATGAGCTCAGCCCCCGATGAGCCCCCGGCCGAGGTGTGTCGCTCTATTGGGAACGGCGAGAAGAACAACACAGACTCTCTTGAGTTGAACAGGAGAGTTCTTCCCCTCTCTTCTTCCTTAAGGTTTATTACCTCAGATATTCTTTTATAGACTGATATGTGAAAGTACAGGAAAGTAAAACTCTTACTAGTAAAACTAGTAAACTAACACATCACCATCATTGGTCAGTGGGGTACACCACCCCTCGACCTTCTCTTGCAAGAAAAGAAGAAACTGACAAACAGCACCTGTAAGGCTGTCTTCTATCTTTGAGGATTGTTTTAATTCCTCCTTATGATTTCCCAGGCCACTTTCTCAGGCGAGACTGAGGCCTGCTTTTCCCCAGGCACTGTGCTCTCTGTTTCACACTTAGCATCCATAGAGGTGCTGAGCCAGGCTGTGACACACGGGCGGTCTGAGGCTGGGCTGTGCAGGGCTGAGCCGGGACAAGCGGCTGCGACAAAGCGGGGACAGAGCCGCTCCTTTCCTGTCCCGGAGGCAGTCACCCCACCGAGGCTGGCTGTTTCCATGCTTGGCTTCCCCTCCGTGTGGCAGGACACGTGGGAATTCCTCACAGAGCCGAGGAGCTGGCAGCAGCAGGACAGTGTTTAGGTGCACAATTAAGCATTTGAAACATCACCTGCAGGGTTTGACTTGCCGTCCTCACAGCTCAGTGAAATCTCAGCTCAGAGGTCGCAAAGGTGCAGTGGGGAAGAAAAAGGCATTTCTGCAATACCTCGAATAAGTGAGCTTCCCACAGGGTTTGCTGTCTGTGTGAAGACAGACGGGGAAAAGTCAAGCTAAATTAATGCCAGAAAATAATTTTAAAACTATGAGTTAATATGCATTGCTGACCTTAGTACACTCCCACATCTGCAGCCGTGATAAATTTCCTTCATTTCCAGCATGAACTAAACTAATTTTAATTAAGAGAGTCCAGGCTGAAATTTAACACCATTTCTGACATCAAATTTTCTAACCATTCCTTAATTAACCTTTCTGTATTTTTCTCCTTAGACTGCAAGCATATGATCATCTAATTAAACAATTCATCCATGAATATCTAATAGATAGTTACCCAACTGCACTCCCCTAATAACCAGGCAACTTCTTAACCTTAAAACATGCAGTTAATCTGAAAGAGATGGGTGCTTTGCAAAGTGATTTACAAAGTGGCAAGAAGTCTCCAAAATTGAGAGTGGAAAGGGACAGGGGTGCTGTATCACACTTGAAAATTAATTTGACTGTTACCCCAGGTACAGACTTTAAAGAGTTCACCTCAATTTTTAAAAACTCACTTCTAACCACATTTGAAATTGCTGAGCCACATCCATAGAACCTAAAATAATTGCCACTCCACACCCACACTATGTTGTAAAAGAATAAAACAGAAGACACAAGTAACAACTGCTCTGAAAACCAGCAGATAAATCTACGGAAAATGACATCACATCCACACAGTTCCCCCACCTTTCTGTTCTGTTCAGACACCTCTGGAAAAGCAGGCAGCCTGGCAGTGCTCCATGCACATGGAACCACTGCCCAGCTCCAAGGCTCCATCACCTTTTCATACACTTCAATCCCCAGGAAGCTGCTCAGTCTGCAGGATTCAAGACAGCTATTCTTTAAACAAACATTAAATTAAATTTGAAGAGCCTAAAAATGCCAGTGATCCCTCACTTTGTCCCATTAGCAGAAAGTCTGACCTACCCATCACACAAGGCATTCCAACCATTGCTCTTCCTTCCTCTCCAACTGGGGACTCCCGTATCTCTAAAAATACCCTTTCATGTCACAGGCACAAGCAATACTTATTTCTAGCACTTCCATTTTTGTCTTTCGGAATCCCCCTGCCCCCAATACTAAAACATATCCTTGGGACTATTTAATTTCTTATTCCCAATTCTTTCACCCTGGATGCCATCCCTGTCCAGTTGAAACCCGCCCCTGCAGCATTTGTTGGAGGCAAGTCACAACACATCCCTTACTGGGGAGGAGGTTTCTCTCCACTATGGGCTCTGTTCAGAAAGCTACAAGGCAGCTCCCTGGGCAGCTACAGACTTCACAAAATAAATGTTATCAAGCTCTGGAAGGAATTTGTTAAGACACAACCAGTCACCCTTTGACAATCTTCCCAAGAAAGCAACACTCATGGACTATATAAGGATTTGTGAAAAACGGATTTCAAGACTGCAAGAACAGCTGTTAATAAGAAACAAGCTTTATATTCACAGACACCATCATCTGGATGAGAACAAAATCCATCCAGCACCTTGCAGACTCTCATAAAACATATAAAGTATTCATCAGACTTGCCTGTGAAATACCAGCCCAGAGGAGCCAGAACACAGCTTTTCCATCTTTGCTACATTTCTGCTAATGGACCTCACTTACAAAGCACCCAACTCCTCGACAATTATTTACACTGAAGCTCTGCTGGAAAAGTAAGAGCTGGAGTACAAATATAAATTTATATAAAAATGTAAGCAACCCAAAAAATATAAAGTATCATAGAATCATCATAGAAGGTTTTGAGTTGGAAGAGACCTTCAAAATCATCTGGTTCCAACCCCCTGCCATGAGCAGGGACACCTTCCACTAGCCCAGGCTGCTCCAAGCCCCATCCAGCCTGGCCTGGGACATTTCCAGGGGTGGGGCATCCACAGCTTCTCTGGGCAACCTGTGCCAGGGCCTCACCACCCTCACAGGGAAGGAATTTTCCCAATAGCCAATCTAAAGTTACTTTCTGTCAGTTTGAAGCCATTTCTCCTTGTCCTGTCACTGCAGGCTCTTGTAAAAAGTCCCTCTCCACCTTTCCTGCGGGCTCCCTCCAAGCACTGGAAGGCCACAATGAGGTCACCCTGAAGCCTTCTCTTCTCCAGGCTGAACAATCCCAATTTTCTGAGCCTTTCCACAGGAGAGGTGCTCCATCCCTCTAATAATCCCAGCAGCCTATTCTGGAATTGCTTCAAGAGACCAATGTCCTTCCTGTGCTGGGAACCCCAGACCAGGTGGGTGCAGCCTTCCAAGTGGGGTCTCATGAGACCAGCAGGGAGATTTTACTGCAACAATTACAATCTTTTACATCTAAATTTCTAATTTCTTTAAGACCCCTTGCAAGCAAAAAGAATGGCAAGACCACAGTCAGGTCACAGGGATAACCAAGAATTAACAGTTAATTAATCATCCATCATCCATCCCTGGACCAAAGTAAAATCTTGAATTTAGGAAGAACTAAACTGTGAGAGAAGGAGATAAAAACAAAAACCAACCAAATAAATAAACATTAACCCAACTTAGTTAACATCTGATCACACTCATTTTCAGTCTTGCTAGGCAGTGCAGCTCACAGCACAAAGACATCATCTCTGATAAGTTTTATATTAATTTAAGATATAAACTAATTGCTTTTGGGATGCTCTGTGCCTTTGGAAGAGAGCAGCTCAGGCAACAGAGCTCTGCTGCAGCCTTTCCTAAGGATTCTGCCTTACAAATAAATTCAGAACAAAAAGTCATTACTCTGATGTTATACCTTAAACATTATTTCACGGTAAAAGCAGGTCCTTGAGATTAGCAGGGGGAAATCAGGACCACAGACATCCTTTAGTCTGCAGGAGATCCATTTTTAGAAAGCTGTCATTGCTGCACAACTGCCCTGGCATTTTCTGTTGTCATTCCAATGCCAAAGAGGGTCATCACACTCTCCCCATACACTTGGGACTCTGCTGGCACTCACAGGGTATTTGCAGAAAATCCAGTGAACACAGGTTTATTGGAACCCCTTTGATTTCCAACCAGCAAATGCTGTACCACGAAGACACAAAGGGCAAACTGCAATGTCTGTTAAAAAATTCATCCTTGCTGTCAAGAACTTTTATTTTTCTGCAAAATTTTACAGCTGAAAATCCAAAGGGCTGCAACCACTGTAAGCAGAATGGATGCAATATTTAAGAAGGGAGCATTAGCTTGTTTCCAGTTTCCACCAGCCTTAGGAGTCCCAGGCACAAGCTGGGCTCTGTGACAAACATGCCAGCCAGTGCCCAGGGATCAGTGTGGGATGTACAGCCAGACAGATTGGCATCCTGTGCTGGGTGCATTTGGGTTCTCCACTTCCTCAGCAGCACCGAGGTACCAGGAGCAGCTTTGCTCAGCTCATTTTCAGTAGCTGCCAGTTCCCAGAGCTAACACGCATCAGGAGTGCAGAGAAACGTTAGCAAAGTCTGGCACAGAGCTCCCTTCTGCCCGTAAAGACAAACTATTCCCAGGCAAAAGAGTCTGGGGCACAGGAGACAAGGTAAACAGTAGAGGCGTTGCCACACTTCAGCATCCTGTTAGAAGGTGAGATATTATAAGCACTGTTTCCAATCTTGCAAACAGACCTTTTATTTTAGCTATTTATAGAGAAAGAAACTGCGAGATGCTGTGCTGCAGCTTTCTACACCAACCTCTGTTTGAGAACAGAGCTTGTGGGAACTTGTGAGCAACAGACCACAAGCAAACATTCAAGACCATCAGACGACTTGGTGGCAGAGCTTTTATTTCAGAGACACCCCAAGCCAAGGACCCCAGGCAGCTTCCAAACGCTGCAGTGACCAGCAAACTCAAATTAGGCAAAGGCACAGCTTGGAACCTGCTGAGACAAAAAACTGCAGGGCAGACCTCCTCTGGTTTCACAGAAGAGCTCCTGGACACACACACACAACCAAGTGATGTTCCATACCCGAGATCTGCATGTGAACAGACTGCTGTACACACGCTCCACCTGGAAGGGTCTTTACCATGGTCTGTGTTACTGGAACGTGCTGGGAAGCACGTGCACACCAGTACACACATTTTCCATGGCTTCCCAGCAGCCTTCAAACCAAAGCATCTATCCTGTGCAGCTGGAATCACAGTGACAGGTAGAGATTGGTTTAAGGCAGCACTTAAGCCTGACGAGTCACTGCTTTGCAGACACCACTTTTTACCATTGTTCACCTTGTGGCTCTGGGAATCAGAAAAACTCATCTGCAGGTGGAACAAGTAGATGTGCATTCACATTCAGTGCCATCGGTGACCCACAGGGAGGGATTTTACAGAAGTTTTGGGTTCACAGCTCACCAAAGGCTGAGCTGCAGCAGACATTCAGAAAGGCAGTAAACCTCAATTTTTACCTACAATCAAGTGGCTCAAACATGTAAGTTTTTCCAAGGTTTTTAATCACACAAGTGATTAGAGGATCTGATAACAGCAATCCCTGCTGGCTCGACATCTAAGAGCACTTTACACAGAAAGCATCTCATTTCATCTTCTAGTTTTTTCATCACCACAATTATAATTAAAAGAACATTCAAAGGAACCACTTGTATTTCACACTTCATTGACAAGTTCCCCAGTCAAGCAGCACAGATTTGAAGCACATCTGAAGCCACCAGGAATGTTCTTCAAACACAAACATGTCCAGCCGCTGGGCCATCTTACCCTCGGAAGCAAAGCCTGTCCTTGGTGAAGCAGTTACAGTGAAAGCTGTAATATGTAGGTCAGTGTTCTCAGAAGGGCTATGGCTAAGACAAAGTATCAGATTGATTCATAATGCTCTCCGATTGCTAATCCTGTGCAGAATTGTGATTTACATCACTCTTCCAAAATATGAGGGCCGTGAAAAAGGTCTGAATACTTTGAAAAAGTATCATCAAAACAATTCTGTCAGACCTTTTACAGAATGTTGAGTACAGAACAGAAGGACATTTTCACAGGCAGCTGTGCATGCCACTGAACCTCTCCTGAGGAAAGAGATGAGGACCATGACTGCAGCATCATTTCTGCCCTTCCAAAACCTGCCAATGCAGCAGAGTAAGGGTGGGAGGAGAAGCACTGTCAGCCAAAGAACTTGAATTCAATCATCTCTTCCACATCAGTCAGCCTGAGAGCAAAGGGCAACACAACCTGATCCATTACCATTCCTGGCTGGCTCCTCCAGCCTGGAGCAGGACAGGAGCTGGGTCAGACTGTGCTGCCCAGGTGCTGTAGTTGAGGTGCCTGTGTGGGTGTTGGAGACACGCTCCTCGGTGCCTGCCTGACCTCCGACAGAGCCACAGAGACATAAAGCTCTGAATGCACAGTGATCTGCTCCTGCAGCAGCTTCTCTTGCACCACTGTCTCAAGGACAGGTAAGACACAGAACATTACTGGCAGCATCTGCTCTGCCCTTCCTTAGATCACCCCTGACCACCTCATACAGGCACCTCTATTTCCTCTTGTGTATTCCCAGCTCCCACAGGACATGACTCTGCCAGCAGTCACTGCTAAACAAGGTTTAAGTATTCACCTATTTTGTCCCTAAAACACTAGGTCTCCATGAACAATGATACACCTACATTTCCACTCTTTGGTTTTAACCAAGTTATGGAGCACACAAACAGCAGCCACCAGAGCCTGCTCAAAGCCACATCAACAAATATTTTTGTGTCCAGGAATTAAGTAGGTATGATCAGACATTCCTCTCTTCTGAAACCCAACCTCAGATTTGCTGCCAGCAAGAGACACATCCACGTCCAGCTGAGTGCTGCAGCTCCAGTGATAATGTGGCAGCTCACTATTGTATCCATCTCCAATTTCAGGCCACACATCACTTTTACCAGAGGCACGCATTTTGGCGGAGGACCCCACAATGTTCCCCCTAAACCCACAAAACACAGCTCCTTCCACCGTATTTAGCTTACCTAAGAGAAACAACCGTTAAGCGAGAGAAGAAAAGCAGTGGATAGATTTATCTGGAGCCAAGCTGCAGCCTTGCTTGGCTGTCCTATCCCCAACACCGACACAGCACACACCTTGGCACTACAGAGCTGCTCATCCCTGCAGCACCATCATCAAACAATTTATTTGCTGAACCAGAAGAAAACAGGCAATTTGCCTCGACTCAGCAGCTGCATCACCTCCAGAGCAGTGGTTTATGCCCAGGTGAAGATATCAGATGCCCAGAGCAGAGCAAACCTGGCGATGTGCTGCCTGCCCTCTGAGATCCCCACATTGGCTCACCCCAACCCCCCAGGCCCCCACCCTCCCACATCAAGAGCTGCAGCTAACAGGAAAAGTCTGCCTCATTAGACACTCTTGGCCTCTGTCCCAGGGGCCTTTTGGGGAAGATTTTTCCTGCTAATATTCTTCCTCCTGGGGAGGATTTAGCATCACTCACATCTAAACGAGCTCCTCAGGCATTTAGAACTCCACCTAAACCTTCTGGGACACAGTAACCACAGTGCTGTGATGAAACACAATGGATGAGTGTTTGCATTTTGTCCTGGACACCAGGAGATGAGGAGAACTTTCCACATATACAACCAAGGTCAGTACAATACCCAAGTTTTTGCAGCAAAAGCCGAGGACAGAAAGCTGACCCTTTCCCCCTCAGTAACACACCTTATGTATACTTACCCTTTTCTGCTGGGGTCTCCTTCCACTCTTCCCCTCTGAGAGCAGGGGGATGATGCAGCCTTGCATCACAGCACTCACATCTATTTAAAGTTATCCCAGCTCAGAAAAAGCAATTCAGGTTAGCTACCAGTCTTTAGGCAAGTGCAGTCCTGTGCGGGTGCCACTAAAGGAGGAGTCACACAAATTAGACTCATTCCTCACACATTAATAGGCAGCTCTGGTTTCTCACTCCCTCACAGCCAAGAAAATCTCCTGCTACATCCAGCTGCTCTGCCATGGCACCTTTTCCCTTGCGTATATATCTGTTTTGACACTGCCAGTGATTAGATCCAGTTGCAGCAAGCAGATATGGGAACAGCATAAAGCAGCAGCCGTTCCCACTGCTTCACCCCCTGGTCCCCATCCACTGCCCTGATTTACCAGGGGCTCACAAATGCAGGAACAGAGATTTACCCTGAAAGACGAGTACACAGCAGCACAAAAAACACGCTACACATTATTTATTCTCTCTGCAGCCTGACCTGCTGTGCACTAGTAGAGACGAATGCAGCTACTTCTAAAATTAATTACAGAGTAAATCCCCTGCTACGACTCGCGGGTCGCTGCGGGCTGACCCAGGCCAGCAGAGATCTGTCAAATTCAGGCGAGGGTGAGCACAAACCGGAGGCAGGCAGGGGTCGGGCTCTGCCTCATCCCCTCTCTGCCATCCTCTCTCCCTCCTCCGGGCGGGCTCCGCAGCCACCGAGGACTTTTGTGCCGCCAAAGCCCCGGCGAGCGGGGAGAGCAGCAGGAGCAGGGGGGACAGGCAGCCCGGGCAGCCGCCATACACATCTGCCGCTCTTAGAAGTTTATACTGACGTGGTTATAAACATAAATAAGAAGAACGAACAGAAGTTACGCCGCAGCGGAGCTGGCGCTCGCCCGCCCCACGCTGCCCACCGGAGCCCACTCACAGCCGGGGGCCGCCTCACGCCAGAGCCGAGACTCCGAGAGCGGCGGGAGCGGGCCGGGCACGGCCCCTCCCGTCCTCCCGCGGCACCTGCGACCCCCGCGGCCCCCGCGACCCCCGCGGCCCCCGCGGCCCCTCAGCCCTCGCCCACCGCCGACCCTCGGGGGCTCATTCACCGGCAGCCCGGCCCCGCTGCCCCTCACCCCCAGCGCAGCCCCTCAGTCCCCACCGGCTCTCGGTCACTCACCGCCGGCCCCTCACTCACAGCCGCCGCCCGCCTTTGTTGCCGCCGCGGCCGAGGCATTTAAGGCGCTGAGGCGGGGGGAGGCGGGGGCCGCCGCGCGGGGGAGGCGCCGCCAGCCCGGCTGCCTCGGCACGGGGCATCCTCCTCGCCCTCCTCATCCTCCGCCCCTCACGGCACAGCTGCGGGGAGGAGGAGCGGCTGCCCGGGAGCGACAGCCCCCGAGCCGCCCCCCAGCCCGGCCCGGGTGCGCCCGGGGCAGCGGGGCGCAGCTCGGTGCCGCACACGGCCGGGACACACACCCCACACCCGCAGCGCCTCGCTGGCGGCCGCAGCGCCGGCCCTGCCCGCCTGCTCCGTGGGGAAAAGCACAAAACACGATCGTAGCCCGTTACGGACACGGGCAGAGCCCCGCGCTGGCAGAGGTGCCATCTAACCCCATCACTATGGGCTCATTTTGAATATACGCCGCAGATCCATCAATAGTTCATTAGCGAGCCGCAGGCAGCTTTCCCCAGCACCTATTTCAGTGGTGCCCAAGGAGAGCCCTCCGGGCCGTGGCTCCTCCAGCTCCTTCACCCCCAGGGATGCCACAGCTGGAAAATGGGGCACATGGCTACTGCCTGCCTGAGACTGGCTACAGCCTTAAACTACTTTTGGCCTCCTCTCTGTCAAACAAAAGCACAAGCAGGGATCAGTGCGTGCAGTACGTTTTGCCAAGCTATGTACTAATCAGGGTCCAGGCAAGGCAACCTGATTGTTGTGATCATAAAAGCTCAAACTCTGAGCCCTGGCCAAGCAAGCCAGAACAAGTGCCCTGCTTAAATCAGTGCCAGTCCCCACTGGGGCTACAGGACACGGTACCACTGTGCCTGTCTCGGCTGCGGTGCTTCCAGTGCTTAACTGGAAAGAGCAAGCAAGCTGTTTCTGGGGTTCATCCATGTTTTTCCAACTTGAAAGAGTCAGCATATGATGTGGGGTTATATCCTGCAAGTTTGTGTCCAAAATCAGCATCTCACTGTGCATTACTCCCAGCTTGGCTGCAGATGATGTTCCCTCGCACAATGTGCCTCCCTGCTCTGGCTAGACGGAGCAAGGTCTTCACAAGGGCTTTCCAACTCCAGAGAACATGAAACACCTGCAAGGATACATAAAGTATTACAAAATAAACCCTCAGAAAATAAATAGCCAGCAGGTTCACACTGCAACCATGTGCACTCCCCAGGTTCTCCCATTATGGCTGGTAGCAGTCTGAGCCAGGGGCTGGAGGAAGAGCTGATGGGGAGAGGCTTTGGTGTCTCCCGGTGCCTCTCCCTGGATGCAGAGGGGCTGGATGGGATGTTCCCTGCAAGCAGTCTGATGCACTGCCCTGGAGAATCAGGAAGGCAGAGCCTGCTTGCCTGGAGAAGGTGCAGGACTCAGGTCTTGGGTAGGTTTACACAGCCCGTGCCCTTCGGAACCCTTGGCTGAGAGTGCTGCTCTTGGAGCATGAGCACTGAAGCTGTGGGTTCACAGCACACAGACTCTTTCCTGGACAGACAGAGTGGTTTAGGACATTTAAAAGGTGGTTAAGCCTTGCATATGTGTTGAACCTGAAGGCAGATGAGTTCCTGCGGCTCTCTCGAGTAGGGACATAAGTGAGAGGGGCAGCTGGCCAGCCCACACTTACCACTAATTGGGGTATGTTTATGTGGATGTTTGCTCAGAGAGGTCTTAGCCTGGGCTGAGATCCTTCACTCAGCATCTTCTCAGTTTTTTTGTACTTAGATCATGTGGAGGTAGGTACCACCTGTGAGTGCAAGGAGCTGCACAAAAGCCCCCTGCCCTCCCCTTCAGGGCTCCAGGTCAGGAACACGGGGCTTGCTTTCTGCTTCTTCCCTCTACCCACTCCCCTCTTGCACAAGTCCCCTTCTCACTGCTGCTTGGCTCCAGCTCAGATTCCCCTTGTGCTGTGCTGTGTTCAGAAAGAAGCATAATTTAACAATTTCACCTGCCTGGATAGTACAGAAATCCTCAAACCACTGTAACACTTCCCCAACACCCACACCCACACAGACACAAACTGCTCATCCCTCCCTTCTTGCTGTAAAGGGGTTTCAGATCATGAGAGTACCTGAACAGGGACCACACATGGTGGAGAAAACCCTTCCCCTACCTTTGGAAGCTCTTACAAAATCTGCAGATAACCAAAAGCAATGTGCTGGAGCCCAGGAGCCTCTGCAGGGTGAACCTCACCCACTCACCTTGCCATGCCCCCAGGCAAGCAGCAACAGGAGACCACAGGGGGAGTGAGGGAGAGCATCCAAATTCCAGAGGGCTGTGTTGAGCAGTGCTGGCTTTTTCAGGCTCATGACTCCTACCTTCCAGCAGAGCTTCCTTCTGGAGAACAAAGCTGGCACCAGAATCTTCATCCAAGTCACTTTTTCCTATGTTACAGAGCAAGCACTTCAGGGAAAAGGGCTGGGAGTCATCGTCACCCCTCTTGATTTGTCACTCTAAAGAGACGGGCAGAGTCAGAATAACAGCATATAAAGGTGGCTCTTGTCCAAGCATGCTCTTCTCCTGTCCCAGCCACATCCCAGGCCAGTTCAGGTTCATCCTGTACCACCCTCAGCATTGACAGCTGCTGCTGTGTGTCCCAGCACTACTGATTTTCTGGGCTGTATGTGTGTGACATCCAGTCATGAATCAGTGGGGAAGGGGCACACTTAGCTGTGCAGTGCTGGAAACATCACAGAGCAGCACTCAGCTGCTCAATGAAGTGATTAATATTTATGCTCTGTGCCTGCTAATATTAGAAGTTCGAGAACAATGATTTTATGGGGCTTCTAAACTGAATCTTCCTCAAAGGCTCCTTCCTTTACCGAGACGCCCATAAAGGTGGGTTTGAGTGGCTTTTACACGAAAAAATATTTTGCCACATCTTCAATTTCTTAGCTCTTTGCTTAAAGCTGTAATAGCTTTATGACAAAAAGCTGCCACCTCCTCGATTGCCTGACCTGACTGTCCTTGAGCTGCAGGGAAACCACACGGGCTGGGCAGAGCAGTTGCAGGGAAGTCCCACCATGCTCAGGATGTGCAGGAATATCTTCACCCTGTGCAAAGGCAGAAATCTTCTCCAGAAGCTTCTGGCTTCTGCACAGTGAAACCAGCTAACAAAAAAAACCCACTGAAATTAATCTTAACACCCCACATTGTCCTTCCTTGCTGCCAAAACCTGCAGTCTTGACAGAGGTTTGTCTAACCTGGTCTTAAAAACAACTGATGGTGGAGATATGCCAACCTGTATCTTTTCCAGTCCTTATTTATCCTGCAGTTTGAAAGTTCTTCTCAATGTCTTTTCAAAAATATTATTGTAGTTTTCCCCTATCCCCAGTGGGAGGCCAATGTAATGCCTTACTCTGTGGTAGTCTTTTATACACTGAAAGGCTTAGCTGGTCTCCCTAGTCCTCATTCCTCTGGATTCACCAATGCTAGGTCATTCCTCCTGCCCTCACAGGTCATGTTTCCAAGTCCTCCACTCTTCCTTGCTGCCCATCTCTGGTTCTTCCCCAGCCAGGCCTTATCTTTTGACATCTGTCCTGAAGCCTGCAAGTGGCTGCACTTCTGTCTGTATTCTTCATTTCATTTATTTTTCTCATAGTGGGAGTGTTGTTAGAGGCTCATGTTCAGCCCAACTAAGGATTTTTTGGTAAGATCAGTGTCCTCCAGCCCCTGGCCAGGCTCCCCAGGCAGCAGCAGCAGCCAGACCCCTCCTCAGACAGGGATGTTGAGCATGATTCCGCTTAGCCCTCTTGACCCTTGCACATGCTTTTCTCCTGGCCTCTTTAGCATCCCTGGATTCTTGCACAGGCAGGATGAATATTGTTTTCTGAATTCCCATGGGTGCACTTAGCAGGCAAAAGTGAAGAAAACAAGAGTTAGACCACAGTGTTTCATCCCTTGGCCTGCTCCAGCCTCCTGGGGCTGAGCAAGCCCCCAGAGCCCATGATTCATTATGCCTGTGTTGTATTTATCTCTTTGGTTGGGATGTTGCTATTCAATAAAAATATGACACATTTAAGCGTGGCAGAAACAGCACTCCCCAGGCAGCAGGAGCAAGGAGAAGGGAGGATGCATAACCCATGCTGGCACACACGCAGCATATACACACAGCAACAATTAGGCAGGTTCAATTGTCTCAGATCTCAGTTGCAAACGTTACAAATGCAAGTCTACACACAGCCCAAACTAAAACAGGCAGATCCCATCTTTTGGCTGGAAAATTCTGTGTCACTGAGTTGCCTCCCATGGAAGAAAGCAATATTTCACTCTGAGCTAGGATCCTGCCTGCAAATGAACGGGTCAGCACAAATCCCAGCAGCTTGTGGGCCACAGCTTCCTCTCCAATTTTTACCAGCACAAGCACAGAGTTCCCTCATCTGCCAGAGGAGGGAGAGGGGCCCAGAGCCCGAGCTGGGATGTGGCTCAGCAGGGATGCCCTTGTGCTCAGCTCCCTGTCAGGGCAGCCCAGGTTTGCCTGTGTGCACAGCAGAGGGGTGAGGGCAGGGGGAAAGGTGTGAAGTCAAGTACACAGCACAAATTAAACACAGCAGTCACTCTTTGCTCTGCCCAGGCTCTGCATTTACCAGGCCCTGGCAGGGGGCTGGATTCTTTGCACAATCCAAGGCCTGGCAGGGCATTGGAATCTTTGCAGAATGAGTGAAACCCAGTGTGGCAGGTCATGGCATCTGGGGCTTTCTCAGACGTGGTTTTTGGTCACAGGGAAGGACCACATTGCTCCTCTGCCTCAGGGGCCCCACGCTGCGCTCTGGGCACAGCACAACCCCAAGTACACTGTTTTATAACCTCCCAGGGCTGTGATTATTATTTTACAGCAGTGGGGCAGAACAGCAAATGCACAGACACAGGTAACCCAGCCCCACTCACCTCCCACCTCCTCTCATGCTGGCACTGGAGAAGGTTGCTCTGAAGCCAGATCATGATGCACAGCAACATGCCAGTAAGAAAAATCACACCACTCCCTTCACTGTTATGCTCCAGCCAAGCTAAAAATAAACTGTGGGTAGAATTTTCTTTGTTTTCTTCACACGGTAGAGAAGATTGGAGTCTGAACAATGAAGACCTAGAATGACTCCTGCAACCATCATCCATGATTATGTATGTTGCTGATGTCTTCAGCTCTTTGAGACTATAAAGTGGGGAAGAAAATGGCACCAAAGTTATTTAGGTGATAGAACTCACATACTTTTAAGCTTAGCAGAATCAGATTACGAGTGACGCTTTTCCCCTAACCCCTGCACATTATCTTGATCACGGTTAGAAAAAAAGAAAAGGGGGGTAGCCTGTTAGCCTTTCTACAAAGAAAATAAGGAAATCCTTTTCTGCAGAATCACAGAGGTTACACAACATCTTCAGGGGGGAACTTGAGGCCCTTGCTATTGCCACAGAACCTGCTGTCTTCCAAAGACCAATTTGTAGACTGGTTAAGTTCAGAATGTAACTGAAATGATCCTCAAATGATCATCTGAACATCTAAGGCAATGTCCTAATTCTGGAAGAAAGTCCAGTGTCACCTACCCTGTGAGCCATAACCTGCTAAGGCAGCAGCAGGAGGAGGCAGCTGGGATTTCCCAGCTGAAGTGAAGCTGTACAAGCAGAAAGGGAGTACTGGGATTTTACTAACTCATTTCCTGGAGGTAAGGCTGCTGCAGCCCCATCAGTGCTCTGGAGGAGGAGGAGGTTTTTCTTGGAGCACAGACAACAGTCTGGGAGGTCAAGAGATGAGCAAGAGAAATTTCCTTGGACAAGGACAGAGTTCCCCAGCCCAGGCTCTTGGGCAAGAGGAGCCCTTGTGCAGAGTCTCATTTCTTTCTCATGGATGCTTGTTTTTTCAGGCTGGCAGGAAGAGTGCAGTTGACTGCAGGCAGCCCATGGTCAGTGTTCATTCCTGGGGGTCATCAGAGGCCAGTGCCCATCCCTGAAAGATTTCCTGCCTGCAGAAGAGCTGCCCTTCCCTCTGCCGATGCAGAGTGCAGCTGTCACAGCCAAGACACGACCATCAGCTCTCCTGGTGGAAGACAGTCCCAAAATTTTGCTTACTTCATGGTAATCCAGACTTTAGTTAGCTCTGGATTATCCCCCTTGCCTCTCTGAGAGTGGCAGTTTGCTTCTCTGCAAGGTCAGCCCAAATCTGCCTGACTTTGCACTTAAGAGCTTCCATAGGCCCTAGTCTCTCACTCTCTGGGGTCTCTGAAGTGTTTGGGTGTGTGTTTTGGCACTTTTATTTTCATTTTTTGGGGGGTAGGGGTGGGGAAAGGGAGGCAACTGCCTTCCCCATGAATGTGAACTGCACAGTCCTGAAATAGTAACACACCAAAACCTCTCCTTCCCTCTCCTCTTTCTACTAAACCATCACAGGTCAAAGATAAAAGCACATCTGACATGGTCACAGTGCCCTGAAGTTGTGCAGGGTCTTTCTTTTGTTGTGCAGAGGAATATTGTGAGCCAGGAATATTCTGAGAGTGGCTGAGTCATCCAGATTGTCAGTCTATAGTAGTTAGACTATGCACAATAAACCATTTAATTACAAGGCAGTCCAGAGTCAGACCACGAGAAAAAAACTTCAGCCACTCTGGTCAGCACCTGCCATTAGTGGTAACAGAACATTTTAATGAAGACCAAAAACTCCAACATGAAAACCACTCAATTCAAAGTGCTTTTATTGATGGAATTTAATATAAATATTTTTCTTACATTTGTTAGGGAAAAAAAAAAAAACTCCACTCAAAACAACCAGCAAAAGGTTAGTTAATTGGAAAAATAAATTCAAGAAAACATTTTAAAGCAGTTCTCATCAGGACATCCTCAGAATCCTTGACAGATGTAACATCTCCTACAGAGATGTTCCAGCCCAGCCCAGAATTAAGAAACAGTGCGTCTGGACTCTCTATTTCATACCCTGTCCGTTGTGTGTTTGTGTGGAGCTGCAGAATTAGGAGCTTAGCTGAACCCAGCCCAGTAAGTCTAAGAAATCTTTAAAGATGCATCAAAACTCAGCACACACTGAACAGAGAAAGGTGATCTCGACAGAAACCCCCATTTTCAGTGTCCTCTGGGCCGTGGAGTGTTTTTGTGGCCACCCTGTGATCCCAGTGTATGTAGGGGCTGGGTTGGACCAGCGATTTTGGGCTGTGCTCACCAAGGGTGTCACTTCTCACAGCTCCTCCCTGTCCCTGGCAAAGAGAGCCAGCGATGGGGGCCTTGCACAGGCTCCATCCACACTTCTGCAGGGTTCTCACCTGACTGACGGAGCTGTCTGGCTCCAGGGCTGAGGGTAAAGCATGTATTAGGCAAAAATTAAGAAATTATTGCTTACCTTTCTTTATAGTGAGCTCATAATAAGCCAACTCATGTCCAAATACACACCGTTCCTGCCTGCATGTACAAACTTCACATTACCCCTTCTTTCCTCTAAATCCAGAATTGATGAAAGTGTAACATTTCCTCCTGCAGTAATCAGTTACCTGATGTTGAGCAATCCTGTGCTTTCCACCACCCCTAGCAGGGAGGCAGCAGGATATTTTTGCCATGCATCACTCACATTAAGTTTGCAATTTCCCTTTGGTTCTCCTGGGTATAGTTTTATTATCATACATGCACCTGAATCCTTCATACACTCTACACCTTCAGGTGCTGAACTCATCATCCTGAGGTATGCAAAATAAATAACTGCACTTTCAAGTCACCAATGTGGAAGTCCAGGGATAGATTTTAAAGCACTTATCCCTTTGACCCACACTCCTGTGGGCAAGAAGCTCCACTCCATAGTCCCAGAAAGATGTTGCTTAACAAAGCAATGTGCAGATTCTGCATTTTTAAGATTTCCAGAGAATTGTCTGGGGTAGTGAGAGGTTTTTTTGTCATTTTGTCACAGTTCATTGGAAATTCAAGTGTACTTCCTCCTAATTCTGGAGCCTGCTATTCAGGGGATTTTTAAGATCAACAAATAAAATTATTTTATGTTCAGTCTTGATGTTGGTTTCCTCAAGAAGTGCCAGAGGAGGTTATTGTAAGGGGGCCATAAATGCTGATTGCAGCACGTCCTGTGCCCATGCTTTGAATCCTTGTGTGAGAAAAGACAACAGGGGAGGCAAGGTATCCAACAGGATGCAGCTATCTGCTGTGCTGACTTTTTAAACAATGTCCAAAACAGGCCTAAAAAGAGCTCACACAGCACCTACTTCAGCAGTGCCTGGAAAAGCACTTTCCAGGAATGACAATGCTTGTGAAGCTTGGTTGCATTGGCAGAATCACAGCAAAATTTACTCCAAATGAGCTCTGATGTGACAAAATGAGGACTGGCACCGTGCTCACCCTGACCCTCACAGCTTTGTGATTTCACAAAATATCTAGAATTTCCTCTGCTAGAAGCATAGCATGGAGGTTGGTTGTCAGGAAAGTTTGTCAGTCCATTGCTATAATTTAACCTCAAGATGCACTTTTTTGGGAGTGACTTCCAAAATACTCTCAGAGGAAAAGTCTGTGACTGCTCCAGGCCACCAAATGGCTCCTGTGTGTCAGACCACTCCATATGACAAGGATAATTGAAGTTTTCTGTCTTCAAAATTAAATTAAATTTTAATTTCATTTAAATTATATTAAATTAAAATTGCTGTCCTTCACCATGATCACTAGTACAGGTGAATGCTGGTTTCTCATTGAAAAAAAAAAAACTAAAGAAAAGGTGCAAAAACAAAATAATAAAAGCAGCAGATACAGATAGATTTTTAGCCCTGTTGTTGGAACTGTGGCTCCACTCATGCCATGCATACAGTGCAGGACAGACCCAGCACTTCCTTGTGAAACTTCAGCAGCATAACTTGTCAAAGTAACCAAAATAAAATATTTGAACTCTAGGTTATACTGGTTACACCTGTGGGCCAGGATCAAAAAAACCCTTCCCTCTTCCTACTGTCCTGATGCCCAGAGAGGTTCCCTGGAACAGAGACTGGCCAGAGTTAAAGGAATAAAGTGGGGATTTATTAAAAGGCCTTCAAAGGATACACCCTGGGCAGTGCAAGAGCCTGGCTGAGGATACACCCAGGATGGAGCCAGGATGGAGCCAGGATGAACCCAGGATGGAGCCAGGATGGGCCCAGGATGGAGCCAGGATGGAGCCAGGATGGACCAGGATGGAGCCAGGATGGAGCCAGGATGAATCCAGGATGGACCCAAGATGAACCCAGGATGGAGCCAGGATGGAGCCAGGATGGAGCCAGGATGGACCCAAGATGAACCCAGGATGGAGCCAGGATGGAGCCAGGATGGTGTTTCATGAGTTCTCACACTTTTATGAGTTGTGCTCCATTTCCATCCTGGGGTTAATTGTGCAATTCCAGCTCCAGGTTTGCAGTCCCATCCTCCCAGGTTGCTCTCCTCAATTTCCTGCTGTTTGCACCTCTTGGGCCTGGAGCTGCAGCGGTGTCCTTGGTTCTGGGGCTGGGAAAGGATTGTTGTGTCTGACTGAGCTGTGAGGAGAACTTGCTACCACGTTCTGTGGAGCTCAGAGTCACACACTAAGGCAGTGCAGAATCTGGAAATATGAATGCAAACACTTAAGGCATCAGTCCTGCAAAGTGCAGGCTCTGATGGCCAGGCTACCTGTGCCTTGGTCCTGCCTCATCTTTCAGGACCATTCCCCGAGCTGGTACAGGATTCAGGGGTCAGAGGAGAGCTCTGGCTGCAGGGGAGTGCTGTGGAACTCTGCTGATGGGCAGCCCTGCTCTGCAGGATGCCCACTGGCACCTGAGCACTTATGGTACAGCACAGTATTCCAGAAAGCACCAGAATTACCCTGGGGACCTGCAGCCCACTGGGAAGCATGCAGCTGAGGCAAGAGAGAGGTGATGTTTATGCTGCTGAAGGAAAACACATGCAGGATTCTTCTCTGACCTTGAGATTCCAGATAAATAAGGAGTCAGGGAAAATAAAGATGCCACCAGTTGATAACGCATGTACAGGAATTTCAGACAGTGATTTATACTGACTGATATGTTTAACTGCAAAACTACAGTTACAAGCAAAACATTTGGGAGGCAGCACTCCTTCCTCCAAAGGCCACCCTGCCCGTGCCATTTGCTCTGGTTTGCTGTGGAAATGTTTGAGGGGTGCCTCCCAAACATCCACACGGAACGGCCTCAACACCTCGCTGCTTTTGTACAGAACACTCAAAGAGCTCAGGTGCAACCTTCCTGCCTTAGAGGGTACCTGTTCAAAGTGCCTGACACAAAGGGGTCTCCAGCTCACAGCCTTGACTGTCCCTAGGCATGGAGGGTTGTGTTCAAAGCACAGCCAGGGTGCCACCCCTGCCCTGCTGTACAGCACAGCTGCACACCCAGCTTGGAGGCACCAACCCTCTGCTCCTCGTCCCCTCGCTCACAGCTCAGCTCTGCCAGGCCCGTGGCAGGGTGAGGATGTGCCCTGTGTCCCCTTTTCACAATATGGATGCACCTCTTCAGACAGAGGAGGGACTGCCTGATGCAGGAGGTTTAAATGCAGTGTGGAAAATAAAAACCCACTCTCTCCTCTTGGCACTGATTTAAAACTGTCACCTCCTTCCCAGCCTGATGAGGAATGCAGAAACCTCTCACCCTGCACACATCTGGGTGACTGCTGCTGCTTTCACTGTAATTTCATTGCTTTCCCTCCTCACAAAGCTAAGAGGAAACTTTCTAAAGTTGAGGAAAATGGCAAACATTTTCCATTCCCTGCTCACTTCCTAACCCGTTTCCCTTTCCAGTCGCTGAAGCACAAATGGTGTATCAGAGAAACTTCAGCCTGTTCTAAAACAGTCTCTGTCTCACCCACTGCTTTCTGCAAGACTGACCCCAGTTACCTTGATCTTCTGTAGTGCCAACAAGAACCTGACTCCTCTACCATCATTTGGGTGTGTAGAATCATATTTCTTCACAGTTGCTTTCTCTTTCACAAGTTTTAAGTGCTGTCTGCTTGGCCCATGCTCTCTTGATATAATTTATTTTTAATGCCACCACGATTTTGTTTTTCATGCATTTAACACTTAGTTCTTATAGGTATGACAGCAGCCTTCCCCTCTTTCTTTTCCCATATTTTCCCACTTGTAAGGAGGAACACTCCAGCCCCCATGCCCACACTGTCTTGCAAGGTGCCTTTCTCATATCTCCATCACTTGGGCTCTTCTTTTACTTGCTCCCATTGGATTCTGAACTGCTTCTGACTTGATTCTGTCTCCATGCCACGTAACCTTTCCACATGTTATTTTTATGCTTGCCTGGCTGTGATCATGGCTTTCTGGAACATTTCTGGAGCTGCAGGCTCCTCAGCAAGGCCTCCCCTGCCCCTTGCAGCCTCTTGCCCATGCTTTCCCTGCCAGACTGCTTTCACTGCTTCCTCTTAGACTGTGTCAAGCTCAGGAAATCCCATTTCCATCCAGGCATGGGCAGAGTGTGTGACACACTTTCTGTCAGTGACACAGGTGGTGGGAAGCAGTGACTCCCCAGGCTCAGGCACAGGCATGAGCACTTCACAGCCAGCTCAGAGGTTCAGCATCCTCTGAGTTCCTGCTCTCCATTGTTTTCACACTTGTACAGCTGATGAGGAAGTACACAAGCTGCAGGCCAAGTCCTCTCCTCCTGCTCCTGAGGACAAGGTGGCAGCAAAGGCAGCACACCCTTCCCCAGGGACTTGTGTGGAGACAGCCCCGGGGCAAGGGAAGGGATGGCAGGGGTTCCACGAGAGCCATCACCCTCATGGCTGTGGTGCCCTTTATGATCTGCTCAGCAATTCACCCAGATCTGGGGGCTGCCATTCCAAGGATGATTTATCTCCTGCCAGGGAGGTGGCTTGCAAGTCCAAAAGGTGGAGAGAGGCAAGCAGTGATGTGGGCAGGAAATGCCAGAACATTTGCAGTGCTCAGTGAACAAAGGCTCCTCACCAATCCTCCCAGGATGTCTTCAGGGCCTCCAGGGACCAGGCTTTCCCTCCAAAGGTAGTGCTGTGATTAACTGATTAAAGGAGGGGGCAGATCATCTGGCCTTGCAGCCTGCCCAGCTCAGAGCACAGGGAACACAGCCCTCCCCTCTCCTGCACCCTTCAGCACATTTTCTGAGAATTCTAAATGTCACCAAATATATTTGCTTAGAATTTCCCCATGCCAGAGAAGATGATCAAATACATGTTTCTTAACACTTAATGAAATAAAAGCTCAGAGCAAGCCTGGTTACTGCAGCCCCCAAGGGTGTCCTTTCAGCTGCACAGTGCAGGAGTGGCTCGTCCTTCTGGGTGCCCAACACCCACTCCCTGGGTGCCAGCACCCTGAGATGTGCTGCCCAGCCCAGGCTCTGCCCCTCCACGTGCCCATCAATGCCTGTGAGGCTGTTCACAGGCACTGTGCTCTCTGCCTGCTCTGGAGCTTCAGCCTTCCCTCTGTTTGTGCACAGACACCGGCTGCAAATCCCCAAACCCCACAGCTCCAAACGGGGGTTAGCCCTGCCCCCCTCAGCCCACATCTCTGGCATCTCTTCAAGACACAGCTTCAGAATCAGATGTGCCTGGAGAACTTTTACACAACGGTGTGTGAAGGAGAAGCTGTGAACTGAGAAAAGACCTTGCAGAAACGAGGTTCACAGAGGAAGACGACTTCTGCATTACCTACAATAACACAGGAAGCAAAGTCTCACTGTTAGATAAGAGCAACAAATAACTCCTCACTTTCTCAATGGGCAACTGAGCTCCAAAAAAAAGCTTAGCCTCTTACCATTTCCTGTTTCCATGGTGGCAGGGTGGATCCCTCACTGACCTCTGGCAGCAGATTTGGCCCTGGTTTACTGCAGGGCTGGCAAAGCCAAATGTCTCCAAGGGGAAGATGTGTGGCCACCAGCCCTTGCCATGCAGCACAGGGATGAGCACCAGAGCCCCCTCCATGTGTCTGCCTGGGAAGAGGGAGCTGGCCTCCACAGCATCTTCCTTGAAGGAGAAGTGAAGCTTTTCCCAGGTCTGCTTTGACTGTGTTGGCAGAGGGCTACCTGCAGCCCTGGCCCCATTCCCTCAGGTGTGAACATTCCTTGCCAGGAGCCCAGGGCAGGGCCAGGCTCAGCACAGATCCCTGTGCACAGAGCTGCACGAGGAGCCTGAGCTCCCCATCCGAAAAGGGCTGGGATTACAAATGCCAGAAGGCTCCAGCTGAAAGGTGGTTTGGGTTTAGAGCATCTGTTGTTATCTCAGCAGCTGCAAACTGAGAAAGATGCAAATCTTTCCCTACATTGCAAATCACATTGCAAAGTCCTTCCTAGAGATCACAGTGCTGCAGGGAACAAAAAGTGAGGAACATGGCAACAGGTGGGAAAAGAAAGTATGGAATGTGGAAGAGAGTAGCTATAAAATCTAATCTACCTCAGCCTCCCCAAAATACTTGTGACAGTTGAAAAGGATTCAAGCAAAAACTTCAGCTTTTCAAGGAGGCAAAGGGAACCTGAAAGGGGAGATGAATAAAAGCCACATTTTTTATTTAATATGTCTAAATCAGAGGCAGGAGGTCTGCTCAAAAGTTAAATGGAGAAGAGTAAGAAGCTTATCATAGTGTGCCTCACAGATTTTAAAGATACTGCATACATAGATCAAACTTCGAAAAATCTTGGATTTAAGAGAAACACTAGGAGCAGGAAATTTGTGAAGAAGCTTTTATGTACAGCACAAAACCACTCAAATTGTACGTTCTCTTCTGAAAGACAGGGGAATTCTTCATTTGGGGTGCAATGGGCTCGGAAATTTAAAAGAAAACATTGCCAGAATATTCCTCCTCAAATACAGAAAGCCACAGCTGGAATAGGGCAGCGTGCACAGCACAAGAAGGAGTGGGGCTGTGTGGGAAAGCAGAGCAGTATCACAGCAGAGCAGCACAGAAACCACAGGGGGCAGAAATAGGAGCTCTGAGGAAATGCTTCCTGCACAACCCACACCAAGCAAAAAGGCAGGAGATAGTCAGGAGCATGGACACAGCGGGAATAAAGGGACACCAGAGCAGGGCCAAGCTGGGAGCAGAGCTGCCATGTGTGCGAGGTGCCTGATATCACCTGAGGGAATGATTAAAGTGAATGATCTCAAAGAAAAGTGAGAGACAGCAGAGCTGGCTCCTTTTCTATGAAAAATCAAAGGATGACAATGCTTGCCTGTGTTCAGAGCTAAACAAGTATGCAAAACAGACATTTCCCTATGCTTAGGGTGAGAGCTTGTATTTGGTGGTGAGGCAGGCAGCAGATACTTTTCCACACTGGAAGCTTCAGCTGCTTTCCTCCAGGGGTAAAAACAACCAACCTCATCCCATCCTAAGATCTCTCTGTGCTCTTAGGAAGGCACTGCTTTAGGAAACAGCCACTTGGGCTGCACCCCATGCCTCAGCCCTTCCACAGGCAGGAGGGACACCATAAACCTTAGGGTAATATAAGCAAGGCACTGATCTGCTGATAAGCAATAGAAAAACACAAGCAAAACTTCATAAGGCTTCTGAAAGACTGCTTCTGGTTTAAAACCCAACAGCAGCATCTTAACAACCCTCTTAGAGAACAGGGTAGCTGAGTGATGACTGTGAGTAAAGTCCCATCCATTGCAAGGAGTCAGCCAGAGGCCTCTGTCTACAAAACCAGGCTCACTGGGAAGAGGTTTTGCCATGAAATGCAACATCCCAGTCTCTGCTGCAGCTGCTCACTCTCTGGCTTCTCTGCATAAAGGAGATTCTGTGGGAAGCACGTTCCCAACTCAGGAGCAAGAGAGGCTGCAGAAGAACTGACAGCCCAAACAGGGAGAAGAGGTGAGCAATACTGAGAGCAAACCACAGCAGAGGTTTCTGCACCGCCGCTGTCTCACTGGGGCTGTGATTGCTGAGCTGCTCCAGAGAGGAACAGCAGCACAGAGGGTTCCTGCACCTGAGGCTGGGCCCTGTGCAGCCTCAGCACTGGAGAGGAGCTGCAGCTGAGCCAGCTTCCCACCCATGCTCCTTTCCTACCTCTTGCCATCAGGGCTTCCTTATCCACCTCTAGTAAATCTCATCATGCATAAGGTCTGCACCAGAGCCCCATCTTTGGCCATACAGGTTGGTTTATGCTGCCTTCTGACACTAGCAGTGGAAAATATGATTCCAGTGCTGCCAGGTTCATGGCATGCCCAGGACTGGCCACAAATAACAAATGGAATGTGCAGAAGGTCAGGAAAAAGCAAACACTGGCTGAACTGTGTCAGAAACAAGAGTAACAAAGTGATGGAGCGAAGCTGGGTAAAGTTATCAGGCCAGGGACAGAAGAATATTTCTTCTGAGCAATGCAGCATGGCCAACGCTCCCCTTTGATAAGCATGTATGAAACCTTCCTGCAGGTGACAAAGCTGCTCTGGGAAGCAGGAGAGCCAAAGCTTTAGACCTGTATGGCCAAGGAGAACCCTGTGTCCCAGGTGAGGCAGTGGAAGTCTGTTGGGAGAAGAACTTTGTGGTTAATTTAATTGTATTTATTCTTCTTCAAAAACCAGGCAATCTCAGTCTTGGAGAAATGCTTTAGCAACGTCCTTGGGGCTACATTTTATCTCTATTTCAGATTGTCAGAAACACTGATTTTTGGAGTCATTGCAGTGCAGCCAGAGCGTGCTGTCCCAGAGGGAAGGGCTGCTATAATACCTTGCACTCACAAACTGGAAAATGGTACCGAGGTAGCAAATGCTTTGCCAGGATGGTGGCAGGGTCTGCTGGGGAATTGTCATAACATTTTTAATTGAACCATAAAGACACACGCTGTGTGAGCAGCAGTCACCGGGGGACACACGCAGAGATGCTGCTTTCCTACTTTCCAGAAACAAATACAAAAGAATGACCAAGACACGAAGCCAATTATTTTCAGAGGTATCAGGAAAGGCACCATGCACTGCGGGGGGAGTGGGAGACAAACAGAACCCAGAGACAAAAGCGATGCAGTGAGAGATGCCAGAGCCACTGAGCACAAAAGCACCCAGATTATCTCCGGCACACACACACTGGCGCTCGCAGGCTCATCACAAACCCCCATGGCAGAGCTGGGAGCAATTATTTCTGGTTCAGCTGCATACAAATATTTGCAGAGAGCAAGCCAGGAGACAACAAACAAACCAACAGAGGGGTTCAGGAGCTGGATTTTGCCCGGTGCTGCTGCACATGCCCCCAGAAAGCCAGCAGGGAGAGTGGTGGCACTGGCACAGTCGGGGATCAGTGATGCTGTGTTTTGGGAAGGTAGATCAGAGCTGCACAGTCACACGGAGCAGGTGAGGTGTCACAGCCCACATGCCACCAGCAGTCCCTCCAAAGGCACTGGTGGGAAGTTTGCCCAAGGGTTTTTCTGCTGAGAGAGCCAGTGGGATGAAAGGGGTCACCAGGCACCACTGCTCTGACCTTCTGGGGGAAATTGAGGCAATGCCATTTCTGCCTCCAGTCTGCAGCCTTGATCAAGCACAGGCATGGCTTGTGCTCTTATAGGAATTAAATTACTTTTTATCTGAACCACTTGCCCACTGCTGTCCCAGACTGCAGGCCCTGGGGTGTTTTCTCATGAGGAATACCTATGCTATATCTCATTTGGATTCTCTGAATTTCCTTACTCTTTCCTCTTTGGCTGTGGGGGAAAAAGGCCCTTTCTCACTCCTCCCCTCCTGTCAGACACTCTCTGATGTCCCCATCTCCATCTATAAGCTAGCAGTGTGCTTCACAGGCAGAGCCTTGTGGATGCAGGCACATGAAAAGGAAAAATCTAAAGCACTGGGGGGAATTTTCCATGAGGTGGATATGTGTATCATGAGGTGGATATGTGTTGCTGCCTGGAAAAAGAAAGCATCTAAGCTGTTTCTTTTTGTTTTCTCTCTTTGCTATTCAGAGAACCTCTGTGTCATCTGAGCAGAGACACAGCAGGGAACTGCTGCTTGCTTTGCCAAAGCAATGAGAAGGAATAGTCTTTGTTAAAGACACCACCCTCGTAGGGATTAGAAACACAAAGGAGATGAAGTTATCCAGTTGAACCCAATCCACAGAAAACAGTGCACTGAGGAGCAGGAGGAAGGGGAGTGCCTGGCTGTGGGCCATGGGCCAGGCAGGGACATGCGAATCACATTAAAAACCTATAAAGGGGTACCAGAAAATGTGTTTTATACAGAAGTGCTTTCACTCCCACCTGCCTGTCTAGCTCTACAGCTTTTGCAGGAGGAGACTCCAGCGATGCCAAGGAGTCAGGATCTGAGCCGAGCACACCAGGGCACCCCAAGGCTCACAGCCAGGGTACCCATCCTGCCAGGGGGCAGCCAGGGCACAGCAGGGGCAGGAATGCAACGGCAGGAGAGCTCAGGACATCTACTTTGCCTGTGGGTTTGGTGTCCAGGTCCTCCAGGACTGCCATGTGAGCATGGAAGCTGTCTCCAGCCCCGGTGAGCAGCACTAAGGGTCTCACAGCTGCCGTGTGCCTGGAGCAAAGGGTCCCTGGCACCCAGCCGTGGCTGAACTCCAGCTCAGGGGCACTGGCACAAACCAGCACAAGTTTTGTGTGTGTGTGTGTTTGTAAAGGATTTTTAAAACATCAGGTCATAGCTCTGCCAG
This sequence comes from Pseudopodoces humilis, assembly GCF_049639895.1. NCBI lineage: Eukaryota > Metazoa > Chordata > Aves > Passeriformes > Paridae > Pseudopodoces > Pseudopodoces humilis. The sequence goes on along the minus strand of NC_142210.1, from coordinate 2,554,987 downwards.
GCCAAGCTGCAAGCATGAAGGAGCAAGCTCTCACCAGGCTGCTGACGACAGCCTACCACAGCCAGCACCACAGCCTGAATATGTCCTGTCAGTCCTCCAGAGCTCCTCCAGTTTCTCACATCTGCTGGGACAGGGTGTTGAGGCCCCCAGCCTGCTCCCAGCTGCCAGATGTGCTTGTCCAGCTGGCACTGACGCTCCTGGCAGCCACAAGGCAAGGTGCTGCAGACACAAGGGCTGCTGGGTCAGCTGGATGCCAGAATGCTTTTCCAAAGAAAGGTGCTTTCCAAAGCCAGAAATACATAAAATGGGATGGCCGAGTAACCACCATTGTTTTTCATGTGGAAGAGAGGCAAAGTAGAGGCAAAGTCATTTGATTGCAGGAAAAAACCCGACAATTTACTGCTAAAACCAGTGACAGTGTGGTTTTGACTGCTCAAGTCAGGAGAAGAAGTGCTTATAAAAATGAATAATTGAAGACACTATAAGCCTTTATTAGCCCTACAGTAAACACAAATGCCTCCTCACAAACACAAAGCACAAGGAAATGCCCCATCAAAAGTGTCACAGATGTGTCATTCTCTGTGACTTCCCAAAAAGCACTTTGGGATGATTTATGCCCAAAGTAAAAACACAGGATAATAATTTTTTAATAGATTTCTATTTTCTTTGTGAAACATGCATCACTCAGATTGAGCAATATTATAGACAATTATAGCTATTATAGACAATATAAGATTCCTAATGCCTTTAATTAATCATATCTTCATTTCTAAGTGAATAGATTGTGTAGATGAGAGAAACAAGCAAACTGTTATACCTTAGCACTTCACTGGTGTTTTCAAAGATGATTGAATTTGAGCCCAGAGCCTCTGGAAGGCAGGCAGGGACTGATCTGAGGACACAGTGACTCAGTCTCATTGGCAGTCCAGGAGAGTCCAGCACTGGGAGAAGAGCCCCAGACTCCAGCAGGCCAGTGCCAAAGCACTCAGCACACGGGATGTGCCCCATGCCACCTCCCACATCCATCATTGCAAAAGGCAGGGAGTCAGCTAATGCACAGCAGAGGTTACCAGGCTGGTGGCTCGGGATCAATACCTCAGTGAATGGAAAAACTGTTATGGCCAAAAATTGTTCTGCTGCATTTGCATAATGCACAGCAAAGTGTGATGGAAGGGGTCATCTCCCCTCTGGGCTCCTGACTTTCACCCTGCTGCTGGGGTGACCACAGGCATGGATGGCACAGGACTGTCACCAGGCAGGGCTTCCAAACACAGCAGATGAGAGCTGTGGTTTGTGGAGCCATGAGGAAACCTGCCTGCTCCTACCTGTGCTGTCCCCTGCCTGCTCCCTGTCTGTGCTGTCCCCTGCCTGCTCCCTGTCTGTGCTGTCCCCTGCCTGCTCCTACCTGTGCTGTCCCCTGCCTGCTCCCTGTCTGTGCTGTCCCCTGCCTGCTCCTACCTGTGCTGTCCCCTGCCTGCTCCCTGTCTATGCTGTCCCCTGCCTGCTCCTGTCTGTGCTGTCCTCTGTCTGTGCTGTCCCCTGCCTGCTCCCTGTCTGTGCTGTCCCCTGCCTGCTCCCTGTCTGTGCTGTCCTCTGTCTGTGCCCTGTCTGTGCTGTCCCCTGCCTGCTCCTGTCTGTGCTGTCCTCTGTCTGTGCTGTCCCCTGCCTGCTCCCTGTCTGTGCTGTCCCCTGCCTGCTCCCTGTCTGTGCTGTCCTCTGTCTGTGCCCTGTCTGTGCTGTCCCTGCCTGCTCCTGTCTGTGCTGTCCCCTGTCTGTGCTGTCCCCTGTCTGTGCCCTGTCTGTGCTGTCCCTGCCTGCTCCTGTCTGTGCTGTCCTCTGTCTGTGCTGTCCCTGCCTGCTCCTGTCTGTGCTGTCCCCTGTCCGTGCTGTCCCTTGTCTGTGCTGTCCCCTGCCTGCTCCCTGTGCTCTCTTTTCTGGGAGAAAGGAACAGAGAGAGGGAAAGAAAATCCTCTTGCGAGGAGTCCTAAATCCCAGCTGGCTGCTGTGTGGAGGGCTGGGGATACCCTAAAACCCCAGTGACAGGAGCTCCAGCATGCCATGGCCCTTTGCTGCCTGCACTGGGCCCCAGCGTGGAGCCACCAACCCCTCCTCAGGTTCTGCCAAACCGCTTGGGGTTTTGGGGATCCACGTGCTTCCTTTGCCATCAGAGCCAGAGCTAATAAACTCTTCTGGTTTGTGCGGTTCCCCCAGACATCCCAGCAGCACTGATAACTCAAATTGAGAGCAGCAGGTACGGAGTCTGAAGGAAGAGACATGTCCAGTGGTGAGAAGTGGTGAACAGGGGAGATGATGCCATTTCTGTCCCTTTGCAACCAAAAGTGAAGAAAAACAGCGGGGACAGACACCTCTTTAAAAAGGACAGAAGTGTGACGTAGACTGGGAAGACCATGGAAATTGTGCTGGGATTACCTGCACCATATTGCACAAATGTTGCAAAGCCTCAGAGAAACCCCAATTTTCCATTTTGTTTCCAGCTGGCTGGGGGTCACAGCTCCCTCACCCCCTACTGCCCTCCCACCCACCGGCAGCGAGAAGGGCCTGGCTGTCCCCAAAGGCTCCTGGGGCTGTCCCCAAAGGCTCCTGGGGCTGTCCCCAAAGGCTCCTGGGGCTGTCCCCAAAGGCTCCTGGGGCTGTTCCAAAGGCTCCTGGGGCTGTCCCCAGAGGTTCCTGGGGCTGTTTCCAAAGGCTCCTGAGGCTGTTCCCAGAGGTTCCTGGGGCTGTCCCCAAAGGCTCCTGGGGCTGTCCCCAAAGGCTCCTGGGGGTGTTTCCAAAGGCTCCTGGGGCTGTCCCCAAAGGCTCCTGGGGCTGTCCCCAAAGGCTCCTGGGGCTGTTTCCAAAGGCTCCTGGGGCCGTTCCAAAGGCTCCTGGGGCTGTCCCCAGAGGCTCCTGGGGCTGTCCCCAGAGGCTCCTGGGGCTGTTCCAAAGGCTCCTGGGGCTGTTCCCAGAGGTTCCTGGGGCTGTTCCAAAGGCTCCTGGGGCTGTTCCAAAGGCTCCTGGGGCTGTTCCAAAGGCTCCTGGGGCTGTTCCAAAGGCTCCTGGGGCTGTCCCCAAGCTCAGGGGCTCTCTGGGCTCTCCCTGGCCCAGCAGCCTCGGCCTGGCGTGCGGAGCCAGGGCGCTGAGCTCCATCTATTGTCCAAGCAGCAGAGAGGCCAGCAGGGATAACTCCTCTGTGTGAAGGAAATGTGCTTTTCCTTGCCTGCATGACTCAAAATTGCTCTCCTAATAAATAATCCCTGTCCTCCATAAAGATGTGGAGCGCAGGCAGGCTGCGGGGCCTGGTGGCTGCCACTCTCCTTCCCTGCCTGCTCATGTTCACGGGCACACGGATCTCATTAAGTCCCTCATTAAGAGCTCAGGCAGACAGAGGTGCCTGGCCGGAAAGATGCGATCCCTGCAGGGAGTGGAAGCCAGCAGGGGATGTCCCTCACCGGGGACTGAGCCGAATACCTCAGCACTGAGCTTGTTCTAGTCCCTGCCCGGCTTCCTCCCAGCCTAGAGCCCCAAACGAGAGCAGGTTGTGCTGAAAGCAGCCAGGACCGGGCTCAGCTGGTGTGGGAACAGAGGGGAGCTGGATGCTGTCATGCTGAACCCCCTCCTTCCCCTGGCCAGCCTGGGGAGGCCGAGGCAGCACCCTGAACTCACAGGAACGAGCACCCTGGGAACAGCTATGACATTAATAAAAGGAGCTTTGAGCAGTATTTATGGGCTCTGTTTCCTGGGTAAACGTGCCTCAATGTCCCTTTTGGCATGAGAAATCCTGCTGTGCCAAGATCCCTCACCTCCTTAGGAGCCAAGTGAGGATCCCCAGAGGCCAGGGGAGTTTATTGCATTTGCCAAGAAGAGAAACATGCTGTTGCTCAAGCCTGGCAAGGAGCTGCTCTGTCCAAGCTGCCCATCGCAGGGAAGAAAGGAACTCATTTGTCCATGTGAAATGGGCTGAGAAATCGAGAGCCCCAGTGCAGAGCAGGTGGCTGGACTCGAGCAAAGGCAGAGGGTGGCAGGAGGTCCCATGTCCTGCAGCCAGGGCCAGGGTCCCCCCAGCCTACCAAGGGGGCTGTGTCCCCTTCTCCCTGGACCCAGGTGCTGGCTCAGCATCCCCACTCTGGTGTGTGTCACAGGCCTCCTGTCCCCCATCACAGCAGCCGCCCTGCACAGCCCAGCTGGGCTTCCCACGGCCACACAGAGCCACTGTCCCCTGCTGCACACAAAGTGGCCTTGGGCACTGCTGCCAGACACGCCTGTCCCTGCCCCTGTGCCACCTCCCCACGCTCACGGAGGAAAATCCAGGGGGAACATCAGGGCCCATGGGTTTGTAATTCACGGGAGTTTGTAACAGGAAAGGCTGTGCCACACGTCATGCTGATGGCCCTTGTGCCTGTCTGCTGGCCCTGTTGGGGACACGAAAGGCACACGGTGCACCCACCAGGAGCCAGCCTCATGGGGAAGGGCTGAACAGGCCTCGAGGGCACACAGGACCGGGCTCACCCTCCAGTGATGCCTTAAGTTTTAGCTTTCACATTTTCCAGATTCTGTACTGCAGGTACTCTCTGGGTATCACCAGCCTAGGGAGAGCTCCCATTAATAATTAGCCACTAGAGGGAAGTACAAGGCTGTACAGGAAGGGTTTGGGCGCAAAAGATGCCTGGGATCACAGGGAATTGCAGTTTGGGGAGAAGGCAGCACAGGCCATTTGAATGCTTTTTCTTTGGAGCTGTCTCCTCAGCACTTGCTGCTGTCTTGCACCCAATGCAGGCGCCCGTGAGGCAGTGGCAGGACGGGTGCAGGGTCTGGATGGCCACAGGACTTGGCTGGAGCTGGCTTGGTCCGAGTTGCCTGCGGTGCCCTGGGCCGGGGCCAGCAGCACCCTTGGCACGGAGACTCTGGACCCTGGCACAGAGGCCATGGTCTCTCCAGACAGCACCAAAATAGCAGGGAGCAGCCTGCCAGGCCGCCTGCCAGACAGCATCGGGAGTTTTGGCCATTTTTAGCAAAGTGGGGAACGCGTGTTGTTTCTGGGACATGCGGTATCCATGGCCAGAGGGAAGAGAAGGGAATGACCTGGCATCCTCAGGGACAGTGAATCAGAGCACAGTGCTCGGGACACATCCCAGCGGAGCAGCCCCAGCTCTGGATGGGAAGAGCAGGCTCGGGAAGGGACATCCAGGGGGAAGAGGGTTCCCATGGAACTGGGCTCCAGCACGATGCTGGTTTGATCCTGCTGGGAGAGGACAGCGGTGGGCAGCTGAGGGCTCCTGCCCCAGCCCCTTGGCACAGACCCTGCCAACACGGCCTGGACAGTCACCAACCTCCAGCTGGGGCAGCTGTCCCAACCTCTCTGTGACAAAGCATCTTTCTACCCCTCAAACTACACCAGCAGGGATCTGACAAAGCACAGCTGAAAATGAGCCTCTGCTCTATTTTATTCCTGTTTATAGATGGCTAAATATAACCTTGTGCTTTTATTTAATTCTTACTGAAAGCTGCTAGCCACAATCCATCAAGTCAGTTTTGTGTTTTTCATATTGGCTGGCTTGTATCTTGTCCAAGAGAGGAAACATCCAGGCTCAGCACAAGGCCTGCAGCCAAGTTAGGTCCTGGCAGCGTGTCCCACACAGGAGGGCTGGTGACCATGGAGCAAAGCAGAGAAGGCACTGCAGGACTTGTGAGAAGCAGCTTTCTCTGTGCCAAATCACCCTCCAGTCCGTGCAGAGCTGCTGTCCCTGAGCGCCACAGCTGTGGGCACTGCCAGGACAGCCCACATTTGGTGGCAGGTTTTACTCATCACCAGGCAGAGCCATCTGATTTGTTTTCCTATCACAAAGCCAGAAGGAGCTCCCTGGATTGTACAAGACAGCTCTCTGCAGCAGGAGCCAGCACCAGTCTGCAAAGCATGTGTGCAACACAACACAACACAACACAACACAACACAACACAACACAACAGCAGGTGTGCCAGGGGCTGCATCAGCTGGTTCTACAGCCAGAGATAAACTTCCACCTGTCTCCTGGGAGGCAGGGATAATGTTTGGGAAGATGTTTGATGGACCACTGAAAAATTTATCAATGTGGTATTTCCCTGCCAACTGAATTGAAAGACCATGAAGTAATTGCAGCACTGCCTGTTAAACACCTCAGGTCCAATCCTCAGCTCCTGGCAGCCTAACAAATATCCCAGTCATACATTTTGGGGTTCAAGCCAAAAGCTGGCAGGGGAACCAGCCTTGTCTTGCTCACACCTGGGGCATGGGCAGATGAAAACCTCTCACCCCACACCAAAAGCAGGTCCAATTTCAGTTCCTAGGTCCTGCTCCTCCATTCATTGCTCAGGAGACTTTGACAGAAACACTGGCATTGCACACGCACAAATGCACGTGGCTCTAGAAAATCACATTTAGAACAGATCCAACTAGACCACTGTGATATTTTACGGGGGTTGCACAAGAGGTTGTTTTAAATCTCAGCATTGCATGGAAAACCTATCATCCAACAAAAACTAAAGGTATTCTTCAGATGCTGGACTAAGGGCTTGACCAAAACAAGGCAGATAGTATGCAGTTGTCCTGTGGCTCCTCCCTTCTGCACCTTCTCCTCAGGCTTAAAAATCCACTCTTTCTGGCTCCCAGCTCTACATATAAAAAGCTATTTATGTGCTCATTTATACATCTTTTTGGTCCCTCCCGTTAGCCAGGTCTTGAAAACAACTCAGCAATTCAGAATACTGCCATGCTGGCATTCACTTGGATGAGTTTCCCCTCTCACAAGCACACCAGCTCCCCATGCCCAGTTGCAACATCACACATCACACTATTTTTTTCCTGGTATGATTTTGGGAACTCAGCTTTGCCAAGGTTCCACCTAGCTAACTTTTAACTGCCCCAGAGCAGGTGCAGAGGAAAGCCTCTGCTAGCTAAGGCTCAACCTCTGCTTTGGGAAGGACAAAAGTACAGGGAGAAAGAAACCTGGTTTTGACCTAAAGCCAAAAAGCTCGATAGGTGGAAAGCCATCCTAGGGCTGGAATTACTCCAGTCATTTACAATAGTGCTGGCACATGCTTGGGTGCCTTAAAAAGGAACTTTCCCCCAGTTCTGCCCTCCCCCTTTGGCAGCTTTGCCCTTCTTTGGTGTGGCAGCAGGCAGGAACAGTTGTTGCAGTTAAAAGGAGAAGCCCAAACTTATTCCACAATAATTCATTTACTAACAGGCTGAAAGCCCTGTGTGTGTGCATTGCTGCAAGCTGGACACACTTTCTCCACCAGCCTCTAACAACATTTCCCAGTTTGCAGGGAGCAGGAGCCTGTGCTGGACCAGCACAGCCCTGGTTGAGCAGGCTGTCACACAGGCTCTCCAGTAAACCACTGCTCTTCCAGTTCCTGTCCAATTCCCAAACCCATCTTTTCCCTGTAAGGCTATCTTCACATCCTATCCCAGTGGATTATATATCTGTTCCAAAACTTAAGTTATATCCAGGAAATATTAGTGGGAAAACCCAACTTTTAGGTCAGCATGCGCAATAGCAAATGGAAACTGCAGTGTCTGAGCTGACAGCTCCCTGTGCCCTTAGGGATAGCGATGCAATAGCCAGACTTCATTCTCTAAACAGACTGCAGCAAGCCAACCAGGACTCAAAGCAGCTGGTAAGCATGATTTTTTTTCCCCCCTCTCCTTACTAAGTTCAGGAGTTTCTCTTCTTTTGGGCTGAATTGGACAGAGTTTTCTGTTTGCAAGAAGCTGTCTTTCTTAAATTATTCTCATAATAGCCAGAGAGTATTTTAAACCAAGAATAGCTGATCTCCATTAGATTCATACTCCCCTTTTTGGAAACACTATTTAGAGAACAGAACTCTTAAATCAAAAAGTAGTCAGGAACAACAGTGAGAAACAGCATGGCTGCAACAGTAAATACTGCACTGGCACCTTTCAATTCACCTCTTTCCTCAAAGACTCCAGGGAAGACTGGGTTTGCCCAGATCTCCCTGAGTCACATCAGTTCCTCCCCAAAAACCTGCACCACTCACATTTAAGGTGTGAGCCCTCTGGAACAAGTTACTGCTGGAACAACAGCAAAAACTACGCTACGAGAATTACAAAAAGAAAAACCTTTGACATAATCCAAAGCCCTGGTTAATACCCTTTGAGGGAAATTCTCCAGTGGGAAAACAGATGGATTTTTCAATCTGTTTTGTTCAGAAAGACGTGGGGGCTTAGAGTATATGATTTTTATATAGCACTATCTGAGATTTAAATTCTGAATCATTATGTAGCCCTTAGGAATGGTATTGTTCTCACAGATGCTATGGTGATTTCTGCTGATAAATTAATAAGCTTCATATAACACATATGTGCTTTTAATACAGCAGCTGCCAAGGCAATTGCTGAGAACCACCAGCAGTACAGAGTTCATTTTTTTCTTGTTCATCTATTTCTTGTCCAAAAGATCATTCAAACAGAGCAGATTATTTCATGTTAAACTCATGCTAAGCATCAGATGGAAAACCAAAAGGAAATGGAAAAGACTGAGTAAAGGGATGTCACTTCTAAACCAGAGTTTAAGCTCAGATCTGGTAGACAGAGCTTAAACCTTCCCCTTTGTAAGACATGCCCGAGAAGTGTTTGGTTTCTCAAGCATGGTAATGTGATTGAGTTAAACTGTGGGGATAGAAGATGTTCTCTGCTTGCATCTCCCAGCACTTTTCTCCTGAAAAAGGAGAGCACTGAGTGTGTGATGTGTGTGCACTGATGCTGGCCAGGGCATGGCTCTGAGCCCTCTGGGGCAATCTGGCCATGCAGCTCCCAGAAAAGCTTCCCTGCTTCAGACTCCTCACACCTGCACTGCTTGTGACCTTACAGGAGGGGTTATTCTGCACCAGTAGAAGACTTGTCTGTGGGGCACACCACTAAAATTGAGATATTTGAGTTCTAGGCAGCAAACCAGAAAGCAGAACTAACCTAAACAAAATCATCGAAACATGGCTCAAGAAAGACAATTTTGAGCCAGATTTTTATGGATCACCACATTTTAACACAGTTAGGTGTCCCCAGGCAGCCTGTACTGGTTTTGGAGGAGTAGGTGCATGTGCTTGAGCTGGACAAGGGTCCCAGTGGGGCATGGCAAGGTGTGATCACTGTGCACACCTTGCTTAGCAAACCAAGCCACTTTCAGGGTTGATTTATGGACACCAGTTTCACTGGTCCGTGCTGGTTCATGGACAATCACTACATCCCTCGCTGCAAAGGGACATTTCCCAAAGTGCAGGGGCACAGGAGCACTGCTCAGGCTCAGGCTGTGCCCACTGGGCTGCACAGCACCCTCAGCCCCACAGCTGCCCCCCAGATGTGTGCTGGTCCCATCTCAGAGTGCTGGGTGGCTGATTGCTGGAGCCTGGTTGGGTGCACATAGATTTGGGAGTTTCCTGATTTTAGGTGTTAGGCACTGCCCACCAAAGCCATTAAGCAGAGCTTTTAATATTTTTTTTCAAAGCCCCTTCAATATCTTCAATATCAATTTTTTTTTTCTGCAAAAACTGGAATCATGGCAACCTCTCTGTTACTGTTGTGGTTTGTGCCCAGTTTGAGCCCCACAGAGACACCCATTCACCCCTGCTGCAGCGGAACAGGAGAGAGAGGATTGCACTGGTGAAAGTGAGAACACTCATGGGTGGAGATAAGAACAATGTAGCAATTGGAATAAAATAGTAATAGTAACAATAAGAAATTGTAATGGAAAGGAAAATAACACAGAGAGAGAACTAAACCCCAAGAATCACAAGTGACGTAAATGAAAGCAGTTTCTCAGCACCAATGTCCAGCCAGACCCTGAGCAGCAGCCTGGGGCCAGCCTTAGCCCTGGTTTATATCTGAGAGTGATTCTGGAATGTCCCTCAGGTCACTTGGGGCCAGCTGTCCTGTCTCTGTCCCCTCCCAACCCCTTGTGCACCCCCAGCCTCCTCACTGCTGGGGTGAGGAGCAGAAAAAGCCTTGATGCTGTGCACTAACCAAAACACCCCTGCCTTATCAACCCTGTGCTCAGCACAAATCCAAACACCACACATGCTATCCCCGACAAAGAAAATTAACTCTCAGCTAAAACCAGCACATTCCTTTAGCTTCTTTCGAAGCAATTACACCAGAGTTAATAAGACATTATTTAAAATATGACATTTGAATAGCTTGCCTAGGAAAATCAACCCTGCAAAGAAATTGCTCCAAAATATTATTTTTCTTGACAATTACTGAGCTAAGGGACTCTAATTGCCATGCTGTTGCTCGCTTTTTATTGCCTATTAACCACTTACAATGCTCCTAACAGGATACCTTTACTGTTCCAGAGTATAAACCCTGCCTGGGGAGCAGTATCACACAACAATGGTAATTTTAAAATATCTTGTGTTCTAAAAACTTGACCCAAAGCCCACCAGGGGCTGGGAGCACAGGACAAAGCCAGGCTGGCTGCAGGGTGTCACCACCAACCTAGTTTTGGGCAGCTGCACTAATTGCTCTGACCAGGAAAGCAGCCAAACTAAAGAGAAATACAATCCTACAGTGCCTAAACACTGCACAATTTGTCTTTCCATAATCAAATAAACAAATTGGATGGGAAAAACTCCAGTATCATAATTTCACATTGTGGCTCAGGGAAGCTGGGAAGCCTGGCTGTGGTTTGTGTTAGGTAGACCCAGGTGAGCAGGCTGCACATGTAGAGGGTTTGAGATAACCTCTGCCAGAGCTGTGCCTTCCATCAGCTGCTCGCTCAGCCACGCAGGAGTCAGGGCTTTCTGTGGTTAATTGAGGAGAACTTCACAAGGAGATCAGCCACAGGTACCTTGGAATCTGCCCTGCTGGGTCCTGGAACAGCTGTACCAGTGCACAGAGCCCGTGAGGAGTAGCTGGTGTTTGCTCCTGTCTGCACTGGCTGTGCCCCAAGGTCCAGCTTGGCTCATGGAGCTCCCAGCAGCAGCAGGCTGGATGCAGAGAGGCCCCTGGGGCCAGCAGAACTGCTTTCCTTCAGATGGACTGACTCAAAGTTAGTCTTCTGTGCCTCTGTTATTTGGGGAGGGGGAAGCGTTCACTTTTTTTTCTCTATTAACCTTTACAGTTAACAAAGCAATTGTCCACATCAGGAACCAACGATGAGGGGCCTGGAAGGCTTCCTGCTGTGCTCCTTGCTGCTGCTGGCCCCCCACTCCACAGGGGTGGCTGCCCAGGACACCCAGCCTGAGCCCAAAATGCCATGTGCCAACTGGATGGGAGGAGCACCCGGCTACCCTGGCCACAACGGCAGCCCCGGCCGGGACGGGAAAGATGGAAGAGATGGACTAAAGGGAGATAAAGGAGATGAAGGTTGGTGAGGAGCAGGTGGTCTGTCAGTGCTCGAGTCCTCAGGCAGCCCCCGCCCGGTCCCAGCAGGTTTCATGTGTGGTGGGTCCATGCCTGATCTTTATCCAGATGGCTTTTGATTTTCTCCTGGGGTGGAGATTCCATAACCTAACTCAAAGAGTTTGGTGTGGGGTTAGTTTCCCTGGTTAATGATGTGTTTTGTGACAGGCTGCTCTCAGCAGCTTTGCCCACAGTCGAGGGGGGGGCTGAGCAGGGTTTCCACTCGCTGCCTCAGCCCCTGGGGGCTCTTGAGGTCCCTGAGCCCTTCCTTGGCTCCGTGCTGCCCAGCAGGGCTCACACCACAGCCCCCTCCGCATTTCAGTAGCAGCTTCCCACACAACTCAAACACAGCTCCCGGTCCCCACTCTGTCCTGCAGGCCCAGCAGGTCCCAAAGGTGAACCAGGCCCAGTAGGAAGCCGAGGCTTTCCCGGACCTGCCGGATCTCCTGGAATTCCCGGAATCCCAGGGCAGAAGGGCAAAGACGCTTTTGTGCACCGCTCTGCCTTCAGCGTGGGGCTGACGGAGCGAAGCCCTGCCCCCAATGTCCCCATCCGCTTCAGCAAGATCTTCTACAACGAGCAGGGCCACTACGACCCCAGCACGGGCAAGTTCCTCTGCAATGTCCCCGGCACCTACTACTTCGCCTATCACCTCACAGTCTACCTGTCAGACGTCAAGGTCAGCCTCTTCAGGAAGGACAAGGCCGTGATCTTCACCTATGACCAGTTCCAGAACAACAACGTCGACCAAGCGAGCGGCTCTGTCCTGCTGCACCTCAGCTCCGGGGATGAGGTCTGGCTTCAGGTGTATGGGAATGGGGACAAAAACGGGGTCTATGCTGACAACCTCAATGATTCCACTTTCATGGGCTTCCTCCTGTACCCTGACCCAGATAACTACTAAAGTAGGGGGTGCTGAATGGAGAAGGAGGAGGTGGCTTAACCCCAGACATGTTCTGGGGCACTGGCGCTATAGCTGTAACGTATTTACCAGAAAATTGCCTTTTGCAAGGATAACGACCTCCAAGGGGGGACCTTTTCTCCTGTGAAATCACCGAGACCATACCAGTACTCCCATGGAACCAAGAGTTCACTCCTACCTCTGCTCTTGTTTTCCTGTGGAAACCTCAGCCCAAAGTCAAATACCACTCCTGCCAAGTCATGAAAAACTCTCAACATGGCTTAACCTTCCTTTAAATTTAAAAGTGAGAAGAGAAAAATTGGATGCATTTAAATATGACATTCTAAATTTCCCTTTTTTAACCACCTAAATTCATTTAAACCAATTGTAGAAATTTTAGTCAGCATTTTAAAGTTTGAGTGGAAGAGGGAAAATACTACTCACAGTGTTCTTGTTTTCAGCTGGCTCAGTTTTTTGTAACCCCCACTTATTAGGGCCTTTGACTTCCACTCCTGGTTTGTTGTCTCCCCTTTTTTAGCCCAGATCTTTGAATATATTCAGGTTATTAACTTCTACTGATTTTAATCCTTTGATTTTATGTTTATCCCCTATTGTTATCTCTAATGCAGACAGCAGGCTGGTTTAGGGCAGGGATCTTCTCTTGTGATTTATCTGAGAAGCTTTGTGAGCAGCAGTGAGGCCACACAACAAAAGCAGCCCACTGTCATTTCAGGGGTCCTGAGGTGACCACAAAGATCCTGTCCCATCTCCCCTCTAAACAGCTCCCAGGTGCAGCCAGAGTTTGAGATCTATCAGCTGTGTTTGTCCTTTTCCAGGCCCTAAGTGCGCCATAAACCATGGGCAGGTGGTATTGAAGCCTCTCATGTGGAGTGGGCTCCTGGAATGATCACCCCCCGGCCCTGCCCCAGCTTTGGGCAAGGTTACCTGAATGCAGAAGAGTGTTAAGGCTGGAATTAGTGTCAATCCCATCAAACTGCTCTCCAAGGAGCTTGCTTGACATTTAGCTAAAAGAGGATTTGATGGTTTCTCAGATACATTCAAAGAAGACTCCTGCTACTAAGCTTCAGAACAAGCTAACACAGATCAGAGCTAATGCAGTATTACAAGCACAAAACAGCATTAAGAGCTTCAACTGAAATAAGTTGCAACATCATTTTCCACACTCCAGTGAATTACCACACTGCAAATAAAAAACAATAAAAAATTCTCTTGATGAGAATGTTTCCACGTTCTTTGTGTGTGTTGTTGGGAAGGATTTGAAGGAAGGGATATACTCTTAGCCTCACCAGGCAGCCCAGGAAATCTTTTTTTTATTTTTCCCAGCAAAGTGGGGGCACCATAGGCTGCCAAACACAGGGGTATCTTCCTTTTGCTTTCTCCAGAAACACTCCACACTCTAAATTTCATCAAGGCTTCAGCATCTCACCACCTTACACTGTATTGCATCCTTTTTGGCTAAGATGAGCCCTGGTTTTCACACTATTTCCCCAATCAGATACCCCAAATTCAGCCTAAATGGTCATCCAGAGTGAGGGCCTCTGCTGGCCCCAAAGGCTTCAAGCACTCTGGATTTAGCAAGGGTGAAACTGATGCTCAATCTGGTCATTCTAAATTCAGAGAGCTGGGAAAAACCCTGCTCTTATTGTGGGAATTAATGGGAAGGGAACTGGGCAAAGGTTAAAAAAAAACATAAATCCATAAACAAAAAGGAGATTTTAAAATGCAGCATTTGCTGGATCAAATGGCATAAGAAGCTTAAATTGAAAGAAGCAAGTCAGAGTTTTTGCACTGTTTTTCTCAAATGTTTTCAGATGGCTCTTCAGAAGGCAGGGAAAATTGAAACAGCCAGAGTACTAAGAGGTATTTGGGATAAACATTAGGAGGCTATACAAGTTTAAAGACCAGTTCCCTAGAGGGAGCCAAAACAAATTATTGCTTTCTTTGCTGCCATGCAGCGGGAATAAACATGCTTACAGATTTGTCCAGTACACCAGCACTCAGGCTCCAACCTTGGGAAAAATGTTAAAGGAAGTCATTAAGGCACTGCTGTTCTGTTCTGTGACTCTTCCCCTTCTCACAGATACAAATACTGAGCTGCAGCTTCACCATGATGCTCAGGAGAGTCGTGCACATCCCAGCCACGCACCTCCAAACCCAGCGAACAGCAACCCAAGGCAAACACCCACTGCATGGAAACGGGGGTCAAGGCTCTGCCTTTAGGGACTGAGACTGTTTTAAGAAGCCTTTCACCTCAAATCTCTGTCAGATTCTTGCTCAGCTGGACCAGCACTTTCCCAGCAGGCACCAGATTCCAGTTTAAACCACCTCCCATCTCTCCTATAAAGCAACTGCTCCCAACAGAGACTCAGTCCATCAACAAAGCAAGCACAGACACAGGGCAGGCAGAGAAGCAGCCCCACCTCTGCCCCACTGCAGCCCCACAGCTGCCCTTTCCCCTCTGTTCCTGCCTCCTGAGGCTGCCCAGCCCTGCAGGGGTCTGCATGGGGGTCTCAGCCAGCCGAGACAAGTTTTGGGAGCAGCAGCTGAGCATGGCCACCGATCACCCTGGGGAGTCCTTATGGTCCAGCACCTCCAAATTCCTGCATGTGGGATGGATATCAAACCTCCACCTGGCCAGCTCTGCCACGTCAGGGACACATGGCCAGGCTGGCCATGGACAGGGAACTGCAGGGCACCATGGTGGCCTTGGGCTGATTTCAAGAGAGAGCAGCAAACAGGGTTTGGGGGCATAATGAGGTCCTGGGGGATGAACTCAGGGGAGTTCCTAAGGAATCCGGCCTTTTTCCATTATGGAGTTGCTGTGGTTTTACTATTCCTCTCTGCTTCATAAACCCATGAGAGGGGAAAACCTGGCCAACACAGGCACATCTCCAAGGCCTGGGCTGGCTCCTGAGGATCACACTGCATCAAACACACAAATGTCTTGTAACAAAAGAGCAAGAATGACACTGGAATGCTGAGAGGGCACAGAATCACCTGCTCTCCAACAAATTTAAGTGTTTTAGTTTGTGTTTTTTAATCACTCCTGACAGTAGATGCCTTGTACAAAGTTCTGTTTCACTATTTACTGCCTCTCTGGCTGTGGCAGGTTTAAATGGATGCTTTTCCCTTTAGAAACAAATGTACTGTAAGAGGCAGAAAGCAAGAACACTCCCCAGTGAAAGATTGAAATCACTGCACTAACAATTAGGGAGAAATAACATGAAAAGCTGGAGACAGCTGGAGAGACTGACCAGTCTCATCCAGCAGGGAAGCCATCTGTAAAAGCATCCATAGCCCTTTCAAACACAATTATAGACTGGTCCTAATTGTACTTCAACCCCATGTAATCACTTGTGCCAGTAATTAATTGGAATACAAATAGCAGCTGCACTAAACCATGAAGAGCTACAAGAAAAAGATGAATTGCTTGCAAGACATTCCTGAAGTATAAACTCACTAGAGGGTTTTCATCATGGAAGCAGGCAGAGGGATTAGGATCAAGTCTGACATTTGGCTAATCAGCCACTCTTTTTCCATACAAGAAATAATGCCATCAGATTAAAAGTCTCTGAAATACTGTGCAGGAAACCAGAGTGTGCCCAGACTGCCACATGTTTCTGACTGTTCTTGTGCTGGGTGTAGGTACCTGATGAAAAGACTCGGTTTGCCATGGGACTGTAAATCAGCAAACCCACCCTCAGCTCATCCTGGGATGATGAGCCCAGCCCACTGCTCTTTGAGAACTCTGAGATTTCCTTACATGGAGGTGCATTCATTGCCCTCCAGCCCGTCATGGGGAAAGGAAAGGTTTATTCCCAGTGAAATGGAAGCATTAAATGTCAATATCTATTTCCTCCTGCAGGGATTCCCACCCTCAAGGCAATCTGTGGAATCCCTCCCATAAAGCAGGACAGATTTATGGAGAGGCATCAGGGAGGGAGGCAGGGATCACACTTGAAGACAATCTCTAATTCCCTTCTGGAGTCGGGCAGGGAAGGACAGGGGGTATGAACCAACACACCCAGCTCCCTCTGAAAATCAGGACAGCACAGCTTCTCTGCTGCTTGGCAGGGATTTCCAGAGAAGCCATTCTAGGTGTGTACCACGTTTTGGCAAGTGCTGTAGGGCCAAGGTGGATCTGCCATCCCAGATGAGGTAGGGCTCAGGGAAGGTGATTCCCACAGCACAGCACCTGTACCCCGGTGAGGCAGAGGCAGCTTCAGAACAGCAGGAGACCAGGAGGCCACAGCAGGACACTGCTCAGCAAGCTGCACTGGGGACTGAGACCTGTCCTGTGACAGGAGCCCCCTCTGAAGGGTCCTCACCAAAGCATCCCCAGCTGGGACTCCCTTGCTGGGGCAGCTCCTGTCAGCACCAGGGATGCTCTGTCACATCCCCTTGGCAATCTGTATCCCCTTGCCCCGTCACCCACCTCATACACAACACTCTCAGCTGTGCCTCCGTTTATTCACAATATTCAAACTAGAGTCCTTTCCTCCAGGAGGCTTTAAGTTTAAAAGAGTTCCTACAAGATTACCTAAAACTTTTTTCATAAATAAGCAAGAAGCATTCACAAAATAGTTCTATTTGTGAATTTTAAAAGCTTTAAAAGACACTGTTCCCGTCTCCCTCTGCTCTGGACTCCTTATAGAAGCTTGACTAATAGGTTTGTAACATGAGTCAGGATTCTAACCCTGCTGCTTGGCAAAGGCCAACTGGAACAAATATAAAAGGCAAACTAAAAAAATAAATAAACATGAAAGAAAAAAAAGATGGAAGCAAATCTTCGTGCTCAAAGCCACTCCTGCTGCCGAGGACTGACTTGCATTGTGCTTCTCCAAAATATCCCTGATGTGACACTGGCATTCCAACCCCATCACCAACAGGGATTTCCCGGGAACAGGGCTGCACTGTCATCTGCCCAGCATGTTCTCATGTGCTGAACAACTGCACATTGAGAGCAGGAAGATGCCTGCCAGCTTCTCAACACCCCAGGGAAGCAGGAAGAAATCCATTTATTCATTTAAATGAATTCCTTCTTTATCAAGAAAAATACCTTCAATTACTGAAATAAAATACTAAAAGGAAAACTTTTCATTCCCTGGAAATTAACTCAGCAAAAAGCCACCGAGGAGATCCACTATTGCTAGGACTGAGCTTGCCTATTCCTGCTCAAATGAAGAACAGTGGAACCCTGGATATTGGATAACCTGGAAACCAGCTCAGAAGCAGGACTGCAGAAATGTTACGCACAAATGACAGCCAGTTTCCTTTAACATGGACAACTTTCTGTCCCTCACAATGAGTGGATTCTTTTCAGCTCAAAACAGATTGCACATTTTTATTTCCAAAGAATGTACTTGGGACAGTTTGCAGCTCCCTGCAAACAGAGCCATGGCCTGTTGAGTGTATGAATGGAACAGGCTGACATTTAAATGTTTTGAAGGAATTGCTTTTCATCTGTGCTGCACCACTGGCTACACCTTCCTAAGGCATTTCAGCCAAGCCTTAGGCAGGTCAGCTTTATGGATTGCCAGCTGTCCCACTGCAATTACTGAGAAAATTCACAAACCTATCCAGACTAGAGCCTTTATTTGGATGTTGAAATACTGAACAATACCCAGCAGCTTAAAGACTAATACACATCAGTCTAAATGTGTGCATATTGCTGTTCAAACAGCCTTGCTCCCTAAGAAACACTTATTATGAGAGGTGTCAATCTCCACAAAAGGAACAGGAATCAAAGCTCAATAAATGAATTGGCCAAGGCAGTCAAATGCCCTTTACATCAATTTTTATTAGAGATTTTGACATCTTGTGATTATTTCCTGACAACAGGCTGATTGCCCAAAGACTAATTAGACCAAAAGCCTTGACAAATGGGAACACAGAAACAATGTGAAGTTGAAGGGCATTTTGTTCTTCATCTAACACCGTTCCAGAAGGGACCCAAACAAATCACAGCTCCTGATGGAAGTTTAACACCCTGACAGCCCTCTTTGGAGAGATGATGTGATACACAGCCTCAGTCTCACTGTGCAGGAGGGATCTTCATACTGCAGACAGCTCCGAGGTGCAGGTTTGGTAATATCCCAACTCTGAATGTTCCTTTCGTTTCATTCCAGCCCAGGAGACCCACACAGGTATGTGACTGAAGGGCAAGCTGAGTTAGCAGGACAGCAGCTGGGAACACCCAAGAACCCCCAGTACCCCCAGTGGGTACCCCAGCCAGAGCAGCATTTCCTGCACACCCAGGCACTTCATGAGATTCCACAGCTTCCTTCACAAGGACTTTGATTAACTCAAATACTTCTAAACACTGCACAGATGAAGTTCCCTCCGGACAGACACACACACCACACCTCCCACGTGTCAGCAGTACTATTAATGCTACTTTTCTACATGTAACTCTGTTTCTGGAAACCTTCACAAAAAGGTGTGTTAGCTCTACCTTGAGTGGATAGTTATATCCTACCAGGATGAAAACTGCTGGACCCAGGAGCATCATTTGCCCTCTACCCAATTACACAGCGAGAATTCCATGTTTTGATTAGGCGAGATGAAAACCAGAACCTCTCACTGTTAGCACCTTCAAACCAATGTCCACCGAGGTTTTAGACATCTCTAAAGGAGAGAACACAAATCCATACTGAAGAGCAACTGTTCAAGGTGAGTTTGTATCACACAATATATTCCTGCTGCTGTAATAAAACTTAAAGCTCAAGTTTCTTACAACTTAAGGGAGCAAATGAAAAACAAAGAAGTGTCTACTAAACATTGACAACGATGTATTCCAAAACAAACCATACTGAGGAATCAGCAAAAGTAGATAAAAGAGCAGAGGAGGAGAGTTGCTTCTTGAGTTTTATTTCATCTTTTGCACCTGCTCAAAATGCTGCCTCTATTTCCTGGAAGCAACTAATTTCTCAGAACAGTTTGGAGAAAGCACAGCACCAAGGCTAGATAAAGTCCAAACCCATTTGCCAGCACTCCAATTGTTTTATGTTGGTCCCAATGAGGAAAACTGGAAACCCCAGGCTCTCAGCAGAACAACACTGAAAGGGAAAGGACACTGCCTGAGCAAGGCTCTTCCTCCAGGGACACAGCACAATGTCAGGCACCAAGCAGGGTAAATGTCACTGCATGATTAAACACAGGCTGGTCAGAAATACACAGCAACACAATCAAAACACACCTAAATCCTGCTGGGTTTATTGTGCTTACAGTTTTAAACTCACTGGTTGGAACACTTACTGTTAGATTTAAGATTTCCTCTTTTTAAGGCAAACCAAAGAAATAAAAATGTGACAGAAGTATGAAAGGGTTTCACTGCAGGTAAAATTTAAGTGAAGTGTTTAAAGAAAGATCAGTCACAGTATTAAGTCTGTGATCAATTTATGGAATACAGATTGCGTTTGAGATTACACAGGATTACACTCTTGACTCTGAAAAAAGATACTAAAAACTCACCTGTTCCTTTTATTCTGAGATTCAGTTTGGTCACTGAAGGGTAAGAATGAAACATTTTTATGTTCTGAAAACCTTATGTCAAAATCTGAACTAGTATTTCAACAGCCTGATTCACATACACTGTACCTTGTGAGCACAAATAAGTGCATTAGCTTCTGCAGAAACATAGGATAATTTTAGGTTTATTTTTCTATCAAATACAATTTCAATAATGAAATCATATTTTTAAATCCAAGCATTCCCATAATCTGGAGTCCAAATATTTCTCTCCTTAACATATCAAGGTGAAATAACTTTTTCTGTGTTCCTTAAATTGAAAGTTAAATACTGATGGTAGCTGTCTTGAAACAAAAGACAACCCACACTCTTCTCAGTGTGGCCAACAAATGAGCTGGACTATTCAGAACAAGCAACCATCTGATCCCAAGACAATCCTTTATTGTGGGATGAACAAAACTTTTCTAGGCAGCATGTGCCCTACTGGGTATCTTTAATGTAATATCCAAAAGCAACAGTGAATTAAATATTTAATACCAAAATAATCACTCTAAGGGAGCTCAGAAGACAGCAATTTCTGCTTTCAAAGTATAAGCCAGAGAGATGCGTGTTTCTGCAGTATTTTATTCAATAAGCACATCAGCAAATAAAATTTCCAGGAAAAACTACAGACAGCTTCCTAGAAATAACAGTGCACAGTTCCCTCCTTAGTTATCTTTAATCACCTTTAATATTCCCCAAGCAGTTTATACAGGTTTTTTTCCCCCCCTCTGTGATTTTCCCATTTTGATTCATTTAATAAATAATGGACTGCACAGGAGATCCTAGAGAAAAATCCACATCTCAGCACTGCTGGACAACCAAGTTCACTGGATGTCATCGTCATCAAAGAGATCTTCAAAATCTAGTTAGGAAAACAAGACAAAAATTAACCTCAGAAGTTTCAATGTTACAAGTACACATTCAAGTATAGTACTTTGTTCTTTGGATTAAGGACAGAAATAAAGGTGAATTCAGTGATTGAGAGTAACTACACCATCAATTATTAGAAATGTAGCATCAGGGAGATGATTTTGCAGATTAACGAATTGGGATTTGTGTTAAAAACCCCTTCCTCAAAAAACATTTAATTGCTTTAAAGGTGCCAATAACATTTCTGTCTCAGAACACATCTCCCAATAGCAAAATGGTTCTACACACCTTGGGAATTACTCCTAACTACTCAGCTTTATATCTTCCTTGTATACTGAACATAAACTGATCATCTAACTGAACACAAGTCTTTATTGTTACAGAAGGCCATTTTCAACTACTGTACAATGAACTGAGGACAAATCCTCATTTAGAAGAGCCCTAAACGATCAATGGAATACAATATCACAGTGTGATGGCAGAAATATATGGAAATAGCTACTCCTGAATATGCTGGCTTCAACAGATAGCTGAGTGTCCCCCCACAACTGCTGGAGTAGAACTGCCTTTTACTCCTGTATTTTAAGTCTTGAGCAAAATGAGAAACGTACTTTATTTTGGAATTAACACTACCACAGCAAGCAGATTTAGTAACATCTAAAACTCACTGTTGCAACGTCTAAATGCATTTCTTCAGAAGCATAAAAACCCCTTTAGCAACCAAGTGCAGCACTGTGCTGTGTATTATACCCCTAAAGGCATGATATGTATCTCCTCTCTCTCAAAGCAGCTGTAAATATCTTCGTACAGCCTGAGAGAATTGGGATTGTTCAGCCTGGAAAAGAGAAGCTTCAGGGTGGCCCAAGTGTAGCCTTTTAGTACCCGAGGGAGCCCACAAGGAAGACTGAGAGACTATTTACAAAGAGCCTGGAGTGGCAGCACATGGGGGAATGGCTTCAAATTGACAGAATGTGGCTTTAGGTACTTGAAAAAAACTCTTCCCTGGGAGGGGTGGTGAGGCACTGGAATTGTCCAGAGAAGCCCACATTTTCACACGTACTTTTAACTGTTTAACATAAGCTATTTGTTACGTGAACAGCCCAAGGTATTTTCCCCTGTAGCGGTTAACACGCTCTGACTCCCGGGAGAGGAAAACCCCGCATTTTACCGCTTCCACCTGCATCACTTGGCACTGAAGCGCTCTCACACCGTTCCCCAGAGATGAGGTTAGCGACAAGTTTAGCGACCAAAGGCAGAGAGAGAAGGCAGGCGAGGCGTGCTGAGCTAACCCCGGAGCACGGCGGTCCTTACCGTTGAAGAAGTCAGCGTGCACGGCTTTCTCGTTGGCGGCCAGGTCCATCAGCAGCCCCGTGCTTCCCCCTGCCTGCGAAAGCAGCCTCTGAGCGCCTCCGCGCCGTGCCACCGCAGCCCCGCCACCGGGGCACCCGCCTCACCTCATCCAGGTCCACGTAAGGGCCGGCTCCCTCAGGGAACATCTCGTCCACCGCCGGCTTCATGGCGGCCGCTCCGCGCCGCCACTTCCGCCGCCGGAGCGGAGCGGAACCGCGGGGCCGGGGCGGAGCGGAGCGGAGCCGCAGGGCCGGAGCAGAGCCGCGGGGCCGGAGCGGAGCCGAGCCGAGCCGCAGGGCCGGAGCGGAGCCGCGGGGCCGGAGCGGAGCGGAGCCGCAGGGCCGGAGCGGAGCCGCGGGGCCGGAGCCGAGCCGCGGGGCCAGGGGGAAGCGGAGCGGAGCCGCCCCCCGCGGGCCGCGCCGGCGCCATCTTGTCACCCTCAGCCCCCTCAGGCCTCGCTGAGGGGACATTCCCCTGGCGTCTCTCAGGTTTTTGGAGGACGCAGCCTCCTTTTTATCCTAAAATAAAAAGGATATCCCTTCCGAAGAGGGACTGCGGTTGTACTGGCGGCCCTTGCCGCCCCCAAACTGGGTGCACTGGTTCAATAATTCCTGTGCACTCCTCTACACAGAGAGCTGGCTCCCGAGACGAAGCTGAGAGCATCAGCTGTAAAAACAAACAAAACAAAGCTTCCAAAGCCGTGCAGCAGAATGGAGGAGTTTATTGTGTCACACAGAAGCATCAATTGTAAAAAAGGGATTAATTTTGTCAGGAAAATTAATCTACAAACACCAGAGGTTTATGTCCAAAAAAGGAGGCAGAGGAGTCCTTTTACTTTTTTGGAATAAAGGGAGAGGCAATGGGGCATTCCCCTGGGGTCTCTCAAATTTTTGGAGGGCACAGCCTCCTTTTTATCCCAATTTCCCGGCTCCATGTCCTCCTCTCTTTCCCCATTGCCTGAGTGTTATAAATGCATATCGTATTATTGGCTTTTCGCAAATACTATAATGAATGTTTTATGTATAAGATCAGAAAATTTTGTTGTATTAACATAGTTTCCTTTATTTCTGTTACTGATGAAACCTAGAAATAGTGGTATAATACATATATGTTAGGCTATAACATGATATTAAAGCACAAACTACTTTTTTGTTTATATAATCAAGAGACTAAAAAAGAAAATAGTCAGAGACCCCCCTGCATCCTAAGATTATCTTGTTCAGATGAAGACAAGCAATCCTCCAAGCCCTCCAAAGGAAAAATTTATGGCACCCGTTATCGAAGGACATAAAACCTACTGGTCCCAAGAAGATTAATCTATTGAGAAAGTGCGGGGCAAGGAAGAACTAAACAGAAGAACACCAAAAGTCCCAAGAAGAATGTCTGAGTATGTATGAGAATTTATGGATATGTAGTAGGGTTCTGTTTTTAAGGGACAATCCTTTGTTAGTAAGGTGTGCTCTCTTGGCTGGATGCAGAGACACCCGGCCCTATCTGTATACTTTATTGTTATCCCCTAATTGTCTTTTTATTAAATTTTACACTCTATAAAAATATGTGAACCCTGTTTTTCACATGAGGTACTTGAGAGGTACAGACTTCCTGGAACACCTGATGCCTAAGATTCCCCTCTAATCTATAACCCTCCCTCTTAATTCTTAATTCTTGTGGAATTTTATGGTGTTTCCCCGGTGTCCCTTTCACTCGATCAATGGAATCCACCCCATTGTTTCTGTTATCTCTCAGTGATAGTTTCATCTTACCAGCAGACCCACAGGTTGTTTGGAAAGACAACCCCATAATTCCTCTCATTTTGAAGCCTGAAGTGCTGCATGTGGCTGCAGTGGCACCTTCAGTGCAGGTGTGTTTGCTGGCAGTCAGGTTTGTTCACTCAAACAACAATGGGAAAGATTCCACTGATGGATGAAATGGAAAAAAAAAAAAGATATTTGCCTTTACAAACAAACTGTAGGATTGCTGATAAATGAAATTGGATATTGAAAGATGGAAGAGATAATGGGGAAACAGCATAAATTCCTAAGAATTAAAAATTAAGAGGGAGGGTTGTACATGAGAGGGGAATCTTAGATATCAGGTGTTATGGGAAGCCTGTACTTCTCAAGTACCTCAGCCAATGGGGAGAGAGGGACACGGAGCCGGGAAATTGGGATAAAAAGGAGGCTTCGTCCTCCAAAAATCTGAGATACCCCAGGGGAATGCCCCATGGCCTTTCCCTTTATTTGAATAAAGTAAAAGGACTCCTCTGTCTCCTTTTTGGACGTAAACCTCTGGTGTTTGTGGATTAATTTTCCTGATACACCTGTGCAAGAAATGGTAATAAAGAGACTCATTGAAGCCATAAAATGCTGCACATGACCGTGGTATCACAGAGCAGCTGAAGGCAGCCCAGGGGTGTTCTCTGGCAGACAGGTGCTCACCCAAACACCTGGGCAGCAGCTCTGGCAAAGCTGGCCGAGACACTCAGCGCTCCTGGTCACGCACGTGGTAGCCAAGGTGGCTCCCAAAAGGGAACTGGGCAAAGAAGGCTCTGGCCATGTCATTGATCCTGCTGTAGGCTCCCAAGGTCCGGAAATATTCCACGTAGGACCAGAAGTCATTGGATGAGAAGGGCCAGTATGGCAAGGCTGCGTCTTGCTGGTAGAGATCTAAAAAAAATCCAACCAAAATTAAATATTGCAGTTAATATTGCAGATATAATATGAAACACTTTTGTTGAGAAGTTGAGCTTGGAGCCACCACCATGGTTTGGGGTTGTCAGTTCCCTCTGGGTGCTGGTGTGCTCCTCTGGCAGGAGAGAGGAAGGAGAGCCATTGATCCCTCTCCATGACCCACTCTGCAGGAAATGGATCCAGTATTCCCTGCTCCAGATGCACCAGGAGTGCCAGACTGGGACAAGATGGGGAGCAGGAATGAAGGGACACATACACATTTACACCAATTCAAGAATTCACCAGGCTGGTTTAATTTCTAGAAGGCTGAGGGTTATTTCAAAGCAAGGAGCGATTGCAATCAAAAGCCTTTTTTCCTCATTCCAATAATTTACTTTGCCTGATATAAAAATATAAGGAATAAGGCACCACCTTCTATGGCATGCCCCTGCAGCTGACTACACTGCCCACAGAACTCCCAGGGACTGGGGCCATACTTCCCTGGTATTGCCTGGAACTGCAGAGTTGTGCCCCTTCTCAAAGGACTGTAGAAAACAAGCTGAGGGATGGAGAGGAAAGGCTTTGCCACTCAGGAGACAGCTGCTACATTTGGGGTTGCTCTAGCAGTATCAGAATGTGCTACAATCATTGAAACAAGATTTACAGTTCAGCAGGAAAACAAAAACCGGTTCTGAAAATGCAGGAGCTGACCACCCTTGGGCCCAAATGTGGGCAAACAGAGAAGCATATATAAAATGTAAACAGCAGCTGATACCACAGCCACAAATGTCTTTCTGTGCAGCAAAGCTAACACAGTATTTTATTTTGATTTGAAGCACATTTAGATGAATGAAAGTCTTTCAACTCAGCTTGGGGCCAGGGTCTTTAGTAGGAATTAAGAGCCTTCAACAATCCTGTAGTCAGACTTTAATTTTACAGAGTAAAGTTTGCAACGTGCAGGCACAGATGGCACATAAAAAACCCAAATGAACCAGCCAAGTGCTGTCTGCAGAGGAGAACTTATTGTTTATACCACCTGACCTCAGATTCACTTTGCAGACTGCTGCTTGGCCCAGTGTGAAAGAGAACAATAATTGCTGGTAATGAGAGCAACAGGACACTGCCTGAACAGGGTTCTAATTCTAGATTGATGCAGGCTCTCCTGACTGCCACAAAAGTTGCCATAAAAATATTTGATGTACAGAAGCACAGATGATGTATTAAAAATATTTTAGAGATTATATATTAAAAAGATTTATTTCTAAAGAAACAGAATGGAACGTGGGGGCGGGGGGGAAAGGTTTGAATTTTAAGTAATCATATTAGACCTCATTGTGTATTTGTCCTGTTCATATCTGTTATAATACTCTGCATATTTGTGCACTGGAGATGCTGTTGGCTGTCCTCTGGTTAACTGAGATGTACACCAGCAATGGCAGTACTTGGTTATTGCAGATACTTCTCTGCAACTTTGTTTTCAGACAGAATTCTGTCTGAAAAGGCAAAAAGAAGTTAAACAATAGAATCATCAGTAAGCCAGTTTAAACATCATTAGGGTGTTGAGGTTTTTTTTAATCAACAGCAAACACTAATCCAATGGACTAATCACACAAAGTGATGAGAACCACAGGGTAGCTGTGCTAAGGGGTTTATTCCAACATTTCTCTAATTGGATTCGTGGCAATTTGTAAATTTTAAGCTTTTTGTCATGAAAGTCAGTATCTGTTACCTAAAAGCAGATACACATACAGCATTATTGTTCAGGACAGGCAAAATTCTCAGATGTCCTACACATTTGTAAATCTGGTGCTTTCCAGTTAGGATTTTGTACAACAGAATTAGTGACTTGACTGTAATCCCTTTTCATTTTAAGACTGGAAATTAGCTCCATTATTATACATTAATATGTCACCACCTTTTAATAAATTATAAAGAAATTTTTTTTAATTCACTATTCTTTTTCCACCAGAACTAATTGAAAGCTTTTCCATAGTCCACTAAGGTTAATAAGCATTCCCGACAAAGTCACTGCTGGGCATCAAATCTGGGAGTTACAAATTAGTCTCCTAATAATTAGTGACACAAAGGAAATAAAAACACATTAGGAATTACCATCTCCATCCTGGATGGATCGGGCATCTGTAAATAAAGAGGAAACACATCAGTACCAGCTTCTGCACAGAAAGACTTTCTGTTAACCAAACATTTTCCATTTATAACTAGAAGCTCACAAGTTCTTTAATGCCCACATAGGACCCTCTGTGTAGCCAAAAGATTTTTGTTTCTTGAACAGCAGAGTGAGGAATTCCCTGTTTGCAATCAGTCACTGCTACAAACCAACTTAGTGTGGCTGTTAGTCAGAACTCACAGCCTGAACAGCTGGGATTAATATATCAGCAACACTAAAAAGAAGATACTGTATTTGTAACAAAATATTTCTGGCCACTTGAAAAAATAAACAAGAATAACTTCAGTAGTAATCTTACCTGTTAGCATGATCATCAGCGTACAGAAGAAAAACAAGCCAGTAAATGTCATCTTGTCTTCAAGAAAGTGCTTGTGTTTCCAAAAAGTGATCTGTACAATTGAAGATTATTACAAGAGTTTAATAATTTTGCAAACTCTATTCTTGTTTTAACAGAAGAATACATTCCAAAATAGATTCTAGTTAATAATTTAGGCATAACAAAATCCAATAACATTGCTTAGAGTTTCTAAAGTTCAACATAGCGTATTAAAAGACCATCAGTCCTGAAATGTGTATTGATATTTTGGTTTTAGATGGCATAAATCCAAAAGGTACCTCTGAACTCGCATAAAATCAAGTGTCTTTGGAAATGTTTGATTTTTTTGGCTAATTTTACTTTGGAAATTACCTCTTTTCTTTTCTTCTTCTTGCAGCTCTGAGTCAGCTACAAAACTCTAAAAGGACTTTTATTGCTATAAAATAGCAGTGATTTGTAAGGAAGGGTGGGAGGGAAACGTCACCGAGTTACTACACCAATCTGATTTTGTCTTCTTCAGGTATTTTAACTGCTCACATTTGCATTATATTTCAGCACTGCCCGTGGAAGAGACAATGGACAGTTTCTGAGAGGAACTCAGAATCAACTTTGGCAATAACACTTGTTTTTGTAAGATAAAAGGAAAAAAATCCAGAAGCAAATTCAGTGATTATTACAGTTGCTGCCCTCCTGGTTTTCTTTCTGGCCCTTTAGACAAATAGATTTTCAAAAACGTTAGCTGAGCAAACTGCTGAAAGGATATTGAGCTCTCTCTCCATCTCAGTCACAAATCCTAAAAATACTTGACAGTGATTTACATTCTTACATAGGATCCTTAAAATCTAGACTTTAAAATGTCAGGCATGGAGTGCCCACTAAGATGAATTAGTTACAGCAAGTAAAGAGGGAGGTCCCTGAGGACCGCAGCCATGCTGATGGTGCAGGTGCCTTCAGAGGGTCGATGAGGTGCATTGAAATGCATTTTCACATTGTACCTATTTCCTGGAAAGATTCCTCTCCCACACCAAGCAGGTGCTTTGGGTTTGCTGTATGGATCCAGCAATTTGAGAAGCCTGAAGAGGAGACACAGTTTGGAGAATATTCAGTTGGCTCATACATCTTGATTGATTTTCATCCAGCACAAAACCCCTGATAGCAGCAGCTGTGGTCAGGGACTAAGGTATAGCAGAAAGTGTTCGTGACTCACAGGAGGACTGGGGATTTCCTTGCTTCTGGAAGATGTGGCACTTCAGGCCATCTTGCCAAACCTCCAGCTATTTCCAGATGGCTCCTCTCTTGCGAGGAGCTACTGAGATGCCAGTGCAGAGCTCACTGTGCACGTTCATGCTGTGATATCTGACTGTACAGATGCTGATCTGAGCTGCATTCTCTTGCTGGGCATTTTCAGTTGATCTACAAAATCATTTCTCTGTGTCAGTTCCAGACACCTGCATATCCCAGCTGCATGCGTGGGTCCTGACATCGGTGTCTTTGCTGTACCACATCCACCCATCTGCCACAGGAGCACAGGGGAAATCTATGCACTCACAAAGCTCTGGAGCAGAGAGAGCCAGGTGAGTGGCCTTGCAGGAGGACCCAGCTTGGCTGGAGTTTGTTCCTATCTACACACAGAGTTAGATAGTTTTGCCAAGAATTAATTCAAGATGTTCTGAGTAAGGGAAAAAGGGTGCTTTGTAGCACACTAGGCTGTGCCAAGTCTTGTGGAGGCTGAAAAGAAAAATATTATGAAAGCAGAACCCATTCCATCTTTGAAAGGCTTTAATCCTCCTGCTAAATATAGATTTCCTAGGCCTGTAGGAAGGCTCCCTCCATGAGTCACCCTCTTGCAGCACCTCAGCCGACTCACCTGGGTTGCAGCAGCTGTGGGTGGGAAAAGGCACTTCCTTGGAGTCCTGTGCTGCATCCATGTACCTGGGCCCACCAGCACTGCCTACAGAGCCAAGCTTTCCCTTTCACTGCCTAGTCTGCATATCCTGCTCCAATAAAAAAAACAGAAGCACTGAGATGAGCTGATACACACACAAAACAGTCATCAGCTGTAATTAAGTAATTGTCATAAAGCTACTTTTGTGCACATCCATCAGTAGCTTTTTGTTTTGGCAGTTGATAAATCAGGTGTAGTTCCAAGTGGGAGGTGAGAGAACATGTTTTGGATGATGACAAAGGAGAATAATGATGCTCCAGATGCAGCTACATCCTGCTGCTCTCCTCTTGAGATATTAACAGTGTTGTAGGGGGATGACAAAGTCCCAGACATTATCAGATTCAGGGTCAATCTGGTCACAACATGCTCTGCTACAGCCCTGGATGATCTTGGGAAGATTCCCACAGCTATTGGGCTGACACACACCTTTGCACTTATCTCCTTTACACCTCCTTATTCTCTCTTTTGAAGCTTGTAGTTACTTCCAGAGCCAGGAGGATCACTGATGTGATGTTGTGTGACAGTCTTCTAACGATTACATGCTTGCAATTTAATTCAAGTCAAAATTTTCCACTTGCCTAGTGCACATATTGGAGATGTGAATAAATTCTCAGGGTTTCCATGCTAAAGCAGACCTAGGAAATTATAAAAAGAGGATAAGACTTAGCATTGAAAACAACTTGCATCACAGGATGCACCCTCTTCTATCAACACTTGTGTTGCTGTACATGACTACTTGTCCCAGTTGGGTCTGTTTTAAACACAGCCTTGGAACAGAGAAAAAACTGATGAGTTCTCATCAGCCGCTTGAAGGACTGTGCCTGATGGGTTCAGTGTGCCAAGCAGTGCACAGTGTGCTCTCTGGCTGGTCCCAGAACACATGGTGCTCTGACTTGGAGCATTTATAACACCCTGCAAGCACATTCATTTCATCCCCCCTCCTTTTTTTCCCTTTTCTTTCTCTAGGAGTACTTTCCTTTTTCCAAGCTCAACACAGAGGGCAATTAAAATAACAGCACTGGATGTCCAGCACAAGTGTTGGCATGGATCACTTAGCAGAGCCCTTTGCTAATAGTTGCTGCCCTGCAGGCTTCTTCACTGCTGAGCAGTAATTGGAGATGCCATGGTGCCCGCAAAAGCAAATCTTGCTCAGCAGCAGCCACATTTCAGCAGACACTACAGCACTTAACAGGGCAGCTGCTTAATGAGTTCGGTGTCTTAATTTCTACTTACTCTAGAAAGAAATTTACTGTTCTCCTTTTTTCAGAACAGTCCATTAGCTCAAAAAGCTGTTATTCCTGCTGACAAGAAGTGCTCTGGGTTCTGTAATCCAAAGTTTGCATAAAGTTTTTTAGCTGAGGCCATTCACTCAGAAAAGCTTTGCTACACGATAGAAAGGGCTGCTGTTTTTTCCTACCCACCCATCCCAGGAGGATCCAATCAATATGTACTTTCTGTAGATGGCTCTCAAAGCCAGAAAATCCCACACAGAGCTGTGTCAGAGACAGAAATCAATCGGAGTACAGAGGACATTCCTTTGGGAATAGGGGAATGCAATTTGGGCAGCACAGGTGTTTGTGTGACTCAATGGGGAGCAGTCCTGGAGCTGCCAGCCTGCCTTCAGATGAGTCTCTTACTAACGGGCTGCTTTACCCAGAGCCAAGCCCTGTGGAGCACTTCATCTTTCCTTGTCGATTAACTTGAAACAAAGATAAAGGAATACATAAAAGCAAGTTTATGGATGCCTTTGTTTTCTCAATAGCTATGTTAGACTGGTATCACACACAAAAAAAAAAATCTATAATCCTCCAAGCACTGAAAAAAACCCTGTACATAGTTTCAAAAAGCCAGAATATTTCCTATTTAATCAATAGACTAAAGCAAATGCATGCAGAGCTCCATAGGAACTTATTTAAAAACTAAATAGGACTTACAGATGCATCTGAAGTGCTCTGCCCTTGAGCTGAGCAGACAAAATGTTCCCCATAGGGCTACAACACTTCTGTACATCAGAAACAACTAATGACAGTGATATATTGACCATCCTAAAAACAACAAACAACAAATGTTTGATTATTTCTTCCAGCAATTTGCTCAAATAATACAGGTCAAAAGGAGATTCCTGTGACTAGAATATGCTTTGCTCAGACACTTGTAAGGACATCACAGTACCAACAAGCTGAGTAACAAAGTGACCAGTAAATGTAAAAGGAGGTACCTGTGCAAATTTCTCCCACTTTCAAGGCGTGTGGTTTCTGATCATTCCCACTAAAACTAGATTTGGAGCTACCAAAGACAGTTCTGGTATAATGTTCTTTAATGCTTAGTCATAGGCAAAAAGACAAATCAAATAAGAAAACAAAACCCATAAAACATTATTTTGCCATTCTGCCAGTTAGTCCCATTTTGAATATTGCCTTCATTATTGGTCTCACATAACAGAAGGTCATGATTGAACAAGACCAGACAGAAAGAAGAGTGTGAGGGAAATCAGCAGGCAAGGATCAGCTAAAGCAGACTGGGACTCTTCAGGCCAGCAAAATGATGGCAAGACCTTGATTTCTACCAAGAGCTACCAAATTAGCCTGGCAATAGCTTATTCAAAACAAAAGGTGGGGAGATTTAATACAGTTAAGCTGTGGAATGTCTTACCATGATGTATTGTCAACTATACAGTGTTCTGGCTGCAGTGTCTGAGCCTGGCTGGAAGCAGAACTGCTCTGCACTTTTGCTCTGTCTCACTCCTCTGATACCCTCTGCTGCTGGGCCAGGTGAGCTCCCAGGCTGACCCTGTGCTTGATCTTACAGTCAGTTTTACTGAAATATGACATATTTCCAGTTCTTGTGAACAGACAGCTTTCCTGCCAGCAAGTGGTTTGATCATCCTGATAATCGTAGCCCCTGGAAGCAATTGAAGGGAGACATAGCAGATGGATTTGGATAGTTACAAAACCATTAACAGAATAACTGCAGTGTGATTAGAGATAGCCCAGTGAAAATGAACCACTTGCAGATGTACCAGAGCTAATTGTGAAGGTCAGAGTTACAAACCATAGAGTTAAGGAGCAGCTCTACACTTAAATCAATCACACTTAAGAACCAGCAAGTAAGTGCATCTGTTCACATTTATTTCAACTGATCATTTTAACCTCTAGCTTAAGAAAGGTTGTATTTGTACACAAATGAAGTGCCAGGGTTCACAGGTAGCAGGCAGTGCTGCATGCAGCAGCAGGAACTGAAAGCAAGGGAGGGGAACAATTATACTGGCACCAGGACTGGTGCAGCTTGGCTCCCAAGGAGCTGATCCTGCCAGGTATCCCAGTGCCACTCCCCACGAGCATCCTCAGCTCTCCCCCACTGTCCCTTTTCCCTCCCAGGGCAGCACTGCCAGCTCCAAGCACCAGGTTTGGCTTTCTCCAGGGTCCATGCAACGCTGCTGGCACAACACAGCAGGCTGGTGCTCCTGCCCACCAGTCAAGCAGATGTTCCTGAGCCAAAAAAGAACAGCTGCTGGCTGGCTTCTCCCCTCCTATCACCACTGACACCAACAAATTTTTTCTACTATCCATCTGCAAATTGTCACATGAATGACAGGAACCTCACTCCCAGCCAGCCACCAGAGCGGGTTAGGTTTTGCTAACATTTCAAACTGTTTTTGCTATAGGCAAAATGGAGCATTAGAGCCAACAAGTCCACTTGGTTTCTTGCATGTTGTTTCCTCAGGAGACACCGTTGGCAATGCCTGTCAGCCCCACAGAAGGTAGGTGGCAGTGAGAAGCACTGGCTTCCAAGAAATTCTGCTGCAGGGACAAAGAGGCAGCAGCTGTATTCTGGCAGCAGAGCATCCAGGACTTGTACTTGCCCTTCCTGCACCCACATCAGGCCTTAGCTCATCCAAGGCACCTTTTTGGATAAATTGTTCTGTTCTTTGCTTTAGCCTTATTCAGCTATTCAGCACAGCCACAGATGACTGAATTCAGGAGGGAATGTAATAAACTGGTCATAAACTGACAGGTTTATTCAAGAACCCTCAAGAGAGGATATATTTTTCCCGTTGCCATTAAGGTTAGATGTATCATAGTAATAACCTCCACCATTTTGAAATATACTCACAATTTTTTCAAATTGATTGAATGTTCCAGCTACACTTAAGCTATTAAGCCATCAGCAGCTGTTTATTGTTTTCATTTCACAGAGATGTTTCCTTAAATAAAAGTGCATTAAATATTTAATTACCAAAGTTAAGATTTCAGTAGGATAAAGAAGCTTCTTTATACCCAGGGCCTTTTCTCCTCTTTGATTCATATGCCAAGGCTACCTCAATATCACCGGTTCTACCTGTCCACAAGCAGCTCTGCCTTAGGGACAATAAAATTGATTAACCACATTGATGAAGAGATGAGCTTGATTACAAAAAATCCATCACAAATGTGAGCAAGTTGCCAGTATATTTGATACCGGCAATCAATGAGACCTGTTAGTAGCTGTATCACTGCAGCAGTTGCCAGACCAAAAGCCACACAGGCTTTGCTACAGGCAAGGTACGTTAGCAAACCCAAGCAACACCACAAGTGTGTCTGGAAAGAATTGTTCTGTTTATCCATTTTACAAAGTATTGCTGTTTTAAAGACTGTCAGGGTGAAGACAATCAGTGACCATGCCAAAAGGAAACAGCACTTACCTTGTGCCCTAGGTTTTCTGGGTAACAGTGATCAGTACTAACACTGCAGTTGGAGAGCAAACCCTGCACAACTCCAGGAGCTTGTAAATTGTGGTTACTCAGATTATTGCTTTATATACTGAAAGCAGAGATTAGACTTATAAATTACTGGCCTTAGCAAGCAACTTTACAGAGATTGTTTGAGGTTCTAGTTTGGACTGATATGCTAAACTCCAGTGCAGTTGAACAAGACTGAACCTATTAGATCAAGGCCAAATAAATTAATCTTTAGAACAGCATTGTAGACACTCAAATTCCTTGATGCACCCAGCTAAACACAGGGAAAGCAGTTCTTGCTGCAGCATTTATTGGTATGTAGTTTGTAATTTGATGATCACTGCCCATGTTTGACACATGATTTTGCAGTCGGTGCGCATCTGACCTTGTCTGGCAGCTCATACTATGACCTGCCTCACCGTCCAGTTTAATGCCATTTTTGTCACCATTACTGAAGTTTAGCCGTACGTGTGGGCAGGACAACCTTCCCAGGCTCCTGGCACGGAGCTCGCTTCATTCCCAGCACTGGCACGGAACGGGGCCAGCCGCGCTCTCTGCACTGCGGGCTCTGCCGGGGCTGGAGGCTCCGGCCCGGGGCTGCGGCTCCCTCTGCTGTCCCGGGATCCCCCTCGGACACCCGGGCTGTTCCCAGCACAGCCTGACAGCCTTTAACATGCCTGCAACTTGAATAAACCTGGGGTAAAACTTCAGCTGCAGCACGAGATAGATAAAAAGCAGGAGAAAAGGTGAAAACCACATTTCAGCAGATTACTTCTGTGACTGAAGGATATATCAGTTTGTTCCTATACAAAAAAGAACTAGGAGCACCTTGCATTCTCTATGCAGACTCACCTTTATAGCATCAAAGGTGGGAAAACAACCACTGCCACATTCCCAAATCTCCTTCTCCCCCCAGTTAGGCTGCACGAGTCCTTATAGGAAAGCTGTACTCATGCCATCCTGCTATGGATTAGGGTCTCAAATATACAAGCAGGAGCCATAAAACAGAAACACCCATAACTCTGGTAGAGCCAAAGAATAACACCCCCACAAAAGAGAGTCTAGGGTTTGTGGCTCTGGGCTGAGTTTAAATGTTTCCTGGCACCATGGGCAGGAGCGTGGGAGGAGGCTACAGGTGAAGCTGCTCCAGGCTTTTAGGGTATATTAGTGCCCTCAGGCCCCCAGCAATATGCTTGTCAGTTAAAGGGAAAACTGAATTTTTTGTAGGAAGGATAACAGGAGAGGAACAGTGCAGAGAGGAATTTGCCAATGTTGCTGGAAAAGTTCTGTAAAGCATTTCTTGGCAAACAGATTCAGCTCCTGCTATTGCTCATGTCTTCCTGTGTGACCCTGGAGAACAATGAAGGTACTTACAAGTTTATCAATATATTTAATCTACAGCCATGATCATATCTATTTTTAAACCCTTTAAAATGTGCTGAATTTTAAACTCACCTTGACTTGTGGCTTATAGTACTGGTGGGAGCTTAAGACAGGAATAATAACTAAATGGACTGCCTAGGGACTGAATCAAGGTGATTTCTCTTTGTTGTCCAAGCTTCTATGCCTGTGATCCCTCCTGTCACCTTCCCAAGGCAAATGTCTGTGAATTATATTAGAAGGCAAAGGGTACAAAGTGCTGCAGCTGCCAGGATGTGGTGGCTGGTCTCACTAGAGCTGGGCAGCACTTGGGACAATTGGCAGAAACTGGGCAGGCACTGTCAGGTGTTCTTGGGAGAGAAAGGCAGGAGTTTTTCCTTTAATGATTTATTCTTACCAGTGCCTTGATTTTCTTGGTCTGAGCAACATGTGCACAGTGGTGCATCCCAAACCTCCTTTCCCTTGAGCACTGTGTGTCTGTGCAAGGCAGCTGGTGCCCGAGTGCTCTGCTCCCCGTTTCCTTTAGGAGAGGAGTGAAGTGACTCCTGCATGAGCACATGCAAAGCACAGCTGTCGTGAAAGAGTGGTTCAGGTTGCTCAAAGAATCACTGACAAAGATATCAGCAAAATCAGGTTATTGTTAACATGAAAATGTGACAAAGTTTATTGACAAAGTTCACGCTGTTGCTTACTAGATGGTTAAAGCGCACAGAGAAAAGTTGGACTAAAACCTGAAATCAATCTATTTAAAATCAACAAAAAAGTATCTACCTGGAGGATAGGGATAAGAAAAGGGTAAGGATAAGAAAGAATAAGGGAGACCCTCCTGTTCAGTTACAATCTCAGGGTGAACACCCTTGCCAAACTTAGCCCTGGACTTCACCAACAATTCAGGCCTAAAGGTTTTAATAGCACTCACACTTAATAGTGCTTAATCGAGAGCTTAACTGAAACAATTTAACAAAATATTCTCATAGGACATAAAATAGCACAATAACTCACTTATAGGCCTAACTTACTTACGACTCTAAAGCACTCAAGAATCTAGCAGAGTTCATACTGGATAAAGCACATTCACCCTCACACAGACCTACAGAGCACGTACAAGGTAAACCTGTGAAAATTCCCTTGAGCTCAGCAAAGGACTCTCAGCAGATGTCTTGGCATCTTCTCAAGGTTGTGCCCCTGGGATTGGGGGTACTAGCCCAGGCTCTGTTGTTGTGCTGTGGAGATAGTCCTGCAGGAACAGCAGCATTGAGAGCTCTTGGTCTGAGAAGCTCCACTCAGAGAGAGGGTGCTGGTCTCAGCCTGATGCAGTCCAGGAGAGCCCAAAGGTCTCACTTTCCACCACTGCTTAGATGGCCATGAGACAGTGGGCTTTAATCACAGTAATTTTCCATCCTGGCTGCGATTTAGGTCGGCAAGTTTCTTTGAAAGTTTTCTAACAAAAATATTGTTCTACTTGGGTTGCTATTCAGCAAGAAAACAAAGTTTTCAAGGCTGTTAAAACCAGGAGCTCGTTAGTCAATACAAGTTCCTGAGTGTGGACAGAGTTTCTGATCAGCTCTGGAAGAGCTGAGCCCAAGTGCTGTTTGTCAAGGCCTAACAGGCATTTCTGAGACTGTAGTGCAGCCCAAGGAGGGGGTGGGATGCTGCAGAGCTACAGAACATTAAATACTGACAGCTAGGACATTTCATGGCTTAGGACAGGAGTGTGTGTAAAGTCAGTGACCCAGACAGGCTCACACAGCTCCCCTCTGGGCAGGGCTGCACCTGTGCATGGTGTCACCTGTACGTGGAGTCACCTGTACGTGGAGTCACCTGCCGTGGTGCCCTCTTTCCTAAAGAGGGTCTTTAGGAAAAATGGCAAAGGGATTTTGGGAACCTATTTCCAGCCATACTTAATTAACAGCGGCACCTGTCACATCTGCATTGGTTAGGCTTGTTTCCCCATTGCTAGCCCAAGGCCTGGGTTTCTCTGTAAACTGTGTGATTGTACATCCCTGCTGGTGTCTGCTCCTTTCACCACTTCCATCCTGTCCATTAGCAGGTGTGGAAAAAATTACCCTACACCACAAACTTCTCTTTTCTTGCATAACCAACTTGCTGTGTTACTTTCTGACTCCTGCTGAATAAGGTGCCAGAATACCCCTCACCCTTTGTGTAAAATGTCCCTGCTCATTATGCAGCTTTCCTTTTGCTTAGCCTAAGGGCAGAGACTTCGTTTTCCTCTCCAGTCCCCAGTGTCCTTCCTCCCCTCATTATCAAAAATTCATGTATGGGAGATAACAAAGTCTCATCACCTTCTCACTGCCTGAGCCAGCACAATTCCTAATCCCCCTCAAACTGCCAGGGAAGCCAGAGGCTGACACATGTAATCCACTCCTGACCTCACCAAAACACTTGCAGACATGATTAACCATCCTCACCACGCACACTTCCCTCCCCCAGCCCTCCTCTCAGTCACAACTGCTCCACAAACTGCTCCCACCCCTGTTCCTTTGCCAGCAGCTCATAAATGTGAGCCCACCCTCACATCAGCACTTTTTGCTTTGAGGCAGGCCCACCTCTCTTCCTTTTGCTTATTCTCACATGCTTTTTAATGCTTTTATCATCATTAGATATCCATTTTATCATCATTAGATGCCCATTTTCATCTGCGTGAAACATGAGTATCCAGCAGAGGTATATAATACCTCTGCTATAATACTATAATATATAATACAGACTGTAAATCCTTCAACATTAAGTATTTTTCACTCAGTGTGTGTATGTCTGTCAGATTGTTTGCATGGGCTTTTTCTTCTCAGCTGGAAGTGTCAGAGCCATTACTTTTGTATCAACTCCGATAATATTTTACATATTGCTTATTAAAAAAAAAAAAGGCAAATGCAGGTACACCACATTCTGGAGGCTCATGGGGTTACATTTTAAAGCTTACAGACATCTCCATATGTAAACTTTGGGTTCATTGATACTGCAGTGCCTTTCTTTTGAAGTCCTCAAGATTGTGTAGAGATAGAAAGGGCTCAGTGTCCATGGGCTGCCTCTGCCCTTGCTCCAGCACAGCCCTTATGCACGTGTTTATCTTTGAAGATAGGCAGAGAGACTTGCTGAAACCAGTGGGCAAGAAACATGGCTCAAAGTGCTCTGCTGGACTGGGGCCAGAGTCCAGAGTGTGTGAGGATGGAGCCAAAATTAACTCAGGCTCATTGCTGTGAGAGCTGCCTGAAACAGGGAAATACCCTTGTGTGGGAGATGCTGTTTGGAATTTTTTTGTCTAAGGGTAATGCAAATGTGTGAGTATGAGCTTTAAATAAAATAAAAGCATTTTTTTAAGCTTTGAAATAGAAATTATTTAAATGTGTTCCTTCCCATTACCTGCAGTCTTCTCATCATCCTTAACAAAAGATTAGAAACAATAGGAGTTGTTCTAATGGAGATAACAGGTGTAATGTAAAACCCTGGACCATCCTTTTTTGTTCTGAAGCCACAAAAGTAAGCTAAGATTTTGTCAACACATCATCCCTTTCAGGCCTTGTGTTTACATCAACTTAGAAGATGATTTATGGAAAATAAAGAGGACTAAAGACAGCCTTGCTGTGAGCAGGGGAGACCTTTCTGAGGGTACATGAATGTGTAAGGCTGGGGACAGCAAGGGGGAAATGCCCAGGCTCACAGACACAGGAGTGAGGTGGGCACAGCTGCCAGAACCAGCACACTGGGGACCCGAGAGTCTTCCCACTGCAGTGTGGCCATAAATCCTCATTAATTCTGCAAACAGCTCCAGAGTGGTCCAAAGCCAGGCAGAAAAGGTGTGGAGCACTCAGCTCTGGGTAACAAGGCAGGCAACAGCTATTCCTGACAAGGAAAGCATTGACACACATTGACATGCCTGATAGCCCAGGGATGGGACAGCGGGAGCTTTTAATTAAATACATGCTTCAATGTCTGCTGGATCATGGCTTCTGCCAGGATTTAGGGCACAACTTTAGATCTCCAATGTCTTCTCCCTGTGTGCCATCAGGTAAATTATCCAGATGATTGGTTTTAAGCCTTCCAATGACTCCATTCATTTCAGTTGGGTTGCTCCTGCCTGCCAACCCCTTGCCGTGCCAAGCTGCAGCTAGGGAGGCTGGTGAAGATGGCACTAAGAAGGAAAAAAGCAAAATCCAAATGAGACCCAAGAGAGCTGGGCTCTATTGGAGCTCTGTCACAGCTTTCCTGGGTAACCACAGGCAGTTCATGCTACTGCTGCTGGCATTCAATTTGCATCAGTGTATGTGCTGCAAGATGAGGAACACGGCAGAAGTCATAAATTGTTATTAATAATGCAAGGCAAGGACAGAGCCAGCAGGAGCCCAGAATGGGATTACTCCAGACCTCATTCTGATGTGGAGCTCTGTGCTAGCCTGCAGCAAGCACACAAGATTATTTTAAAGGTACTTTTGTTTTGTTTTGGGTCAAGGGTTGATGGTGTACTGAGAGGAGTTTCTCTCAAGTTCTGCAAGGGCAAGGGAAAGCAACCATGAATGTGATAAAAGGCCAGACAAGGACTAAGTCCCTTGCTGCCTTCAAACATAAATACATCCTTATAAAAATAAGACCATTTCCTTGTAACTGGAGCATGCAGGAAGTTTGTTTTTATAAGTAGAAAACAGAACTTGTTCTTAATGAGGAACACTTGTCAATGGCCAAACATCTTGTCAACAATGGTAACTCTTTCAAGTTCCTCTGTGCTTGTGACATCCCAAAAGAATTATCTTCTAAGAAATATGATCAAAAAGTCCATAAAACCCAAACAAGGAATTTACTGGACAAGATTCTAAGAGCAGGAAATAGGAAAAAAAAATAAAAAATGAAAGCACAGTTAAAAAAGAAACCCACCATAAATGCTACTGAGCCGTAGCAGCAAAAAGTGCTGTATTGGTGCTGACATCAGTTACTTAGGGAAGGCTGGGAAACCCTTCCCAACAGGAACACAGATGTCTTTTATTATCTGGTTGAGCTGTTGGGGAAGACTGAACACCCCAGTGACTGTTTTTGTCCTACTGATGATGATGTGACTAAATTTGGGAAATGTGCAAAACCAGTCTGAACGTGTGTCTAGTGTCAGGGGCAGAGAGGAACAGTCAGAGCTTCTGGGCAGGCTTAGGAGCTGTAGCTTTGCATCCTAGAAAGTTGCACACTGAAAGTTCAAAGTACAAGCAGCAACTCAAGGCAAAGAAGGGGCACAGGGCAGAGCCCCCGAGCTGTGCTGTCATCCCTTCAATCTTCGTCCCTTGAGAAATGATGCAGCTGTTTTGCTGTGCCACGCAGGTAGCCACATCTGTGGGGCACAGAACATTCACAGCTCTCTGGCTGTGTTAGTGAGGTAAATCACAGGGCTTTTGCTAAAACCTGGGACTTACGGGTGCAGGCCATAGACAGAAAGAAGAATGTTGGCATCACATGTGTGGGTGAAATTGGTAATGGGCAGGGTACTTTCAGAAATAATTTATATGATTGATTCTCAAGATTCAACATTGCTCTGCTATTCTCTTCAAAACTCCTTTGCAGACCTTAACTCTGTGTAAGACCTGCAGAAAAAGGCTAATCTCTAATTCCAAACAAGTGGCTGTGTAGAGGTCTCCAGTTTGCTGCCACTGTGTAACCAGCTACATTTGGGGACTGTGCACTCAGCATTTATCACCTTCCTATTTCTGTTGCTCCCTCCTATCTCATTCCCTGCAAGGAAGGACAGACAGAGGGCCTGTTTATACTGAAGCCAAAACATTTACCATGAACTTTGCCAAGTTATTATTACATTTAGTTATTATTTAGTTATTATTACATTTTGCCCACTGTATGGCTCCAGTGCTGAATTCTGTGTGTGTGCCACCTGGCTGGTGCTCCAAGGTTCACCTTTATCAACAGAAGCACCACCAGTGCCACAGCTGTTTGCTGAAGTAATTTAAATTAACTCCATAATGCATTCAGGGAGGGAAAAATAATACAGGTTGAAGGTTGCAGCAACTTGATTCAGTTCAGCTACAAAAATGACAGCCAGCCCCATCTGATTTGGAACTGTATGGAAAGTGCAGCTCTTTGTGTGTTACACTGAAACAGGCTCATTATTATTTCATGAGCTAGCTGGCCACAGTGTCACCATGGATAAACAAACATGGGAAAACCACTCTGACCTCTTCTGAGAATCTTATGCTGCAAACCATTTGTGAATGTAAATATTAAGTGTGGGAAAGCCTCAAAGTCTCTGACCCCTGTTTCCAAGATCTGGCATC
Source organism: Pseudopodoces humilis (assembly GCF_049639895.1). NCBI lineage: Eukaryota > Metazoa > Chordata > Aves > Passeriformes > Paridae > Pseudopodoces > Pseudopodoces humilis. The sequence goes on along the minus strand of NC_142210.1, from coordinate 2,513,445 downwards.
TTGTGAGAATTGGTTACATAGTAAGAAATTTGAAACCTTGACAACTTGGCTTCAAAAATATTTTTTTAATATACATCATTTTCCTGTCACTGAGAGAAACAAGCCTCTTCTCCAAAGCACAGTTCAGAACAAAAAAGAACCTCTGTAACCATGGGGAATTGTGGACCAAAATGCTGCTTTAATTTAAATTAAAAAGTGTAATATTAAAATATAGAATAGGCATGTCTATCTTTAGTCATCTCTCTGGATTTAGGATACATTCCTGTCAAAGTATTTATGCAGAACTTAGGCTAATTTCTCTGATTTCACCTAAATTGCTGTGTTCTGCCCCACTTTCTTTAAAACTTTATGCTTCACTTTATTATTCAACTGCTTTGGGATGTAAAAAGTACATGTACCTGAATAAAAATCAAATGTTTTGGGGAGGAAGGGAGGAAGTGGCGGAAGGAAGGAAAGAAGGAAGGAAGGAAGGGAGGGAAAATTACATACTTCAAACTGGTGCATAGAACCATTTATGATTAGTAAGTCTTTGCAGAATTGAGACCACTGGAGGAGATGCCAGCTACCATGTGAATTATAGCCATAGTCCTCTCCAGCATCTGGATCTACTGTGCTCGGATGGGATGAGCTGGGGACAAAAGGGGCTGCTCTGCAGCAGCAAAATGCTGAACAGCTAGATCATGTTGAGAAAATGCTCAGGTATTGCCTATCACCTGTTCCCCTGCTCAGGGATATTTTGTAGATGACAATATCCAGGAGGAAAGTGAGCCCATACAGGAGCATAGCCATGCACATGCTTTTGTTTTTCAGTCAGTCTGTACCACTGGATACAAATGAGTGTCCAACAGCACAGGAAAGGGCAGGTAGGGCAGATGCTGTTTCATCTGGCTCCAATACTGTACAGTGTGTTATCTTAATTGTGTCATACACAGTGATCCATGGGGGCAGCATGGTTTAAATACAAACTGGAGGCATGAAGCTTGAGCTTCCTCTCACACATATTGGCTCCATGCTAGCATTGCTTCATCATTTTCAGTGCAAATTCACACTGGTTTAGATCAGCAGCAATGAGATCAGAGAACAATTATCTTCACCAGATGCATACAGTCCCCTTTCTCCTGGATGGATGGATGGATGGATGGATGGATGGATGGATGGATGGATGGATGGATGGATGTTAGGCAGCCAGCATTTTGACCTGAGCCTCTGAAAATTCCTGTTTCCTAAAGTGGAACATGGTGGCCAAGGCAGGTGCAGAGCTGAGAGCCAAAGCAGACACTTGGAGGGGTCCATTCCCCTTCAGGGAGGCAGATGTGGGGACAAATGGAATTAAACTTGCTGCTCCATGATGGCAAAGAAAGAGTCCTGCACAACAAAGCCCCTTGTGAGCTGCTGGCTGTGACCATCAGCCCCAGGAAAGAGCTGCATTTTCACCCTCTGCAAGATTTCACCTTGTGTTGCTGCAGACACCCTGTGGCTGCCAGGTACCCTCTGCTCTGAGGACACTTTTTAATGGTCACAGCCAGGCCCTTCTCTTCACCTGCCTTTCCAGAGTGTGGTGGGTGTCTAGAACATCCTTACTGGGCTCACCATGCCCAACATTTGCTCCCACTGAAGTCAAGCTGGTGGTGAAATATTTTCCACTTTCAGGCAAAAGGCTGGCTGTGAGCCACTTCCCTCTCTGGGAAATGGGGAATAGCAAGCAATCTGTTTGTTGGTATGGAGAGAAAATAGCCTTTGAAGCAGGAGCTGTGTTTGAAAGTCTTTCTGGCTGTAATTGGCACAACAGGGTCCAGGCCTTGGTTGTAATAATTCTCCCCAGTCAAATTGAGACAGAATAAATGCAATTAAATAATTAACTATGATTCTGACTCCATTGACACAGCAAGGAAACCGAGGTGCCCAACAGATTGTTTGAAACTTGTTAATTTTGCATAATCTCAAAGTGACACATTTTTCTGTACAGGTATCTCAGGAATACATATTTTTGCAAGAGCGTGGCTCAGCATTTCTGTCCCTGGCTATGTTAATCACAACCAACTGTATCTGAATAATAAAGCAAATCCCCCACAGGATAAAGCTGACAAATGAGAATTTGAATTTGGCTGACCTGGAAATATCTCAGTCACGGATTTCACAAGCTGCATTGTCGGAATAGGGCAGAGATAATTGTGGCTTGGACTAAAGGGCAAGAAGAACAAGCAACCATGAGACGGCGAGCATGAAAATAAACAGCCCTCTGTCACCAGAACAGCCCCACTGAGGGATGCTGATTTTGAACACGAGAAAGAAATCAGTCTGGGAGGACCCTGGTTGTGTATCAGTTCTCCTCATGACCCCAGAGCTGCTCTCTGGGAAGCCTCCTGCTCCCTGACCCCTCAGCCACCCCTAGCTGGGGCTGGATAAAACCCCAAGGGCAGCTCAAAATATCACAGAACCACTGGGCTGGAAGAGACCTTTAACATCATCCAGTCCAACCCAGCCCTAACACCTCAATAAACCCTGGCACCGAGTGCCACATCCAATCTGTTTTTAACACCTCCAGGGATGGTGACTCCACCACCTCCCCAGGCAGATGATTCCAGTACTTGATCAGCTCTTTGCTGCCCTGAGCAGAACATCCCCCCAGCACATCCCTGTGGCCCTGGAGGTGACTCCTGGAGCACACAGGGGCGAGGGAGCAGCGTGGGGCTGTGGGAGCTGTGGGGTCTGTCCAGCCCCACTGCACAGGGTGCCAGGACACTGCCACCCCCTGCTCCTCCACAGCACCATACAACTGACAATTGAGTTTATTTTGGTGATCCTGCCTTGCCTGCTTCCTCCAGAGCAGGCTGAGAACTGAGGCTGTCACCACTGAATTATGCTGAGCCATGGTTCTGCTCAAAACTGTAGACCCCCGACCCTGCTTCCCTGGTCCTTGCTTTGGGACTGTTAATATCTTTGTTTTTTCAATTGTTAAATCCTCATTAAGACACTGAGAGCAGGGGTGGCTTCAGGTTCAGCTGCTTAAGGTGTCACCATTGGCACTGAGGAACACAAGTCCTTAAAACCAAGGGCAGGGCAAAAAGTTTTGTGTCTGCTGCTCTCTGCTCGCTGTGCTGGCTGCGTACCGAGGAGGGGGTTTCCTGGAAGAGAAAGTCTTTGCTCCCTGGAGGGCCAGAAGCTTAAACTCTTCCTCTCTTCTGGCTTTGATCCTTGTCTATCTGGGATGTAAACAGGTATTTTCCACGTGCTGATTTTGGTGGAATGACCAGAATGAAAGGAAGAATCTATTTGTTATGTGGGAGTGCTTTAAGGAAGGAATGTTTCTGGGGGTTTCAGAGTTTTCTGTTGAATCTTTTGTTTTAAAAACCAAGCAAGCAAAAAAGATAAATGAATGTTGTTGCAATTTGTGGTAACTTCTGCCTCTACTTTGCAGGAGGGATGTACTGAGAAATTAGTGAGACTATTCATTAATCAGTGTATGATTAACCTGAAGAGGTGGTTCCCTTCAGTGCTGTAGGGCAGCTGGCTTCAGTTCCTGCTGGAGAAAGCTGCCTGAGAGGAGCTGGAGCCAGCGAGGTTAGAAAGAGAGGCTGAAATGGGCACTTAGCATAGGTGCACATGTAAGCCTGCCATCCTGGGAAAACATGGGATTTTAGCCAGGTGGTCGTAGCAGATTGTTCCCCAGAGTTAACTGATTGACATTTTCAATTTAAAATTCTGTGGTTAAATTAGTGAAGTTGAGCTTTTGATTGTGGAAATGTATTTCCTCTAAGAGATGGACAAAGTAGGCATTTTAAGGTCATTTGCCTTCAATTAGAGGCAAAATAGAAGTATAAAGGAAAATTTGCAGATGGAGAAGGGAAGATGGAAGTGCAGAGACTTTAACTAGGCACTAGCCCTTCCTGGAGAAAAACACTTTTGTGGTGAAGTTCTGTTCATTGGAAACTGTCCTAAAATGATTTCAGTGTATTTTGTAGGTCTAAGGGTAGCAGGTTTACTGCTCCTTACAGAACCAAGTCCTGTTGGCCCAGTGGGCACTGGAATGCAAAGGGAGATATGTGTGTGTGACTGTGAGCACTCAGGATGCTCCTTGGGAGGGTCAGGAGCTCTGGGTCCTTGCTGAAGGACCACTCTGGGCAAAGGCATTATTGATTTCATCATCTCTAATGAAAGACAAGGGGTGTGTTTGCAATTAATGTGTAAGACTTTTTGCAGTTGATGACTTTCACTGCTTGACACCTTTTTGTTTAGACATACGAAAGTTAATATAAACCTCATGTACCACCTACTTGCCTTCCAGCCTGGCTTCATTTCCAGGGTGTGAAAGGCCTCCCTTAGAAGTTGTTAAACTGAGGGACCTAAGTATGGAAACAAACATTTTTTTGGTGGGGAGTGATGGAGTGACTCAAAAGCCTGCAATAAAAATATGGGAGGTCTGGCATTTTGTGTTCCTGGAATTTGGCAGGCACTCTCCTTCCAATATTTTAACCCTTCGCTGAGGTGTGGCCTCTGCAGCTTTCCCCTGTTTAATGGATATTCTCTGATAAGTATCTGTGGCTGTGCTCACCAGGGTGGGTGGTCCTGGAGCACAGGGTGAGCAAAGGTCCCTAAGGAGCAAATCTCCTCTGCTGGGGTCTCTGGGGTGGCAGTCCCTGCCAGGGGAGGGCCACAGCACTGCTCTCCTCAGCAAGGGTGTTCTGTTTCCCCATCATCACTAGCTGTAGTTTTCCTATTTTTTTCATTTTTATTTTCCCCTTGATTTCTCTTTGACCGTGGTGTGGTGTGCTGAGGGGAGGGAAGGACTGAAGGCCAGCTGACTTCAGCTGGATGTCACTTGAAGACAAGCTCAAATGTTTTAAGTTTTCTCAAGTCCTGCCTTGGCAGTAATTCCTCCTTGAGGAGCATCTGACTGTGCTGGTAGGAGCCTGGGGCTGCCACGTTCCTGTCAGCGCCTTGGGCCTTCACAGGCCTCGGCCTTGGAGAGAGCTCCCCGGGCTGAGCTCACTGCTGGAATGCACTGGGGCTTTATTGATTTCTTTTGGTGTTATTACCTAGATTCTCACCTAGAGGGGTGGGACTCTGAAGATGCTTGTTTCAACTGTATTTCCAGCCTGTGAAAGTCTGCCAAGCAGGGCAGTGAGGCTTCTGCTCCCACAGCCCAGCGTAGCTGAGCCGAGCAGGCCAAGGAGCCCAGCCATGCTGCTGCTTTGTAGCCCACTGTATTCCCAAACTGGGATATGAGCACAGGCAGCTCTTCTGGCCTAAGGAAAGGTGCAGGACGGATGAGCATGACTGGGGGACCAAGGGCTGAGGATGGACTGTGTTTGCCCTGTTCCATTACAGCCTGCTCAGCTGGAGAGCTGGTAAAGCACATTGGTCTCGGGAAGGAAAAAAGGACCTGGCAAGGGGCTAGTTAATGCAAAAAGCACCAAGGACTGAGCCTGGAATAGAAAACACAAGTTAGAAATGGAAAACTCCCCAAAAGCTTGTCCTGTGTAGAGCTCCCCATTGCATCATTCCTTCTGTCGTGTCTGGCACAGGTTCCTTGGGAGCGGGGCTGTTTTCCCTGGAGCACACTGGCAGGGCAAGGTGGTCTTGGGGGCCAAGGCTGTAATGGCTGGGCCTGAGAGTGAGGTGGATTTGGAAAGAGAAATGCTGCTACAGCAGTTGAGCGAGTTCATGATGAGGTGGCTGTAATGTTTTAAGCTCCTGTGTTCGCTGTCTAGCATCTCCTGTTTGTACAGCACCTACCCAGAGGAATAGAATTCTCCAGGCTGAGCCCCTGGAGGTGGTGGTGTGTCCTGCTATGGACTTCGTGGTCAGATTCTTTCTCCCCTTGAACTGAAATTGATGAGAGAGAGGCAGTTTTCTCTCATTTGGACTTGGTTGTTTATTCTTTTCTTATCAGCACTACATGTGTACAAGGTACAGGGAGCTATGTAGAGATAAGAAAGATAGAAAAGTGCAAAATGACTAACAAAGATCCTCTTCAAGGTCTTTTATATGTCCATTTACCCAATTAACCGATGCTAACTAAATTATTTTTCTTAGTGACCCAATGACCCAACACCTGTGTGCTGCACTGCAGCATCTTCTATCCAATCACTCATTATTACCCAAAAACCTCCAGAAGAACATGAAGAAGAAAGAAGGACAAGAGCTCCCTAAATCCTCCATCTTATCTTCTGTTCTCTAAACTACTTTAAACTCCAAACTTTAACTTTTTCACCCAGTGACATAAGAAAACTTTCTAATTTACACATTTACACTCCTAGTTTTTCTATTTAACCTTAAGAGTTGTTTTCAGGATGTTATATGAAATTCAGTGTTTTCTTGGATGTCAGAGCCAGGTATCAGAGATAAGGGCACACTCTCTGTGCCTCTGACTCCAACAGTGATGATGCCTGGCATCCCAGTCCAGCATGGGAAGCATGAGCAGCAGCCATGGGCACAGAGAACCCTGGCCTGTGTGCTCACACAGAGCTTGGAGGAGGAGGTACAGATAAATACTGGGCATAACAATATGCACTGGAGTGTTTTTCCTTAAGTTTGAGTGGAAGCTGATTAAGTCACGGAACAAGAACTTCTCTTTCAAATCTTGCTTTGCAGCTTCCAAGTAGCTCTGTGTAACCTGGGGCTGCAGTGGCCTTCTGTGACTATTACTACTACCTTGTATTTGGTTGTGACAGCAAGCTCAGTTAGTTAATCATGGGTTCCTTGAGAGCCTTGAATTCTGTATGTCTCCTCATGACTTTTTATTCATGAGCACATTTGAAGACTATTTTGTGCTAGTGATCTGGAATAAGAGTCCTTTTTATAACAACTATGTGAGAGCTCTCTTGAAAATTCTGACTTGAAGTTTTGCTTATGATTGCTTGTGTTAGTTGTGGATATAAGACAGAAAATGTGCCATTGGGGAGCTAATGTGTAATTAATGTTCATATAATTAATACTAAAGGGACTAGTAAGTAGGCCAGTTCTGAAAGTCTGCTAGTTTGAAAGTAAAGAATTGGAGATATGTGTTTGTGTGTTAAATTGACTTCTAATTATAGACAAGAGGCAACTCACCTTGGTTAAAAACAAAAGTTGTGTCTCAGTGAGCTGCTCCTGTGCTGTCTTGACCAGGATTTTGCAGGGTACTAAGCCTGCACAAATATTCAGTGAAACTGCAATGCTCTTTACAGTAATCTTCTGTACAGGCTTTCAGACAGAGAATGATTCTGTCTGGGGGCACATGTACATTATCTCTGTTTTTAAATCTATCACTTGCAGCTACATGTCCTAGAAACAGTCAGCTAGTTCAAGGGGTTAACTCCCAATTCCAGGATAAATTACCCAGCTCTCTTTAAGATAAATTCAGAGAAAAATTTCTAGATATTCACATTATTTGTTGGTTGAGGAGAAGTTCTAAAATAATTGAAGGGTTTTTTACTAATCAGAAGTGTTTCACAAAATTGTTTCAATTTCCTTTTTATAAGGTTAGGAAATTTGTAATCCAAATTAAACTGTCTGTTCCTCTGGGAAGCAGGAAGTTTGTTCCCCTAAACATGTTAATCTAAGGAAACTTATAGTTATTCTGTCAGTACCTTGTCCTCATCTGCTATAAAATTACATATTCAAGTGTACAATTTAACTCTTTTCACACAGCTCTGAAAATACCTCCTGAAATATCCCGACTGTCAAGATCTAGCCAGGATTTACCAGGTGGTGTGGCTCTTGGTACCAGGAGAGGGCATCAGAGACAGCTCCTGTGTCCTGCTGTGCCACTGCAGAGCAGCCACCCCTCCTGGGTACCTGTGCAGGGAAGGGACAGCCTTCCCTGGGATGGCAGCTTTCTGTGCAGTGTGTGCAGCCTGTGAAAGCTCTTGGGAATAGGTGTTTGTGTGGGTTTGGGGAAAGCTCCAAGTCTGAGATTTCCAAAGGAATGTTGGGAGCTGAACTCTGCCTGCTGAGGGGAGCTGTGTCCTGTAAAGCACCAGGGGAATGCCAGGCTGGGACACAGCTGTGCACCAGAGGTGCTGTGCAGGTGAGCTCCTCCCTGGGCAGGAACTGCAGGAATGCCCTGGGGACACACAAAGGTGACCCAGGATGTGTCCCCAGAGTCTGGCCTGGGGTGACATCCCTGCCAGTGGCAGTGCTCTCCCACCCTCCTCTCCCTCCTCTCTCCCGAGGCTGCCCTTTGTGTGTCACTTTACCTTATTAAAGTGGATGGGAGCTTGGTGGACTTGTCCTGTAATCCAGTCAATGACTTTTTGAATAAAATAGAATATCTCTTTAGAACCCTATGAATAATTAAACTGTAATTCTGATCCTCTGTTAATGGAAAATAAATGTCTACAGAGACATGTCACAGTGGAACCTTAATTATTGTACCTAGAGAATACTTAGAGCTGACTTCCGCCCCCCCCCAATAGAAAAACACATTAATAATATTTAGGCTGAAATACAGAATTTGACTGCCCCTAGCTTCCTCTAATTCTTTGGAATGAGCTATTAGCTCCTATTATTGGCTCCTCTTCCACTCTTCAGAAGCTTTAACTAACAGAATGTATCAGGATTTCATATAGTGGTAATCATCCTTTTTCTAATTTACTCTGATCCTGTATCTTTATGGATTCTTTGACTCTCTTGACTTCACTGGGAATTGAGGATAGCCAGCTCTTCAAAGAGTTTGCCTCAGAGTTAATTTGCATGCTGAAATTGACATTTATATTAAATTACAAAAAGAAGCTGTGTTGGTGAGACCTGTAAAAGTTCCTGCACCATGAGCAGAGCTCTGATTCAGCTGCAGAACTGACATCTGACTTCAGGAGCTCATGTGAAAACATGTAAAAATACATTTATGTAGACACTCTTATTCAGAGCTTTCAAACTGTGAAAAGTGATTATCAGCTGCCAGAGTTTCCTATTGGACATAATTTTATTTTTCTAAATATTTAGTTTGAAATTTGGTTTTAACCAATATATTGCCTTCTTCATGACTTTGCACCCTGTGTCTAAGCTGCTTGTTTTTCTTCCTGGCTAGAACCTTTCAGAAAGGTGTCACAGAGGGGTCTGAGTACTCCAGAAACTTCCAGAAACTGGTTAGTCATTCCCATGGGAGTGGACAAGGTCATTGGCTGCCAGAATTAAACCTGCACCATATTAAAGCAAGTTTAAGGAGCAGCCCAGTAGAGGCTGATGAGGGGTGGCTTGAAAACATTCTTTTGCTCTCTCTGTTCTTGATCAGGTGTGGAAATAACGAGTACAGGTGCTGGGAGAAACCTTTATTTGAGCACCTGAAGCTGAGCTGAGCCCAGCCCCTGGCCAGGCAGGAGCTTTCTGTGCCTGCAAAGCTTTACTCTCCTGTCCTCAGAGCAAGACTGGCTTTTGTTGGTTTTTTCACTGCTTAAATTAGTGGCACAACGTCTACCAATGCCTTTCTGTAAAGGTTTTTGTACCAGCAGGATTATTTTGATAGTTTTTGCTTTTGTCCAAATTAGGTGAAGGAGTTTCAAGCTGTTTGATAGTTATTCCCAAAACTAAGAGGGTGTATCAGGCTTAAATCTTATTCTTGCAAGCACCAAGCAACTGAAAGGAAAACTCCACCCCACAAACTATTTTTGTTAGCTTGGGAGCCAAAAGCGATGGTTCCATTGCCCCAGCCCTTGCTGTGAGCATCCTTTTCAGTCTAAAACAGAGGATTGTGCACTTGCCCTTCCATCCTGATATATTAAAGCTGATCTTTAATATATCTCTCTGTTTTCTGTCCTTAAGCTAACAGGTACTCCCTGACAGCTTCCCTGCCTTGTCCCTTCCCCAGCCTCTTCTGTGATCTGCAATTTGCGCAGCTTTAGCTAGCAAAGGCTGAGCAACAGCACTTGCCATGAGTTTTCTTGTGTGGAACTAATAAAGTATTCCTGGCCACAAGTTGTATGAAATACTGCAGAGCACCTGCAGAAAGGAATTAAGTTACCCCTCCTGAATTGTGGTTCTTCAATTAATCTTTACACTTGGCACATACATCAATAGCACATAGTTCATACAGGGTGACAACAATGCTAAGAAATTATAAGAAAATTAGGACTGAAGCTGGAGTGAATTTTTTGAAGAGGCATAAAGCCAGGCATGAATATTTACTTGTTTTCTTTTGTATTGTGCCTGACCTTGGCCCAAGTTTTGAAAGTTTCCATGAGACCTGAGATCGTCCTGTCAAACCCAAACCTCAGCTTTTGCTGAAGAATTTGAGAAGGATTTTTGTTCCCTTTTGCCTGTCTCAATTTTCTGAAACAATTCCTTGTTTCTTTTGTAATATTTTCCTGGCTTTTATTAGCCACAAGGTCCTGAAGGCATCAAATGCTAATCCTGACTCTGGCTCCAGCCTTCATCTGCAGGGCTGAGGCACTGCAGGAGGTGCAAATGTGTTCTGCTGCAGGCTCTGGGGGTATTGACTGAGTGTAAAACCAATAATCAGGGAAGGATCACACAGAATGACCAGGTTGGAAGAGACCTTCAAGATCAAGTCCAACCCAGCCCTAACACCTCAACTAAACCATGGCACCAAGTGCCACATTCAGTCATTTTTGGAACACTTCCAGGGATGGTGACTCCACCACTTCCCTGAGCAAACCATTCCAACACTTTATCACTCTTTCTGTAAAAAATTTTTCCTAATACCCAACCTGTGTGTTTGGATATGCCCTTGGCACAGCTTGAGGCTGTGTCCTCTGGTTCTGTCAGCTGCTGCCTGGAGAAAGAGGCCGACCCCACCTGCCCACAGCCACCTTTCAGGAGGTTGTAGAGAGTGATAAGGTCACTCCTGAATCTCCTTCTCTCCAGGCTAAACAACCCCAGCTCCCTCAGCCTTTCCTCACAGGGCTCATGCTCCCAGCCCCTCACCAGCCTCATTGCCTCCTCTGGATGCGCTCCAGTGTCTCAATGTCCTTCCGAAACTGAGGGGCCAGGACTGGACACAGCACTCGAGGTGTGGCCTCACCAGTGCTGAGCACAGGGGAAGAATGAGCTCCCTGCTCCTGCTGACCACACCATTCCTGATCCAGGCCAGGGGCCACTGCCTTTCTTGGCCACCAGGGCACATTGCTGGCTCATGTCCAGCTGCTGTCACCAGAACCCCCAGGTCCCTTTCTGCCTGGGCACTCTCCAGCCACACCATCCCCAGCCTGTAGCACTGCAAGGGTTAATGTGGCCAAAGTGCAAGACCCAGCACTTGGACTTGTTAAACATCATCTTGTTGGACTCTGCCCACCCATCCAACTGTTCCAGGTCTCTCTGCAGAGCCCTCCTCCCTTCCAGCAGATGGACACACGCTCCCAGCTTAGTGTCATCTGCAAATTTACTGATACAGACTCAATAACCTCATCCATGTCATCAATAAAGATATTGAACACAACAGGCCCCAGCACAGCCCCCTGAGGGACACCCCTGGTCACTGGCCCCCAGCTGGAAGCAGCACCATCCCCACCACTCTCTGGGCCTGGCCTCCAGCCAGTTCTGAACCCAGCACAGAGTGCTCCTGTCCAACCCTGAGCTGCAGCTTTTCCAGGGAATGCTGTGGGAGACAGTGCCAAAGGCCTTGCTGAAGTCCAAATAGACACACCCACAGCCTTTCCTGCATCCACCAGGCGGGACCTGGTCATAAAAGGAGATCAGGTTGGTCAAACACGACCTACCCCTCCTAAAGCCACATGGCTGGGTGTGACACCCTGGCCATCCTGTAGGTGCTGTATCCTGGAAGTGCAGTGTAAACTGCTCCATTATCAGGGTACTGAGGTCAGGCTGACTGGTCTACAATTACCAGGATCCACCTTCCCACCCTTTTTGTGAGTGGGGGTCACATTGGCCAGCTCACAGTCACCTGGAACCTCACCAGTGAGCCAGGACTGCTGGTAAATGATGGAGAGCAGCTTCACAAGCTCATCTGCCAGCTCCCTCATCACCCTGGGATGGTTCCCATCCGGTCCCATAGATTTATGAACATGCAAGGGTCTCTGATTGCCTCTCCCTGGATAACAGGGGGACCATTCTGCTCCCTGACACCATCTACCAGCCCAGGACGACAGCTGTCCTGAGGACAAGCCATCTTCCCCCTAAAAACTGAGGCAATGAAGGTGTTAAACATCTCCACCTTCTCCTCATCTGCAGTTACTAAGTTCCCTCCCACATCCAATAGGGAACAAAGGCTGATCTTACCCTTCCTTTTACCATTAATATATTTATAAAAACATTTTTCATTATCCTTAACAAAAGTTGCCAAATTAACTTGGGACTGAGCTTTGGCCTCCCTATTTTTTTTTCCTACATGCCCTAGCAATCCCCTTAAACACTTCCTGAGAGACCTGACCCTCCTTCCAAAAATGATACGTCCTCTTTTTATTCCTAAACTCCTTCAAAACCTCCTTGCCCATCCAGCCTGGATGTTTGCATCAGAACTCAGCTTTTGGCACACAGGGACAGCCTGTTCCTGTGCCTTCAAGATCTGTTTTGAAGCATGCCCACCTTCCCTGAACTACATTGTTTTTAAGAGCTGCTTCCCAAGGAACTCTCTGAATAAGTCTCCTAAGTAGATCAAAGTCTGCTCTCTGGAAGTCCAGTGTAAAAGTCTTATTGATATTCCTCCTGATTTCACCAAATACTGAGAACTCTGTATGATCACTGTGCCCCAAAGTGGCCTCCAACCACCACATCTCCCACCAGCCCATCTCTGTTTGCAAACAACAGGTCTAGCATAGCCCCTCCCCTGGTGGACTCAACCACCAGCTGTGACAAAAAGTTGTCCTCCACACACTCTAAAAGCTTCCTGGACTGCCTCTTTTCTGCTGTGTTAGGTTCCCAGCAGGTGTCTGGTTGGTTAAAATGACCTACAAGAACTGGGCTGGTGATTCTGAGACATTCTCCAGCTGCTTATAGAATAAGTTGTCCACTTCTCCTTCCTGGCTGGGTGGACAATAACAGTCTCTCAGTAGGATATCAGCCTTGTGGGCCATTCCCTTAATTCTTACCCATAGGCATTCAACTCCATCATTATTACCTTCAATACCCATAGCATCAAAAGCCTCCCTGATACAAAGGGCCATTCCTCCACCTCTTCTCCCTTTCCTGTCCCTTCTGAAGAGCTTGTAGCCATCCAGTGCAGTGCTCCAGCCACGTGAGTTGTCCCACCACATTTCTGTGATGGCATCTACATCAGAGCTTTGCTGTTGCACCGTGGCTTCAGCTCCTCTTGTTTGTTACCCATGCTGTGTGCACTGGTGTACAAACACCTCAGCTGGGCTGCTGATTTCACCCCTAACTCAGGCTCACCACCCTTGGGCCTGCTAGCTTAAAGCTCTCTCAATAAGTTCCACCAGTTCATCAACTAAAATCCTTCTGCCTTTACCAGAGAGATGCAGCCCATCCAGTTCCAGCAGGCCAGGTGCCAAAAAAGTTGTCCCATGATCAAAGAACTCAAAATTTGCTGATGACACCAACCCTTGAGCCACTTGTTGATAATGCGGGCTCTCCTATTTCTTTCACCATTTTTCTCCACCACCAAAGGGACTGAGCAGAGCAAAACCTGTGCCCCTGTCCTATCAACCACTTTACCCAGTGCCCTGAAGTCCCTTTTAATTGCCCTGACCCTCCTCCCTTCAATCTCATCTCTGCCAGCCTGGAGTATCAGCAGTGGGTAATAATCAGAGGGCTGAATCAGCCCAGGAAGTCTCTCAATGATATCCTGTACCCAGGCCCCAGGGAGGCAGCAGACCTCCCTGTGGGATGGGTCTGGTTGACATATGGGGGCCTCTGCTCCCCTCAGAAGGGGGTCACCCACTATGATCACCCTTCTTTTCTTTTTGATATCAGAGGTGGTGATCCATCCAACAGACAAAGCGTAATTGAGAGGCTCATTGGGAAAATCATTTTCCTCTACGTCCTCGGGCTGGCCCTCCTCATCCAGGGCCTCATTCCTATTCTGAAGTGGCACCTGGGTGGGTGATGGGGTCAGGAGGAGCTTTTATTGCCTCTCTGAGTAGGAAGCCACTTCCACTCCCCTTCATCCCCCAGGTGTTGTCCTGTGGCCTGGCAGTGGGAGGCGTGGCAGTCCTCTGACTCCTGGGGGGCTTCCCTCAAGGGTGGAAGGGTGGAACTCCACCAATCTATTTCCCTTTCCCTTTCCCTGGTACTCCTCAGTCTTTCAACTTCCTCCCTAAGCTCGGCCACCAGCGAAAGGAGATCATTCAGCTGTTCACACTGCACAGAACTGTGGCATTTGTTCTTGACGGATACAAGGCTGGAAAGGATGTCTGTATTCAGCAAGGGCTTTGCAATCCCTGCTTAGAGTGCCAAAATGAAGAATCTTTCATTCACCTGGCTGTTTTCCTTATTGCAGATGTTAGGCAAGAGCCCTTTCTGTGCCCTAAGGGTAAGGATGACAACTGGTCATGCTGCTGCAGAGGGGACAGCCACCCCTGGGGTGACACCCTGAGATATCCTGGAAGAAGGAGCCTTGCTTGTAAGTGCAAGGGCTCTCCTTGATTTTGCTGCCCAGCCCCTGAGCTGCTGAAGGACTAGTGCACAGCTTTAGCTGGGTCTGCTGTGCTAAGTAAGCTTTGTCTTGACTTTTGGGCTGGTTTTAATCTGAACTACTCCAAGTGACTGCCTTATGTGAGCTGCCACTTTGGGGTGATAATGGGGTTATGCTGAGTAGCTGGGAGGAAGGTAAATTGGTGGGAGTGCCTTCCCTGTTTGTGTTTCCAGATTATCTAGGATCACCTCACCTGCTCGGTTCTATTGCTGTTTTAGGGGGTCCAGGTTTAGGAGGAGTTCATTACCCACCCCTTAACCTTCTTGCACCAGCAGAGCTTGGTGTGATGAGAAAAGAGCTTGGCAGTTTCTTGCAGGTGAACAGCCGAGCACAAGGGCAGCAAATCAAAATAGACACAACCTGAAGTGCAAGGGCTGATGCTCCAGTCTCAGTGCAGCTGGCTGCAGCCTCAGCATGAAGTCACACTGTGCCTTCTGCATGTTGGTTTTGAAGAATATGTAAAACTCATTGGGGTTTGTCTATCCTTTTAAATAAACTTTCTGTGCTTTCAGGCTTTGTGGCAGAATTCATTCCTCATTGACTTCATGAAAGCCTCACTGTTAAAATGGCCATATGTTGTCTGATTATCCAGACTACCTATGTAACTCCCACATGTTTTCTTCCAGCCTGGTTGCTTATTACTCTTCCCTCTGCTGGGCTAAAAATGCCACCTTAATGCCCCTATTAATCTTTTCTTCCTCTGCAAGTGTCACTGTTCCCATTCTCACTTTTTTTTCATGTGAAATGCTCCATTAAGTCTCTCCTTGCACCATCAAAATACTTTCTCAAACACTTATTTTTTGCCAGTAATGGTGAATCCATGTTCCCCCTTTATGCACAGGTGGAATGGCATGTGGGTCAAACCATGACAGTGTCACTGAGAAGCAGCAGAACTGCCTCTCCTGCTCTTGGCTGTTCCTGGGGCTGCATTCCCCTAGTGTGCCTGTTTCATGCACAGCAAAAACTCTGTTCCCTTGTCTGGTGTGCTGTGGCACTGCTGCTGTGCTCCCTGGAGCACCACAGCCCTGGGAGGAGAGAGTGTCATTGATTTCAGTGGATTGTGTCACTGGGGTGCAGGTGGTGCAGGGCAACTGCAGAGCAAGAGCACTTCTTTGGTGTCAAAGTCTCCTGTTTTGACACCAGGAGCTTGTTTGAAACTGGAGGTTTGGACAGGGTGAGGAGAAGGTGGGGAATGGCTGGTAAAAAGTTGTAAAGCTCCGGGTTAATGTATCTCCTGATGCTTCATGGGCAAAGGATGGTATCTTTATTACAAGCTCCCCTGGGGAAGCTGTGTCTGAGCTAAATCAGCATCCCTGGCCACCATCCTGGCTAACCAGTGCCCAGGTTCTGCCTCGTCTGCCACTGAGCCAGTGCTGCTCTGTGCCAGGAGGGCTCTTCCCCCCGTTAGTGCAGGGTGAGTTACTGGGCAGCCACAACCCAGGGACAGCTGCCTGAAGGCAGGGCTGTGGTGAGGGGCAGCTGGGGCTATTTTCACATAAATATTGTCTGCACTGTCACTGTTGTCCTTGAGAGCCCAACTGAGAAGCCAAATTTTTATGCAGTTGGTTGAAAATCACATTGCGTCCAACAAATAAATGTTCTGGCTGTGCTTATTCTATCCCGGGGGGAGAGAAGTCAATTAGGCAGCACTAAAATAAATGTGGAATACTTTGACCAATCTGGCATGAAACAAGAGCTACCCAAAGTATGTCTGAGTGTGTCTCAGCAGCCATGTCACACACGTACTCTGGAGGCATCGGCATTCGAGGTGGGGATGGACGGGCTGATGTTGAGGTCTGTGCTCATCCAAAGGCAGATTCCAGCTCCTGGCCAGGCCAGTTCACAAGGCAGGCCTGCAGCATGCATGCAGGCTGTCTGCAGGCTTGCTGTAAGAGTATTTTAAGTATGTTGCCCTTGGTTTTTACTTTCATGGATAATTTTAGAAAGCATATGCCTGGGTCTCTAATTTCCAAATTACTGCTGCTGTTCCATGTGTCAGATGGTATCTGTTCTTTCGTGACAAAATTTTCTCATCATCACCAGTGACACTCAATACTTTTGCTCCAATGTTGCTACTTTTAGTTCCTTGGGAAGCTAAGCTGACTGATGTGCCCGTGGTGGGGGAGGAGGCAGTGGGAGCAGAGGCACTTCTGTGTCACTTTTTGCCTCTTTTGTTATGGAATGGCAATATCCATACTTCAGCACAGGGGAATAAAGGAGTGGTGGAAACATCAAAAGTGCTGGGTTCAAACTTTAAAGTCTGCAAGTGTCATTTTTAGACACGTGGTGGGCAAACACAACCCGACATATTGGTGTCCCTTAGCTGCTCACAATCCATGTGCAGATGTTCATTTGAGTTCATCTGTCTCCCTTCCAGCCCCACTTGCATCTTAGTGCTGGCACCACCTCTGTTTCCATAGCAACTGGAACATCTGTGTGTGTGTGTGTGTGTGGACAGCCCAGCTGCACCCAGGTGACAGTCTGGGCCCCTGGGATGCCCTGCCAGGCAGCCTGGGCCTGCTGGGAGGCACTGCTTCCACCTGTTTGTGCTCCAGGGCTTTAAAGAAGATTATTTGCACAGTCAGAGATGGAGCTACACCCTCAGGTAAAGTGGTCTATTGCCCCTTCTTGTAAACCTCATCAGGCTCTAAGTACTGTGGACCAAAGCTTTGCCGTTTGCATATCTGCATCCAGCCAGATGTTTTTGGGAAGCCTCAGCAACAATGGCAGCTGTATTTATATGCTGTTTATTTTATAAAATTTTATTTATAGAGGTTTTTTATTTATAAAGTTTAAGATTACTGGGCTATGGACTAAGCTTTCCAGTGCAGAATGTTTTGGTTTCATGGGATGGCCTCTGCTTCTGTGGGGAAGAGCCATCCAAACCTGACCAAGTGAGAGGTCTTAACATGTTTTCCAGTCTTGCAGAGTGCAATGATTTGGTTTGACAGCTGCCTCCCTGTTCATCCTGACAGTGCCTGAGCTTGGCTCCTAGGCTACACAGCCAGAAATGGGCTTTTCCACATCCTTTTCTGTGGCTGTATGACACCCAGGTGTGGATGCTAAATGCAAAAAGAAGGGAACAGAGCCTGTGTGAAAGTAAGTCACAGGTTTCTCCTTCTGGCCTGAGAAAGCACAAGAAAGAATGCAAACAGTCCTTGGTAAAGGACAACAATCCTTGCAGGTGGTGTTTAGGAAAACAGTCCAGGGGTGATGTTACACTTAACCAGTGATGGTGATGTGTTGCTTTAATGACCAATGAGAGTTTTACCTCTCGGACTTTCTCCAACATGTCTGTAAAAGAAGATCAAGAATAACAAACTTTGCTCTCCTGTTCAGCACACAAGAGAGTCTGTGTCGTTTTTCTCACCGTTCCCAACAGTGACATATGGCCTGTGGAGATTGTTGTCCTTTACCAAGGACTGTCTGGATTCTTTCTTGTGCTTTCTCAGCCCAGAATGAGAAGCCTGAGACTTTTTTTCACTTAGTTTCACACAGGCTCTGTTCCCTTCTTTTTGCATTTAGCATCCACACCCAGGAACTGTGGCTGGCCCGCAGAAAGGATAAAAGCTAAATGGAGAGATGGGCAAAGAAAACTAGGAGTGAAGAGTCTCAAGACTCACACATGGAAGAGTAGCTAACTTTAGGACAGGCAGGCCTATGAAACCAAAGCAGGTGAAATGGTGAGGTCTCAGAGGAGAAGGCAAGGTGTGGTGTGGTGGGATAAAGGTTGCCTGGTGACCCTTTGTTGCCCCTTGAGGGCAGGATTTGGGGATTCCATTTCTAGCTGAGGGCTCACCCCTTCCCTGCACCAGCTGTGCTTAGGAAGTGACTGCTCCTTCTGCAAGAATCACTCCACCCCTGAGCCTGAGTGTGTCTGAGGTGAGTGCAGGAGGAGCTGAGAAGTGCAGGGGGAAGAGGTAAGATGTATGGAAGGGGAGTTCATTGAGCCTTGCCTTTTATCTGTGCCCACCCTGGGCTCCTGTGGAAGCATCAGCACCATCTCCTATTTGCATGTCCATTATTTTTCAGTCAGTTCTGCTCAGTGCCCAGAATCCTGGACTTCCCCTTAAGCCAGTTTTGACTACAAATTGTTCTGTGTCAAGAACAACATGCCAAGAGTTCTGAAAGTTGCTGTTAGCTGGCTGAGATGAATATCTGGAGTGCATTATCTTAGGTGCAGAGTCTGTTTTGTATACACAGTAAAAGCAACTCATCTCCCTGTTTTATTGTGAGAATAATTTGTTTGAAGTGCTTGGATGCAAGAGCTGAGCACTGGAAAAAGCCATAAAGAAATATTTTTCTTCAGTGCATGCTTTCAGCAGTGTGCAATAAAGAGGAGCAGAGGGTAAGTACCGGTCACAGGAGATGAAATGTAATATTTTCATTTTTTCTGTGTCTTGAATAAGTTCTGGAGAAAAATAAGAAGTGATCAGGTAATTAGACTGTATCATCATACAAGCTTTTCAGGAAGCAGCACAAATCTCTGCAGATCTCTGAACTATTGAACACCTGGCTTTGCAACCTTGCTAAAGTGTTTTTAGGTATGGTGTAATACCTCAGACTGAAATAGCTCTGGTTGCCAAACTGACCTTTTCATTACTTGTTCAGCATCCCAGCACCAGTTAAATGTGTTACTTCTATAAAAAGATTAAAATAGAGCAAAGAAGCAACTTCCAGAAGGATTTTAAGTACTCGCTGATGGGGACTTCAGTGCTTCTGAAAAATACTTTTCCCCTTTTTTGCAAATACCATGGCATGGTGTTTTGGCATTATAGAATGATTAGGGCAGCTAATAGCAGCAACCCACACTGCACTCATTTAAGAACCTGATGGAAGCCCACACTCAAACCAAAGTTTGCTGGAAACTTCTTTCATTTAATGTCTTGTGGTTGGATATGTGAGAAAAGCTGTGGAATGAGGGGTGTCCCAGCATGGGCTGTGCTGTTCAGCTGTACTGATTAGAAGAGATTTATGGATGTTTTGTTGCTGAGTGCTCTGCCTGTGTTCCAGTTGTGGATGCTGGAGGAATTTTCTGAGCTGGAGCAGGAGGAAGGGGTGGGCTGAGTTGAGAACAGGGGGTCACAGCAAGGTCTGATGTACAATTCATAGCAGTGGATCCCTTCTTGGGAAGAAAAGACTGGCAGCTGGTGACTGCATCTCTAGCAACAGTCCTAAGGGAAGGAAATGTTGGATTATTGGGTCCTTCCTTGAGTAGTTACTATGGTCTGGGGTTGTGAAAGCCCTAAAGCTTGAAAGAAGATTGTTGCAAGATGAAGTTTCCACTTTTGTTTTTAACAGTATGCTGAAAGCAGGCTTTAAAAACGTCTGGTGCCTACATATGTGTAGTGTGATCCTCCTTATCATTACAGGGGAAAGCTCATAATTTTTCAAAGAAATAATGTGAAATGATAATATTTTAATTGCAGGAAGCTAATTCTTTTCATTGTTTTCACTTGTTCCCTTTGAAATTCTGTCTTGCAGTGTGATGCAGGTCTCATTCTCATGGTGTGCCCACCATTCTGAGAGGCCCCCACTCTTCCCATACCTTCACATCTCACTGCTGTTCTTGAGCCAGAATTGGCATCCTGTAATACCCAGGAATGGGGTGAATCACACCATCCCTGAGGGTTGTTCCCAGTTTGCTGTGTTCTCCAAGTTCTCCAAACTGCTGCTGTGGTACCTTGAAATAATTGTCTGATTGTAGCTGAGGTTACACTGGTGTGGGTCAGGGTGGATTTAGTGAAAGTCTGGGATGCAAGATAATGACAAGTAGAGAGGCCTGGTGGTGCTTTAGACCTGCAGGAGGTGTACTGGGCAGAGGGGTTTTGTCTGTGGCTTAGGCTTGGGAGTACTTGATTAGCTTCATCAAGTTGGACTTGATGACCTTAAAGGTCTTTTCCAACTTAAATAATTCTATTATTCTGCCTGAGTGAGGACAACAGGACCCAGCTGACGAACTTCTCTGTTGGTATGCAGGCTTGCAGTTCTCTAGGTCCTAGATTTGTGATAACAGATTTACTACACAAAGAAGTTGATCTGTTTGCAATTCCTTCTTAATTTGGGTTTGCTGAAACAGTCTTGTATAAACTCATTCTGACTTTCTGTGGCTATAAATAATGCTTGGTATTGTAGCTGGCATAGGAAGGACATTGCAGCAGGAAAGATGTAACATTGGGTTTTCTGCCAAGACGTGATTTTTAGGAAAAACAGCAGGAACAGAACATTCAGCGGTCCTTAATTGTGACTTTAAAAAGTGCAGATGTTGGGAAGAGCTTTTGGAGGAATGTTTTTGTAATAGCTCTGCACAGTATGAGCTGCAGATCAGCTGCATCTGAACTACTGAAAAGTTTGTGAGTTTGTTTTGTAATCTAGACCCAGTTCTTCATCTTTTACTGCCACCAGTTAGATTTTTATGTCAGTCTGGCACATTTGGAAGCCTTTCAGAGCTCCGTTTGGTCTGACCTCCAAACCCGAGTGCTGCGTGCACAGACAAGCCCCAAAGATCTCACAAGGCTGGGCTGTCCTGTCCAGCTGGGAAAGCTGGGAATGGCAGAAGGACTGGGGAGCCCTTACTCACCTGGTTTCTTTTCCCAGGCTGAAAATGCTGGAAAGGGCTTCCTGGAGCTTTGCATTTGGTTCAGAGGTTTCTCCCAGCTGAGGCTCTGCACATCCAGAGTCTGCAGTTCCCCTTGGAATCCTGGATTTACAGTGGGAGCAGGGCTCTTGTCAGAGCAGCTGATCACATCCTTACTCCTCAAGTGCACAAGGGAGGCTGTTGAGGCCAGCAGGGTCCCCTTGGTCACCCGTGGGGTTTTGTGGCAGGAGGGTGCTCAGGTGACAAAGCAGCACAAACCTCAGGGAGCTCAGTGTCCCCTCCTCAGGTTCCTCTCCCCAGCAAGACTGACAGGGAACAGGGAGAGGGAGCTTTTTAAAGCCTACCAGGAGTGTCTGATATAACAGAGTTGGGCCTTATGGGCTTCAGCATTTATGGGCTGTTTGAGGGAAATTATGGAGGTCACTGAAAACACCATTGTTTTGTGCTCGTTTGCTTTGCTGCTGATGATATTTGAGGTTCTGGAATTCCAAATGATTTTTCCTAGGTTTGAAGTTGTCTGTGTGGTGTGAAGCTGACCACCTGGGGAGCAGAAATTCAGTGCATCAACAGAAAGTGGGGTTTCTTTTTTTCAGTGTAGTGGATATTTACCAGTCAGCACATCTGACAGGCTTTTAGTAGTAAATATCACTTGAAACCAACTGCTGGATTCCCTGACTGTAATAACAGAAGGGAATGAATGGAAAAGGGAATTCACATTCCAAATCCTTGCAGAGTAAGTTATTAAAAATAACAAATTTGGAGCAGGACTAGGAACAGGCTTATCAGCACCTGGAGAATGATGAATTTCATGATTGCTAAAAGCTGTTTGTGCTGTTCTAAGTAATGTCAGTGTCTGGCACATGCTGACCTTGGAAGTGGCCAGTGATCCCAACAAATACTGGGAGGATGCTGACTCAGTGCCTCAAGTGTAAAAAGCTAGGAATGTCAGTCCTGAGCAGTTGACAGCTATCACATGCTACCTTCTCTGACTTTACTCCCCACTGTCTTATTTTTCTTCCTTCTGTCAACCTCACGTGGAAATTTATGTGCAGAAATGGTAACAGATAATTTCTACAGTTTTTCAATTGAATAATTACAGATCCTATTGGAGAGAAGAAAAGCCTGTCTGAAGGGCTGGCTGGGAGACAGTTCTCGAGCTCAGCCCTGGGCTCAGCTCAGGACTGAGTAATCTGGAGGTAAAGTGTTTAATCTGTCTGTTCCCCACCTATAAGCTCAGGCTAATAATGCTTCCTCTAGACACACAGCACGAGGGATCTGGAGGCCTTGATTTTAGCTTGGAAAGTCTCTGTACTGCAGGAAAAGCTGCAAGACAAGATTAACAGATGGACCACAATGTTTCTCAAACAGACTTTGACAGGGCAAAGCTTTAGCCCATTTTGGGGGACAGGAGGAATGAAGGCAAGAGCAAATGCACTCACATAATCTCCTTTCTAGCTCTAGTTAGTTGTGGCATCAACTCTATCTGCTTCACCTTTGCTGCTGGGGGCTCCTTGAGCTGAGCCAAGTCCCACTGGTTTATCACAGAGGAGTTCTCTGAAGCTGCTCCTGTGTCAGGGTGATGACACTGCAGTGCATCCAGCTGAGATGGACTCCAGGGACCAAAAACGTGTGGGAATAACCACATAAATGCCTGCATCTGGTCTTACCAGTACATGCCCTGGTTACTGTCCAGCATCCTGCAGCATTTCATTAAGTTGGAGCCAAGCTAGCCCATGCCTCAGAATGTCAGATGTGCACTTGCAGGTCTGGGAATTATGACCCTAAAAATCTTAATTTTAGGCTGTGGCTTCCTGCAGTGCCTGGAAGTGCAGCAGAATGAAAGGAGTCCTGCCCCAGGACTCTTGCATGCTATACCAGCTCTGTTTCCTGTAGGACAGAGATGCAGAATATGATTATGCATTTATATTTAGATACTGCTAATGACCCACACATTTAATATTTTGTACTTGTGCTGTATCAATGTATTGAAAGCAATGATCTCTGCATAAAGAGCTCTTGATCTCAAGTCAAGTCAAAATGAGAATAAAACAGGCAACAAAAAAATTAGGTGATAGGGAAAAAAAATTAAGGAAACATTCTTACTTTGATGAGATCAATAACTGCAATATATTTGGAAATGGCACAGGTTTCCAACCTCTTCCCCTTCAAAACAGCCTGCTTCCCATAGCAAAACAATAACAAGTGTTTGATCTATAATCTCATGCTGCTGTGGATTAGGCACGTCTGCACTGGGAGAGGCTGAACAATTTCTACTCACCCAAGCCAGCTTTAAATGAGCTCCTTTGGGGGCCCAAGCAGGTGAGGACACACAGATGGCTCCAGGCTTTTGGGGAGATGTGTGGGGTTTGTGGGGTGAGAGCTGCCAGCACTGCTGTGTCCTCCTGGCCCAAAGGGCTGATAGAGCACCTGGCCCATGGCAGATGGGTCAGTGCTGCAGGAGCCTCAGGCTAAAGAGGCTTCTGAGAGAGCCACGAAGGCAAAGACACTCAGAGAGAAAATCTGGGCCTTACAAAAGTTGAGGGAGGAAGTTGAAAAGCTCTGGGATGAATTGGTGAGCTGGAAAAGCAGACTTGAGCTTCCCTTGATGCTGTGTGTGGGGGTCAGTGTTTGGAAAGGGGCACAACAGCCCTGTGGCTTTCCTAAGGGGAACCAGAGCCTCTGAATGCTTCCTCACACTGGAAAATGTGGGAGAGCAGGCACTGCTACCAACTGAGCTTTTCTGAGTGCTGCTTGCTCGTGGAATTGAATAGCAAGACTGCTCCCAGTTAGGATAAAAGTGTGTCTGTGAGAATGACTTTAATCCTCACATCCCTTAGTTCTCAGATTGTCTGTGCTTCCTTTGTGGCGATGGACACTCGTTATGTCACAAGTGCAAATTGCCACAGCATGTTTCCTGAAGTTTGATGCAATGAGGAAAGAATTCAGATAGCATCAATACCTCATCATTTTGCACTGATTGTTAGTGGGAACCAACAAAATCAGATACAGCTTTTCTGTATTAAGTGTACAAACAATCCCTGGGATCAAAACCACTGACTTCAGTCGTGTCAGATTTCATGATTAAGTCCATGTTTCTAGGACAAAAAGCAGAGATGGCTGAGAATTTTGGAGAGCCCTCTGTTGTAAAGGGGCATTGAAATGGGAGCTGAGAGTTTGTGGGAATCCCTTCTGCTGTGGTGTCCTGTCCCCAGCTCTCCGGTGGAAAAGGCACTGGGAAGGGAGACCACTCCCAGTACAAGACACTGCTTAGTTCCAAAGAACTACAAAGCTTTCATTTCCATGGTGGTGCTGTGTAATACTACCAGGGGTCAGGAGATGGGGCTGTTTTAGCTGAGGAATGCCCAGATTGCGGCTGGATGGGGAGCAGTGGCCGGGAGGATGCGCTTGGCTGGGAGCTGAGGGATGGATGTGCCAGGCTCTGGGCTCTCCATCGCCCATGTGTGCAGGAACAGCTCTGACAGAGCCTTTCCCCCCTGCAGAAGCCCAAAACAACGTGGGTAATTCGATACAGGGATTTTTCTTGTCTCTCACTGCCCCTTTGCACAGCGAGCCTCAGGACACAGATTTCACCCTCGGCACCGTGGGCAGGGCAGGTGAGGTTTCCTAGGGGAAGTCTTCTGGCCCATTTGGCAGATTTCTGTCCACACAGCCAGGAAAAGGTTAAAAGCACATTCAGCTGGTGTTAAACATCTTTAAACTGTCATATCTTCTCTCTGAAATGTATAAAATGTAGCTTTAAATAAATCCTCATTCTTCTCCACTGTGTGTTCTTCGATGCAAACAAGCTGAACTTTCTCCCCAGGTATTGTGTGCCTCTGAAAAAAGGCTGAAATAAGAGATTCCTGTGACCTGAAACACCTAATTTAGGCTCTGTGGGACTCTGCCATCCAATAATCTCATTGCTCCAGAGCTCAGAAATAATATTTTTTTTTAATTGCATTAAAATAGCAGATGTTAAAAATATGCAGTTTGTGAGAGGGAAAGCTCCCCTCCTCCTTCCCAAAGGCACAGAATAATAGATAACATTAACACCACATCTGAGTCTGTGCCTTTGTACAGCTGAACATCTCATGGTATCTGGACTAAGTGATGATAAAGAAACCAAATTGAATGTGGCTTGGAAGATTTTCTCTGCATCTGTAATTCATCTCCTGATTTCTTTTTCTCTGTGAGGGGAGAGGCACAGTAAATGCTGTAACAAGCACCAGGCACTGCAGGTTGGATTTAGCCCTAACACAGATCCTCTGCAGGCAGAGGAGTTGCACACTGAAAATGTCCCAGGTCCCTGGTATATGTAGATTAACAGCTAATTATGCTAATTGCACTCCCAGTTAAAGTTCAGAATCGGTCAGTGCTGTTTGTTACTAAATATCAGCTTTTTTTTGAGACAAAAAAATGTGATATCTCTGAGGCATGTGCAGAGATTTTTAGAGGATACTCTTAAATTGCTTACACTTGATGGATCATGTTCTTTGCCTTGCACAATTCCTTGCACAAGGAATGAGCTAACACAGAGTTTACTGCAGATGTCCAGATATTAGCAGTGCTGCTGTGAGGTTCAAATACATATATATGTGTGTGTGTGTGTGTGTGTGTTTGTAAAGAAAGTCCTCCAAACTTTAGTGCCTCCAAAATTAGTTGGGGTGACCTTGTAGCTTTGTGTTGTTTTCAAGTGTGGTCATTAATCCATATGAGATGGGCAGCCACAACTTTTCCTCCATGCACAAAAAACAGAAGAGGAGGACAAGGCTGTCTCTAAAACTCTTGGAATGCAAAATACTGTATAAAAGGGAGGTTTGGGTGAGAGGAAATGCAGGATTGAAAACAGGAGGAGACTGTGGAAACTGGATAACTTGCTGTCTTGGCTTATAGCTTGGGACATGGGAATTCCAGGCTTCTTTCATGGGCATGGGTCATGCTGAAGTATGTGTGGTTACAGCAGAAAAAAGATGCAGACGGCTGCAGAAAATAATGTGTATACAATGCTCACTTAAAAATGGGTTCTTTCCAGTTGTTACATTGCTCAAAGCATTAGGGCTGAGAAACCTGAACATTCTTCAGGGTTTCTTTGCAAATATGTATTGCTGGCTCCAGATAAACCCAGCCTCTCTGGGGTTTTGGCTGCACTTCTGAGGGAGAGACCACAGGGAAGATTCCTGTTGTGCCAGTCCAGCCATGCCAATGCTCATGAAGGAAGAATCCAACCTGGGGTTCTTTGTAGTGCACTTTGGGATGTGGCAAAAACATGGATGTGCTGCATGGATTCAAGGGTTGTGTGCCAGTATCCAAAGCATTTCTGCTTCTTGAAACAAGTTATTTAGGGTGTTTGGGATAGTGGTTAGGGTTACCCCAATAACTCAGAAGTACAAGTTATTTAGGGTGTTTGGGATAGTGGTTAGGGTTACCCCAATAACTCAGAAGTACAAGTTATTTAGGGTGTTTGGGATAGTGGTTAGGGTTACCCCAATAACTCAGAAGTACAAGTTATTTAGGGTGTTTGGGATAGTGGTTAGGGTTACCCCAATAACTCAGAAGTACAGCATTTTCATTGCGCAAATCTACTTTTCTTCTTAAATTATTAATAAATGAAAGATGTTTTTATAACCTGAAGCACTAGATGTTTTCTGAACTTCCCCTCTGACTTAATTGCACTGTCAGGTGTAAAATTTCTATCTGTCATAGAAATCTTCCTAAGAAGCATATTTTAATCATCCTTTGCCAAGTACAAGCCCATTTATCCCCAGCTGCTGTGATAACTCCTAAATGAAAGTAAAACTGACACGTCTGTGCTGGAAATCTGGGCTGCTCTTGTTGGATGCATGCTAAGGATCAGATGTGTAACAGCTGCTTGGTTTATGGGTTTTTCTAAAGGTGGCTTTTCAGGGAAATAATGCACAGTTCATCTTTTAGTGTAACTCTGTCATTACAAAGCTGAGTGACCTCAGTGCAGGAAGAGATTCCACCTCTGAGCTGAGGGAGGGGCAAGGCAGGAACAAAGGCATCCAAGTGCAGGTTGTTCCTAGAAGCAGTTCAGGTTGAGTTAGCAAGTGATTAGTTTCCAAATTGGATCGATTTTCCCTCTCTAGAGAAGAGCAGGGTATTGTTTGTGGGGCTTGGCTGCAGTCGCTGAGGAGTCCAAAGCCTGAACAGCACAAAGCCTGTCTCCCACGAGCAAAAACTGCTTGGGCAGATGTTTTGGTGCCATGAATGTGAAATGAAAATGAGGTGCTTTATAGATTGTCCCTTTGTAGTAGGGCATAGTCCTGATGGACTGGCACAATCACAGGACAGCTAACTCTGAGCTTAACCAAACCCATCTCTTGGTATGCCATGAAGAGGGACAGCGACCTCCAAATTCCCTTTTGGGATGCTGATGTAGATCTACTCTGATCTCAGAATCATGTAAACCTGAGAAAGTTAAATATTGTGTTGCATTACCTTTAAAATGAGGGTGAACACAATTCATGTGCTCAAAAAATGGTTGTCAAACAATGCTCACTAAAACATGAGCTCTGTTACCTGTTGCTGCTTTTTGGTATGGTAGCCACTGGAATTATTCATGGACACCTAACTCAGCCTAGCACAAAATACTGCATCTTTTCACAGAGAAAAATTCTCCTACTTGTTTCTGTAGAGCGTAAATGTGATTTAAAATCACATTTCCTTATAGTGTTATATTTAGACTGTAGGGTGAGAAGTTATTTCAGTCCTTTAGGATTCTGGTTGTACAGAAAGCTATAGTTATGAAGTGAATTACATGCAAAAAAGATCTTGAGACGGTGACAGGTAAATGACAGTTCTTGAGTACTTGGGTCAAGAAATGAAAATATTCTGGTTTTCATAGTGGGAGTTCTCCTCATGGTAGTTTATAGATCAAGGCTGTGGGTAGAGGTGGGTCTGCTGTGCTGTAATTAGGACTGGAACAGAAGGGCTGCTCAATAAAGGAGGTAATTTAGGTAGCTCATACAAAAGGTGGGAGGAAAGAAGCAAAACAACCTTGTTTTGTAAATAAGCTCTCTGAAACTGAGCAAGGACACCCGAGCATAAGAACAAGGATCCCGTGTTCCCTCCTCACTGGGGTAGCAGTGCTGCAGCCACATTTCCAGTGCTCACCTCTTCGGGGTGTTTTCAGATGAACCCCTTGAGGGAAGTTCTCTCTGTGACTTCAGCCAGAAACAAGAATAAATTCAGTGAATGATATGGAGCTGACTTTTTTTTTTATTATTTTTTTAACCTGCACTTAGCAACTTGGTTTTTGCTCCTGTCAGCTCTTCCCTGATGTACTGTAGGGAATGATTTAGAAACTGGACCATCACTTCTGTAGCCATTGCAATAAATTGCAATAAAAATCTCATATGCCAAATCTCATAGCTTCCAAAATACACCTTCAAGGGCAATAAACCCACCCTGATGCTAAAGCTAATTACCCCAGTGCACCCAGGACAGGTTACAGGCCAGGAATGAATTGTATGAAATCAGTGACAATTTGTCCAAGCTAAAGTCCCTTTATGGAGCTTCCTGCCCAGTGGTGAGAGCATAGAGCACATGTTCCTCCACCTGTTTGGGGGACTTGGAAATCACTAGAGGGGTTTGAACATATATGTCAGGCTTGATACCTATGAGATTTACTGGGTCTGAGCATTTCCTCTTTTTTTCCTCATCCCAGAATGTGTTTTAATGATGGTCAGTGAGACTGGAGTGCCTTGATCTGTTCAGCTTTGGCTGGTTTTCCTCCATGTGTGTAACACAAAATATAGCACTGGGTGAGCCCTGAGGATACTCCAGTTGATGTTTGCCACCTGTAAAGAATTAGTAACAAGAGTTAATAATGAAAAATAATCTTTAGAAATAAGGAAGTTTCAGTCTTGCATCTGTTGCCTATAAATGTTTCATTCTTGTGTTTTATTGTATACTTGCTATCAGGCAATGGAATGAGAAAGGGAGGATATCAGACATTGGCTATGTGATGTTTCCAGAAATAATAAGATGACTAAAGTAAACATTTTTACACTCAAGTGTTATCAAAATATCTTCCAATTAGCAGTGTGTGCAGGCTAAATTTTCTGAAGTTTTTATTGCCAATTCTTTATGAAGTAAGTAAGACAAAACGTTTTTCTCATCTTCTCTATCCCCTCTGTAGGCTCTCATTTTTGTGTCTTTGCACTTTTTTTTAAATTCTTGCTCCTAGAAACTGGAGGCATTTTTTGAAGTACCCCGCACAAGTTTTAAAAACTGAAGCCAGGCTCCCCTAAGGAAAATTCCCACCCAGAGTTAGTCCAGCTGCACTTGCTTTAGAAACCTGTCAGGATGCTGTTTTTCTCAGGAAGGCAGGACAACATTGCCAAGGATATTTTCAATCCTTAAAAAAAAGATTTACTGTGGCTCCAGCAAGCAAACACATAGTTCCAGCATGGTTACATTTGTCTCAAGGCAAATTGAAGTAAAGGGGACACTGCAAGCATAAAACCAAGAAATACAAAACCTATTTCTGAAAATGAGTGGTAAAGTGAGAGGGAGTAACTTACAAATTCCCAGAGAAAGAATAGCTCACAAATTCCAAAGAATCTGAAATGAAGCGAAAGCTAAATAAATATAAATGTAGAAGTTATTTTGTTTTATACCAGATGAGGAATTTGTCTTGATATCAAATTATTGTGTACTTCATATGAAAGCAACCAAATGACATTAACTTTTCGGATGTTAATAATTTCCTTGGACTTATGAGAGTTTTAAGTGATCAGGAATGTGTTCCCTAAGAGAAGTTCACCATTTTCAGGTAGATTGCCATCCCCAGAGGAATAATAAAATACACTTTTGGAAACACTTCCATTTTTGTCGTGTTGTCAGTATTGTCAGAGCACCAAAAGAGCTTGCATCAAATTACCATTACTGTTCCAGTCCAGAGAGCTGCTTCCAGTCCAAGCCTGGAGCTTAAGGCAAGATTATGCTGTGACTCCTGGACTCCCTTTGGCTCTAAGCCCTCAAAAGCCAGGGGAGTTCTCTGCAGAGGCATCTATAACCATGCACTAGGGCACAAATCCACTGAAGAAATTTGATTTAGACTAAGTGAATAAACTTGTGTTGTGTGTGATTTGATGAATTCCACATCAGTTCCTGCATTACACTGGAGTCTTTAACAAACAGAAGCAATCTGGGGTAGTTGTGAAGCTCTCTGGGAGGTGACACTCCTAAGTTGTTGACACAGCAGACAAACCCCAAACTGCCCTGCAAGCTGGGAGCTTTATAGATAACAGGTTTATCCAGGAGGGCTGAAGGCACTGCAACTGTCTCCACTTCTGACTCTCAGCTCTTCACTATTGTTTTTATCTTTATTCTGATGGAGGTGCTCCCTTAGTTTGATGCCTTTCTCCCACCCCTCTGTTACCACCTGTCCCCGTGCCACTGTTGATATCTATGTTCCAGGCCTGATACGACACCAGGAGAATCCAAGGGTTTTGATGTGTCAGAGAAAAAGATTTCCTGTCCTGAAATGATAAATAGGTGTGTTGTAGTTTCTTGGCTGAAAGATCTGACTCACAGGCTTGGCTCTGTCCCAGGATTACAGCATCCTAAATCCAGATCCCACTGAGTCAGGCTGTCTCTGCAAGCCAGATCTGTTTCAGCCCTTCTGATTCCTTTAATGCAGCAACAAGCTCTCAGTGTCTGACAGGGCTTTCAAGATGGGACTCAAACATGCTCCTGTGGCTTTTACTGAGCAGTCTCCTGAAAAGAAAATACTGAAGGGTTTTCCCTTCAGCTTGTGGGGAAAAAAGTATGTGTGCAAAAGTTAGTGAGTGATTTGCTCTTGCTAGACCTTTAAAAACGATGTTATCTGTCAGTAGTGGTGTTAAGCATTTGTGTGATAATGACAGTATCTACTTGAATGAATGGAAAGTGTCTTAGACCTGCTACAAGACCAGGCTTAGGCCTTCATTTTAAAGTGAATTATCACCATTAAAACACTTAGAAAGGCAGGAGGGTGTGAGGTGGAACCCTGTTCTTCATAAACTTTGTGTAAGTTTAATCATGCTTCAGAATGAATTGAAAATGAGCTGTTTCTTGTGGGAAACATGAAGGATTTGGAGTGTCCTACAGAGAACACCATTTGCTTCCAGTAGGATACCTTCAATTTAAACCCTCCAGATGATATCAGGGAACAGAACTTGTAGGTCTGTGCGCCTCAAGGGCCGTGCCTGAGCCCTGCTGGAAGCGTGGGGAGAAATGAGGTGCTTTGTGCACATGCTGAGAAGTGAGACCGTGACAAAACCAGACCCTTGGAGCCCTCCCAGCTCTAGCAGCGACCCCAAATTCTGATTTCAGCAGCTGTGTTGTGTTGTGCCGTGTCCAGTGCCCTCCTGCCAGGTCTCTCCTTTTTCCCATGGTGACCTGAGGTTCGTGGCTCTGGCCCTTGGAATGAGCCCTGGTGTTGCTCTGGGCAATCCCAATGTTGGATCTGCCACATGCTTAGGAAAATGCATTCCCAGAAGTTGCTCTGGTGAAACTCCAAAGGGGATTTGTGGCTAGAAATATGCTTTGTTTTTAAAGAGATGAAGGGTTTTGTAATTAATTGTATGGTTCCTAGTCTTTAAGAGCTAGATATAGACCTACAGGACTCTGGATTTTTCTTCAGAATTGGTTTTTAAGTGTTTGGAGCAAGCTGCCTAATGCACATGGCAATCTCCTGTTGCAATTTCTGTGAGTGAATAAACTGTATGAGGGAGAATCTGAGGCAACATTCTGCTGCAAGCTGAGCTACTGCTAAATGCATCTGCTCTGGTTTTTGGGTTATTACTGGCCTTTCTCTGTGTGCTCCAGAAACCAACAAATTCTGCTGACAAAGCACTGTTCTCCCCTGTACAACATCACAGGAAAAGCTGCCAGATAAACCTTGTGCCAACCTATTTGATGCAACCAGTTGGGGAGTTGTGCTTATTGAGCAAAAGTTATAAGCAAAATTGCGTTCTCCATAATGTTTTCCTTCTATTTAATTTCCAAGTTTAGCTGATGCATTTCCTTTAAACGTGGAAGGTACCAGATGATAAAATCCTAGTTAAACTCTGAGGAGGTTTTTTATTTTTAGTGTTAGCTTCCTCTAGATCAGGGGAAACAGCACAAATGAGAACAGATGAATAACATCTTCCAACGTGTTTATCATCCTTATTCTCCCTCAATGGGAGCTGCTTCCTGTCACTTTATATAACAGCTCCTCACACGATTCCTTTTAATAATGAGTAGCCAAATTGTTGCAGGCAGAAGGCATCTTGCACTTTCACTCACTGTGAATATTCCCCACCATGCCACTTTGACCTTTTCTATTTTTTCATTAATCAGCTAAATCAAAATATCAATGGCTGTTCAAATGGATTTGCTTACATGTTAGGTCAGACTCTAGAATGAAATATTTTTCTTTCAACTTGTTGGCAGTGGACAGAGGAGCTTCAGTAAAGATCCATGGATTTCAGTGCCTGATTGCCCACCTATAGTCACATATTTTGTTTCTACCTGATGACATGTCTATAATGAGCACAAGGCTGGGTTTCTCTTGCTGTATTGTAGTGGTTTTCTGTATGGCTTATAACTATTGCTTCATCTGCAAAGGTAATTATTTGGGGTTTTCCCTTTTTTTAAGGTCTCCTTTTTTAGTAAGGAAGCATATGCAAAGAAGAGAAGCCAAAATAATACAAATACTCAGAAGCCCTAAGCATGATTTAGTTTTCTAGTTACCTCTAACCTTTCCTTTATAGATTTCTGTCTTATCTGGTCACTGAGACTGAGATCTGAAAATTCAATTTTTAAGATAGAGTTGTGTTGTGGTTTCTTGCCTTGGGACGAATCTGGATTCCTAACAGAGGAACTGAGTGTCTGCAGATGGGAATCACACTCGAGATGAGCCAAGGCTGTCATATTGCTGATACCTCAACCTGAAAACTGAGTGGATGATACAAACCTGAAGCTGTTTCTAGGGCAGATCAGCAGCCTGGAATCGTGAGACAGCTCTGGCATGTCATGATGTTAGAGGGAAACTTCATTAAAGCAGGTTTGGGGGGGGAAAGGTCACTGTAGGAAATGGGTGGGAAGCAGTGATAAGTTTAATATCGGTGTTATGGAGAGGATGGAGCAGGCAGAATGTGGTAGGTACTCCATCATCCCATGGTAAGAATGTGTGAAGAGGCCATGGGACAGAGAGTTTGCTTTGCCAATTTTAGATCTTGCCTTTATCAGTAATAAAATGGTTACCTGCTCCTCTGTCCTTGTGCTGATGATATTTCTAACCATTTCTTCATTATGTGCTTATTCAGTGTGCACTAATCATTCGGGTTTTCTTCAAATAATCTCCTTTATCCATTAGCAAGTTGTTCTCCTTATTTATATTTTGAGTGGTGTTGCATTCAGATTTGTCCCATTAGTTAACTGATGGTTTTGAGCCAACACAGGTAATGGAGGAAGAAAAGGAAACAGATTCATAAAGTCACTGGAGCAGCTAAATGTGGGTACATTCCTACCAGGGATCTGCACAGTTTAACAGAGGAGGCTGCTTTTCAGTGAGGCAAATATTAGCACGTTCAGGTAGCTTTTGTAAAATCCATTCAGCATTTACCTGTATATTTAAGTCCTTTAAATACCCTTGCAAATCTGGGCTTGATCCTTCTAGTTCCTAGAGATGTGTTTTACTTCCACATCAGGAGGCAATCTGTCCAGTCTTTGTGTATTACTGTTGTAGTTGATAGCCTGAAATGTATCTTTTCCCATCTTTTAGTTGTGATTCCCCCCCAGCTTCTCTTTCTCCTGTTTACCTGGCGTCAAGTTACCATGGTTACTGAAGTTTCTCTCCTCAGCCCCACGGCGAGAGGCCGGGTAGAGTAAAGAGAGGACCCCGCTGGCATTTCCAGCTGCTTGAAGTTTCTTTAGCCCAGGAAAGCACGGGGTTGGGAGAAGAGAACTCTTCTTTCCTACACGGAAGTTTGTAACTTTTTCCTGTCCCAGAATGCCTCTAAACTATGGAAGCTGAGAGGGCATGCTTACCTTGCCTTCCCTTTCTTTCCCCCCTGTGTTGCCAGGAAACCAAGCCCCCCCTCTCTCCCCCTCTGCCCCTCTGTATAGAATACTCCCACACCTTTGTGGGCATTTGAAGAAGTTAGTGTCTGTTATTTTTTATCTTGGCGTGTGTAACCTTGATTTGTAGAAAGTTTGCAAGATGTACTAACTGAGAAAAATAATTGGTTCTCTCTCTGATGTTCCCTCCCTCCGAGAAACCCTGTTAAAAGAGACCCCCCAGACCCCAAATCCTTGGTCTCTCATCCTTTGGATTCCCCTTCACAGAAATAAACTGTGGAATGCAAACCAGAGAGAGAGTCCCCCCCTGATTTCTTTACTCGCTCTATAGACTTGGATTCTTGAAGAAAATCAGTGAACCCCACAAACATATGCTGGCTCGAAACTCGAGTGAAGAGAAACCTCATCACTGAGCTAGCCGGGCCACACTCGAGAAGATCGAGTCATATTACCTATATATGTATATATTATATATACATATTATATATATGTGTGTTTTGAGTCCAGACCTTACTCATTTCATAGACAGAGTTCATGGCTGTAAGCTATTTATCCCTCTTGTGTCCATACATGCAGATTGCAGATCTCAGTTTTTATATATAAAAACCTCAGTGTCTAAATTCAAATACCTTTGGATTACATCTGTGACAAGCTGAGTTTGGCCATGACTTGGGGCAAGAAAGAGATTCTGGAAGTTTTATTGACAGCACATAAACATTACTATTTCCTTGATCTTTGTGAAATAGAAATGTTGACACATACATTTTAAATTGTGGCATTTGCACTGGGTTATGTGTTTTTGTTCTTTGTCAAATGTGTAGTTTCATTTTTGACTTGTAAGAAATAGGCAGTATTTCTTTCTGTAGCCCATATAACCTTAGTCTTGTCTGAGATAAAAGAATTTGCCATTTTTTCCATCTTGTGGCTCCTTGATTGTACTGGAATTGCACCCAAGATTAATGTCTAAAGTTTGTGATAGTTGTTTTCTTAAATTGGACTGCTGAACTTGTGGGAAATTTAAACCTCTCTCAGTGTGGAGACAGCAAAACAATCAACCCATGTGGTAGCATTCAGATTGAGATCACTGACATGATCTCATCCTGCAAGTAACTTTGGATGTTTGGATGTCAGCAAGAAGGCTGAAGAGCAGAAGAATAGATTTGGCATCAGAAAGGAGTTTTTCCTCTTGTTGAGGGTTCTGCAGTGTGAGGAATTTTTCAGCTCCTTCCTTTCCCAATACAAGCTGTGGCACAAAAGCCAGATGTGAATAGCACCAAGTCTGTACAGAAGCCATCAGCTTATCCTGATACCAGCTGGCACAATTTGTGCTTGACAATCTGCCTGCCTCATCAGCTGTGACATCTTGCTCCAGGAGTGCTTGTTCTGTCTGATTAGTCACGTGAAAGGGAATTTGTGAGGACAGCACAAAGAGCAATAGGAGTGCATTGTTCTGGTTAATTCTGTCTTACAGGTCTGGTCATAGCTACTTTTAAAGGACCACTTTGAAGGTCTCAGCTTGGTGGTGTGCTGGGCATCCAGAGATGGGCTTAGTTTCTTGGAAGTCATAAATATGCCAGGATTGGCAGACATGCAGAACAATTCTTGCCAACTGAATGGCATTTTAGTGCTTCCCATATCTACCTTCCCTGATCTCAGGCCTCTATTGCTGCTTCTTAGCCTCTTCTCTCATTCTTCAGCCACTTTTCTCAGCTGTTCTTGTGGTGGTGGTAGTCCCAGGTGGTTTTTCCTGTTAGCCACTTTGTGGATTTATGTCATGATTCCTGCCCAAAGTGGATGTAGGTACCTTAGAGTTTGCTTTCTGTATTAGATATTCACTGCTGCAGTTGCCATCTGAGCAGTCATCTGTGCTGTGTGCTTGTTTTGAATTCTAGTTTTTGTTTCATGGACTTCAGAAATAAAAGGATGAGGGGGTATTTGCAGCTGGCTCTCCAGGCTGACTTGTTAGAGGGATGCACAGGACATTTCCTGGTCCATGAAGAAGCCAGAATTGAGGCTGTGCATGTGTCAGAACCCTGTGCTACCCAGGGGTTAAGGGCTGTTTAATGACTTTAGGACACTCTTCTCATTTCTCCCAGTGTGTGGTATCCATCACCAGGGGAAAGACGGAATGACAGAGCCTTTCCTCACGTGTGATCCTGCCAGAGCTGTGCTGCTGCTGCTGCTGCTGCTGCTGGGTGATGTCCATGTGGTGAGCTTGGAGATCTTCACCTGGCACTCAGTACAGCTCCACTTGCTCATGCTGAGGACCTAAGCTTTGCTTTTATCATCTGCCAAAGTGCTAGAGCATAGCTGGGAGTTGTTACAGATTAATCCCTTTCACTTTTTTCTTTGGTTGTTAAATTTTATTTACGTTAGTCCTACAGGAACAGCAATGAGACCAAGGTCAGGGCACACCAACATCTGTTACCTTTCTATCTTGTCCCCTGAAGATCAGATTCATTTGATGTCTCCCCCACCCTCCTCCAGTTGTACTGTTTAAAGCTGGTTTGTGCTGTCAGCAGCTAATTAATAGGATATTTCACTGAGAATAGCAGATACCCATCTGGGTTGCAGGCCCCATAACCCTGTAGCTGAAGTATTGGAAAACTTTACAGATAGCTTTACAAAGCTGTTTTTTATGTTTGGTAAAGAAATGGACAGTGTTGGGGCTGCCAGGAAGAGGGTCCTTTGCAATGCATTTTAATTTTGCAGAGAGCAAAGGAAGTGTGTTGAGCAATCAGTAACAGTCCTTGCCTATTCCTACAGCTTTGGAATTTGTGAGCAGCTTAGGATATCTTGGTAACTCTTCACTATCTGTAAGTATTGAGGTGGTGGGGGGAGATTTTCCCAAGGGTTTTTACTTTGCTTCTTATTTGATTTCTTTTTTTTTCCATGGTGAGTTTTGGATCTGCTGATCCTGGGTGACTTTCAGCCCACAAAAACACAGCATGGTGAGCACAATGTACCCTGCTTGACTTTCAGCTCGTATTTTTGCCCTCCCCACTGTGACACACACATCTTATTCTTTGCCAAACAAAGAACATTTTGCACTTAAGATGAAAATAAGTGAAATGGCAATGGCAGGCTCTTCACATTGCACTCAAGTCAGCACAAAGTGCTCTGAATCGATTTCATACACCAGGACTCTGAAACTCTTGGATACTGATTCATGTGCCTGCTGGTTTTTGGGATGGGAAGTTGTCAGTGTCCCTGAGTGGAGCCCTCCTGCAGTTGTGGCCACAAGTGTGAGCTCCCAGCTTGGGGCTAAAGCCAGGGTGTGCAGGGCAGCTCTGGAGGAGCCTCTCTCCATGCAGGAGTTCCCCAGCTTCTGCCCCAGAGTGTTTGGGCCAAGGGCTTCTGCTGAATTTCCACTGCCAGCCACATCCAGCCCAGTCAGGCTAGGGAAAGCTCCAGCTGCCTTAGCAGCTCTGTGAGTTCTTGCTTGGCATGAGAGTTGTGCTCAGACCCTGAAAGCCAGAGCTAAACCATTTCCCTCTCTTCACTGGGGTGCTGGAACCAAGTGAGCACTTAGACATGCATTAAACACGAGAGCATCGAGGTTCTCAGAACGAGTACAGCAGCCACGATGTGGTTTATGAAAAAAAAAAAAAAAAGACAAACTTTAAACAATCTTTGCTTCATTTGAAAAATTAAAAAAAAAATAAAATAATCTTACATCTACTTATTTTGCACTCTGTTTTTACCTGAGTGTAGCCTGTGCAAGGTGTGATGTGGAACTTGTTCTTGTAAGTGAAATTAGCAGCTATGGAAAGGCCACTCTCTTGATCAGGAGGGCAAGGAGTAAGTGCTGCATTGCATGGAGGAGCAATTCATGTTTGTCTCAGTTCTTCAGACAACCTCATAGAAACTCAATGCCTTCTTGCTAGAAAAATTGGCTTCTCCACTTTCATCTGTTTTGATGCATTCTAATATAAAGGATTAATTTGAAAAGACATCCAAAGCCTACCTGGATGTGTTCCTGTGTCCCCTGCTCCAGGTGACCCTGCCTTGGCAGGGGGATGGACTGGATAATCTCCAGAGGTCCCTTCCAACCCTAATGATTGTGTGAGTCTGTGAAATAGCTCAATATTTCTGGAAACTCTCTTTAGACAAACTTTGAAAGGGGTGGATGTCTCAAGAAGTTCATTATTTCACCCTTCCATTTGCAGGGCTGAGCATCTTTCTCACACTGGACAGTGACACATTAACTCAGATGGGTAACACAGAGGCATTTTATCCCTATTTTTAAATGACCACAGTGGCCCAGAGAGCCCTTCAGTGTGATGATCTGTAGCAGAACTAAAAAACTCTGCTCCTAAAAGTTTCAAGTACTTTACTTAACATTAGATACCCAAAGGAAATGTTCAGGTATGAGTGGCATTCCTTGCAGATGCTGCCTCTGTGGAGCTCCTGTGAGCTCTGCCTGTGCCTTTCTCCAAGCACAAGCCAATCCACAAAGCACGGCAGCACTTCAGCCCTAGAGGAAAGTTTGCAGTCAGGCTGTTGATACAACATTTTCCTTACAACAGAAAAGGAGAACACAGTTTCCCAGGGCATGGTGTCCAACACACTTCATGTATTAACCAATTGTAGCTCATAAAACAAATTTTTGGTTTAAATTAATCATTAGGATCAGCAGTCCCATTAGTGACTAAAGAGTTCTCTGTATTTTGGCAGAAGGGGGGTTGTTTTTAGGCTTTCTTGTACAGCTACTGACTTCCTAGAAGCTGGTTTTGTGGGTTATCTTACTGATGTTTGTCATGTGGGTGTTACTGATTATCTAAGATGAGTTCAGAGCCCCTTTGTCTCAGGTGTTGAACTCTGAGGGCCTGGAACAGAGCTTGTGTTGCAAAGTCTGGTGAGAAAGGAGCAGGATGATAAGAATCTGTCAGTCTCAGTTCACAAACAGGCAAAAAGTCCCACAAAACTGAAGGCAGTGATGCTTTGTGATGACATCTGGCTTTCTAGAACTACTAAAATTCTCCTTAAGGTCTGTATAGATTTGATTTAAAAGGATTTAGGACTTAAACAACATTTTAATGTATGTCATAGTGGAAGATACTCTTCTACCCTTATCTGCTGTTCCTTGATTCTCTCTTTGGGCCCTCGAGTCTCTTGCTGTGCCACAAACTGGATGCAGAGCTCTTTTATTCCAGGCTTGGATCTTGGTTTTGGTATTTCAGTTTTGTGTCTTGGCAGATGAGACCGATATTCTTCAGCTGAAGTAGCTGGCAGTGACTGCTAATGGTGATTGACTTTTACTGAGGAATTAGAGAATGTCCTACCAAATAACAATTAAAAGGGATTTTTTTTTTTTCCCCTGATTATTGTAAGGCTCTTGTTTAGGCCATATTGTAGCTGTTTTGTTCATTTAGGATCTTTCTAGGATGAATTTCTGGATCAGCCTTATCTCTTCTGAGCCACAGTTGGACTATGTTGACACTGCTTCTCCAGAGACTCCTTACTTACACAAATGTATTTCTTTGTTTTGGCCTTGCTACTGATTCTTTGCTGCTGAAATGAACTGCAGCTGCTTTGCCTCATTTTGAAACTATGATCTGCCTTCCCTTGTGCCATCATTCTAGTGGAAGAAATATATAAACCACTCAGACTTGTTTTGTTCTGAATCTGCAGCATTTTTACACTTACCACCACTTACTGTGGCTCAGCACAAGGGGAAGTTTGGAGTCTTCGGTTATTACTTGCTGGGACGAGCTGTGCTCTTCCCTTTTGCCTTCAGGCCCTTACCCTGCACTTTGCTTTTGGAACACATCAATTAAGCAGCCATATTAATGACCTTTCAGCTACCCCAGATTTGAGCCATTTCTCTTTGCTAGCCCTACTGTTTCTTCCTAAACTTCTACCTATGTTCATCCTAATTTTTCTGGTGCAAGGCAGAAAGTAACACAAGTGTGCTGAAAGCTATGCTTTGCCATCTGATAACTCCCCTTTGCTCTGCCTGCTCCTCTGTCCTTTGACAAAACAAGTGCTTAAAAGATCAGTCTCCAATAGTAAATAAAGGATATCCTGGTAACTCTTCACTACTTATATAATAAGTATTGAGGTGGTGGGGGGAGATTTTCCCAAGGGTTTTTACTTTGCTTCTTACTTGATTTTATTTTTTCCATGGTGAGTTTTGGATCTGCTGATCCTGGGTGACTTTCAGCCCACAAAAACACAGCATGGTGAGCACAATGTACCCTGCTTGACTTTCAGCTCGTATTTTTGCCCTCCCCACTGTGACACACACATCTTATTCTTTGCCAAACAAAGAACATTTTGCACTTAAGATGAAAATAAGTGAAATGGCAATGGCAGAATGCCCAAACTTGCTGTTTCTGCTTTTTGTGCAATAACAGAGCACAGTGGCATTTTGGAGTCTGATGGGAACAATAGCAAAGCTCTGTGCAGGAGAAATGCATGTGGTTAAGTGATCAAAGAGGAAAGAAACTGATTATGCAAACCTGGAACAAATACAAAGGGGATGTTTTTTATTACAAGGTCAAAGTAATTAAATGCTCAGTTAGAACAGCCTTTGTCATTCACTTAAGTAATAGCTGCTCACTCAGATTCATCTTCAGTGTCCTCTCTGCCTGCTGCTTTAAGGTGACTTATGAGCAATGAGGCATCTCTTTATTTAAAGCATTTCTGGAAAAGTGGTTGTTGCCAAGTTTTTGCCTGCAGGTTCTTCCAGCTGTCCTTAGAGCACCTCAGGCTGCACTCCTGGGGCGAAGAAAGCTCTGGGCTGAGAATCCCTGATGTGGGTCCCCTTCACAAATGGTGACACTCAGGAGTCCCCTTCCTTCATTTTGGGACTGTTGCCTTGGAAAAATGGGGAAGCAAAACCTAAATGACAAAACTCTGTCACTGAGCTGTGAGCTGTTCCACTGAGCAGAGCTGTTACAGCGTGTGGTGGTGTGCCACCCTCTTGGTGTGCCACCCTCTGTGTGCCACCCTCTTGGTGTGTCACCCTCTTGGTGTGTCACCCTCTTGGTGTGTCACCCTCTGTGTGCCACCCTCTGTGTGCCACCCTCTCCATGTGCCCCCCTCCTGTGCCATTCGTGGTGTGAGGTGGGAGCAGCAGCTCTCCTCTGGACAAGGGCTGTGTTCCTCCCCAGGCTCTGCTCTCTGCCTCAGGTCTGTGGTGGCCAGGGCCAGGTGAGGCAGGGACTGAACTGATTTGAGGGGAATATTGCTCGAAATGGGTGCTGCCCTTGCATTTCACCCCCCAGGGGAACGAAGGCAGG
The DNA here is from genome assembly GCF_049639895.1 of Pseudopodoces humilis. NCBI lineage: Eukaryota > Metazoa > Chordata > Aves > Passeriformes > Paridae > Pseudopodoces > Pseudopodoces humilis. The sequence continues at coordinate 2,471,981 of NC_142210.1, read as the reverse complement.
CAGCCTTCTTCTGCATCTTCATCTTCATTCCACCACAGGGGAGCTGAACGTGGCAGGGAATGCTGGACAGACACCCCAAAGTCTGTTCAAAAGTCTCCTCCATTATTACTTCTGTCTTACACAGGAGCAGATTATTGTTTCTGGAGGACTGGCACAAGGCTGTGAAGAAATGGATTGAAAGGATTTTGAGTTTGTCAGGGAGTTTAAAATAAGCTCAGAGGCTGAAGTGTACAGAGATGGGCACTGTCTTCAGAGCTCTCTGAAAAACAGAACTGCCTTCACAAAATAATTCACCCAGAGGGACTTGAGGAGACAGACCAGTCCAAACTCAGGTGTACAAGCATTCCTAACTTGCTAACTCAGGTTATTCAGAGCACCCATCCAGTCTTTCTGGGATGCCACAGCTTTGGTTTAGTTTATTTCCACCAATATTTTTCATGATTCAAAAATCAAGTATGATGAACCTCAACTGCAGTCTCATTTTTCACAGCTGGAAATGTAAAAAAAACCCAAAACAACAACTTGAAAAGAACCTCTGTTAAATACTTCGATCTTCAAATGGAAGTTTGGGATATAAAACAGAAAATAAGTGGGTTTGAACTGAAGAAACTTCAGGTTTCTTCTGCAAGCAAAATAATTTGCTGAAATTAACAAAAGGCTTTCAACAAACCACCACAGCATTTGCTAGAAGTTTAATCATTCAAAAATACTCCCTTACCCTGCTGCAATCCTCTTCAGTTTATCTTGAATTTCATGAGAATTTCATGAGAATTTCATGAGAATCTTGCTACACGGAGTAGCAGTAAATCTGAGTTGCTTTTCTTACATGACAAAACAAAACCACTGTCTTATACTCCAATGCAATGATCTTCTCCCAATCTACCTTTCAACAGCTTTCTGTTCAAAAGGATATGCTCAGGAAAATGCTTTTTTGGGGCCTTTAGCAATTCTGTGTGTTGATTTGAATTTGACTTCTAGCCTGTTTTTCTTTTGAAGTTATACCTTTGATTTTTTTTAATTTTTATTTTTTTTTTTTACTCCTAAGTGTGATCACATTCCTGTCACTTAGAACTTCAGACTCTTTCATGAGATTTCTGCTCCTGATGACAAAGAGGAAGCTGTCAAAGCTCCAGAAACATGACTCTGGGAAATTGGGGTTTAATGGGGTTCTTTAGTTTCCCTGATATCCTCCTGCGTTTTGACAGCACACCTCTTGCTTTGTACATGAAGAAGCTTTGTGGTAATAGTGATAAGGAGGGGTTTTATCCCTTCTGTAGAGATGCACAGGGCTGAGTTTTGCTGGGATGGTTTAATTCCCCCAAGGGCATCACAGTAATCCCCCTGTTTGTCACTTTGTGCTGCAGGAGCGTTGTGCAGCGAGGGATTCCTGCAGAGGAGGTGAATTCACAACCATCCATCTGGGAGCAGCACCAGCAGGACACCTGACAGGGGGCCCAGAGTTTGATATCAGTGTGCTGCTGATGGGGAGGAGCAGCATTTCCACCTTCAGAGCAGCTGGTGGGAAACTACTTTGATATCGCGCAAAAAATATTGGTGTTAATTTGTTTTTTTATTTAGGTCTTGCTCGAGGAAGAGTTTTTTCTGATTCTGCTGTCTATAAAAGCAGGGACAAGGACCATGTCCAGTGCTGCTCTCCTTTAGGTTAGAACAGAGAAGGCAGCAGATATCAGTCCCCTGTACTTTGTTGTTGTTGGTAACCCTGTGGGCTCTGCCCCTGGTTGAACACAGGCTCATCTGTGCTGCACAGACCCCTCTGATCATCCCACCCTGGAGTGTTGGTGAGCTGAGCTTGGTGTGCTCCCATCCTCCTGCCTTTTCCATGGAGCTGTGGCAGGCAGCAGCACCGTGATGGGGGGCTCTTCCCACTGAAGGATCTCTGAGGGCTCTGGTGGTTTGACAAAACAAAACAAAAAGTGCAGTTCACTTCATCACACCCTGAAAGCAAACCTTGCTCAGATCACAGGTGGATCCTGAACCTGGCTGCCTTGTGCTTGCTGGCCTGACTGTTGGCTCCCCAAGGAACTGCTGGGAAGGCTCTGCCAGGGCAGCAGCGTGAGGAGATGTGTGTCCTTCCATCCACTGACCTCTGGGCTGGATCCTGATGGAGCCAAGCACCTTGTGGCCCTGGCAGTGGGGCAGGCAGCTGAAGGCTCCCATGGAAGGGATTAGATGGATCCAAGCCAGGTTGAGCAGAGACATGGGATATTTCCACAGCCCCTGCACCCACTTCTCTCTGTAGTGGTATCCCAGCATATCCCAAGTCTATGCAGGTTTATAACAATTGTGGTGTTAAAAACAAATTCCTGGAGCGTGTATGCCAAATTTTAGCCTGAAGCTCATTTTTTACAGCCAAATTATAAATCTTGAAAGTAAGGATTTGTAATAAAAACACTGGTACAATCTTGAAGCCCAGCAGTGCTAGTGGCAGCTGCTGCTGTGGTGTAGTTTGAAAAAATAATAGTGTGTGGACTAGCTTGTGTTAATGACTCTTAAACCTGTTAGTGTGTTATGCCTGGCAAACCCTGAGAAGCTCAGCTCTCTGTGACAGGAATGGTGTTTAGTCTGGGGTTTACTTTTTTATAAAATGCAAACAAAGAAAAGATTAGACACTTTAATGATTTCATGGTTTAAAATCTCTGTGCTAGAAACAACCTAATTAAATTCCTGACATCATCAGTTTTGTTAGTAAATAGTAACCATGGATGCAGAAGAGTCTTGCATCTCATTGCATTCAGCATAGGGTTTCAATACAAGAGCCATTAGTTGTGGTGTGGAAATGGAAAAACAAAGGGAAAGTATGGGACACATTTTTTTTTTTTCTCTCTCTCATTGATCCAGAACACAGTCCTGGAAGAATATCTGTAATTAATTAGCAGGGCTTTAATGTAGGGCAGTAGGCCATAGGTTTCCTCTAGTGAATTTTGTAAATGGCAGCACATTGCCCAAGACAGAGGAGACAGAATATATAAAAACTACTTGAGCTGCAGGAAATCAGTAATTGAACAGTGTAGTTAAAGCAAGTGCATATTTTACACTGACTTATGATGGTGTTTGTGGATGTCTCTATCTTGGGAACAATGCAGTCCAGATGAATAAATCATTTCCTGCACCTGTCTTAATGTGGTTTAATAATAAAAAAAAAATCTAGATTTACTTGGGTGAGTGGTGACAACTCTGCATGTTTAAGCAGGGGTGAATTAGCATGCAGACAGCAAACGTGGGCAGAAGGGAAACAGACTTTCTCATAAAGGAACTGATTAGAATTACTCAATGCCACTCTTTCTTTAACAGGAGATGTACTAGTTAGCACTTCATTTCAATACAAACAACAAACAAATGATGTTCAGTTACCAGGGTTTGGCATTGGTGTCTTCAAAGGAAGTGAGGCTGATTCAATGAAGTTAGAACAGATTTTGGTTTGGGCTGGTGAATAAATTGCTCCAGTGTGTCTGCAAGCGACTGTGAGTGTAATTGTCCACTCTGCAGGCCTGGGGATTTATGCTGTGCCTTGCAAGCAGCAGAAATGGTTCCAGAGGCAGTAACAGGGTCCTCAGTGAGCATCTATGCAGGTGTCAGATTTTAATTTCTATGTTAGTAAGCGAGCTCATCTGATCAACAAAGGTGCATTGCAAGTTGATTTGACAATCACATATAAAAATAATACAAATACCCTGTCCAGATATCACTGACTTGTTTTTCATCAGTGTCTAAAGGGAGATTTTCTTTAAAAATGGTGGCTCAGGGCTGATCATCTCTTCCTGGCCATTTTTCCTAGTGGGTCTGTCAGGTGAGCTTGAGCCACAGCTGCAGAGGGACGTTCCCTTCGATCAACACCGTGCAGCTCTCTGTCAGATGGCACTGCCTCTCTTCTTGTCAGGGAATTGGGATGAGCTGCAGTAGATTGTGTGACTTGCTAATGAAATTCCCATGACTTTTACTGGGAAGGGTCAGAGGCTGCTCTGTGATTCCTTGCACACAACCCAGTTTTCAAAAGACTCTTCAGGTCTCTCCCATCATGTGGGATTCCTTTAGTGGCGGATGGAGTCAAAGAACACAAGCAAAGATGTTTTAGAAATTTAGCACCTTTTTAATATGAGAAAGGGTTTACAGAAACTTTGTCGTTGTTTAGGAGTGTTTTAACTGTCAGTGAATGGAAGAAAGACAGGAAAATCCCAGTCTGTGGCTTTGCCAGGGAGATATGTGAGGGGATAAAGGGGCCTGCATTGGAAGCTGCTATCAATCAGAGTGTACCTAGCACATAACACAGCTCAGGAGACCGCTTAAATGTGGAACTTTGTGCAATAAATCTATTCCTGCAACATGTTTATTCCTTTATTACGTTTGTGGGAAGAGGAGATTTCACTGCATATTCTGTACAGTGATGCATAAAATCCATATTTATAATCCTGCTGTATATATTCCACATGTTTCATCAACAGTGTATCAGTTTGTTATATGGATTTGTTCTTTGCAGCCAGACCCTCTTTTAATGAGAAATTTCAGTATCCTTGGAGAAATTATGAGAATAAATATGCAGTAATTGTTTTTTGGGGTTTTTTTCTGATTTATCTGTATAGCACGTGGTTTATGTCATCTTGGTGCCCACAAAAGGACTTACTAAATCTAATGGGGAAATTACATAGCTGTATTGCTACCTTTGAGCATTGCTATGCTGATTTCATTTGAAATTAAAGGTTAACACTTGAGAACTGTCTTTTTATAAGCAGAAATTCTTCTTTTTCTAACATGTGTTTACTGTATCAGAATGCCTTTCATCAACCAATTGAAATAACTCTTCTAAATGGAGGTTTCTTTTCTTATATATCATTTTAATTTCATTAGCTACAGTGTTTTATCATGTAGAGGGAGGGTTCGGCTTTAGAAAGGAAAAAATTTATTTGTTTTAACTACAAAAAAAGTGAAAAGAAAAAAATAGAAACCAGTGACATTCTTTAAAAATTGGAGATGCTCAAGAATTCATGCATAGCATCCAGCCAGAGATACTGATGCTTTTTATTTTTCAACTGGGGAAAAAATCTGCTTTCTTGTCAAAGTAGTAAATAGCAGTAAAATACAATGTTTAAAATGTAAAGTTTGTAGTACCAAGAGCTTTGGCTCTAGTCCAGCTCTGCTTTTGTTGGTACAAACCCAGGTATTCAGCTGGCAGTGCAGGGGATTGATGGCTGAGGCCAGATCTGTTCCTGCACAGTGAAATTATCCTCCCAAAAATGATCTGATCCAAATGATTCCTTATTCAAGAAGTGCTGAGGGGTAAATGCATCCTCCAAGTGCTGCCATAACTGATAGAGGACTGTGCTCCTCAGATGATGCCAGGTTTTACAGCTTGTTTTTTTCCCCCTCCATATAAAATACTTTGAGCTGACTTTGCCTTTAATAGTAAGTTTTATGTTTCTATTTGAAGTTTTACCTCCTCCAGAGATTTGCCCCAACTTGCTGAAATCTTGCAATTTATGAAATTCACATTTTATGTGAAATTCCTGCCCTTTTCCAGGTGGAATCCCAAATTAGCAACAGTGCCTTTTTCTGCAGGGTGCCTCCTAACAGAGAGAGGCTCCCTCTGAGGAGGGCAAACCTCTGGAAACCAGAGGCAGCCCTTGTGTGCTCATTTCTGTCAGCTAATTGCAATTCCACCAATGCCTGGCCATTGCTGAGACCTCCAAACCCTCTGTGCTCTGCCAAAGTGGGTTTTTTCCCCTTACATCAGAGAGGATGAGAGGTTGTTCTGTTCAGTGAAGTGCACTGTCCTTGCAGCAGGGGAAGAGGGAATGCAGATTTATCCTGGTGTAACAAGGGGCACAGGAGGGAGTCCTTGGGATGATTTCCCTGTTACACTGAACAGCTGTGGAAGCCCCAGTTGCAAATTTCTGTAGATGTTCATCTTCCCTTTGTTATTAAACAAGGACTGGGGAAAAGGTGCCTTTCCAGAAAGGAAATAAAGTGAGGAAAAAGTATTCAGTGCAGACAGCTTGACATAAAGAATGCTTTTGTACTTTTCCTGTGAAGGAATGTAGCACCTTAAAATATCATCACACCTATTTTCTCATGGGTGACCTGAGGTATCAATAGAGTTGAATTTTCCTAATAAAAAAAAATAAATATTCTTCAATCAGAAGAATTTGGAGTAGATATGATTGTAGCTCACTGAATTTTTAGCCTGGGGATTTAAAAATACATTTAGATTTTTTTAAGAGTTTCTAGGAAGGGGCTTGAAAGCCTGAACTGATCAGATATCAGGAGGACCTCAAATGCCTAGAAGGAGCAGGTCTGCCATGAACATCAGTTAGCAAGGTGGATTATCTCCCATTCCTGTTTCCAGCAAGATGTTTCCCTTGAGAAGGTTTTTGGGATTTTTTTTGGCTGTTGTCCTTTCTTCAAAAGCACTGGTCCTAAGGACAATAAAAAAGAAAGGCAAGTGGCCTACTGATGAGGTACAGAAAGGAGGATCCCTTCTGGCCACAGGCTTGATATGGTATTGAAAATAGGGAGAAAAATAGAATGAAAAGGAATTTGTTGAGTTCTTGTTGCCTGTTGTGGGAAGGGTTTTCTGTTGCATTAGGAACAGTCTCTTTAAGTCAAATAGCAATCTCTGATGTGTTATTGCTACCAGATGCTCCTAAATGCTGCCAAGTTGGGCAGGTTTCCCTCTTCTATCACCTCTATGTAAGCATCTGCTCCTGGCTCCTCTGAATGAATTTACTGAATGAAGAAAGAAGTCCATAGGAAAATTCCTGGTGGTGGAGTGTGGTGTAACTTGAAATAACTATGACCCTGGTAACAACAGGTCAACAAAAATAGGGGAAAAAACCTCTTGGGTTCCTGTCTCCTGTAGTTCAGAGCTCATTCCTGGAAAGTAGATTGGATATCTTGGAGGTGGGGCTGTCTCATCTCCTGTGCTGAGCTATGACAGATCAGGACAGGCTTGCCAAAAACATCTTTTGTTGTCACAGCTCACCTGTGGATCCCAGTGTGCACAGTGGTAGTGATTCAGATCAGCTAATTAGACAATTAATTACTGCCTTGCTAAGGCAGCCCACACCCATTGCACCTCACGCTTTTGAGGAATTGCATCAGCTTTTTGCATTTGTTCTGTTTGGATGAGGGTCTGGGAATTGGCCCAGAGAGAAATCCCAACTGGCTTAGGGCTGTAAGTGTCAAAGGTAGATTACCCAAAATGCTGGCCCTAAGACAAAGACAAGAGCAGTTGTCTTTCCTCAGGAGGAAATGAAATGTAACAGCCTGCATGAGTCATGCATTTTTAGCACATCAGCTTTCACTCTGTTGCCAGAAAATGTACTAAATACATAAGATTGTGTTTGTCTTAAGTGAAGGGATATTTCAAAGCTCTGGCAGTGGGAGTGCTAACACACCAGACTGTCGATGCCATTGCTCTCCAAGCACTTCACAATTCCTGCTTGGCTCTTCCTTATGCATTTTCCTGCATTTCCCTCTCTCTTAGATGTTAGCAAGAAACAGCCTCTGAACATCAGCAAAGAGATGCTCAGTTCTACCTTGAATGGGCTCAAAAAGAGCCAGGTGTTCACTTCCAGCAGCTTGGATTTGTTGTTTCCATGTCCCCACCTTTAACAAGGTGTCCTTGGGCTGAATGCTGCTGTGTGAGAGGTTTGTGGATACTTGCAACTCACTGGAGCATTTCCCCCTGCTTTGGTGACAAACCATTCTCTGTGTGGCTTCTGTACCACATCTTCACGAGTGCAGACTCCCAGGGAGCCAACAGCTCCTCCTGTCATCACCATTCCCAGGTACAATTTTCTGAGTGCTGGTGTCGAGTTGGTGAGCGTGGCACGGAAAATGGAGAAAGGACAGAACTTGATTATATCAGACAGCTTGGAAAATTCATCTAGCCAAATAAAACCAAAAGGGAAGACTCATTTTGGGTAGCAAAACATTCCTAGTTAAAACTTGGATCAAACCTTTGCTTTCAACTAGTGTCTTTGTTGGAGTCATTAACTTGGTGTCTTTTAAATCCAAGCTGCCCTTCCACATTAGATGATGCAAAGGAAATTACAAAAGATTGATTTCACACTGTAAGCTTGACCTTTTTTAAACACAAACCATGCAGACTCATAGCTGGATGATCATATTGTTTTAAAGACCATTGCAAAAACAAATGATCTTGCTGAATCATTGTAAATAATTCTAATATTAAAGATTCTGTACACAGAAAATAGAGTTCTGTATAAAAAACCCCAGACACCAGAAGGAATATTAAGGAAGATTATCTATTAGTCAATTAAGACAACTCTCCTTTTTATTCTCACTTTGTGTCCTTGGAAAACATCCCCATAGTGCAAGATTATTGCCTTGTTTTGTTAATTACTGTATTGGTAATTATTGCCTTGCAAGAGGCAGGTTCAGATGGGCATTGGTGCAGATGAGCTGCTGCTGATGTACTTTGGTCAGCACATCAGCCCAGAACAGCGAAGCTGTGGCCATGCATCACACTCTTACCTTAAAAACAACATGTGAGGAATAGGTTTAATACATGAGAAATAGGTTTAAGCCTGGAATATTCATTGTGCTGGCACAAGCAGTGTATGAAGGCTGATTAATAGTGGTTCTAGAGAGCCTTCTGCCTCTTGCCTCGAGTGCAGATATCAGAGTGTAAAATCTGGCAGAGAGGGCCATGGAATGGATTTGTAATGGTCTCTGAAGGGTCTTGGGCTCCATAAGCAGTTAATGGATTGCACACAGCCATATGCAGCACTTCCATTTCTTATGGCTATAATGGAATAATAGTTTTCATTTAATAACCAACCCAAGTATAATTCAATACAAAGACATATTATATTCCATTTCAGCAAACGAAGCATGCCACAGCTTAAGTGGTACATCAGAGCTAAAAAAAAACCCCTGCTCATACTCTGTGTTTTCCTTCACAAAGAAGCTTCCCACATATCAATATCTTCAAGTTCAAATTCTGGTTAGTGAGTACATATTTAGTCCTAGTACCCAGTTTATTGATGACTTTTAAGGCTTTGTTTTGGATAGATCTATGCCTGTAAATCATAGCTTAGAGGGGAAATTCTTGCATGCTGACTTCAGTCATTGTGGAGAGCTGTGGTTAATACATTGTTTGATGGAAGGTATAGAAACCCTGTCAGGAAAACATTGACACCCTCAGCTTCAGGCTGAGGTCCTCCCAGTGAGCTGGAACTGCTGACTTGGAGGGCAAAAATTCTGCAGAAAGTGGGTGTTATCTTTAGGAGTTACAGCATGGCAGCAGCTCTGGTCTCTGAATGCTCAGAGATAAACATGGACAGGAGCACCAGGCCACAGCAGACCTGTCCCAAAGCTCACTGGGTCACAGGAGCTCTGCACCAGTTTTGAGGAGTCTTGGGTCACACACACAGTTTGCCACTGGGTAGAAAATCCTGATTCATTCAACTCTCCAACTGTGTGAAGAACTTGGGGATAAGAGATGTCGTGCCTTGGGGCCCACATTTGTCCCAGATTTACTGTGCAGGGCAGAAACCCACTTATAACCAGCCCTGGATTTGGATTTGAAGAAAGAACATGAGCAGTGTGGAATAGGTAGTGCTATCAGTGCTGAGTAATCTGTACTTCAAAGTCACACAAAGCTTGCCTGTTACTTTGTGAAATATGGGTGGGATTTATCCTCGGTTCTGTCACTAAAAATTGCCTGTAAGGAATCTCAGCAGTCAGTGAGAATAGATGGCTCAGAACCCAGCTATGGCTCTAGGGAACATCACAAATCTCAGGATGTCTCCTAAGTGCTTGATTTGTGCAGATGATGCTCTGATTTAGCAGAAAGTTGCATATAAACTCGTGTCTCCAGCAGCCTCTATTGGCGTCATAGATGCAGAGGCTCAAGAGAGTGCATTATTCCAGCAAATGTCAGCATTAATTTATACTTGCTCAGGGCTCATCTGCCTTTTCCTGCAGTCTCTTGGAGAAGAGAGATTACAGCCATGTGCATGAAAAGCTCTGTGTCCAGCAGAAGAGGCCAGGAGCTGCTCAGCATCCCGGAGAGCAGTGTGTGCTGAGGGAGGGGAGCAGCAGCCTGACCCCCCAGCACAGGAGCTGTCATTGTTTGTTCCACCCTCTGCTACTGCAAGCACCACGAAACTCACGGCATTAAGAAGCTGCAGTGATGTGTCCCCAGATGAGTTGCAATAGAATTTGCTGATCTGCTGGCAAGAACCATGAATACAGGGAAAAAACTTGAACTGAAATTGGTGGACATCAAGGGTTGTTCCCACAGCAGGACTGGAGCTAAAAGGGTTGAAGGTCCCTGTTTTGCTTATGTGAAGAATTGCAGCAATTTCTGGTCTACTCATGAGCAAAACCAACTAGGGAAAGTTTGCACTCACACACAGGGTTTAACTGAGCTCTTGCATTCAGGTTCTCTCCCTTTGAATAGCACTTTTCAGCTCCAGGATTACTTGTTGCATTATATCTACAAGTCACTTTATGGTGTGATGTGAAAACAGCAAAAGGTGATTTTCAATCACCTTCATTTTAAACAAAAGAAACCAGTTGTTAAATACAGTTGTTATAAACCACAGCAGTACATGTAGCATATATCATACCTTAAAATGTAACCCAGTGTGCTTACCCTTTATTTTTTCTGATTCTGTATCACACTTGCTCAGTTTGCAAAGGTGCTGAATGTTTGCACTACAATGATCCTACAGAAGAAGTTATTCCAGAGACTTTCCCAATTCCACCATTTCCAGCTCCTACTCTGAGGGATACCTCTAAAAGTCCACTTGTAGTGAATGCACTGGGCAGTTGCTGAACCAAAAAGAAATGGTGGAAGAATGGTTCCAGCACCGTGGAACCAGGAGCCTTTTCAGTTTTCCTGAGGCATGGACTTCCACAGCAGAATTCTCCTGTTGGGAATGTTTATCACAAAGTCTTCTGCACTGAGGTCTTTAGCAAGAGTGTTTGTCTAAAACTGACAACAGTGACTGCCAATTAGAAAAAGCTCTTCACAACACGTATTTTTTAGGAATAACATATTTTAGCCAAATGTGCTTCAGACAGCACAGGCAAACTTCCCAGGCATATTTCAGCAGAGACTTGTGCTTGTTCTGCTCTTGCTGATCCAGTCTTTGGGCTGTCAAGCTGCTCTTGCCCTTCCTAATGAAGTGAACTAGGAATATTGTATGAATGTAACATCTGGAAGTTGGACTTGGTGAAATGTGGCTCTTTTTCCATGTCTATCCCTTTGTACATCTCTCCACTGCAGAGTGTCCTGGTAAATGATGGTCTGTCTGCATGCCAGCAATTTTTAACACAGTCCTGCCCTCCAGCCCACCATGCTCCCAGTCGGTCTCTGTGCAGATCAGGGATGACTTGTGCTGGGTGACTTTGCACAGGCTCTTGTCCAGAAGTGCAAGGCAAGCTGAAGGCTGTCTGCAGAGCCAGTTGTCTGTCTCATTTGCCCACCACCTGGCCTCTGGAGGTGGGCTTGAATAGCAGTCTTGGCACTGAGGATGGGTTTGGGCAGGATTTCACTCCAGGGAATGAGGCGAGTCTACGGTTGTTAAATTTAATTTTGAAGGCATGTTCTTAGGCTGGAAAATATAATTATACAGCATCTGGTCCTCTATATAGCACATTTTCTATAGCAACAAAAGTTATCTTCAGGGCCTGCTCCAGCTCTCTGCTGGTTGCTGGTGCCAGTGATGCTGACTGGAACATGCTTTGGTTAAGGGCAGGTGCTGCAGGCTGTGTGCTAAACTTCACCAGCGTTGTTGTTGGATCTCCTGGGGTAATTCCCACAACCAAACCACAGGGAAAGGAGGGATTGATAGGCCAGGGCTTCCCGTGGAGCCTGCATTCCCACAGCATCAGGCTTTGCAGCTGGGATGCCAGAAGGTTGACTCTGCCCTAGAAAGCCGGTCCCAGCACCCTTTGCAGATGTCAGGTGGGGGAAGCAGGAGAGTTGGAGGCTCGTGCAGGAATGAGCAGGAGATGTGAACATGCCATGCTGTCATCAGCGTGGTGGCAGCCAGCCTGCTTTTGTCCCAGCTGCATGAAGGGCTGTGTTTTTTCACTGGACTCGACCTGTGCCATGAGAGGTGCAGAGCACTCTCCTCCTCCCCTGTTTCTGGTACTCCTGACAGATGTAATCCCCCTGTGCTGGAGGGCAGCTGCAGGAACTTGTGCCTGGCCACGTTTGCCCCTATTTAACCCTGGGTTTTTACCCTCCAAAGCTTCCCAAGAAGGAGGAGGTGCTTTGTGTGACCTGGACACTCGAGGTTGGGCAGGTCTGTGTTCATGCCAGTGGCAGCTGGGAGCAGCAGCAAGGCTCTGGGTGTGCACATGTTCTCATTAAAGAGGTTTCATTTACACCCCTGTGGGAGAGATAACCAGTGCTGCTGTACAAGTACAGTGGTTCTGAGCTATAAAGTTTTGCTACAAAGCTGAGCACATAAACAAACATTCTGAGGACAGAAAGTGGTGGCTGGTGGGAATGGTAATGTGAGATGCCAAAGGAGTTTATTTATTTTGATAAACTAGTTGATATTGTTGAAACTACTAGGATGCTTTTTCTCGTGTTGATAGAGTGTCAATCTTAGCGAGGAGCTTTGCTATTGATGACCTTTCATGTAAAATTGCGAGGCAGAAAGCAAAGATAAACAACTTGAACAATACAATTAAGGCAAACCCAGAATTCAGTCAATGAGAGACATCAGTTTTAAGTAAATCATCCCATGGAAATAGAGCTATTTGAAAATGCAGTGGCATCGCTTACAGTACAGCGGGCAATTAGTTTTAATTAACTTCAAATTCTGACACATAGTTAAAAATCAGCTCTTCTGATTGCCCAGCTAGAAAAGTGAAAGTTGGGGCATTTTGTTCTGCTAGAAAAAGCTATTACAAATATTATAATGATGCTATTCACACTTCTATTATAAATTTTATGTCATCTTTTAAATTTTTATGAAATAGTACTTTTGGAAGATGGTCTTGTTCCATACCATAAGCTTTTGCATAAGGACACTATTTTCTAAGAAGAATCAATTGTAGTTTTAGAAGCAGTTTTGAATTCAATAACAATGTCTGTTAATGAAGTCTAACATGTTATGATCTTTGCCTGTCAGGGAAGAAAAAGCCAGGAGTTCTTGTAAGTTTATAAGAAATTATAGACAGCTTTTGATGCATATTTTAAAGTTAAATTCAGCACTTTTACTGTGATGGGTCTCTGTCACTATGGAAGCCCCAAGTACAAATTTTGTGGGAGGTGAGGGGGTGGCTGATGTGCATTACAACTGCTCAGAGGAGCGTGAATGTCCTGTCACAGCCCGAGTCCACACATCCCTCTTCCCTGTCTGTCCACTCTGACTTTTTAAATATAAAACTTATTTCCATTACTAGTATTTTGAAGCAAGTGAAACCAGAGCTGGATACTTCTGCTGGTGTTATGCAGCCTTTACTCCTTGAGTAATCTTCTTGATTTCCCCTGGGCTGTGAGGCGGCTTCTTACATGAGAAAGTTCTTGCTTGTCCCAGTTAAATTAATTTGTATGCTGAGCCATGCAGGTGAGGGCAAAGAGTAGATTCATTTTCCCAGCTGCTCGGTGACCAGGATGCTTGAGGAAGAATTCAGACAGCAAGGGCTGGTATTGCTGAGATGGGCAGGCTGACACCACGCATCACCTTCCCATGGCTTTGCTCCTGGATTGCATCACGCATCAGCCCTGGGGGGTGCTCTTTTTCTGAGTCATTAAAATCCCTGCCTTTTCCTCCCTTACATTTCCAGTGAGATTTTGAGATAACTGTGTCTCAGGGCATTTTTTTTAATGACCAAAAAGCTGCTGCTGTTCTGGGAGTTTAGGCTGATGTTCTCAGCTCCCGGCAGTCTCTGGGGGCCAGGATGGGACTTGGAACAGATCTAGAGAGGGAGAACTCTGATGTGCTGTACACGGTGTAATCTCTAAATAAACACAGCAGGTCTGATCTCTGCCACAGGAGATAAGTCAAGGGGCTGAAGGATTTTTGGTCTGATACAAAATAATTGTTCTCTCACTGTTGAAATGCTAGAAAAAGATGAAAAAATGGAAGTATCTTCTGCATTGTCTATAGGATGTGTTCTCTTAACTAGTGGCTGTCCTGCCTTGCTGGGTTGTCACATCAATTGCATTTCTTCCATAGATCTTTGATTGCTTGGTGGTCTAACAATTTTTTTCAGAATTAGTGTTATGGTACAATTAAGGGCCGTGCTTTTCAGGCACGATGGGTTTTTTTTCAGGGGAAAAAAAAAAAAAGTACCACAGGCACGTCTGAAATGTGCATTTCAATAGGTCTGGTAAAGTGAAAAATATCCCTGAAATAATGAGGCAGCACAGGAATACTACATTCTGACCATCAAAAAGGTCTGCACACATTTTTTCAGTGTGGAGTACATGCAGCATGGGAAACAATTCATGGTGTGGCAGCATGATCATTCTCTTTGTGCTCAGCGCTGGGAGGGAAGGAGAAGAGAAGGGAGAATAAAACCAATGGTAGTGTGCTGGTTTTGCATGGACTGGTAATTTTTCTAATAGTTTCTCATTTAACAGGATGAGAGAATTTTAAGTAAAATCACCAGAAATAATTTTCTAGCAGTGCTTTTTAGCCTTGGCATATCTATGAGTATTTCATGCACGACTTTTTTACTATTAAGATACATATTTAAAATTTCATACTCAGCTTTAAATTTGCTCTGACTTGAAATATTCTTCAGAAAATAAATTTAACTTTCTTAAAAGAAGAAACACCAGAAAATTAAAAAACCCTGAAAAAGGGAACTAGTCTTAATTACAGATGGAGGATTTTACACTTCTTTTGAGGCTGATTAAGTTGTTTTTTAAATGAAAAACAGCATGTCATTTGGGCTTATCCCAACAAAATAAATAGGTTCCTTAATTTTACTTCTGTCCACTGAGATCTTCAGGTGCTTCAGTGAAACATGTACCTTGAAGAATTGGACCTCCAAAGATAATATAAGGCTGTAAAGATTGGATTGCTGCCTTTCCTGGAATGGTTGAAATGACACAAACAGCAAGGCTTTCCTCTGGAAGCCGAATTGGCAGGAGCAGACCTCGTGCCCATTAAGTCCCATTGGTGGAAAGTCCAGTTGGAGATGAGCTTATCTTAAACATAAGGGAATTAGTCCAGCTTCCATTTAAATCACTGGCAAAGCTCCAGCTATATTCAGCCAGAGAAGGGCTGAGGCAGCAGGCACACAAAACCCTGTTTCTAGGCCTGATCCCAGCTTTTCTTACACATCCAAAGCTCATGCTGAGTACTGTGGTCACTTTAGCAGGATTAGGCTGAGCGGATTGTTTGGGCAGATTTATGTGGCCATTCATTGTAAGAAGTACCGATACAGTTCTCAGCGATGTACGGTTGATAAATATTCATTTGTTAAAATACAAGGCACCTGTTGACAAGGTAAACTGTGATTGTTCCAAGCAAATTGCTCAAGTGTGGTAGGATGTCATGGACAATAATTGGCTAAACAGCTCTGGTGTTATCTGTAGCCCTGTTCCAGCAAAGCACTCAGGCGTGTGTTTGCCACTAAGCACCTGCCTCCCTCCACCACAGCCAGTCTGGCTGTATGTGGAGCGTGTTTTGGAGAAATAGGGGCTCAATTCCTTGGAGCCCACTGCACTATGCCTGTGGTGTGTGTTCCCAGCCCTCAGTCAAACACCATGCTGGGTTTGAGGATGGCTTTGTTGGGACAGACAGCTGAAGAGCCTGTCACTTTTCACTTGCTGGGTTTAAGCAGCAATCTTGGAGGCTCAGTGGTGCCAGAAGGTTCCCATTTGTCAGCTATGCAGTGTCAGGAGGTGTGACAGGTAAGTGTCACCCCTTGTCACATCCTTGCAGGGATGCAAGGGCCAGCATTTACCTGTGGACTGTGTGCACCGACATCACCTGGGGCTGCTCTGCTGATAACCACTGTCTGTCTCATTGTTACACCTCTTTGTTATGGATATAATCAGTGGCAAAAACATGCACCTGAGCAGTGTGGGGAGGGTCTACCCTCTTTCTTTTGGAAGAAGGGGAAAAAAAATAATCAAATTCCAGCCTGAAAAATGTAACATGCCATCTTTATTTAATGCTTCTCAATACAGAGATCACAAAATCACGAGAAACGCAAATGTTTCCTTATGTAATGACATAACCAATGTTACATCACATGGACATTCCAGTTCACTGAGTTTTCTGCTGGGCACAGGAATAATTCTGGTTCCTTAGCAGGATTTTGGGGTGAGGAGGGGAACTGGAGATGATATAATGGACTGTCCTCTGCTAACAACATGAGAACCAATTAAAAAGTACAAATAAGTGACATAACTTAAAAAGACAGGTGATGAAAAGAACACCCATCATATAAAGATGAAGCACTAAAACAAATCATGTTAGAAAAGAACTAGGGATTTGAAGTTGCCACCCACTGAAAACAATAGCAAAAACCCCACTGAATTAAATGCCTCAAGCCCTTGCACAGGACTGATTCGATGCTATTCATAGAATAAAGTATACGCCAAATAATGCTGTTATTTGTCAAATAAATTATTTGTCAGCTCCATCATCCTGCCATTTCTCTTCTGGCAGAACTCCCACTGAAGTCAATGGGGGTATTGTCTGCATAAAGTCTTTTAGGATTGGGCCCGAGGTTAAACAAAATGCAAATGGAGGCAACTTGTTCATCTTCCTTGGCTTCACAAACCCACACGTTGGACAATAGTTTGGCAGCTGGGGTACTGTGCCTTATGATGCTAATTTGTTCTGTCACTGATGCTGATTATTCCCTCATCTCTCTTAAATCTACCTGTTAGCACCTGGATTTGTTAATGTGTGTGTGTAACTTCAGCCTTGCTGTATAACCTGTCTCGGTGTCCACGGGCTCTGCAGTTCCTGGGGGTTCAGCCCTTTCGCTGTGCTGGCTTGCCCCATCGTGTCCTGAGGTCTTGGGTATCCTTGGAAAACTGCAGGATGAGCCAGGGACTGCAGCTCTAAACTGGGTGAGCAGACGGCTTTCAAGGTGACTCGTTCTCTACTTTTGAATTAAGAAGCCTGATTATACGGGCGGCCTGTTGTTCCAGTTTGTTTTTCTTTTAGTTTATGAGTTAAATGGTCTACATCAAATTGTTTGAGGTTTTTATTCTCAAAAAAGAAAAAAGGGAAAATTAATCTCTTGTTGTCTTGATAGGAACAAAGTTAATACAAGTAAATTGCTTCCAAGATTTGCACTTCTAGCTATTAAAATACAACTCAGGCAACTTCAGCACTTGAGCTCAGCCTCTCATTGCTACCTATGGGAATGTATAATGGTTAAATTAGCTGCAGGTGGGCTCCCCTGCTGCTCCAGAAGCACATTAGAAGCATCTTGAGGGCTGCAAGTAACCTTCAAGAAATCAGACATAAAGGCGTCAAACAATAGTCATTCCTGGAGCTGGTAACGTGCTCCATATGCCTGAGAGGTACTGAGCAAATGGGACTCTTTGTGGGAGACTGCTTGGGTCTGGCTTCTCTGGAAATTCAATGTTTTTGTGAAATGGAAAATATTCAGAGGTGTTGAGCGTAGTTGTGTGCTCAAAAGTGTGGTAAAGCGGTTGATCCCAAAGCTTGCTGAGGGCAGTGAGAAGATCACAGACCACCTCTCTGAAGGTGGTGTGACCCCCAGGAGGGGGCTATGCCCCCCCAAACCACACAGGATGGAACTGCTGCTGGCTGTGGTACAAATGAACAATTTATAGCTGCATTTTGTGTATAAAGATATGTTTCCTGGGGTAAAGTTTCTATTCTCTGCAGGGACTGTTGGCTGGAGTTAACACTTGTCTCACGAAGACCCTTCCGTGTCATCTGCTAGGAATTTTAGGATGGAAGCAAGCCGTGAAGGAGTGTGCAGCGTGCAGAGCTTAGGGGCTTTATGTCCCCTGCTCTCTTCGCTCTCTGTACCTGTTCCCAAGAGCCCAGGGCCGGGAGCGAGCATCTCCCTTCTGCTCCCGGGTCACTCGCACAGACCGGCGGCTCCGCAGGGCCCGCAGCGATGCTCGGCTCAACCTGAGCGCGGCTGGCCCGCGGGGCCGGGCGGCAACAGCGAGGGGCTGTGCCCCGAGGGGCTCCGGGAGCGGGGCTGTGCGTGCCCCGAGCGGCTCCGGGAGCGGGGGCTGTGCCCCGAGGGGCTCCGGGAGCGGGGGCTGTGCCCCGAGGGGCCCCGGGAGCGGGGCTGTGCGTGCCCCGAGGGGCTCCGGGAGCGGGGGCTGTGCCCCGAGGGGCTCCGGGACCGGGGGCTGTGCCCCGAGCGGCTCCGGGAGCGGGGCTGTGCGTGCCCCGAGGGGCTCCGGGACCGGGGGCTGTGCCCCGAGCGGCTCCAGGTGCAGGCACTGCCCGCCCGCCCGGGGCTCCGCTCCCGCCGCCGGCCCTGCCCCCGCCGCGCTCGGGGGGCGGTGGCGCCCCTCGGGCCCCGCGGGGAGGGGCGGGGAGGGGCTCGGCCGCTCCCGCCGAGGAGGAGCGCGGGCGGCGGGCGGGGGCAGCGCTGCCGCCGCCGGGACCGGCCGGGGGCCCGCGCCCCGCAGCGCTCGGGCCGCCCGCGGCCGTGGCGGGGGTGCGAGAGGGCCGCCGGCGGGAGCCGCGCCGTCCTGGGGCTGTGGCTGCTGGCGGCGGGGCTGTGCGGCGCGGTGGCGGCGGGCAGGTCCCCCAGCTGCCACGAAGTGCGGACGGCGTTCCAGCTGCGGCAGATCGGGCCACTCAAGCTGGTCCCCGACGTGCCCACGGCCGGTCAGTACCGAGGCACCCGCGGGTGGCCGCTCCGCGACGGGAGGGTTGCGGGGCGCGGGGCCGCGCTCGCCTCGGCCGGGGCTCGCCGTGTCCCCGCTCCGCTGCCGCTGCTCGCCCCGGCTCCCTCCGGCCAGCGCCGCTTCCCTGCGGGCTCGGCGGGCGGCAGCGAAGGGCAGCGGGCACGGCGCCGGCTGAAATAACTCGGCATCGCCCGGGGAAGGGGAGCGGCGTGACCCCTGCGCTTTCACACCGTGCAGGTGCTGCTCATCCGTCTCCTCCCGAGCAGCCGCGTTTTCATCCCCGCGATTCAGAGAGATGCGATCCCTTTGGCGAGTCCCCGGGGCAGAGCGTTCCCCACGGGAAGGGTCCCTTTGGCGGAGGAAGGCTCAGCAGCCGCATGGTTGGCTTGTTTCGCTGGCCAGATGTGCGGTCCTCAGGCGGGCGGTGAATTCCCTGTAAGTTGGGACTCGGGAAGAGGCATCTTGCGGGCGGATTCGGGAGCGCTGTCATAAGGAAAGGCCGAGGTGACACCTTGGAGCGAGACAGCCAACAGAACTTGGCTTTTGCTTAGTTAAGCAGTAAGTCTGCAGCACTTGTGAAAGTTGATGAGCAGAGTGTTGTTCCGTTTTGCCTTTTCACAGTTCGGGAACAATGCCTGACAACACTGAAAGGGGAAAGTAACACACAGATAATAGGAATAGACTTTTTTTTATTGCGAATTCTACAACTAACCCGGTAAGGGGATGAAGGGCTTCATAATTAAACTCTGATTAATGTATCATATATCTAGATAATGAAGTCACATTCCTCACTTTTACGTGTTTTCCAATCTAAACTATTCAGTGAATCTCTTTACAGGCACTGGAATAAAAAAAGAGACTGTCAGTCTCCTAACACAATTTCTAGCTACCTAATGCCACTGCAATTGCCTATAGGTGTGTGGGGGTACAATGGTGCAAGTTTCAATTTGTTTTATTATTTTTACTTTTTTTTTTTTGAGAGCAGTTAAATTCAAAGCCTTTGGAGTTTGATGGAAAACTTTTTGTTTTAGACGAGTTTTGGATATATTTTCTGGCACGGGTTTGTGTCTTGGGGATTAAATTTGATAAGCCATTGGGCTGATCTCTTGCGGTTGTAATCAAGTGCAGAGTGCTGGTGATCTTCACTTTGCATGAGGTAGCTGAGATCACACAGGGGTGTAGAGTGTGGAGGAGGAATCATTTGTCATTTTCTGGCAAGAAGAGATCTGCAGGAGTGGCATTTTGAAGCTTGGTATTACTGTTCTGTGCTGATAGAGGCATCAGATGGTGGTTGTTTTGGGGAGCTAAAAGAGAGACAGAACAAGGCTTTTTATCCATTTTGATGGATGCTTAAACTTCTCTCCTGAGCTCTTCCTGGGAGAAGTTCCTCCAATTTTAAATTGATGGATTTACATTATCTATAAAACTCTAGTGCTGCAGAGGAAATTTTCTCAAAAAGTTGTCTGCTTTCAGAAGGAAGGTGTGGGTCCTGTGATGCTGAAGAGAATCACAGAATCCTAGAATGACTTGGGTTGGGAGGGAACCTTAAAGCTCCTTTAGTTCCAACCCTCCTGCTGTGGACAGGTTTCATTGTCTTCTTGTGTCCTGTCCAACTTCCCTGTTGAATAACAAGCTCTAAGAAAAGAAATGACAAGAGAGAAGATGAGGCAGGGTAATATGCTTTTAAATTTTAGCTCATAAAGGTTTCTTTTGAAGAGGTTTGGAGCAGAGTTGAGGAAAAGTGGTGCATATTGATCTTCCCTGTTGGTTGAGTATCACTCTGCTCTGCCAAAGCTTGTGTGCTTTAATGATCCCTCGCTGGGCAGTAATGCCTGCTGTCTCCTGTCCTCTTTTAGTTAAATACTGAAGTGTTTTCCAGCATTTTCACGGGCAGCAGTTATCAGCAAATATATCTTAATATACACACATTTCCCCTGACATGAGGCTCGTTTTATTATGTATTTTAATGCCACACAAATGTTGAAGCACATCCCCTGGAGATGTTGGATGTCAGCTGAAGTGGAAGAGTGGTGGGCAGTGGTGGGTGACACTGGGGAGCAGTGTGCTCAACTTTCTGCTCATTTCTGCTCATGTGGGCCAGAGCTGCCCTGCTCTGGGGTGCTCCTCAGTCACCTGCATCTTGGTTTTGGCTTCTTTTCTCTAAAAAATGAAACTTTTGCAGTCCTGTTGTCTGTGTACTAGATATTTTTAATCACCAAAGTGTTGAAAGCCCTTGGCTAATCTCAAGCCAGTATTTATAGGCTAATACAATAAATCTGGCAGAGGTTAAAGTCTTAATGATTATTAGCTTCTTAGACCCTTCAGGAAAACCAGCAGCTCAGTCAAGGAGAGAGGCCCAACCCAGTGGCTGGGGAGGGAGTGACAGACAGCTGTAAATTTTCTGTCTCTTATGGGAAGTGC
Source organism: Pseudopodoces humilis (assembly GCF_049639895.1). NCBI lineage: Eukaryota > Metazoa > Chordata > Aves > Passeriformes > Paridae > Pseudopodoces > Pseudopodoces humilis. The sequence goes on along the minus strand of NC_142210.1, from coordinate 2,450,734 downwards.
CCATTTCACCTGTAATGAAAGGAAATACTCGGGAGAATCAGCAGCCTACACCCTCCTGTGGCATTAGCTGTGGTTGCAGTGCTGAGGCTGTCAGCTGCTGGCTCTGGGATCCAGCAGTGGATCCTGGATATGATCCCATCAGGACTGGTGTGTTGGGAGCTGGTTCCCTGTGCTCTCCTGCAGCCAGGTTGTTGGGATTGCTCAGTGGGTGGGAGAGGGCTGGCAGCATGGCCTAAAGTGAGATGAGTTTGGGCAGGACCTGCCAACCTCCTGGGTAAAATGTTGAGGCAAGGGAATGAGGAAGACTCCTAAGGAAAAAAAATGGCTTTTGCTTTTAAGGTGTGATGTGAATCTGGAAGCAACCTGCCTGAAAATTGTCACCTGAATGAGCTCTTAGAGATGAGCAGGAGTTTTCTTTTAAATTTCTGTTCCACAGCCTCCTCCAAAAAACATGAGATATTTTTCTACTCTGAAGTCTAGTCCACTGGTAAGTGCAGGGTTAAGGAATTGTTTGGATATGGGATGGGTAAGACATCCAAAGCACAGGCATTCTTAAACAGCAGATCTCCTTGGTCTGTCTGTAAGACTCCCTTCTGCTCTGGTGGAATCTGTGCTTCCCTCTGGTACCCTCCTTTTTTGGAACAAATGGAATGTTTCAAGGGTAATTTGCTGCAAATAGCAGACATTGGTCAGGTAAAGGTACTCCTGTCTTGGCTGTGATCCACAGGAATGGTTTTTGTGCCTTCCCCAGACTGAGAAATGAGGTAGTATGTCCCCTATCATGTACTTTGATGATCACAGACTGAGCTGGGATGTTTTTGTGGGAGCTCCTTGGTTGACATTTTGATGAGAGAGGATTCTCAGCTATCTCCAAGGATGACAGGCTGTGTTAATCCTGCCAAGGGACTAAGCCTTTGGTTCCAGGGAGTCTGGATAGCTCCAACCTGACGCGTGCTGCCCTGTCTGGAATGGCTCCCAGACGGGGGCTGCGCTGGCCATACCCTGCAAGCCCTGGGTTGTGTTACAGCTTCCACTGCGCCCTGGCACGGGCTCTGGGATGAGTTCCGGACACTCCCAGCTTTTTCTGGGACTGGGAGCATGGTGGTGCCTGCCTGTCCCTGCTTTCCAAGTTCTCGGGAGGAGACCTGAATGAACCCCACTGAAGTCTGTGACATGACATGACAGCATTCAGGCAGTGAATTGTAGCAGAACCAGAATAAAAGTCCTCTTGTGATTCCTTCGGTAATCGTGGAACCACGAGAACTTCCTGCTCACTCACATATGCACAGTTCTCCCTCTGCCTTGTTGGCTAGTGTCTGAGCATGCAAAAACCTCAGTCTGTAAACATATGGTAAGTAGAGAGAGAAGAATTGGGCTGATTTCTGGGAAGCATGGAAAATATGTCATTTGTGAAAGAATTTTAGGGACTCTTTACCTTATAACCAATCATCTTGTAGAAAACTACCAAGGAGATGATTAGCTTTTTCTTGTTGTACTACTGGTTTACAAGGAGTGCAGAAGATGCCCTGGCTGTGCTCAGGAACTTGCTTCTGAAGGGCAGGTTTTGTTCTATTAAAAGCTGCTTTATTCTCCTGTGTCATCCTGCACCCTAAACCAGCAGGAACGTTCATTACTGGGTATATATTGAATATCCCATTGTAGAGTTGTCATGCATTAACAATTTATACATTACAACTGTTTTACTTTCTGAATAATGACACACAAGTCCTAGATTCCCACCAGAAGCCCCTTGCTGCATGTGGTGCATGCATTAGACTGGATCTCATCTCACCCCTGTCTCTGGCACAGCTCCCACGTGTGTTGAGAAAGGAGCATGAGCTAAATCCCTATTTTAATAGATATTCCATGAATATCTATTAAATTGCCCATTTTCTTCTGAAGTGGATCATGCCAAACTTCATTTTCCTGTTTTTCTTTTATTACTGCTCAGCTTTTCTGCCTCCCTAATGAGAGCAGCGAGGTTCCCCTGGTAAAGGTGTAGTGGCATTTTGCTCACGGTAACATCCTGCCACTGTCTGCTGTGTGTCAGAGGAGACATGGACTTGCTCTATTGGCTCTGGGAAGTTTTTACCCCATCAGAATGAGACTAAAATCCTCTGGTGTGAGCTGCACTTTGTACTTGGGTACTCTGTCCACCCTTGTGTGGTTGTGTGGGACTGCCTTCAGTGGGGTTGATCTGGGAGGCAACACTGCTGGATGAGCACAGTTCTGTTTATGCACAGGAACTATATAGAGTAGTTCAAGACTGTTAAAAGAAGGCACAAAAAATAGACACAAAAAAGTCCTGTTTCCATGAGGTTCCTGTTTCTTTCTGAGAAACCTGATTGTTACCCAAGTTTGAATTGTTCCTGGCATTACCCTGCAGCTTGTTAGAGTGGAAGGTGTTTTTCCTGTTACACTTTGTTTATTTATGAACACACAGGCTTCTTGGTGATTCCTATCACAAAGTGGGGGAGATACCTTTTGGAGTGGGTGGACTGGTCCAGAGTGAGATGAAATCTGTTCCTATCTTTGTTCCTCTCTGAGTAGCCCGGAACAGTTGTGCCTCAGTTTCCCTGTCATGGTATATTACTGTGAGCAACTTTATTGCTGAAAACCCACCATGAAAGGGTGGTAGATTGCAGCCAGAAAAAATACCACTGAACTGTACCTTCACTTCATCAGGCTGACTTTCACTTAATTCTTTCCTCAGGTGAGGGAAAAGGCTAGAAGTGACATTGTTTTCTGAACTGGGAGCTGAAGGTGAAAGCTGTGCTTCCTTCACTTCTCCTCTCGTGTGATCCGTTCATGTTCACTTCTCTGTGCTCTGTGCTTGCTGAAATAACTGTTCTGAGTAGAAGGAAAGCTTTGCTTTTGCAGCTTGCAGCTCCTCTGGAGTAAGGATCCTTCCTTCATTAATCTTTTCAGGATTTTATAGCACTCTTCAGGCTCAGACTGTCACCAGAAGTGTTAACCTGAAGCTGGTGATGACCGTGGATGCAGGCAAGGTCTCACCAGCAGTAACATCATTTTTCCCCTTCTTTTCCCATGTCTTAAATTTCTGCTTGACGCAGGGCCAGCTGCCCACTCTGTAATGCCCTCTTGGGAGTAATCTATAGGCAGAAAAAATGTGTTTAAACTTACTTAATGCCTCATAAAGATGGAATTGGCATTCCACTGCCAGATGGAAACCTGTAGTTTTCGTATCTATGAGCCTCAAAAAACATTGTCCTTGGTGAATTGCATGAGCATTTGGTCCAGGTGAGAAGAAAAATTACTTACTCAGATCAGCCTTTCCTGTAAATGTCTTGGGAAGGTATCCAAGAGTCAGCAGTGAACCTACTCTCCCCCAGCACACAATCTTCTTGTCAGACTGAGTCAAATATTGCTACAATTCACGTGGTCTATTCATTCCCTGTGAAATCTCTGCTGAAAAAAGTATGTAACCATTTTTATTTTTAATGGTCAGCTCAAGATCTGGTGGTTCTGGAGCTGGACTGGACCTTGGGATGGAAAAGAAGCTTAGTAAGAAATGACTCATCCTAAAATAGTGGCGGTTCCCAAGAGCTGCCTCTGGAATACCTTATGTGCCACTGAAGTTTTGCTACCAGATTTTTATCAGAAGAAAATAGAAAAATAATGCACCCCTGTGCCAGTGTGGCAGGTCTGAGCAGACAGCTCTTAACCAAAGGGCAGTACTAATGAAAAGGCACAAATGTGATTAGTGGGAACAAAAGTTGGCACGATAATCGCCATATAAATCAATAAAATAAATAGATCAAAATAAAGAAGAGCTTTTCTAAGGATTAATCATGAAAAATGTCATAGCCTGAGGATCTGTGAAAAGCAAGGATATGTGGAAAATGCACCCTAGGTGGTGAAATGGTTTTGCTTTTAAATGGTATCTAACTAGTGCCAGAGTTCCAAATACTGTAAAGTCTTTGTAATTGAATCTTTGTCCCATGAAAGCATACAATGATGTGATAAAGAGGCATATGTTTAATAATAGTTCAAATGCATACTCATCACATACCAGTTTAGACCAAAGCTTTTGTTTCTAGGGGAAAATACAAATTCTGATGGATCAGAGTGAGTTCCCAGACAGCAGCCAGGCCAGTGATAATTTACATACAAATTATGGTGTGTATCAATCTGTTGATTTGATATCAGTATTTAAGATGATAGGTTCATCATCATATCCATGAAGATATATTTAAAGGTATTTGTTTTGTTCACATAGAAGGAACTTCTGAGCAGCACCAATGGATGAAATAAAGCACCTAGCTAATATTTAATGGTTTATCCTAAGGATAGAATAAGATAGGGAGGAAAGCCTGTTTAAATCTTTGGCCAGCCAGTTAGTATTTAGTGTTTTAAGGCAGTATTTTACTTGATGGCAAAACACTAAATATTTCTGCACAATGTCTTCTGTTTAGATGCAAAAAAAAATAACCAGAGCTTTAAGCTAAGAGGTGGGTGCATAGGATTCCATAGCACAGACTGAGGGGGTTTTTTTCCCCCTTTTTGTGTCCTTCCTGACCCAGGGTAGATCCAGGTGTGCTGAGACTGAGCCTGGTGTGGACAGGGAGCTGCCTGTGTTGTGTGTGGAGTGGCCATAGCAGGACTGTGCCAACCTGCTCTGACACTTCTTTTATGGCTGCATTTTGTCCCTTACAACACCTAAATATTTTTTTATGGCAATGCTGATGATGACACAATGAGCCCATTGTGTGATGTAGCAACACTGCTCTGTCAGAGCACCCTGTGGAAGAACCCAAAGACCACGTTTGCCTCCCTATTTCAGGATGTGAAATGAAACTCAGGTGGCTTTGCTAATTCCATGCTGAGTGCAGCAGTCTGATGGTGTCTGATGGCAGGTGAAGCTCCACAGCTTGGTGGGGTGGCACCCGCAGGGTCCCTCTGGGGCACAAGTGGTCACTTCTGTCTAAAGGCTGACCCTGGCAGTCTGACAGATGAGTTTTATGGATTGCTTGCCTGTCCTGGACCCTCTCGGGGCTCTGTGCCATTGTACAGCACCGAGCACAGCAGTGTTACACAAATGATTTATGATGGAGCAATCACAACCTTGCCTTTTCTTATGGATGCACACTATGCATACACCTCCAGGAGAATAAATCTATCTATTTTAGTCTTTTCAGTACATCAGTTTTAAAGGAGGGTTATTAATTACCTTCTTAGTATATTCATACATACATGATTAATGAGTAAAGTTTTAACTTGTGAGATTTCAGAGCACAAGCTGGTAGAATACAGAAAAAAATTAAGACAATGGAGGAATTTTGAGTATCACAAATGATACCATTACATTTATTTTGTGGACTCAGAAGTCTCAGGGGAGTATCATTGATACATATCCTCAGGTTCTGTCTTGCATTTTGATAGCTGAAATACAGAAATAAAGAGCCAATTGCACATTGCATAGGAACCTCAGACCTGTAGAGGACAAAATTATTCCCTTAGAAGTTGTCTTTCCATTCTTTTCTTTTGAAATGTAGTTCTCAGCCTACTTTATATGATTCTGTGCCACATTCTGCTTTTCTCTGCTCTTACTGTCTATTAATACCGATGGCCAGCATACATAGGTACTTAAATTATAGATAAATATATATATATATAAATATTTTTGTTTTTTTATTTATTTTTTTTGTCTTCTGATAACTCTGCTTGCTTCCTGGGGTCATGGTCTTTGCCTGTGCAGAGTTCTTCCATCACATGGTGGATGTGAGAGGTTTCTGAAGCCCATCCTCCTGTGAGGAGCTCCTTGTGACAAAGAGCCCCCCGTGCAGACCACTGTCACCTCCTCTAAAAACAAATGAGAGACAGATTTCAGAGAGCTGCACTTGCAAACCTGACAGTATCAGCTAGGTCATGCTAGCTTTGTTTGGTAGCTAGTTAAATTGGATAGTTGGGCACATCCCTAGATGTTAATGGTTAAATGTATTCATTGTTCCAACAAGGCCCCTATTCATAAGGGGACTGTTCTGTGCTCGTTATGCATGCATAATTCCCATTAATGCTCCTGGGGGTTAAGGGTGTATAGTGAGGGGGGAAAACGAAGCTGATGTTTACACATCCATGTTTGCACTCAGAGAAGAGGTTTTATAGCACAGGAGAAACTGATTGTGATCCCTTAACTTTAAGGAAAACTTTAAATCTTTGCTTTAAAGAGGGAGTGGGAACCAGGGAGAAAGGGACACTTGCATAAGCACCTACTTCCTTGCACACCATACTTTGTCAATGATCAGAAATATTACACCAGTGCCATTATTGTAGGAGCTTTTGAAAGTAACAAAGTGCTTGGAAATTCAGGGTTCTTATTTGGCTATCAAAACAATGACTCCAAATCTTTAACTTGTGCCAAAAAAAACTTCTGCAAACTTTTGGCTCATCGTTAATCAGGGTGATGAGATTTTTCTGATTTATTATACAATATGGGTGTTTCCATAGAAAACCATCAGATTAAGATTCCTCACTCTTAGGTGCACATCAAAGTCGTGTAAAAGCCATAAAGAAGCTCAGCACTGCCTAAGAAAGCCTTTCAAGTTGCAGCAAGTGCTTGAACTACTGAAGGTTTTGAAGTGCTCTAATCTCTGACATGGGTGACGTGCTAGGGTAGCACTTTTTGTTTTGTCACAAATCATCCATGCACATAGTGCAAAGGGACCCTGACAAAGTCATTTTACTTTTGAAAAGGGCTGCTTTTTTTCCTACCATTATGTCTCCCATTCACATCTACATGTTTGCTTCCACTTTGTTCAGGTCTAAGTAGCAGGGCATTTGCATAGTCTTCCCTTTGTTCTCAGTAAATATGGAGTAAAATGAGCAAGATCCGTGCTGTGAAATTAAAGCTCTACTCTTGAGAGATCTTAAGGGCCAAATCCTCACAAAAGGTACAGCAACACAGTGCCAAAGGAGCTGGTGTCCAGGAACAGCTTGCTCTGGGTGTTTGTGCTAGGAAATGTGAATAAAGGGAGACTAATCTGTTGAAAACTGGATGTAATTAGAAAAATACACTGCTGAGAGCTGCTGAAAGATTAGAATAACAGAAAATAGTACTGAAAGAGACCTGAAATGATCATCTGGTCCATTCCCTCTACTTGTGGCCAGAATAAACTGTTTAAATCAGTGACAGAAGATCACAGCATCTTTGTCTGTTTGTTCCAGTGCTTAGTAACCCTACTGAATTTTTTTTTTCCCTAGTGCAAAACCTAACTCATCCTTACTAAAACACAGCATTATCCTATTCTTAGGACCTTCCTCTTTGCAGGAACACTCAAGTGACAACTGCTGTGAGACAATGCTCTGTGCTTTTGCACTGGTCCCAGAACAATAAGCTTGTTGGTGTAAATGAATAAATTTGGGTCCCATGCACCTGGAATGAATGAACTGAATTCCAGATGTGGTGACTCATTAAGGATTATAACTTGGTGGTTGAGCCCTAAGAATAGGTTTCTTCCTCCTTTTTGAGTATTGTGAAGAAGGAGCAAACATAGAGTGTGGGGATATCAAATCCCATGATTAGGAAGGCAGAATAACAAATTCACAGATTTGCCATGTAGTGGTAGATGGGAGCATGCAGAAAAAGCAATTTTCAAATGATCAAACTTTGGGCAGCAGTCGAAAGCAGTGGGAAAGTGCATTGTGGTGGCAAGGCAGCATGGAGATACCTGGAGATACGTGGAACATTTGCTCCTAACAAATAAAATAGTTATTTTTACATAGTAGATTTATATATATTATATAGATTTATAGTAGATTTATATAGATTATATATTTTTATATACTAGATTTTGCTGGTGCTAGGCAGCTCACTGTATTACAGGTGTGGAGGGGAGGTGGCAACTAGGCTACAGAAAACAGGAGACAGTGATCAAAATTTTAAGTCTTGCAAATAGACATGGGATTTCCAGAGCAAGTCTGAGTATCTCTAATTTTTCAGATTGAGGGGAGCTCAGAGGGTCCTTAACCCTCTGTTTTTCAGTGTTTCACTGGTTTGGGGTGTTAATTCTTGAGCAATGTTTTAGTGTTACTGATGTAGGGAAATTACTCTTCTTGGCTGAAAAAGGCTCAAAGATGAGAGTTAAATTTTTGTCCCCAGGTGGATTTGATCTTGCTCCAGATCCCTCTAATCCAGTCCTGTGCTGCCAGCAGTGTAGCCATCCCTGGCATGATGCTGTGCCCAAATTCAGATCATTCTCTACTGTCCCAGGTCAGAGCTTATGTCTTGCCCCTCTAAAGCATGTCTGTCTGTCTGCAGAATGCTGCTTGGCTGGGCTTTTCATGGCTTGTCCTGAGAGTCTCTCAGAGGGTGGAATCATGGCATGGTTTGGGTTGGAAGGAATCCTAAATATCATCTTGTTCCAGCCCTGGGATGCTTTCCATTAGACCAGGTTGCTCCAAACCCTGTCCAGCCTGGCTTTGAGCACTTCCAAGGATGGAACTTCTGTAACTTCTCTGGGTAACCTGTGCCAGGGTCTCACCACTCTCACAGCAGAGAATTTCTTCTTAATACCTAATCTAAACCCACTCTGAGTTTGAATCTGGTCTCCCTTGTCCTGTCACTCCATGCTCTTGGCAATAATGCCTCTCCATTTTTTTGGTAGGTTCCTTTCAGGTACTGGAAGGCTGTAATTAAATCAACCTCAACCCTTCCCTTCTGGAGGCTGAGTAATTCCAACTCACTCAGGCTCTCATTGTAGGAGAGGTGCTCCATCCCTCTTACCAAATCTCAAACCATTATGTCCTGTGTTCTGCTCCATTGTCCTCTCACAAGGAAACACAAAAAAGTGGGATCTGGAAGGCTGAAGAAGCAGGGGCTTGCTAAATAATTTTTGGGGAACATACCCAGGGGTTTACATGGTTGCCCCGTGATGATGGTGAGAATATTTCCTCCCTGCAACTCACAATAAGATCCAGCTTTAATTAGTGCAGAGTTCCTTCTCTTTTCACATGGTGGTTAAAAGGAGTGGTGTAATGAGTGTGAAGGCAAGAGAAAAAAGCATATGTAGAAAAACCACTGGCTTCCCAAAACAGAGTAAGGCTTTTAAAAAAGGGAATTGGAAGCACAGCTCTCAGAGAAAGTCTTTCAAACTTCTGCTCAGGGAAGACTTGGCTTTAATCTCCTAATCGTAGTTTTGAAATTTGGGAAAAAATATATCTGTTAGCACTCGAAGCAGCCCAAAGTTGTATTTGGCTAAAGAATTGCATTTTCAGTTTCAAACTGCAATAATCAAATTTATTCTTTCTAATCTGGTTTGCCTTAGCTATGTCAGGAAATCTAAACATTTGCATTCCCCCAAAAGCAGCTGTGGTTTGGCTGTACCTGCTTGGGATCTAAAGCTTACTGGGAGCTTCCCCCTTGCTGGTAACAGACCTGCTGTGCCTTCTCTGATGGAAATAAACCTCAGCCGTGATGAAAAGTCTCAGTGTCATTTGTTGGCAGGGCTGTTGGCTTAGATTTGGCAAGTTTGTTCTAAGTCACTATCACAGGTGCCAAAACATGAGCTGAGCAGCGAGGGCTGCCTGGGGCCAGCTTGTGGCAGCTTGGCTGCTGTGTCTTGGTGGCTGCCACCCCCTGCCCACCCCTGGCTTTTCCACAGGCAGGTTGAGAGGAGCCAGCCCTGCCTCTGTGCCCAGCTGGCTCCAGGCAGCTCTGGGACAGGGGCTGTGCTGGCCACCCCCAGAGATCCAGCAGTGATGCACAAGCGAGAGGGGAAGGATAATCATTTCAATGTGCTGTGAAGGTGCCTTGTTGGAGGGATGGCAGGGAAGAAACATGATTTCTTAATTTATAGAACAGGTGCAGAGGGTCCAAATCAAAAGCAGGAAAACACTGAACGTGCACCTAGCAGAGGGCACTCTCCACTAGGAATTGCTTACTAGCCTAAGCAAACTACTGAAAGAGATCTTCCTCTTTTTCATGTTTGAAACAAAGTGTGGAGCCTAAGGGACTGGCCTAAGGTCAAATGGACATTTTAGTATTGCCAAATGTAGGAGCCCATCAGAGGTTTCCACATTGGGTTTTGAAAGTTGTTTGTCTGTGGTCTCAGCTTAAAGGCTTTTAGAACATCTTCCTGCCTCCCCTCAGCCCTTGGGGAGCAGTATCTGTTTCAGAATCCATTATCCTGGCTCAAGAAGTCCCAGAAAGATAGAGGTTTTGCTGCTGGACACAGTGCTGGGATCCTGGAGAGGCTGGTGGAACATGTCCTGTGCAGTGAGTATGGCTGGTACCCAGAAATCAGGGAATGGCCCCTTCAGGTGAGGTTTCATTGTGGACTGTCTGTGACTCTCCAGAAAAATTCTCTTTCTTATTAAGAGCAGGTTTTCCTGGGATTCCTGGCTGTCATCCCTGTTCTGGGATCTACTCCAGAGTATAACCCAAAGCTCTCTGGGTACAGAGCTGTGTTAGTCTGGGTACAGAGCTGTGTTAGTCTCAGACTGCTAAATCCCCACATGAAGCCCAGCCCAGCGCTGTGTCTGTATTTTGTTGTATTTTGTTGTATTTTGTATGACTTGATGCCTCTGGGTGTCTCCATTGACATCTGGAGGTGCTAAACCAAGCTCTCTGATATTTTTATCTTTCCTCTTTCCTGCAGATATGGTCTAGTGTGGGAGAAGTGATCTGAGCAAAAATCTAGGTTCAGCCTAGACCATCAAAAACAGGCTCCTGGCATCTTGTATGTGACCTGTGGGGTTGTCAGCATCTCAGATTTATGCTGGATTAGCGTTCCTTTGCATTTACTGTCACGTGTGTTGGGCTCTTTCCTGTCTCTCCTGCTGTGGGATCCCTCTTAATGCTTGTGGGTCCAGTTTGTGGCATCAGAGTCCAGTTTGGCAGCAGTGACAGCAGTGGCATTGTCTGGGTAAGGAACCACAGAAAGGGAACGAGATGCAGAGACCTTGTGATGCTGTAGTCTTGCTGCAGCCTGTTTTAATTAATTACTGTGTCATGGGTGATGAAGTTGAAGAATTGGCCCTGGTGAGGGGTGTCTTGTCCAGCAAGCAGTTGCTTAGTTTTGGTTCAGCTCTTCCTTTTGTGTAAATAGTATTAAGAGTGCATGGTGCTGCTCTTAAAAATCTTGGGTATTTCACCTTGGTTTTTATAGTTTTCATGTTTCTTCTCCCTGAAAATAAATAATGAAAGTGAGAATGGGATCCCAAAGAAATTGCTTCAAATGCTGGTAAAAACTGATGGAAATCAGCCATTTCTCATTCTGAAGTCATACACGAAAGTGGTGTTACAGGCCTAAAGGACAACCTCATTGAAAACAGTAGGATTTAGGTTATAAAATTAATACTTGGGCAAGACTAGTACGTATTTTTAAAGAAGAGAAAACAGTTGTCTTAGCACTTGGCTTCATGTATGGCTTTCAAGTGAGATGGCAAAAACAGAAGTACTCAAATTTTGGGAAGAAAGGGAGTATTGAGGACTTGCTATTCCTCTCCTCTCAAATATTATTCTTGCAATTTCCCTTTCTGAGGCTGTAGCCCAAATGTCCAATAGTCCCTTGGTTCCTTTAGATTTATCTTTGCTTTTATTTCTTCTTTCTTACCTTCTTACAGATTTTTATGTTGACAGATAAAATGAAGAAAAATAGGAAATACATTTTATCGTGAACCTGTCAATATCTGAAATTTTCTGTGCTTTGCCACAGCAGGTAAAGCAAATTAGGAAGTAATTCTTATTAAGCTGGTAAAACAATTGTTAATGTCTAAATTATCATTAGGGTTTGAAGTTGAGATGAATGAAGTGATTCACACCTCTCATAAAGAATTTTATGTCCTCCCTGTAGGACTAGATAGGCAGGCTGTGTGGTTTGCATTCAGAAGGTGTTTTTTTCCCTGACTGTACAGGGCTAGAAGCCTACTTCTTTCATTTAAACACAATTCAGTTTTGTTGTAAACTGTGTTCCACTTTAGGCTTTCCACCTCTTGTGGTTTCTGTGGCTCATTCTTTAGGTAAGGCAGGGTTCTGTGGCAGTGAAATGCTGTCCTCTCTGGAGAGCAGAAATGCAGCTATGAGTTCATTGCTCTTGGATGATACAGAGTAGGAAGATTCACTAGACTCCTCTAGAAAATATTTTGTGTGTGTTTATGATTTTTTGTTAGTGATGGAGAAAATGTGTGGGTTTTACTGCTTGGAAAGTGATAAGGCATAATGAGAGAAGTCATAATAGATCTAAATTAATGGAAGTTCTTGTCATTTTTCTCTCACCTCTGCATTCAGCTATACATGCTGTCCCAGGAAAACAGAGGAAGAAGTTGGCATTGCAGTAAATGTAGAAACTGTAGAAACCCCCTTGCTGAAGACTCACTCTACCAACCTAAGTTGTTTTATTATGTACTTTATGTACACCAGTCTTCTTGTTTTTGTATTAACTCTAGGAGAAAAAAGGATGGATCCTTGAGAGTGTAAATCTCTTGAATTTGCATGTGCTGTATAGTTAGCAAGCTCTTTAGCAGTCACAGTCCTGCTGCCTCCCAGATACATCCACCTTCAAAGAATATCTCACTTAGCGCTGGGCTCATGGGAAGTTATTAAATGTAATCAGCATTAAAGAATTTATCACCCATCTAAAAAAGTGCAAGGCACTGAGCCATGGCCACAGTGCAATCCCTGGGCATGGCAGGGATTCTTTACCTGCACGTACCAAGCTGAGTGTCTTCTCAGATGTTCAATTAAGAGTTTGCAGTGAAACTCTGGAGAGTGGGTTTTGTGCCTTCCCACTGAAATTTTGCAGGTTCTGGTGTGGGGAAGACCAGAGGGAGGGGGTAGTGAACTGTGGGAAGTTAATAATTCTTTGTTCCTTCAAGAGTCTATTTACCAGCAGTAGCATTATGGCTGTTTGGCATTGATGGCAAAGATGCATCTTCCAACACACTACTGACAATCAGGGAAACACTGGATAATCTCCAGTGTATAATTGTAGGTGTTTTGTAGATTTGTTACAGGACTTTTTATTCCTGTGTGTGAGTTCCAGCCCCTCTTCCTCCTTGCCAGAGGTCTGGTAACAGGCATGAGGCAAGGAACAATGAACTCCAATTGCCTTCTTAGCTCTTTGCCTTCAGCCTCCTGGGTACAGCCAGACTTTCTAAGGAACAGCTTGGGAAATTGAGGGTGAGTGACATGAAAAGTCCTCTCCCTGCAGCAGCTGCTCCTCCTTGAGGGGAAGCTGTGGCCCATGGGCTGGAAATGTGTCCAGCGGCTCTGCTGCTCCAGGACGTCCCACAGATGTGCAAACACTTGGAGGAAGGCAGGGAGAAGGGCAGCTGAGGGGCCAGGGAAGGATCAAGAGATGGGAATCTTGTCTGAGGAGAGGGAATTTGAAGAGTGAAGGGTTTATGCCTCTGTGGGTTCCAGTGAGTAGCGGGCACATTCGGTTAAGAGAACCCAGATGCTTTTTTTGTTCACTGGGTCCAGGCACAAGCCAAGGTGAAAATCTTACCAGGCAGTGACCTATGGGGTGAGGCAGAAGGTACACCAAAAATCAGAATACAAGAGCAGTGAGAACCAGGCAAACAGCAGAGGGAAATGGGAAAAACTTGAACAAAATGCACCTAGCAACAGGCCCTTAAGAGCTGTGTGTTTGGAAGAGTTCCTGCTCTGGAAGCTGCTCAGGGCTGGTGCCTGGTGGTCTCCAGCTGTCCTGCAAGCTGTGGCACTTGCTGATGCTGCCAGCTCTCTGGAATCAAGGCATCTAGTGCTTCTTGCTGTTCCCCTTCTGTCCCACTCCAGGTTTCCACCACCCTTAGCTTTGCAGGTTTAATTCCAGTGCCATCAAGTAGTTCTTCCATTTTGTGGTGTTCTATACTTTTTGTTTCCATGTCTGCTCAAGAACTCTTGAGCAAATGCAAGCTATTTGACTTGACAAAGCTGGAAGCAGCTACACTTGCTAGTGGTTTCATTAGTAGATTATCTAATTTGTGCTTGGTAAAATTTGAGGTGTTTATCTTTTGGCCTTGATTGTTTCAACTGGAATAGCACATCTGGTCAAAGCCTTAGTTATGTTTCAGAGTATTTCAAAAGAACAGTGAGAATGCAAATGATCTAGTTAAACACTATCTCTGGTAATGTACATTCTGGAAGAAGGAATGTAGGGAAAGGAGATTTTCATAACTTGTGTTTTCCGAACTGCTGGATGTATGCATGTTGTCAAGTTACATATAGATGCTTCTTTGGTATTTCATGAGCTTTTTGCTTTCAAGGGACCTTTTAATGTGCTTTTTGCCTGTGTGGTCTTTATATTAAAACTGATAGTTGGATTATTTTAACAAAACAGAGGAAAGACTTAGATTGGAAAGTTCTTTCTGCATAGTCAGAAAACGTGTGTGGGAGGGCCTGGCTCCAGCATACCTGAGGCAGGAAGAAAAGACACCTCAGTCTGACTTAGACTCTGCTCCCTGGAGCTTACCTGCCTTTTACCCCTAGGCCACAGAGCAGGGTTATTGAGTTAGCTGCTATTTTATGTCCCAGAGCACTGGTGCACTGGCTTGTTCATTTTTGTGCTAATTCCTGGCACTACTTCAAGCATAGTAACTACCATATTTTACACAGTGACAGATGAAATAGTTGCTGTTTGACTCTGCACACGTTGAGCTGATGAATTGAAGATACTTTGCTTTTTAGCTGAAGTTTAGTTTAGTTTCTAGTTGAAAACATTTCATTGCTTGCAGTGGGCCTGAGCTGTGGCGCAGCAAGGCTGTGCACAGGGAGCTGTGCTCCCTGCTAGGTGAGGATGGCCAGGGGATGAGTTTCCTGACAGCAGTCTTGCAGGTGAAGGTGGTGATGGTTTTAGCACTGTTGGGGCACAAGAGCTACATGAAAAAAGAACCTCTCAAACTTGGGGCAGCCTGCAGTGGCTGGATTCCCTTTCCTTGATGTGCTGGTGTGGGCTCTGCTCATACCCCAAGTAAGCCAGGAGAGCCCTGGTTGGGAATAGTTCCTTTTTCATTTTATTTAGCCTCTTCCCCTGCATTAGTTTGTGCTTAATTGCTGAATTTTCCTCAAGCTGAGGCAGCAGCTATACCAGACAGATGAGTCTCAAGACGGATGAAGTGTTGGCTCCTGCTCAGCTGGGCCAGACACAATGCAAGATACTTTTGGCACCTTTCTCTGTGTTACTAAGGCATAATCACTCTTGGAGTCTTTGAAGATATTTGTACAACATTAAAATCTTGGGCTTTGGACTAAAGCTTTGTTTGGAAATACTGTTGAAATGTTTGTCAAAATACAAAGGCAAAAACTGTCAAAAGACAGATTGCACTGAGCTCACCCTCTGATCATGCCTTGCTCAGAACTCTTCTGTGCAGTGGAAATTAGAGGTTCAGCTTGTTTGAAAAAGCCTGTCTTTGAAAAAGTTGGTGCAGGTAATTCAGTTAAAGTGAATAAAGTTTGGCTTTCTGGTTTCAGAGTATGGCTTTTACAGTGTGTACAGCATTTTAAAGACAGAACTGTTAAACTGCATGGTCAGCTAACAAAATTAATGTATATTCAGTTTTTAGAAGAAGTTAATTTTGTTTGCTAAACAGGCCTCTCTGCTTTTGGGAAATTATACTGATTCAGCTAGTTTTAATGGCCAAAGTCTTAGATTCTGTTTGTACCAAAGCTCAAAATGAAGTCCCAAACTTTTTGATTCAAAACAAAAACTTTTCCACATACAACAAAATACTCCTCAGCTGATTTGGATAGAGCTGGCCAGATGGATGTCAGGTAGGGATACACAGTTTTCTGTCCATTTAGCACCTAAAGTAATTTATAATTATGACACGGAAGTGTCTGAAGGTGATGCCTTTGGCATGTATTAATTGCTTTGGGGTTGCACAGTAGTTTTCCACAGGGATCATTGATGCATTCCAAAACACATGTGCTTTGGGTGCTTTTTTTCCAGCACTTCTGAATGTGACTGTTTTCCAAAGTGGAGCAAGATACTTTATCCTGTTTTTTATAATAACAGGAAGGGTTTAAAGTCTGTAGTTTTTCTCACTTTAACAAGTAAGCCAGGCCACGGTTTTAACCGGTACTCAAGGGGAAAAGGCTTGAGTGGAAAAATAATGTACATAATCAGTGGAGTAATCCTTACGTCTGATCTGAAGCAGAAAATTAATTTGTTTTAGGAAAGCTATAAACCTTTTGGAATTGAAGCCCAGGCATGTAGAGTTGAAAATGTTCTGCTCTGTCAGTAAGTTAATGCATAAGAAAATGAAATAGAGGGGTGCTGTGGATGCAGGTGCTTTGCATATGTGACATAGAGTCTAGCAGAGGGCTCCCATCACGGTCAGGGGCTGGAACACACGGGAATAGAGAGCTGGGTTTGTTCAGCTGTAGGAAGAATAAGATTAAAGGAGGCCATACTGCTGTCTTCATCTCCCTTTTGGGAGAAAATAGAGAAAGTGGAGTCAGTTTCTTGTAGGTACATGGCTGTATGCTGAAAAACCACAGATGTGAGTTGGAACATGGGGAATTAGATAGAAATTTTAAATTTACTTATTTTACTATGAATGTAGTCAAATACTGAAACGGGTTCTGAGAGGCTGTGGTATTGTCCATCTTTGTAGATGCTTGAAACTTGACTGGATGAAGCTCTTACGTAGTTAGATCTGCTTTAGGAGGAGGTTGAGGTAGAGGCTTCTCCCAAATTACTGATCAGGAAATGAGAGGCACCTTGGGGAAAGCTGGGAAGCAAGTCCGAGAGGGAGATTAGCATGGTGAAATCCTGAAATGATGATGTTGGTAACTTGTGTATTTCAGGAAGGTGCTTTCTCTCTGGTGTATTGAATGGATTTGTTCTTTAAAGAAAGGGAGGAGTTTGCGCCTAAGGCTGTGTCTGTCCTGTGGCAGCAAACTCTGAGCAGGGCTAATGGGGTACCCTGGCTCTGGGGGGCTCAGCCCAGCCCCTCGGCCACCCCTCTGTCACTGCTCCTCCCCTCGTCCCGTTGGAGAGGGTATTTTTCATCAAGATGAAAGAGATGAGAGAAACTAAATTTAGTATCAGAGTTATTAGAGACATTAAGATATTACTAGTGAGTTCTAATTTAATCTCGGCACCCAGGCATGTATAGCAGTGAAACCTTTTATTAGGTTTCTATAATTGTGTTAAAAGCGATACCCTGAGGCTAATACTGGAGCAAATGAGATTGCCAGGCTGTGTGTATGACAGCACTGACCTGACAGTGCTGTGAGGAGAGCAGGGCTTGCTCTGCTGGCCTTTCAATGCTCTGTGTTTTACATCAGGCTCCTGAACTGTCAGGGGCTTAGTGCTGTTTCTATTTAAGAGCGCTGTTTCTATTTAAGAGTGCCTTCTGTGACATTTTGGCTCTGGACCAACAAATCCCAGTCTTCAGGCTCCTGGAGCGTTCATGGTGGGGAGATAGCTGGCTGGGGAATCCCAGGAGAGCAGTTCCAGCTGAGATATCCATATCCTTAAAGCTTCTGGAGGAGAGGCAGGTTCCCGTGTGCCTGGGTTCAGGGGGGAATGCTGGGGACAGCACAGTCAGCACAAAGCTCCTGCCATTTCAAACCTTTCTCGATACAGGCCTGAGCTTTGCAAAGCTCCATGGAACAAGCCTGCAGAGGGGTGCTGTGAGGAGAAATGCTTTGGGTGTCAGCATCTCGGCACTGCAGGGGCCGAGCAGCACTCGGAGCCCCTGTGCCCGGACCCCTGTTTGGGGATGGCCGCGTTGCTCCGCGGCCTGTATCGCAATTTCAGTGTGCTTCGGTGTGCCAGCTCAGAGAAGTGCTCCTTCCCTGACCCCCAGCTCCTTGTGACAGCACAGATGTGTTCAGGGCCTGAGCTGGATCAGGGAACCCCTCCAAGTTCAAATTAGCCTGTCCAAGAAGCTAATTTCAACCTGGGACAGCTTCTCTGGCGGCTGGGCGCAGATGAGGTGAGGAGCGTGCAGCCCTCCCGCTGCTGCTTCTGCCAGGGCCTCCAGCAGGGTTTGGGGCTCACACTTGTGAAAAACGAGGTTCACTCAATAAATTATAAAAGGTTTAATATAAACAAAAAGAAAATTAGGAGACAAAGATAATGAAGCAAAGGGTTAAATCAGCCGGGTGCCCTGGTGTGCTGCCAGGAGCACACCTGATATCTTTGGAACACTCCTTTTATCCCATTCTGCTGTGGGGTTTTAAAGCACATTCATACTTTTCCAAGAAGCATTTTGCATGGCTACACCCTGAATCTGCCTTATTAGAGCATGCATCTTAAAGATTTTATTTCCCTTTATCACATTTTCATTTGGGCTGGGGTTCCTTCTGCAGCCGGTCAGTGTTGACAGCAGCCTGGGCCCCATCATTTGTTTCCTGGAGGTTATCTTGCTTTGCACAGACAGGACATTGCCCCAAAATCCAAAATTCTTCTTGACCTGTGCCTAAGACTTGCTAGCAAGAGAAAAAGACATAGCAAAAGCATATAATATATAGCATTCATCTTAATACTTGCGAAAGCCAATATCACAATATAGATTTATAGCACACTGCAGTGGGGAGAGTTGTTGTTTCCCATTTTTGAGATTAGATTGAAGTGTGAAACAAATGCACCTCCAAACTGGTATCCTGATTCAGTTCAGTCTGTGACAATGTCATCTGTTTGCAAACTTATATACAAATGTAGTAAATTGAAATATTTTACTTTGGTTTTGACTTTCTTGACATGAATTAGCTTCACTTTCAAATAAGAGCGGCTATAAACTGGAAGCAACATTTTCTAGTTAAATGAGATGTTTCAGCTAACTCAATGTTTTTAATTTTTGCCCTGGTGAGGGGAGATTTATGGAAGCTCCTCCCTGTGAGTTTGGTCTCAGGACCAGCTGCCTTGAGGCGAAGGGAGGGAAGCCCCTGACACACTGTCACACTAAATACTGTGTGACTTTTTGGGCTCTGCTATTTATGTACACCCCTGGCTTTGGATTTGCTTGCTTAACAGCCTCTTGCTTTTTTTCCCTCCTCTTCTAAAAACATGTACCTGTGGAGCATCAGAAAATACTCATCTGCAGTCTGTACCAGATCCTTTCTGGCACCTGCAAATCCTGTGGTATAGAACGAACAGACCCTGAGTGTGTCCATCACAACTCTGTGATGTAGCTTTAAGTTTCCTTACCAAGGATATTAAACTTCCTGAAACACATACAAATATGGAATGATTTAAGAAAAAATAAAAACATTCTACAAGAATGAAGTTTTTAATCAGCTTTCAACTTTTTCTCTAGTTGCAAGGTGAGAGTGATCGCAGTGCTTTAGATTTTATTTTATTTTTTGGTGAGCTCCTAGGAGCTCAGAGATTTTTTAAGAGTGTAAGAGGTGAATGGGTGATTCCTTGAGGCACAACATGGGTGGTGAGTATTGGATCCTAATTTGAGGCATGGTTATCATTCACACGTTCAAGTTTTGGTACATTTAGTAAAAGGTGTTCAGTGGAAATACTGCCCTTTTGATGGTGGAGCTTCATGACAGTGATACTGTTGTGCCCCTGACTGTGTTCAGGTAACTTTTGTGCCCAGTGTTCTTAACAGTGTAAAATAGTTTATCAGCTGATAATCTCATGTTACTCAAATGAAATAATCCCAACTTTGTGTCCTTCTGACAGCAGCTGAGTTTCACATTGTCATTTCTTGTGGGTTTTGTCTTGTTTCATATTTTAAAATGTGGTGTTTCTGATGTTAGGATGCATTGCTTTTATGGCGTAAGTTCAAGGGTTTTCTAATTTTTGTGTTTTTCTTGTTTGCTTTAAGAGTCAGATTTACAGATCTGTCAACACAGGGCACCAACATGTTGCACCAAAAAAATGGAAGAAAGCTACCAGGCAGCTGTCCGAAGGGAGAGGACTCAGAGCATCCAGGCACTGAACTTTGAGCTGAAGTACATGATAGTTGGTCACATCACAGCTTTTCAAGGTAGGAAACTTTGATTAATTTATGACAGTATCCTCTGCAATCCAAAGGAAAGCTCTTATCTTTATTTTTCATTCCTCTTGCACTGCATGCTCTTGTCACTGCCTTGTGGTTTGCTTCTTCCCAGTTCTTTGATGATTGTGCTTTTGGATAAAGGTGATGGCACTTAATCTTGACTGGTATGTTAAGCATCCTCCTAAATCTAATTAGGAATAGATTTAAGTTGAGATCTTGTTTCTGGGATTAGTGTGGAATTTTAAAGGCATTTTCAAGTATCTTTTCAATGCCTGCTGGTCATGCTTTTTGATATTCTCTTGTGTTGCCAAACCATTTTTTGGGTATAGAACATTAAATGAAGATGAATTGGTTTGTTGATGGTGAAAAATAAGCACTCTAATTGCTATGTCAAATGAGAATACAGCTCTTGCTTCACGACAAAATGCAAAACCTTGCTCTAAAAGGCACATATCAAACTATTGAGTTCCTTCATACAGGTGGTTATTGTATTGTCACAGGGAGGAAAATTCTTGGGTAGAACTGTGCACTGTAGTGTTGAGTACTGGAGGCTTTTCTCTAGAAGGGCATTTAAATATAGGCTGTGAACTTGAAACTTATGAGGGTTGAGTGATTAAATCAGTCAATGAGTGATGAATCCAGCTTATTGACCTCTGTGGGTCTAATTATGTGCTTAATTTTAACTCTGCTTTTCCATGTTCAGTGCTGAGCACCCTCATGGAATGGCTTTTGAAATGAAGCTAGAAGTTATTAAAATACCAAGTGTTGAGGCCTAAATGATTAAGCCTATTGTTAGAAGTTAGCTTTTATCAGTAGTACCTTTTAATGTCTGGTTTCTCCCATCTGAGTGAAAATGCTATAAATAAAAGATGTGAGTGACAGTTAATAAGAGACAGCATATTATCTAAAATTGACAATAAGTGATGGTGGAAGTCTGAAAGAGACATGAAGGGGCAAGAGAAATTTTCTTCTTCTGCTTTTTTTTTTTATGTATTTCCTTTTTACCCATGAGTGAGAAATGGTATTTTGGTTTATTTTACAATTAATTTTTGAAAATGTTTGATATCCCCTTTCATTAAAGAATTGGCTTGGAGGGCTCTTCAGAGGAGCACTGTAGTGAAAGGGTGGCTGTTGGCATTGTTAAATGCTGGTTATTCATTCAAGCAATCTTTCAGTATTATGACTGAATAAAGGTAAGGTCAGAATAGATTAACCTACCAGCCCCTTTAGGTCAAGCCAGAGGCTTTATTGTCCATTGCTGATGAAGCCTTTTGATGGAATGAAAGGGGCAGTTAGACATTTCACACAGTTTAAATTTACAAGCATTTTCTGGGAGTGGGTAAATAGGTTGTTTGTTGTGACTTGCTGTGGCTGGCCTTCTGTCTGCATTAGGTGGGAACACTTGAAAAATGTAACTTTGCTGGCTTGCATTGGGAGCTGCTTTTGTTCTTTGGTTTTGTCCCAGGTGTCAGTGAAAAGCCTCTCCCTTTATCTTGTGCTGGGTAAACATTCTGTTGCTAAAAGTGGTGCTGTTCGAGACATTTACTGAGAAAGAAGATCTTTGCCTTGAATTAGCTCTGTCCTTTTGGTCTGTTTTCACTTGTTGCTATTTTGAATGATAAAGTGAGTGTGCCAACAGCACATTTTACAGTCGGAGCAAATTAAACCCTGATTTTAGAAGCTTTCAGATGCCTTTTAGATCTCATGTTTCTTGCAGCAGTGAGAACTGACTCAGACTTACTGAAAAATAGGACTTTATTCATTTGTACGGAGTGGTGTTTACTTGTACAATTTTCATGCACAATTTGCTTTTATATATATACACTTCTAGTACTGTTGGTTTAGTCAAAGCAAAGCAGTAGTTAGCCTTGCTGCCTGCTTCTGAGGAAAGGAAATTTTAGCTGCTTTTTATGCACTTCAGGCAGACAATATTGTTAATATTACACCAAAACTGATGAAATAACTTTCAAGATTACTGTGGTGTAAGAAAAGGATTTGCAGTAGTCCATCTCTGAGAACATAGTGGTGGGAGTTAAATTTCACTGGGAAAAAAAGACAAATTTTTTGTAAGGAAAGAGACATCCAAAGAGAATGTTGGGGTTTTGTTTTATTTTTTTTAAGTTATACCTTATATTCTTTCAAAGAAGTCAAAAGGCAGTTCTGGGGACATTTAAGTGCCACAAGTATTAATAATAAGGAGCTTCCTCATGTGAGTAGGAGTTTTGATATGAATTTGGTTAAATATCCCCTCTACACTGCCTTGGCACTGCACCTGGCTGTGGATATTTTGGACTTGAAGAGATACTGTTTTGGGTTGTCTTCTTGAAAGTGAAAATGTTATTTAAGTAGCTTTTCCCACAGCTGAAATAAGACAGTTTTCACAGGTGCTGGATTTGGTTGTGCAAAATAATTAATCTGTAAGACCAGATTAAATATATCACAGCTGTGGGCAGGCTTGTAGTATTTGGGCTAGTGCCCAATCCTTATATATGGAGAGCTTTAGCACCAAGGTTCAGTCCCACTGTTCTTCCCCTTAAAGTTTTCAGTATTAGCAAGTGATTTTTGTTCAAACACTTTAATAAACCAAGCTCCTGCATGGATGTGTTTTGCCTGTGTCTCAGCTGCTGATAGCACTGGTCTGAGTAGGAAGAGCCCCACTGGCACCAGTTGCAGGCTCAAAAATGCCCTCCCCATGAGAAAGAGGACGGGAGGAAGGGCCAGAGGCAGGAATGGAAGGGTCAGCTGGCTGCTTGGGAGGTGCAGCATCAGAATCAGCTGCTGTAAAATCTTACAGCAGCACAAAACCTGGGGGTCTGCCACGCTGAGTGCAAGCAGGGCCCTGCGGGAGGGTCTCATGGAAAGCTGGTGCCTTCGCTTTCTCCTCATCTTCTGCTCCGTGGTTGAGCCTCAAGGTCATAACCATGGCTTTAGTCCCTCTCC
Organism: Pseudopodoces humilis; assembly: GCF_049639895.1. Taxonomy (NCBI): domain Eukaryota; kingdom Metazoa; phylum Chordata; class Aves; order Passeriformes; family Paridae; genus Pseudopodoces; species Pseudopodoces humilis. Next base: position 2,427,871 of record NC_142210.1, on the reverse strand, counting down.
AGGTGCTCCAAATGCAATCACAGACAAGAGGAGTGCATGAGATGAGTAAGGGATCCAGGCTGTAACAGGAGCAGTGTAAGGGAGGAGGATGTGCCTGTTGTGATGATCCTCCCTGTCAGTCTCTCTCTGCCTCTTCACAGCTGGCTTTATTGTAACTGCATTTTGGAACAGGTCACTATGTCCAATCCAAAGATGTGCCTGGCTTTGCTCCTTTGGCTGCAGCCTGAAATGCCCAGCAGAACTATTTAAATGAATGATGAAACAGAACACATTCATTTTGTGTCTCACTTTCCCCTGTGATAACATGAAGATTCTCTTTTGAACTTACTGTTTTCTTTTAGGCTTGCATGTAAACAAATGCATTGTTTTAGATGGTTGGCTCTGGGGTGATGATACCTGTTATTTGGCAGAGTCTTCCATCCTTGCCCCAATTTCCTCATGCAGTCCCTTCACTCCTTGGGGACGCTTCCAAGTATGGCAACTGCTTCATTGTTAGTGGATTAGGAGTGATGTGGGTGTGCAGGCTGAAAGGTGCTGTCAGAAGAGGTATCAGTAATCTGACAGGAAAGCTTTGTTGTGGTCAGGCAGCAGAGAGAACCTGGTCTCCCTTTTCTGTGTCCTTCATGGAGTGCTAACAGGTGCAAGGTAAGGACCCACAGACAGCTTGGCTCTGCTCCTGTCATCATCTGCTGAGGCTAATTTGAGGTAATGAGAACCCAAACACTGCTAATTTATTCGTTCTGCCTGTGGTCTCTGCAGAGAGGCAGAACAAGATACTTTTAAAGCTACATCACTTTTCAGTCACCAAATTAGCAGCTATCAGAGATAACGGTGAAAAACATCGAGCTCAGCAGTTTAAAGAAGTTACTGTTCTCTGCACTTGTTATTACAGCAGGCAACAGGAATTGTTCACTTAGCCTCTGAAGAGAAAACTTCAATGAACGAAGCTTGTTGGTCATAAAGCACTAATTTGTCATGCTTTTCTAAAATAACATTCATTTGACCTTGAGGGTTGGGTGCTAGGACCAGTTCCAGTGTTCTCCCAGCTACAGGAGGGAAGATGAGTTTTGGAGCTCTGTTCTTCTCACTCCTAACCCACAGGGTTTGGCAAACCTGTGCTCACCTTCTGCTTCCTATGGAATGGGAAGATGCTGGTTGGAAAAACACCTTGCTGCACTTTCTAATAGCTGCAGTTGCCCTGACATTGCAATGCATGCACATTGGTTTGCCCTGTTACCATCACCATCTAATCCAAGCAGGCAACTTGGGAAGGACATGAATGATGGAAAGGCAAGCTTCTTGTAGCAGGCATGGAGTACAGAACTTCTGGTTGTCAGTAAAATGCCTGGAAGTTTATGCCTACTTTATCCACAAGGTCCTTAGGCACAAAGGTTTTCCTCTGAAAGCCTCCATGGGGAATGGGGATGACTGGATGGTGTCAGGGGATCTTGGGATGGATAACACCAGTGGGCCCATTAATCAACTGATCCAAACTCTCCCAGAAAGGAATAATATACTACACTGCACTGTGTGGAGTCAAAAACATTTTCCATTTTCATTTGGCTCTGTTGCATTGTTGCTGATAGTTATTTTTACTGAATTTCAGAATATCAGCTTGAAATAGGGGTGTCTGGTTAATGGTGCTGAAGTGCAGTGACATTTACAAAACAAAGACTTGGCTGTAGATGTGCACTCTGGTTTGAAGTAAATTACTACATGAAGTGTAGCCACAATGCTGGAGATGGATGCAATCCAAAATCAATGAGCTATTTAAAAAAAAACCCCAACCATCACCAGCAGAAACCTGCCAAAGCTCACCAGCAGTCCTTCTGGTTCCTGTTATTTACTGCTGGATTATAGAAATGCAGAAGTGTTGTTTTCTAAATAGGCTTTTGGAGTCCTGTACTGCTTGGTCATTTACTCAGACAAATTGTTACCCACCCTTCTCCACTTGGTTTGTACTCTGCTGACCTGTGAGCTGAAAGTTGCCAGGATGCAGAATTTAGTTTTGGCTCTAGGCAATTTTTTTTTTCCTACAGAGAGAGAGGCTCTGCTGGAGTGTTTGTGTCCCCCTCCTGCTCCGGGGCACCAGTGGATCTGTGTTCTCCAGCAGGAGTGAGAGCTGGGCTTGTGGATGCAGAATATCCCTTCTCAGCTGGGAGCTGCCTGCTGCTGGAGCATTGCTGGCTGGCTTCATCCCCATGGCAGAACCAGCCTTGTGTCAGCTGCTGCTGGTGCTGCTGAAATGGAAACACAGCACTTGACTGGATTCCCTCTGTCTCCAGACCTGAAGCACTGGTGGAAGGTACCTCAGTGTGCCTGTGCTGGTGCTGCAGATAGAGAAAGGGAGAGGCTGGGAAGGGAAGGCGTTTCCTGAAGTGGCACATCATATACCACAGGATCCCTCTAAAAAAGGTATTTTCTAGATTTCTAGAGATTTCTAGAGACCTCAGAGGGGAAAGAATTTTGTCTCATTGTAGACTCCAGAGGTGTTTGCTGCAGGAGTGAGAGATGATCCTTTTGTCCTTGATCTTGGCGTGGCTGGGTGATTTTGCCCTACATAAGGGCATGAACAGGGAAATCTGTCAGAAATATGAACATGCTTCCCTCTTACCCTGGAGACTGATAATTCCAGAGCTTGCCAAGTCTAGCCCAACATGTACCAATTATCCAGTGGTTTAATTACCCATTGTTGGGCTCACTGTCCCTAATTCCTTTTTGCCCAGGTTATCTTTTGGTTGCCACAACAGAATTGGGGTTGTTGACTATGTGCTGATGCTGTTTAATTATGCTTCAGGCCTCCTGGTTTAAACACACTGCCTACTTGTTCCATTGTGTCCATTGATCCTGAAATTCTACCATTACAAATATATTAATTGCCTATAAATTTTTGTCTTCTATATGCTATGTATGATTTTAGAGCCCAGGGCTTTGGTAAGGTTTCAGTCTTTGCATGTGGGGTGATGGAAGGGGGTATTAAATTATTTTCTGTAATTATCCTTTTCTCAGCAAAATAAAAAGTCTGCAGTGTGCTGTTCCCTAATGCTCTCACCTTTTGTCTTCTGAACGTGTGAAATTAAAAGAAAATCTTGGTGGTGGGCCAGGGACTGTGAGTAAATATTAACATTACATTGTGAATGGAGATTACTGAACTTGCTGTGCAGCTTATGTGTTCTGTCTAAACTTTCTGAATGGTGTGAGGTGGTACCTTTTTTTGGCTGAGGGACTACCTGTGATGCTTTGGAATGATACCTTTTCAGAAGTTGTGTGTGCATTTTTGTCAGGATTCTAGATTGAAATTGATGCTTTCATGCTGTACATTACTGAAATAATTAATGTATTTCTTACTTGGTGTCTTGTATTGTTCCATTTTTTATAGAAATTGAAATCACTGTGATCTGCTGTTTAGGAAATTTACTTTATTTCTATGTACAAATTGAAAATTAAATGGGGAAAATCCCCAAATAAACTCTCACCTTTAAAATTTTTCCTGTAGTGCCTGTTGAACATAAAATGAGCATGTGCAGAATTCCAGCCTCTCATTTCCTCTAAGACTGTGTGCCTCTAGATTTTTCCCATATTGTTCCATTTCCCACAGGGTACATTACAAAAAGCAAGTATCTGATGGCTTTTAATGGTTTTCACTGTTTTTTTTCAAGGTTATTTAAATCATACTGAAAAGATGATTTCCCTAATCAAACTTCTGATTCCATTCTGTGTTTCCTTAATAGTGCTCCCTTCCTGCACTTAAAATACACCTTTCATCCTGTATTTTCCACTGTAACCCACCCTGCTGGTCACCTGTAATCTAAATGTCAGGTACTGTCACAGGCCAGTAATTCCAGCCTTTTCTCCCAGTATAAAAATCCAGATGGGTGCAGTTTTGGCTTTTCCTGTGCTCCCTTTCATGTTAGAGATGTGTGAGCTGCAAAGATTCTCTGTGCTTTCGCTGCCTGATTTATCCACCTGTGATGCTGGTGTTTATCAGCATCTCTGATTCCTTCAGAATATAAATAACTGTTGATCTTGGTAATTTCTGTGTGTTTCTTTGCATTAATGTATCCCTTGGCTGCTGCTTGTCATTTGGGCAGCTTGTTAGAAAGAAGAAGTTACAAGTCTTTAAAAGAACACAGGAAGGATCAGAGGAATAATGGAAGAAATAAGAAAATTCTGATGACTTTTTGCTTTCAAATCAAGTGGAAAAATAAATGAAAACCTAAGAAGGATGTTTAATTCTAGCCATAGCATGGAAATCACTGTCCTGCAAACCAAATTTAGTGATGATCATGTCCACATAAGTCTTGATAGGGTAACTACAGCTAGTGACTGTACTGTTAATAGTGGAATTCTCCTTAGACACAGGAAAACCCTCCATTAAGTCTTACCTATTACACTGAAATTACTTTCATCCAGTGGCAGTCAGCAGTCACATTTGGGAGTCCCCAGCACTGTGAGCAGCTCCCTGTTTCAAGGGTTGTTGTGTGCAGGTTTGGGTTGTGAAATGTCAGTTCTTTCTGAGGAATGCCCATGCAGAGCTCTGCTTATGGATAACTGGAGAATACTGCCAGAAGCTTACGCTGGAAATCATTATATACTTATCAGTATTGAAGTTTTTGGCTGGTTACTGGAATTGCAGTGCTTTGGCTGATAGCAGGAATGCTGTATTGTTCAGATGTCTTTGTAACATTCAATTTATTAAGTACAGATTTTACAGAACTGTTTGGCCTGAGGCTTTGAAAGGACAGGATGATTCCATGTGAAGTGGTGAGTGAAATAAACACTAAATACATTTAAAAGGAAACAGCAAATCATCTAGATAAGATATCATCTGTTTAGCCTTGATAATCATCATGTAAACTTGCCTTCCTGAACTTGTCTGGCTGTGGCTGCCATTTGATGCCTAGAATGCCAGCAATTTGGGGCAGGGACAGTCTCTTCATCATCTATTTATAACTGTTTTTCAGGCAATGTGGGTAGGGCATCTTGGTGCTACAAGAAGAAGTCTAATGACCACACAGATATTTATCATGTGATCATGGATTTGATTATCTTCTATCCCTGTCCATATTTCACCTGTTGGGGTTTATATTTATCTTTTTCTTCCTCTTTGTTCTCCCCGCTACCTTCTCAGGCTGTGTTTTCTGACTGTATTTTCAGAGTAGAAAAACCTGGTGGAACTGTAGCCTTACAAACTAATGAGATGTTAGTTGTGAGATAGAAAACACAAATATAGCTGGAGAGAAAGTGTTCATTCATTAAAGAAAAACCAAAAAGCCCAAAAAGCCTTCAAAAGCAAAGTGAGCAAATGAATCTGAAGGTTTGGCTACCTGGTATCTCCTTTTTCTTCTGGAGTTGCACACCTAATTCACAACCACGTTGTGAAATTTCTGTTGTCTCCTTCCTGTCTACCAGAAGGTGGGAGGTTTTCTCCCTTTATTTCCCTTTTGTTCTCACATGGTGTTTCCATCAGGAAATTTCCATTGTTATTGCTCAGTCTGATTTCATGCAGTCCCTCAGCCCAGTGATTCTGCTGCTGGCTGTAGGAATGCTTCAGGAAATCTGAAATCCAATTGTTCTCCGTGCAATCCAGTCTCGAGTTCTTGCTTGCCAAAGTCAGGCTGATGTTTTGAGAAAGAAGTGGGTGAAGACCTGAGAAAGAATGTGTTCTGACAAATATTTGAATAAGAATGTAAGTGTATGAAAATCCTGCACAAAGGATTTGTTTTTTATTTTTTACTTTTATTCCAAAGTGGTTTTTGGAATAAAAAGACCACTGACTGTCAGTTTGGGGGTATTTCAATGATAATTCAGCTTTTTATTAAATACCCTTCTCTCCCAAAGATGATCAATTGTTTAAATTCCTTTTGTTGTTTTATTAGTCCTTTTTCTGTGAATTTTAAAACAGGAGAGGCATTTTCTTAGGCCATTTCTGGATCCAAAATTGTAGATATTTTTTGGGCAAGGGTATTGGTACTGTAGTATTGTAAATACAGGGCAGTTCAATAAAAATAGGAGTAAAACCCTTATAGATAACTTGGTGCAAAAGGACTAATTTACTGGAAATTCTTCATTTTCACCATTGTATTTTCAGGCTTAAAAAGAAAATTACTGAGACTGCAAGGTTAAGAGAGCAGAATCACAAAGTAGGTATGTTCAGGGGAGCACAGGAAATAGAAACAGATTCCCATCCCAGCTCTGTGCCCCAGTGATGGTGGCATTTCAGTTTGCAGTGTGCCAGCTCTAGACTGAATGGATGACTACTGTACTCAGAAAATTAATTTATTTTTTTAAAGTTTACATCTACACTGTCGTTGGAGTTTTTTGGCCTTGATTTAGAAGGCAAATGTAGAATGACTTAGATTATTTTGGGGGTTTTTAGCCAAATTAATTAATCTGTTATGCAGATGTAATGTTTTTCCTTTTAGAGTCATTTGAATGTATGCTTTTAAACAATGCTGTGTGACATAATTACCTAAACCATTAGGTGTGTTTAGTTGTTAAAAAAAAAAAAAAAAAGAGGATAAAGTTTTCTTTTCACCCAGATATGAACAGAAAGTGACTTGTTGCTGTTGTGGGGTATTTTATTTATGGGCTGGGGCTGCATATAAAGCCCTTGGTCACTGTGCCAGTCGTGGGAAGATCACAGTTCCTGTAACACAAGAGACAGGAGCACAGACAGATGGAGGCTGTGTAAAAGCAACAGGATCATGGTTTTCAGTGGAAGAGAGAGCGTTCTGAGTTATGTGGGGATTTTTAGATCAGATTTCAGAATTGGTGTTTGATATTAGTTCATCATTTTCTTGATACTCTGGATTGCTGTGGCTTCCCTGCTTGCCCATGCCACTGAGAGCAGTGGGGTTGGCAGGCTTGGAGGATACTTTAGTTTAAAAAGAGATGTACTTGATTTCAAATGAGCTTATTCATGTGTTTACTTTCAGACAAAACATGTTGAAAAGTTTTTAGAATGGTAGCAAACTAAAAAAGGTAAGGAAACTAACCCTGTCTAGTGTGGGTTTTTCGTGATTGTGTCCTTTTTTGTCATTTTGTTTTGTGTGATTGCCCCATGGCAAGGCTGTCAGGGCTGCTTTGGAGCAGCACTTGGACCATCCCTGTGTACCCCAGTGTGGGGAGACTGGCATTTTTAAGGAAATGTCAATATATCAAAGTAGCTGCTGTGCTGTAACCATGTGGAGGAGCCTGCTCACATCCATGGTATGTGAACACAATTCTCACTAGAACTGGCTCTTCCATGTGATTTTTAATGGACATGGCTTTTCATCTGTCCTCAGAAATGAAATGATACATGCAACATATCAGACTTGAGGTTAATGTGGGTTCCCGGTCCTGGGCCTTTTCCATGGATATCTGTTTGGATTGCATTTCTCCACTTTGGGCCATGCTGATGGAGTGTAAATATTTTGGAAGCAGCTATTGGATTATGCCTTTTGTTTGGTATTTTCCTGAGAGTTGGGGTTTCCTTAATGAAATACTGAATCTCTTAATTGTCACCAGCCTGACAAAAAGCTCAGGGCATTTTCTCTACGCTCAGATATCTTAGATTTCGGGATTGGGAAGATTTGTGTGGTTATGGATAAAATCTGCTGCATTATTTCCCATCCATTTCAGTAGGGAAAGGATACCTAGCAGCTTCCCACTGACCCTCCCCTTGTTCTTCAGACGTGCTGTGGAGGAACTCTCAGCTTTGGTGTGAATCTGAATGAAAGCAATGAAATCTGAATCAAATCTGTGAATCTGAATGGAAGTCCTAAGAACAGGACTTGGAAGTAAGGAATTTATAGCTCATGTCTTCCCTACTTATTCCCAGATCTTTCCCTCAGTCTTACAGGCCTATTTATAACAATTAAAGGGTGGTTTTTGTCAGATGTGGGAGGATCCAACAGCTTTGTCCTGCTGAGAATAACTTCATCTGCTCTTAATCTTTTAATTGGGAAGAGAAAGGCTTGAGACTGGCTCTCTCCATTTTCCTGTATTGAGACTTCTGTCTTTGTACCATGCTGAAATGAGAATATTTGCAGATGTTTACATTTGGAAGGTAAGTATTGATGCAGACCTTTTTGGATTCTTAATAGAAGGAAGAGCTTTAACAATTCTTACCCTTTTTGCCATGACTGTTTTTGAGCTATGTAACTTTTTTTCTGATTCATGCTGTCAGATGCTTGTGAGAGTTTCCTTCAGCCTTTTTTAGATTGCTGTGGGAAAGAGGTATGTCTGTAGGGGATGTAATGGGTTCTTTACCCTTTCTATTATTGCTTTTGTTGGGTTTCATAGCATTTATTGTAAACAGAAGGCTATGGACAGGAATAGAGGCTTTTCATAACAATACACTGTATGTCTCTGCTACCAGGATTTTAGAGATGTGTATGTGGAAACACACTTTTAGATCTTTTTGCCCCTTTGAGCTGTGTTCTGAGAAGGCTTCTCTGTAGTGTCTGCATTTTCCATACATGACCAGAGATTCCTGGGGTGTTTGAAGCCGTGTGCCCCGCTGGCACCTTGTGTAGAAGTCACTGCTCTGGGAACTCCTCCTCATTCCTTCTCTCCATGACCAGACTCAGCTTGCCCCAGCCCAGCTGCACAGTCCTGTTTCACCCAACATGCTCATACAGCTGGGTAGGCAATAATTTTGGGTGGATAAATAGCATTCTGAGAAATAGCAGCTGACAAGCAGACAGAAACCAGTTATCTAAGCTGGAACATCCTTTCTACATGTGTTTAATCATTTCCTCATGTGTTACATCCCTCCTTTTTCTCTTAGTAGTTTTGGGCCAGGTGGTTGTGTGAAAGTCAGAACAGAAAATATGGCCTAATCTCTCTGGAATACTTTCCTTCTGTTCCTACCTGTGCAGATTGCTCTAAGAAAATGTTGTGGCATGTGGCAAAGAGCTGATTTTTCATTTTTTCCAGTGGACTAGAAGTCAAAAATCAGGGCTGTTTCTGCACTCAGCAGGAAATGATCCAGATGCCAGTCATAGAGGTGGGCAGTTAACATTAAATATGAGAAATTTTTATATTTTAAAAGCACAGACGTGTGGGTCTCTGAAATGCTCTTATAGACTGCTAAATCTGAGGCCTTTCTTTTTGCAGAGCAAATGGGGTGAAAAGAGGCTGTTGGGGTTTGGCAGGACTCACCTCCTGTAGCACATTGCATCCTTCCTCCTTCACTAAACCTGGCAGAAAAGGAGCACGTGGTAGTTGTAAACATGAGGTATAAAATGCTGAATCACAGACAAAATAATGGCACACAGAATGGGGAATAGGTCTAAAGGTACAAATATAAAAATCAAATTTAAGGAATTGTTTTATTTTTTTTTAATGCTCTAAACTTTATACTCCAGAAATACGAACTTCTTCAAGTACAGTCAGCTGGAGAAAAATAGTCAGAAAATGTGAAAGCCACTAAATTTATTGCCAAAAATTTTTATGTTTTGGGGGTACTAGCAAACAAATGTGAAATTAAAGAAACAGCAGGCCACCTGCAGGAGGGTGAATCCTTTTAACCCACACTGCTCTTCTGTTGATTTTTGGATGAGTTATGATTGTATCAGTCTTCATGTATGTAAATAACTTCAGTACCCTTGGGAATAATGAAAGAGTGTATCTGCAGTGGGAGTAAAGGGAATTCTGGTGATTCAGAAGTGTTTCCTTGAGAAGTTCCTGCTGAAGCCACTGCTGTCCTGAAATCCCTGTAAGGATTTCTGTAGCACTAAGGTGAGAGTTTTCAGGCATGCAGGTTCTGTCCCAGAGGATGAAGCTACTGAGTAGTGCTGGCAGATGTGGATATTAGGTGGATGCAGTACTAGTGAGTGATGAAGTAGCTCTTACCAAGATGAATATTGTTTTTTTACCTGCAAACATAGGAATTGAGCAAGTGTTCTGTGATTTAAATGTATGTGGTCTTAACAAAACAGATCATGGCATTCACATTGGCTGTAGTCCAAAAGGAGTTAAAACCCCTGATAATCTTTGCAGTGATTTAATTGAGCTTGGGCCCTGGCTCCAAGGGTAGAATGAAACTAAAGCTTTTCAATTAAGATGCCAAAGAAAAGGGAAGGTTCTGTTTCCCCAGTGAAGATTACTTTATTGGGATGTGCCATGGAATATATTGTGAAGTGGCGAACGAGTGAACCGCAATGGGTACAAGCCAGCTTGAGCTCATTACTGAAATGCTTCCTCCTGGCAACCTGCAAAAATGGATTCCTGAGAGAAGGATCACTCATTGAGTCCTGCTGGGGGGCAGGAGAAAGTCAGGAAGTGCCAAAAGAAGGTATGAAAAATGTAAAGTACTGGTATACACATGCAAAGAGAGGCAGGCACATGCTCTTTTTTATTTGGATTTAATAATACAGTTTATGGAGATACAGTCCTGCAGGGGAAGTAAATGCATAAAGAACCAAAACTCACTGTAGTTAATTTTTGTTGTAAACAAAATTATTCTTATGACCTCCTAATATTTTAGCTTACATGCCAAATATAGCAGCAAAAATACTCTTTCACCACCACTCCCCTCCAGATTTTGAGACTGTTTATCACACCTACCTCACTCTTGCTGCTTCTGTATGTGGTGGCAAAATTTGGAAAAGATGGATGAAGAGGACCAATGCTTTGATATTCAAATGTGCAGAGTAACTTCTGCAAAGGGTGTGAGAGAAGGATAGGGTGCCAACAAAATAGAGATATTTTGTTTCACTAGCTATTGCCAATATAGTGGGTTTTGGTCTGAGACCTTCAGAGTTCTGGGGCTGAAGAATTTCTGTGTCCAAAGTACCAAATCATGTAATAACAGATGCCATCCTTCCCCATTAACCTTTCATTTTCCAATCTCCTCAGTCTGCCTTCCTTTCAGCAAAGCTATTACTGTTCAATAGCAAGTCTGTTTGGAGGCATTTCTGGCTGTTGTGCAGTAACACCCCTGACATCCTGCTCATCCAGCCGAGCACACGAGCTCAGGCACACCCTGAGTTTGCTTCTGCACCACATTGAGGGGAGGAAAAGTCACCTTATTTCAGTCTGTCCTGCTGGTAGGGAGCTCTTGTGTGTGTGTGAATACTGTCATTCTTCTTGCACACCTTAACCACGTGAATGTGGCATTTGATAGCATGAGCTGTCATTTCTTCTGAGTGTACAATTAACTTCAGAGTGGAGGGGGAGTTTTCGAATGATGTGCTTTAGTTGGAGAACAGGAAGTGTTATTTCAGTGGTCTGAATAAGAATTTGCTGACATTTTTTGCATTGTAATCTAGACATTTTCTAATGGGCTATGAGGTTTGTAATCTCATTTTTTTTAAAGTATTCTCCAAAAGTCCTCCCTCCCTTTTTTCTTCCTAAGTATGTTCATTAGGTCTGAGCAGCAAGACTAGCCTCAACAATGATTTTACTTTTGCAGAACAGAATACCCAAGAATTCAAGGACAAATAAGAGATGTAGAAAAAGCTGTATAAAAAGAAACATGTACCTGCACATCTACCCACTGTAGGCTTAGAAATAACGTGCTGATGAATAGCAAAGATAAAATAAGGCTGGGGATGGCACAACTTCAAGGAAAATGCAAAGAACTAATGAAAGTTTTTTAAATTCTCTCTTTTTATCTGAAAACTGATTCTCCTTATGGCTACTTGCAGGTGGAGTAGCTTGAGTGAAGGCTTTTGAGTTACACTGGGTGTAACTGGTGTAAATTACAGCAGCATGCGACCCATGGTGATTTATCTTGTGATGGCAGAGACAAATCTTATCTGAAGATTCCTGGTTCTGTAGAGGATGAAACGTTCATTTTCCTGTCATCACTCAAGGCAATAGATAGTTTTATCTAATTTTATAATCTGTCTGAACAGAGCAGTTTTGAGGCTATAAACGTTATTTAAGGATGTGCTTCCTTATATTTCCGAAACCATCATCAAGGTCTTTTCCTCAAGCAGACATCTTTTCTGTAGGTCTGCTTTTGATCTTATTGTATGACTGATGGGCTTTATAGCAAGTTTTAGTGAGTTTTTATTTCAAGATCAATAAAACTGAAATAGTAAAAGCAAAGTGTAGGCTTCCAGCCCACCCACTCTTCCCCTCATACACTGTGACACTGTTTTTGGGACTGCTGTCATACCAGGTGTCACCAGACCGTGTGCTGGCTTTGGTGGTGCAGCACAAGGCCCTGCTTTAGCAGCAATCAGAATGGAGCTGCTCTGGCATGCATGTTGCTTAAAAATCTGTGTGGTAAGATTACAGGCCTGACAGGATGGAAGCACAGTCAAATGTGAATACAGCAGTCTGCATTGATGAAGATAACAAAACCAGCCATGTTATTGAGTGCCCCAGAGTTCTGAGGGTACACCTGCAGTGGGTAGGGCTGCTAGATAAGGAGAGGATGAGGGAGGCAGTTCCCTCTGTTATTGTGGTATCCAAGCACTTTTCCCTGGAGCAGCCCCACATCCAGGCCCAGCAAGAGGCTGCTCACAGAATGCATTGTCTTTCCACATCCATTCTTGAGAGAAGAGAGTGGATGTGCTGTTGCTGCCTCAGCATCACTGCCTGCTTGTCCTGACCAAAGATCACTGTGTTGTAAAGCCAAGGTGAGCCTCTGAAGCCAATCCCCTTCTCCTGGCAGAGATGTCTGAGCCAGGAGATGTGCTCTCCAGGAGCCTTCGGGGTCCTGGCTTCAGGTTTTCCCCTGAGGCAGCTGAATGATGGTGAGGATCCTTTCCAGTCAGATGGGGTATAATGAGGTCCCAGGGGAATGCTGCTCACCCAAAGCTCACCCAGGGCAGGAGGAGCAGTGCCAGACTGGGATGCTCCACCATCCTCCTCTGCTGCTAAGTGTGCTGGGTTACACTGTAAGATGTAACCAAGAGTCTGTATTCTATCACCATCTTCCTAAGGTGTTAAAACCAGGTGGGGCAGTGTTCTTTATCTCATCCCTGAGTCAATTCCCTCCGGGGGATGTCTTCTGCTAATGGGCCATCAGCTGTCACTGCATAGCTGATAAAATTGCATCATCCCATTGTGAGGAACCAAGCATTCCTACCTGGATATAAGCTGAGGGTTGGAACACCACAGCCAGCCCTTATCTACTGGATTCCCAGGGGACAAGAGCTACATAACCACCACTGGACCTTCAGAGGAAGATCAGACCCTTGTACAGGACCACTGCTTCAACAGAACCACATCCATCACTTCAACAGGACTGCAGCCAGCATTTAATCACACTGCTACCACCACCCTGACCAACAGGGTGTCAGGCTGTATCCTGAGTCTGCCAGTTTAAGCCAGTGTTTGTGCCTTTTTAAACATTTTCCTATTAAACTGTAGTTCTGGCTTGGAAAGGTGCAGTAGTGTGCTTTCAGACTAGTACACTGAGAGTGACAGGAGCTGAACTCAGCCTGTCATCACCCCCCCGGCCAAAATCTCGGGATATCTCTGCCCTTCCCAAGAGAAAACACTTCAGGTAACAGAGTAGCAGCCAGCTGCACTCTTCCCCCTCTTCCATGGCTACATCTTTTGTCTCTCTTAAGTGTGGTCATTATTTTCTCAGCAACAAATGGGAGAAAATTCCCTAAGAGAAAGAAACAAAAGGAAAAATCATAACTCCCAACATTCTTTCCTCAGAGGCAGCTGCATGATTGTAAACAACTCCTGCCTGTTGACTCCTAGCTGTACAGGCTCCTTTTCTTTAGTGAATATCTGTGGTTTTATTTGATGCAGCAGAGTAGCCACCTTAAGGCCAGCTTTGCTCTAACACAGTGAGCTGTCATGTTTTGTTTTCGTGCTTCATGCAGTGCTGTCCAGGCACATGCCATGAGTGGGGAGTGGGCTTGGTTGGCCACCCCCTTGCTGTGGTGTCTCTCCTCACAGCCACTTTTGGCTTTCAGTCTCCTGAGAGCATTTCCACTCTATTGTCCAGTTTTTTGTGTGATCCTTCAGGAGTTGGGCTGGGCTGGGCTCAGCTGGGGCAGAATGCGGTGTCTGCAGCACATCACCTTAGGGAGCTCGGGCTCTTCCAGCCTGGGAGGGCTGTGCTGCACAGTCCAGTTTGTCTGAAAAACAATCTCAACACTCACTATACTGTTGTTCTGTCAAATAAGTTTCTCCATGCCTCAGGACAACTCCTCATTCTCATCTTCCTTCCACAGCCATTTGTTGTGGCTCGCTGACTGCACGAGTCAGGGTCAGCCCTGGATTCATGTGCTTCAGAGACAGACACATGGTCAGGTTTTTTATTGGCTTGGGACCAAAGAACTCAGCATTCTGGAGACCAAGCATTTTGATTTTGTACAAGTTTTATTGGTCTGGCAGGATATGAGTTTCGACAGCCTGAGGGCCCTTGAGTGAAGTAACTCAAGTCTATTTACACGCTAACCTTTGAATTTCTCAGATTCGCATGCGTGATAATTTGTTTAAATAAAAAATTGGATATAAAAATGGAATTAAGCCTTTATGATGACCTTTAGAGTCATTTGGACACATTCTCATCTTGGCTTGCTATTTAAAACTGATGCAGTTATTGATCCATGATGTGGGAAATGAAACTTTATCTGAAACTATTATTTGTGTTGAGCTGTAAGTGAGGAAAGGCTTTTTCTTGTTAGTATTTGGATGCTATTTCTGGTTGGTTGTTTTTGTTTCCAGTGTAGCTTATAAGCATAGAGAGCTGTGGATGTGTTCATTCTTTTATTTTCAAATTTGGACTCCATTTAGATTCTTTCTTTGGTTTTATATCTTGTTGTGCTTTTGTTGCAAGAGGGAGGAGAATCTTGATGTTTTAGTTATTTAGTTATTTTTATATATTAGAGTTTTGCTCTTAAATTTTAAAAGTAATCTTTTAAATATGCATATGGTATAAAACAGAGTTCCAAGTATTTTTCAACCCACTTTGTTTTGAGAACCATTTAATGTTGTTGGGTTAAATTGTATTAATTAAAGCATGGATCTATATGTGATGTTTCAGAAGTAGCAGTTATAGAGAAGTAGAATGAATATTCTTTCAAGTTGAAAACCATTTGATAACTTCAGCTATATTTTTGTTTTGTTTTGTTTTTTTAAAACCTTGTAACTCAGAACAAATTCCAGAATTTATTTCAAAATTATTCTGAGTTAGGACAGAGATCAGTCAACATAAAATTATAGATCAAATTGAAATGTATGGGAGGGTCACACCAAACCACTCCAATACTAATACTAATACTAATACTAATACTAATACTAATACTAATACTAATACTAATACTAATACTAATACTAATACTGTGGGAGAATCACATTCTGTTTAAAATCTGTTTTGAAAATGTAATTAATAATTCTGACACCAGCAAATCTGAACCCATGTTATATGTTGACCCAAAAGAGTGTGCCTTGTGATTTCATTTCATTTACAGCAGGAGGTTTCCACATGCAACATCTCCACTTTTAAGGTCTGAGCAGTGACCTTGTGTGATCTGTTAAATAGCTGGAAAAACACACTGTGATAAGGCACATTAACATTGTGTAATGTGGACACAATTGCTTATAAATTGAGGAACAGAATTCATCAAAACTGTGTGTGTGTCTTTGGATGGTGCCAGGGAGAATTTAAGAAAAAGAAAAAGCCCTCCTCCTATTTTTTTATGGAAAAAGGAATCTTTTTCAATCAACATTCTTGAAGTGTGGCATTCCTTTCTAAAAGAACACATTCAGAGGGGCTCTGGGAGTTCCCTGCTTTCCCTGGGTGGGATTAGAGTGTTTCTATTTACAGTTCATCAACTTGATTCAAATCAGAGCCAGACTGAATCTTAACTCTGCCAATGTTCTTCAGCATCTCTGACTAAATGGATCTGGTTCACCCTGGAACAGAACCCGTGTGCTTTGCACTTAACACCTGCAGTCAGAAGACTCCTGTTGATGACATCAGAAATCCAGAAAAATAGAGCTAGAAATCCCACCTAGACCAGCACTGGCATTCTTTGCATTTTCCAATCAAAATGCTGCCCTTGGGACATCAAAAGTTACGTGCCTGGTGCCTTGTTAGTAAGAAAACCCAGCCCAAAACATCAACATACATGCACGTGTCAGTGTCTTAAACTAACCTTGGATAGTTTCTCATTGTAGGCAGCAGAATCTCCTGGTGAAAAATAATATTTATTAACTAGTTAAATTATTTATTAGATCCATATTGAACATGCTTGCCAGCAGAATAAAATGATTTTGGGTATATGGCATAGCAATGAGCTATTCCAAAAAAAATTTTAAAGAAAAAGGTGAAAAAAAGCTACTTTTAATAAAAGAAGCCAGATGCTGACTACATGTGTTCTGGGTAAAGAAACCCCATGTAAATTCCATTCTCCTCGTTGATTCCCCTTAGTGAAATTATATCTAGTGTTTTGATCCAGTGCAATTTTTAATGCACTAACATCTCTTGGCTCGAGAGGCTCTTTATTCTTTCCAGACCAATAAATCTGTGACTGATTCACTAGGTTGGTTTTAGTGTTTTTGGCAGTATGGTAACTCATGTTGCCTATTGATGATTTCTTTGGGATTTTAGTATCCTCTGACATATTCTCTTCATTCAGTATATCTTCTAATAAAAGAAAGTGACGTCTTTTTTTTTTTTTTTTCATAAATTTTGAAATGTATTTTCAAATGAAACTATTTTAACTGTTTAGGTCCCAGTGCAAAATGAAATATAAGCAGTAATTATTATAGTACCAGTTCCAGGGTGTTAAATACAGGTATGACAAGTGTGTGTTATGGCCATGGGTTAAATCTGTCAGCAGAGACCTTTTACTGTTCCTGTGGGCTCTGATTCTTCACACACACAGACTCTTGAAGGCAGAATTTTCAGTTAAAATGTCTCCTCTAAACTGGATAAAGTTATGGGATGGCAGTGGATGGAGTCAGGTTTTCACACTTTTTTTCTTATGGGGTGTCTTGAAATAATGGTGACAAGGTTGTCTAAGGAACGCTCAGAAAGGAATCTTCCCAGAAATGCTCTGGGGAATGTTTTTAGAGATTTACATCTCCTGGATTTTCCACGTGCCATGTCACTGATGTCCATCTTTAGTGTGGGTCTTCCTGGTCAAATTCCATGGTAGTGAAAAACCGAGCTTTCCAGCAGTAGTGGAGCCTGTGGCTGTGTGTTTTCAATTGTGTATGCAGAGGACAGAGTGTCAGGAGTGCAGTTAGAATCACATGGAGCACTCCAGATTTATTTCATCTGCAAGTGGCTGCTCGCAGCAACATGATGAGATAGTGGCTTTTGGGACAGAGGAAGGATTGCATGACACTTGGAGTCTGCAGGGAAAGAGGAGGAAAGCCCAGGTCTCCCTAGTGAAGTTTTGGAGGAAATAGGTGAAATTATGTTTCTGAAGGTGAGCAGTCAGTGAGATCTTTTAGGAGAGGAAAATGTTGCTGGGCAAAGAGGGGCTTGGACTCTGTGGGAATTGAGGGCGTTGCAGGTTGTGGAAGAGGAAAGGATTTTTCTATTGCAGACGTAGAGGATTGTGGAGCAGCAGAAGAAAGGCTAGAAAGATTCAATGTTAATGAAGTCCCTGAAGAGGAAATCAGCAGTAATCCCATTCTCCTCATTCAGAAACTTCTTATTCAAGAGTAAGAGATTCCTGGCAAGGAGATTTTGGAGGAAAAGTGCTGACATCTGAAGCTTGGGATTTTGATAGGAATCTAAAGGATTTAGGCTCTTCTCTTTTAATAGGAGCAGCTTAAGTAGTAGCCTGGTGAGTACTCCACCTTGATTTCAAGTGACATAATTTAATTTCATCCTCAAAAGGTATTTCTGTGGATATGGAGGTGAGAATATTGTCAGGAGTTTGGCTGGGACAAGCAGTGCAGTGCAGCCCAGAGGTTGCTAAGCTAATCCATCAAGGCCAAGGTGCCATAAACCAAACCCGGATTTTCTTATGAATCTTTGTCATGAGAAAATTTTTGCTTGACTTTTATTTGCATACTGATAATATCATGAAGTCTGGACTGCAGTGTTGGCTTTTGTGGATCTTGCTTTTTTACCTTCCTTTTAAGAGGGCTCAGCAGTTTCTATGAAAGAAAGAAAAGAAGAAAGAGAAAAAGGAAATCAAGTGCTCCTATTGATATGATCTCATGACTCTAAAACGAGGGGCTATCCATATTGGAAAAAGGGGATTTTCAAAATTCTTTTGCGTAGTAGAAGTTATATTGTGGCAGTAAATGCTGCAAGCTGTCAGTACAGCCAAATGTGTGTGATGATTCAAGGTTTATTCTGTATTCTGTATATTTTACAGAGCATGATTTATAATGGGCAATGTTTTTTTAAAAAGAGAGTTCATTTTTCAGTATAATTTTTCTTGTTTCTGTAAAACTCAGATGCGTGCAGTGGTTCTAAATGGAGCAGCACTCCCCTGCAGCACGACCATTTTCCCTGCTCCCAGCCTCCCATATTTCTGTTTTAATAGCCTATAGAAATTGAACTGTTCTCCACTTTACACATCATTTACTTTATGCAGTGAATCACTCAAAGCAGCGAAACTGAAAAGTAATGAGCCATTCCCATGATTTTTACTGGAATTAAGACTTCACTACTGTGCTGTTAGTTTCTTGTGATAGCCAGTTGAATGTTTTTCGGATCAGAGCGATAATCTTAAGAACGGAGTGTCCAGAGAAGGGAATGGAGCTGGGGAGGGGTCTGGAACACCAGGAACAGCTGAGGGAGCTGGGGGGGCTCAGCCTGAAGGAAAGTAGGTTTGGGGGCACCTTCTTGCTTTCCACAGCACCTTGAGAGGAGGTCAGTGATCATGTAGTGAGATGGGGATCAGTCTCTTCTCCCAAGTAACAAGGGACAAGAAGAAACAGCCTCAGGTACCAGGAGAGGCTTAGACTGGATATTAGGAAACATTTATTCACTGTCAAGCATTGGAGCAGGCTGCCCAGGGCAGTGGAGTCCCCAGCCATGGAGGGATTCAGGATATTGCCATAGATGTGGCACTTGGGGACGTGGTTCAGTGGTGAAGCTGGTGGTGCTGGGTTACTGGTTGGACTTGATGCTCTTAAAGGTCATTTCCAACCTAAACAATGGCACCATTGCAGGGTGTTCTGAGCTCCAGGTATGTGTGCAGATGCTAAAGCAATGCATTACCCTTCTTCCCAGCAGGAAAGTGTGGCTGGCTTGCTGAGGGACAGGTGAGAGTTCCCTCAGCAGCCTTTTGTTAAACTTTGAATGTTTTGGAAGAGCAAGCTGGACTTTTGGCCTTACATGATTACAGATTAGCAAAAGACTTAAAGAAATTAATGAAGACTGATGAAAATAACTTCTGGTTCTTGCCTTTCTTGCCTCTACACATGAAAGCAGGGTCAGGGCAGAAGCATCTGTCGCTAGAGATTGCTGGCTGTTGAATGGGTGCATTTGGAGAGTTGTTGAGAATCATGGTCTGTGACCAAGTTCCCCAGAGTGCTGCTCAAGTGCAGACATTTTACAAAGAAGATGTATGCAATGTGGTAATACTTGTAGCCCTTAAAGATAAATAGGTTTTAAAAAATAAATATACACACATATATATATAAGAAAAGATAAAATGGCTCTAGATTGATAAAGAGGCTGACCCCACCACTAATGGAGTTCATGTATTTTTTGCCTGGATCACTCATACAGAGCCTGCTCTTCCTGCCTTGGAGAGTGAGCTTTCATACCAATCACAAATTTCTAACCCAGGGGATAAAGCCTAAGATGGGAGATTGGCTTAGTAATTATGCAGTTGGAACTCTATTGCTGCACAGAGCTGGAATCTGAGAGAGCATTTGTGTTATATAGCAGGCATCAGGGCTTGCAGCTAGGCTGAAAAAAGGGATGAAAGTTCACGTTTTCACTTGTCCATAGGGTTGAGTTTCAAGTAATTTGTCCCCCACAAGACATATCCTAGTTGAGAGAACTGCCAGTGTTGTACAATTTCCGACAAGGATGTGTGTGTTGGTATGAGAGCTGTTCTGAGTATATTGAGTGCTTTATTTTCAGAAGAGTGTAAGGGAGTTACGAGTTACATGAATAATCAGTGTTTTCTTTCAGCTTTTTGTAAGTGCTAGATTGACTTTTTAAGTGCTTAGTGTTTCATTATCAGTTATTCCAAATTCATTTTCCAGTCGGTAACAAAAGTAAACCAGTATTTTTCTCCTTTTGGAAGAGATTATTTGACTGCTTTTGGGTGCTAGAGGTCTGTCCTAGTGACCAGAGGTCTGTTCCTTTGTGCATTCTGACCTCTATGGCTGTAACGTGGAGTTCTTCCTGCAGAAATTGTAATAATACTCCTGTAGTTGAATTAAAGGCAAACCTTCATAAAGTGATTTAAGTCCTGGAACAAGAAGGGATTTTTCCTGCAGCATTGTAGGCTTTATTGGTTATTTGTCCCCACGGGTAGGCTTTCCAAACCCCAGTTCTGTATTTGTGGAATTGCAAAGAGCGATTTTTGTTCACAATTTAATCTTGCTCTGACATCAACTACATCTCAGTCATAGTAAGATATGTAACAGTGTTCCCTGAAATCCCCAAAAATGCACAGTGGAAATAGTTCATCTCTTTCTTTGTCAAAATGAGGAGACCCCTTACATACAGAAATGTGGGGAATGAGCATTTTTTCTAGTCATAAAGAGGATGGGTCATTAAATTATGTTTGTTTCTTAAATGTGTTCCTCTGGAATAAGTGATATATGAACTATGCTGTATTGTTCAAACAAATGCAAACAAGTTTAGCACTCATATCAGTTAATTCAGTGGCTTGTACTTAATGTCTGAGTGTTTGCAGCATTTGGGCATTTTATAGCCACCAGAATCTTTTGCATCACTGGGGAAGCTTGATGTTGTTGTTTGTCTTCAGAAGGTTTAAACTGGAATATTGGTTATAATATGTTCCCATACTTAACATTTACTATGAAAATGGCCATTTAATGTTGCTGATGCTTGTGACCAAAGAGCAAGATTTTTTGTTGGAATGTATTTGGGAGGAAGGTGGCTTTTGTGTTGCTAAGTTGGAGTCTGTTCCTCAGGTGAGTGATACATGAAATACTCACAGGTTTTGATAAATTTGTCAAAGCAAAGTAATTTCTTTAATGTCATATGTAAACAGAAACAAATGTGTAAAAGACAAATCTTAAATATTTATTATATCCTTCCAATTTTGGTAAAGTAGCTTTAATTTATTGGATAGAGTGTAGGCCTCTGAGAATTTGGAAGTGAAGTTGACATATTGATACAGTTTTACAAAAGAGAACAGGAGGTGGGTACCTGGCTTTGCCCTTTCAGGAAACATGAGCACTACCTGGAGTGGGAAACACTGGCATGGAGGAGGTACGAGGATCTCTGTGTGCTGAAATGAAAAAAAATCCCCAAGGTGATTTTTGTGCTTGCTGGATATATGTAATTAATGAAGAGTTCCAGATTATTTTTCAGGGTTTATTTAAGCTCTCATATGCAGGAAGTAAAGATGTGAAATGTGTTTTCTTCTGGTAGGGTAACTTGGATCCTGTGTGTGATTATGCAGGCACTTCATGTAGATCTCTTGACCTCTGCTGAGCTCCATTTGAAGAATGGCAACAAATTTTTTCAGAATCAGGGCTTTGTTTGCAAAGGTAATGCAAAGAATGAAATGGTATGAGAGTTAAAGAAATTAGAGTGAGATGTGCATGTAATGGCCAGCATCCAGTCCTTTTGTAATCTGAGTCACACCGAGTGAGTTCTTCGAAATAATCTGCGGTTGGCTGATGGCTGAACCCCTTTTTACTTCTAGGAAGTATTGGTGTCTTTTGATACTGTTCAGTTATTAGAGGAACAGTTCATACAGCATCAGACTTCTTGGTCTTCTACATATTCACATGTATTCCAGCTTTTTTATATGAATGCTCTGTGTTGCAAATTGAAGAGCCAAGGATCTGTGTTGTTTAGCAGAACGGATCGCAAGTCCTCCGGCTAATTCAGGTTAAGATAAGGTTGAGTAATTTGGACTCGGTATTTATTAAAAATGAGACTGAAATGCATTTTAAATAAATGCATACTTGTATTTATGTTGCTGAGGTGACATAAGTGCAGACTTACATCACAGAAAACCAAATTCATTGTGTCTCCTCGTGGAGATGATGCAGTGCTTGATTCATTAGTGGTAAGGTGTTGGTACCTTTTAGAAATGGCTTTGCACATTTCTCCTTCTACCTGTTTATCCATGTGACACAGAAGGAGCAGTGTACAGAGGATGTGCTTGTCAGCTGAGCAGGCAGGAATTTCATGGGCTTAGCATGAAATTGAGATGAGAGCATGAGAGACCTGTCACTGGTACCTTTTAAAATGTTAGCCTGAGATCTTCTGGTTTTCCTGTACAGACACAGAGCAGATAAACAGCAATTGAGGAAGGAGGAAAAACAGTAATAAAGAAGGGGGACAGTAGCATCAGTATTGGGAGACAGGGACTGATCCATGGGAATCTTCAACTGGAGGCTGCCTGCAGCTGTGCAGTGATTCATCAACACTTTGTCCTCTGTCCCTCTGTCCTGCTGGTCATTGTCACACAGTCTCCTGTCATCAGAAGTGGTGGCAGCAAGACCCCAGCTCTGCTCCTTCCTTAAAATAACTGATGTACAATTTTAAAGGAACATATTCATGGGAAGTCATTGTGGAGCTAGGAGAGCACAAAGACATTGTCAATGTGACTAAAGAATTGTTTCAGGCAGGAAGCTACAGTGGGTGCTTTGTTTAAGGAAAAGATGTAAGAAAAAGGAAACTATCTTAGTCGAAATCACCTTTACTAAATAAGGGATAGCTTAGTGACAGGTATGAATTATGATTAAAGTAGATACTATTGAAATTAATTCCAGCTTTTGTAATACAGAAGTAGCTTCAGAGGAAGCTTATCTGTAGAAAGCCTTGGATTTAATCTCTAGTCATTAATTGAAGACCTGTGATTTATGTAGAGTAATGCATTCAGGTAAAATATCTAAACAATCCAGCATGGTGTAAGTTTTTACTTGTTTTGAATTGTGTGCAGAAATAAAAAAAAGTACTTCTCAAACATCTGTCATGTGTGTAGAATGGCATGGGCTAAAAGCAGTGACAGAGGATTCCCAGGGTCCTGAACAGCCAGAATGTGATTAATTTAAAGAGTATTTCCATCAAGTCCCAAGAGATCATTTACATTCTCAAAATTAATTGCAAGCTTATATTTATAGAATAAAATTAAATACAAACTTACATAAAATTTGACACTTGCTAAAGCAAAAATGAAGATAAATCAATCTGTCCTGCTACAGTGAACTCAGGGCTCTTTTTCCTTTAAATGATTCACTGCAAGTTGTACATGCAGCTTGAGAAGGAGACTTAAGTACTTACAGTAGCTCAATAGGAGATGGGTATATACATATGGGCTTGATAAATGGGCATGAATTAACAAACATTCATTCCAGAGTATCTGTTCTTCACAATGCTGAGACTGAGACCATAATGTGGCTGAAGTTCAAACATTAAAGGGATTCCCAGGAAAACAAACACTGCCTCTTCTTCCAAATATTCTCATCACAGCATTGTTTTCCAATGCTCTGTTGTGTTCCAACACAGCTGATGTTTAACAAAAGGACTGAAAGCATTATTCTTCACTAGTGATACTGTGCAAACAGCAAGGTCTGTTTGCAAAATCTTCTCTTAAACCACTGAATTGGCTAGAAATCCACGTGTGAATGTGTCTGATATCCAGGATTTTTGATGAAAATTCAGCCTTTCAGAAAGACTTTGGTAGAGTCTTGACTGAATCAAGTCAATTACTTTTCTAGCATCTAGTTGAGTTACACATTTGACCTACATGAGTTTTTCTAAGAGGGTTTGGACTTACAAAATCTTCATGTCTCTCATAAAAGACAAGCCAGGAGCCTCATTAATATTATTATGCCATGACCACAAGGCAGATTCTCAGGCAAAGCTCACATCCAAGAGCCCCTGCTTACTTTGGAGCCAGCATTATTCCCCAAAATGCTCAATATGGTTGTGAAAGGCAGGATACACCAAGGGGGCTGATAGAATCTGCACTGTGTCGTCTTGAGGAATTTCCTAAATCAATACAGTGGGTATGAAAATTTATCTTAGATGTCAAAACTTACCTTGAAAGTGCATTTTCATTTCAGTTGTGATGGTTTAATCTAGAAATATGTTCGATGACATTTTCCTCAGTGTTTAGAAAATACACATTTTTTTTTTTCTGGTTAAAACTGAAGTAATAATTTTTAAAGGTAGAAGATTTAATACCATTTTAATGCCTGTAATTTTATCCAAGTTCCTGTGTGTTGTTATGAAACACACACACTTTTGTGTGTGGAGGTGAGTGAAATACTTGCTTTTTAACACATATAGGATAAGGGCCTCAATTCTGAATATTGTCAGCTTTTGATTATTGCAGGTGGTAAAAGGGTAAGTTTATAACCCAGATAGGACAGCTTATTCAAAACACATGTAGCTGAGGCTGTGAGAACATCCATGGAGGATGTAATGGAGAGAGGGAAGGTCAGTGACACTTGCCTGTGGTTCAGAGATCTCTCAGATTGTACTGACCTGACCAAGTCAGTCTGGCGGCGTGGCGACAAAATAAATGCAGCTGTTATTGCTTCCAGACACGAACTGTCTCGTGCTGGGGGAACCTGGGGGTCGTTCTGCTGCTGGAACCTTGAGGAGCCACAAAAGGATGATTGAAGACCTATTCTTTTCTTCTGTAGAAGCTTAAAAGCTTTATGGAGGTACCTCATCATCAGCTGCAGGATGAATTAGAAGTTAGTTCTTTGCGCCAGTTGAATGTGATTTGCCAGCCCATCAGTTTCCTAATCAGTCTTTTACGAAACTTCAAAATAATTTAAAGCCGTAATTTAAAGTTTTGCAAGTATGAGTTGATCAAAATCAACATTTTAAGCCATTTATGTTAAGTATCTGTTCAGACTAGGGTGTGCAGCCACTTGAGCTGCAACATTTGGTTTGTAGAGTGCCCTGATGCCCAGAGAATGAAATGGGTTAAATTCTCCTTTCCAGGCAGCCTGCAGAGCTGGGGTGCTGCACACGGGCAGGGTGGAATGGGAATGTGCATTCCCTTGGTGGAGGAAGTGTGGAGCTGTAGCTTCCATCATGTTCTCCCAGCTAGAGTCAGCAGCACAGGCTGCTGTGCAGGGCTGTCCTTGCTTTTTTCATCAAGAAGGTTTTTAAGTTAGTTCTAGATACTGTTTTGGGAGAAATACCAGAATTCTTCCAGCTTTATGGCTGTGCTGACAAGAGTTTAGTTTCTTTTAGACCTTTGCTTTTTGTAGCAGAGGTTTGGCAAGGTTAAGTTCTGCATGTGTGGATTAAGTTTAGTGCTGTCTTCTCTATTTTACCCTCTCATAAGAAAATCTGTTCTGGTTTGGAAGCTATTACTGTCCTGTGTTTCTATCCTATTCTCTCCCTTTCTGCTTCCATATCTCTGTGAATCTCCTGCATTATTTTCCCCATTTTTTCTGTCCTGTAAGAGCTCCAGCTCAGCGTGTCCAGCATCAGCCCACAGTCCTGTGTTAAGGACAGATGGTTCTGTTCATGCTGTTTGTACCCAGACACTGTCACAGGCTCCAGCTTTACTGCTGCAGACCTTGGAGAGGAGCAGAAACCTGATGTCTTCAAGCCTTTGTGTCAGGCCCTGTGTAGTTGTGGTAATTGTGTGTTCTTCAGTGTTGTCAAGGTTCTCCTTCACTGCCATGGAGGCTGGGAATGATGTAGAAATGGTTAGATGCTGGAAAATAAGAGTGACAGCACAAAATCCATATATTCACAGCAATTCTTCTGAAATTTAGGGTTAAGTAAACACAGATTTTGATTAAGATGTGATTTGGTGCAGAGCCTTTGCCATATCCTATGAGCTTGGTCCAGACTTTCAGCCTCCTTTCAAACACCTGCCAGCAGAGCCCCGTGTCCTGGTGACATTCCTGGCCACAGAACAAACAGCATTTCATTGTATTTGTTTTCATGTGAATGCTGGATATCAGCAGTGCCACTGAATGGTGCCACAGGGTCCCGTGCCTGGTGTCACGTTGGGATGATGTGACAGTGTTGAGCGAGGAGCCCGAGATGAGCAGGGCGTCACGATGGGGAAGATCACGTTAGTTATCAGGGCATCAGCTCACTGCATGGCACGGGTCCCTGGCCCACAAAGACATCCTTTCACACAGCCCATCTG
The DNA here is from genome assembly GCF_049639895.1 of Pseudopodoces humilis. Taxonomy (NCBI): domain Eukaryota; kingdom Metazoa; phylum Chordata; class Aves; order Passeriformes; family Paridae; genus Pseudopodoces; species Pseudopodoces humilis. The sequence goes on along the minus strand of NC_142210.1, from coordinate 2,401,694 downwards.
CTGTGTTTCCTAAACTCTGCATTCTCACCCTGAACCAACCAAAAACCCGAGGTGAAAACCAGTGCGCAGCGAGGGGAGCACTGGGAGCTGTGGGTTTCTGGGTTCAGCCCTGAGCTGTGCAGCTGAGCAGTGTGGGTCACAGCCAGGGGTGCCAGTACAGAGAAGGGGTCTGCTGAACCCCAAAACCTCTTTGTTTCCCCCCAGCCCCTGGAGTGTGTGGCCAGAAGGCAGCCCCTCAGCTGGCACAGGTCAGCCTTGCACCCCAGAAATCAGTGCTGCCACTGGGATCCGCACCCAGGCTCTCGAGCTACGCCACATTTTGTCTTGTAATTAGACAGAAAAAATACCTTTCTATGAATCATAATCTCATCATCTTTGGCAAGGCTGCAGCGGAATTAATTGTGTATTATTGATGTAATTAGCTTAATTAGATGATTGGTTTTGTTTATGTTATACTTCAGAAACAGTACAGATGAAAAATATTTTTAAACTTGGCATGCTTCCAATATATTTTATTTAACTTTCTCAGCTTTCAAATTCTCCCCTTTTTCCATCTAAGAACTACTATATTCCTGTCTTTAAGCGTCATATTTACAACCTGCCTTAAGTGTGTGGTAAATTGGGGTCTTTATTACTACTAATGTTGATCTTCCATTGTAAACCCTTAGGAAATCCAAGTTGCATTTTTAACCCTTTTTCAAGCTATCAACATACAACTCTCTAGATACTTGTGAATGAAACTGTTTTATTAAGTAACTTAAAAGAAGTGTTGTAGAACCCTCTAGGTCATTTGTTAAAGATTTGCTGTGCTTGTCATTGGTGATGGGAGTGATACAATGCTGAGAAGTGCTGGAGGAGGAAATTAAAGTTTATTGTTATGTGGATCTGTTAGAAATGGGTCATGTGGAGGTCTAAGATATGTTTGAAGGGAAGCACTCTGACCAAGGTGACTTTTTTTTTTTTTTTACATAATGAATGCTTCAGTTTTTCTCCCCATTAAGGAGAAAAACTATATTAACTATATTATTATATATTATATATAGAAGAGACAGATAGACTGTACTTACACAATACTGAGATTGCCCAGATAAAACCTGGTAAACATAAGAAATACAAAGAGTACTGGGTTCCCAGAACATTAATTGGCAGTATTTCACAGCATCTGAAATGTGTTTTAGCAGCTTTATGACGTGAGCAGGAATAGATCATGTTCTGTGTCAGATATTCAACATTCCTGTTGCTTACCTGGGGCTGGGTGCTATTTAAATATCCTTCTCTGGCATAATCAAACTGGGATTAATTATTCAATGTAAAGTTTTTTAAAATGGGCCTCAGGAATTAGGTGCCTCATTTCATTAGTCAACTTTTACATAATCCCAGCAGAAAAGCCTGGATAATTCTCTTTTCTTAAATTCTCTCAAAAACTATGGATTCAGTTGCAGAATAGCATCTCTTCAAAGGGTTTACAGCTCCTTTTGCTTGACACTCACTTTGCACACAACATCTTTGAGTTTGTTCTAATCAAAACATCCAGTTGGATAGCAGGAAATAAAACACCTTTTCTGTTGTATGCATTTGTACAGCTGAAAATGAGAGGAAAATGTGCCTGGGAATGAATAAATGGTGGCAGGCCACCTCCAAATGGGGAGAGTGGAATGATAGGGTGAGGATGAAATGGGTAATGACTCTCATTGCCACACTGATAAGACAAATGAAAGAAAAATCTAATTCCTAGACTGAAATCATGAAGTTAGAGAAGGGTTGGATTTTCTGTGCTTCATTAAGTGAGGGGAAGAAAGCAAGATGCAAGTGTAAGTGGTGCAGTTAAAATGAAAATGTATCAAATGCATGAAGAAGTTCCTGTATCCCCCATCCAGTGCTGCCAGGCAGATTTTGTTGACAGTTTGCAGAAGCCATGTCAGTAATGGCACAATTTGTGTCAGAGCAGTGGATGTCAGTCCTTGATGCTCCTGTGCCCCTTGGTCTGGCTCTGGTACCTCTGTGCACACCACAGGAGCAGAGGGGCTGATGTTGGCAGCAAGGGATTCCCTTTTCCAGCTCAGGCAGCCTCCCCTGGCTCAGCTATTGCCATTTACACCTCCAGCCTCTTTTCCCAAGGAGATCAGTTCCATTTTCCTCTCACCAAACTCGTCACAGGTAATTTTGTGCATCAGCACTGTTATGAGAAAGAGATGATCCAGTGTGGAGCTGGTTGAGGGAATTCCCTCCAGGAGTCCCTTCCAGTGGATGTGTATTTGTTTTATTGTTGGGTTCTTCCTCCCAGTACTCGTAAGCAGGTCAGCCACAGATGGGAGGGAGGTCCTTTTCTTCTTAATGTTTTTTTTTGGGGTTAAAGACGCCCTGGAATTGGAGGAACCATCTGGTCTGAGGAGGTGCCCAGCAAGTATCAGTAGGTAATGTGAGGATGCCTCTTGGGCAGTGCTAAAAATCTCTAGCTGGGAGACATGATAAAGTGCAGTTGCCTCCTGTTTCTCAGATACCTTTTGATGCAAAATTAAAGTCAGCAAACATTGCCAGGTCTCTTACACCAGAATGATTGTTGTTTTCAAAAATGATGGTTTACCATTTTTCATGGAGGACCAAGGAGGGAATGAGCATTTTTTGCCCAAAGAATTATATTTTGTGAAATAATTTACTCACTAGGTTGCTTCTCTGGTTTTATAATAAAATTCCAAAACCTTGCAAAGCCTTAAAGTAATTTAATATAGCTTGTAAAGAAAGGGGAAGGAGAAGGGTGGAATACTTGAAATAAATATGGTGAACATTATATACATCCAATTGGATTAGTCCAGCTAACCAAGCAGTGATTAGGAAAGATTATATATTTGTTTGGACCCATTCATGGATTAACCTGGCCAGCTGAGGTTGATCAAATTAGATATTGTTCTTCTAACTGGCCCTTCTTACATCTGTAACAGATGGACAGTATTCTCCTTTATTAGAACATAACCTTTTAGTTACCATTTCAAAGTATCAGCTGAGCTTTCTCTAACAAGAAACCATGAAAATTATAGAAGATGTGCTTTTGAAAAATATCAGTGAAATCTTTATGTACTTTCATGAGAATTGAAGCTCTTTTGGGAAATAATTCTCCCAAAATGATGATTCTTTCTCTGAGATAATTCTTCTTCTGTTGAGGGTGCTTAGAAGTTACGCTGGCACCCAAATTCAGTCTAGTTCTGTAGTGTGAAAAACACACCAGTTAATGAAATATTAGTATTTCAGTTGGGAATGCTTGTAAATCTCAATACTTCAGAGCATCTTCTCTAGTCTCTTGGGTAGTAAAGCTGTATTTTTGGATTTGGTTAAGCCCTTTCCTCCAGGGCTGTGCTGTGGAGCCCTCTTCTCCTCCCCCTGGATCAGGTGGTTCTGTGTAGGCTTCCTCTGCCAGATTCTTGGCTTGGTGTGCCCTGAGTTTCCCTGACTTCTTTCTTGTTTTCCCCTTGGTGTGCAGGCCCTTATCGTTGTTCCTGGATTCATCATTGCTGTAGACCTCGGTCTCCAAGGTTATGAACTCAGTGGGTAAAATTCCTGGAAATGTCCAGCGTGTTTTGTCAGGAAAAGTTAACGCGGCAATGTTTTGAAGCGTGCTGGTTTCTTCTCAGAGTCCTGTGACCCTAAATGTGGAAACATTTGGTAGCTTGCTTTGAGGTACTGTCTACTTGTAGTTTTGCAAAGGTAATTTCCCTAATGGGATTTTCATCATAGCCTAAAAATAAATTAAAAACAAACAAACAAAAAAATCCTTAATTTTTGTGCCTGTTCAACAGCAAGTAATTCCCAGTAGTACCAGGAGGCATTGTGTGCATACAGGGCACAGTTTTCATTTTCATGACAGTGAATTGACATCCTGGGACCAATTCTTTAAGTCATAACTCTGCTTTTACTCAATCGTCATTCACAGCAGCTTGACTCATTTCAGTTGGGATTGAATGACTGGCTGTGCATTAAGTAAAACCTGACTGAGCACCACTGGGATTAAACCTCTGGGATTAGTTGAAGCTTGTAAATGGCAGTTGTGTCTCATTAACTTGGTAATTTTTAAGCTTCTCTCACTCCTGAGAATTCTCTAGTGCAGGTGTAAGTTTTTGAATAGTGAACATGAAGGCATCTGGTAATAGACTTTTTCTTATTTAAGCTTTTGGACTCCTGAAATGGGTTCATCAGTTCTCCTCTCTTGCTCTCTTTCCAGTGTTCTGTGGATCTGTAGAAACTCCTCCTGTAGACAGATATGTCTGGGGGATTTCCATTTGTGCTGTTCTAAGGGGTAGAAATCACATCCCATTCCTGGAACACGTTTTCTGTGCTGGAGAGAGCTTTACCTGCCTCCTGTGTCAGATTTTCTACGCAAGAGCAGGGGACAGGATGGGACCAAGAGTTTAATCCAGTGTCTGTTGCTGGTATAATCTGACAGCTGCATCATTAGGGCCATTCAAAGATCTCATTTCTGGTCAGGATTTATTGTTCTGGGGGCTGTGCTGTGGCTCCTGGGTCTCCTGTATTGTCTGGAGTTTGTGTGTGCTTTACCCCTTGTCCATGGGGGTAGTCCCTGTGTTGGTGCCTGTTCTGTCTGCAATAAAATGATTGTGTTCAGGCTAAATAAGCCAGGTTTGTTTCACTCAAGCAGGTATGTATTTCTTATATTCAAGAGAGACAGCCTAGAGTTACAACTTCAGATTCCCTAGTTAGTCATTTGGATAGTCAGTGCTTTAAAGCTCTCAGGTGGTGCAGTGGAAGCCAGCTATTTTCACAAAGGAATTTCAACTTGCATATATAAGTATGTATTTTTATGGCATTTCTCAGACTGGTTTCATGACTTTTAGCCCATCATTTAACAGTTTTTAACTATTGGTGTTTTTTTTTAAAAAAATATTTGTGCAGAGAGATGTTTATTGGGAATGTCTTAGACGATTTTTATTTGCTGGTACAATTTGTGAAGTGTAATGGTGAAAGGTAAGTGGGGTGAAAACAAACAGCCCACAGCCAGTGTGCACCATCCTGCCTGGGGCTGGTCCTTGGGATAAATGGTTGGGAGAGGCTTGGAGCAGCTGCTGTGAAGTTCCCAGCTCAGGCAGGAGCACAGGGCTGGATCCAGGAGTGGATGCTCCTTGCTGGTACCATGACATTTGTGCTGCTTGGATGGCAGGCTCCTGTAGACAGCAGTCACTTCCAGAAATAGGAGTGTGCAAGAGAAGTGATAAATTGCCTTAAGGTTTTTTGTCAAAATATTTTCCAATGAACGCAGTGGCATTTGAATCAACATGTGAAAGTGTCTTTTTCTGCTGAAGATGTTTATGAATGTTTGCAAAGCCAAAATAACTTCTGCTGAATGTTTTGAGCTTTGTCAATGAGGAGGCAGAAATGTTAGTGAGAAATTGAAATAGTCAAACAAAAGCCAACACCAGCCACTCGGTTTTCTGAGGAGGAAAAAAGTGTGTGGGATTTTAAAGCTGGCTCAGTTTCACTTGGCATTGGGAGGAAAGGAGCTGAACCTTTTGCTGCTCCTGGTTTATCAACTAAGGTGAAGTACAAGATCTGTGTAGTGACTTTGATTTCAATTTTTCATTCTCTGCTTTCCTTCCTGCTTGCATCTCAAGTGCTGGGGAGGAAATTAAATCCTGAGATTGAAGTAATAACTGAACAACAGTGGATTTGTACAGGAGAAACTATATGACCATAGGGAAAAGAACCTTAATTGAAGCGATGCTGTTTCTAGATTTCTCTGTGATACCTATGATGAATCTTTCATTTTCCACATTTTGTTTTACTCTGTTATTCTTTTGTGGCAGCAGGTTAATTGCTAGCCTGTCAGTTGAGAAATATCTCACGTGTCAGGAACCTGGTGGTAGGGGAGTAAGGCTGCAGAAAAAATAAAGGAAAACTCAGAGTACAGTTTCATATCTGTACAGTAGCGAATTCCAGTTAAATGACACAATTTTTGGAAGCATTTAAGGAGAAACTGACCTCAGATTTTATATCTTAAGTCCATGCTGTTCAGTCCAAACCAAGGTGGGGCTCACAAACACATTCAGTTGTGTGCATGTGGGTACTCTCTTGGGCTCAATAAGGCTAACTATAAATAAATTAAGATTGCTTAATTTCTTAAGCAACTCCTAATTTCTTAATTCCTTGATTAAGATTGCTTTTTAATGCTGTGGTTTGGGACTGTATAATATAGGTGTTTATAGTGAGCAAACACTGTAAACTCAGAAGTTGTTGATTAACTTTGTGCATAAGACAATCAGCATTGAGTGTGAGGGATTTTGCTCCACAGCAGTGGGAACCTGAACAGAGATGAAAAAGATGTGTTTTACACGAGTTTTAAAGAAATGTTGACCTCAAGGTATAACTTGTGTATCCAAGGAAGTACAGATGGATAATGGAAATGTGTCAAATCAGTGATGGGGGAAGAGCTCTGCAGGCTTTGCTTTGTGCCAGCACAGATAACCTCATAAAACGCTCCCTTGCATTCACTGTGGCCAGATAGGAATTTCACACTTGCCCTCAAAAAACATCTTTCCTTAGTGCTGTTGGAGTCAGATTTCCAGTCAATCAAGAGCAGATGTGGCCATACTGGAATCTCTGGGAATGCTCCCTGAGTGGATATCTGCTGCTTTTGGTAGAGTTGCTTGGCCCTGGATAACGTGAAAGGATCTGTGACCTTATTCCTGTATCAGATTTTGTTCTTTGAGGAGACAAACATTTCTAATCAGTTGATTTTAGGTGATAGCTTGTTCCATACTGATGCTTTCTTCTCTTTTCTTTTAGAATGTTTTCTATATAACAGTTCATATTTTGCCACTATTTCCGTATTCTTGAAAAAAACCTTTTTTTTTCAGCAAAGCAGGAAAAAATGCCTGGTGTATCAATTTAGTTATCATCAGAAGATGAGTTTAGTTTAGTGGGTTTTGAGTGAAGATTTTAAGGAATGCATCAAAAGGGAAAAAAAAACCAAAAAAGAATTTTTAAAGGTACTACCATATTTTCCTCCCAAAGCCATTTATGCTTTCTTATCAGCTCCTGACAATTACAATAATATTTGAACTCTGGGGCTCCAAGTTAACATTACTCTGCTCCTGTTTCCAAACAAATGTCCTGTTGCTGGATTCCTGAATATTTTGGGAAATGTCATTTATTACAGATGTCTAGGCCAGTTGCACAGCAGTGGCTTTAGAGATGTCTGATGCTTTTTGGCAGATGCAGCCCCTGTGCCCAGCAGAGCAGCAGCAATGCAGTGTTCCCTGCATTACTGCACCCAGCGCAGGGATGCAGCTCGGGGCACGAGCGTGGAGCTCGGAGCTGCAACACATCAGCGCTTCTCAGCAGCTCAGAGAGTGCCTGCTAGGCCTGAGGGATGTGAGGGGAAAATCTGGACAAATCTGTAACTCTTCAATTTTGACTTAAAAGAGGAGGAGGAAATGTCTGGAGGAATGATATGCCAGCCTCTGATTTCAGGGATCGCTGAACTCAGTGCTTCAAAAAAGTTGAAGCTTTGTTCTTTTACTGGTGTGTGGGATGGTGTGGTGAGTTTTCTGTCGGTGGTGGTTTGTGTTCCTTTTCCTTTTTTTTTTTTTTTTTTTTCTTTCTTTTTCTTTTTAATATAGAAATCTGTATTCAGCAGCTGGTCTGTCCTCAGAAAAAAGGGGAGAATGTTACCCACTGACTTGACAGAAAATGTTTTGATTGTTTTTTTTTTTCCCAGGAAAACCTCACTGCAAAGTGGCTCCTGGCAGAAGGGAGACAGTCCATGGTGGGAAGCTTCTAGAAAGACCCACAGAAACACTGTCTTAGACACCCTGCTTCCCCCTGTCACTGGTACACTCACAGTTAGATGTCCTCGATCTTCCTGAAAACAGTTATAATTGGTCACTAGTTAAGACTGTGAAATTACTGTGTGTCACCCTGAGAATCAGGCCTTTTGATATTGTTTTCATAATTTCTAGCCACTTTCCTAGGAAAGTAACTATAAACATAGGTGTTTATACATTCTATTTATTTATATCTATATATAAATATATAGATATTTATATTTATATATATAAATATATATAATATTTATACATTGATTTCTACAAATCAAAAAGATTTGCCTTTTGATGGACATCTCTCACAACCAGTGTGGTTGGGAAGGTGTTAACCTGACCATCCAATCCCTGGTTGTTATCAAAAACCTATAACTACTGAAAGAACAAATAAAATTTCTTGTTCTTTCATCACACTTCGAGCTGCATCTGTGTGAATCATTTTGTGTCCGACAGTGACAACTGTGCAGTGTGTAAAATATGTAGGCTGATGGCTGGATAAAGCCAGAGCAGTAATTTGTAATGTTGAAAAAGATTTTTCTCGTGTATAAATTCCATGTAGCATTAATAATCTTAACAATTCATTAATAACAGCAGAATTGTTTTTTCTAAGCAGTTTTCAATGATTTTTGTTCACATGTCCATTCCAGAATTCCTGAGAAGTTTCTCCTCGGTGTTGCAGGTGCATCAGGCAGCAAATGTCCCAGTGAGCTGCTCGGATGTTGGGGCAGTGCAGGGTGCTGGTGCTGCTCTGTGCTTGCAGAAGTGTCCCTGAGCAGCAGCAATTCCACCTTTACCTGGGAAAATTTCAGCTTTATCTTTACCTGCTCCCCTCCTGGGCCACCAAGGCCTTGCCTGGCTCTGTTCCATGGGAGCCAGGCTGCACAGATATTTTGTGTTTGTTGATAGGTGTGACAGTCTTTCAATGGGAACTCCTTCCTCTCTCTGCTGCAATGTGGGAAGTCTTTATTACTCGCTGTAGAGCTTTGTCATGCTTGTGTTTAGCAGGCAGCTCCATTTGTTTTTTATGTTTCTACAACACCAAGTTGTGGAAAAATCTTTTTTTTTTTCAGAGATAGCTATAAAGTGGACAGGATTTCATGCCTTTATATCTTTGTCTTCACTGTAACTGTGCTGCCCTTCCCTCCTACATTTTACTACATAAGGGAGACTGAAATAGGCAGTGCATTTTTGTTCAGTAAAATTACAAAAGATCTATTAAATATTGTTCCTTGATGGTAAAAAAATATAATGTTGATATAAATGAAATCTTGCTATTTGCATCTTGAAGATCTTTATTTCAGTCTTTTTGCATGATATAGTTATTTTATGTGCTGATCAATATATTCCAAAGTGCTTTCTAAAGCAAATGCACACTTAAAAGATAGCATGGTAAATTACATTTGTATTTATTTACAAGTTTCATATAAAAGCTTTAATCCCCAGTAAATGCATTTCAGCCTATTTGCAGCTGTACAGCTCAGCTGGGTAAGCAATGTGAATTTACTGCTTTTTATTGTATGTGTAACTTCTGGTGTTGTTCAGTAGCTGAACACAAAGGAATGTGAAGTGACAAAATTCTGTTAGGAAAAGACTTGTGGAGGTCATCTGGTGTAGGAAGAATCCTCTGGACATAGGAATTAGCAGAGGTAAGAAAGCTCCAAAATTTGACTGCAACAGAGAAGTCTGTGGTATAAGGAAATAGGGAGTCAGAGTGGGAAAGAGCATGATGGATGGTCTGCAAAAGTGGAGGGGATTAATTCATAGAGACTGAAGGAGGCAAATCCATGGAGGATACTGAAGATGTGAGAGGGATGATATATTGCAATTTACTTTTGTCATTAATCTATGGGTGAAGTGATTGATTGAGGTAGACCCCTGAAACCAACCATGGAGTGGTGGGGGACAAATTTCAATACTTTCTGTTGATGGAGGACTTTCCTCTCAGAGTTGCCCTGCTGAAATGAGATGTTTTTTGTAGCGATGAAATCAGTCTCTAATTAATTTTTAACTTTGTGCTGTCAGGTTAGTTGAAATGGAAAGAAAGTCCCAGATGCCTAAGAACTCTGGGCTGAGATGTCTGCCAGCATCTCAAGAAATGGAAAGTTTTTTCAAGTTGTGTTTGTCACTTACATGCAAACTTGTAAGATCTTGATGGCAAACCTTGGCCAGAAGTTTTAATGAGCACTATTTCCAGAGATGCTGTGCATTTCAGAGCCTAGGGCACTTGGAGAGTTTAGCTATTTGAACTTTTGCACAAATACATGCAGCTAAAACAACCCACTGCTTATCCATGTGATAGAGACAGATTTTGTAGGTGCCACTGCTGTATTTGGTTGAGATACCAATATTGCTTGTTACCTTTATTGCTTCAGTTAGCTGAGAGTGGGTCTGGTTTATGAAGATTTGCATTTAAACTTGCAGGTTGTCTCATACTCACAGTGTAGTTTTACAGCTGAAGTCCAATGTAGATAATGCAGAAACAGGAAAACATAATGACCAGCATTCTTGGGGGTCCCCTCTTGATTACTAGAACAATGTGAACATTGTTTAAATATATGGCTGTGATTAAGTAAAGAAATTAAAATCTTAGTTTAGGTGTAGTTGCTACTTAAGCACCCCGCAGCCTGTCACTGCAAATAGGAACAGCACCCTTTGAGAAAAGGAGCAGAAAGGCAAATGAATCCATATGCTTAAACACAAAGTTCAGGAGGTTATTTGAGCAAAAGAAATAGCTGTCAGAAGCTGGAAATCCAACACTAGTGAATCCTAAAGACAGGGGCACAGACCAAAGTGGGCACTGTGAGAAGGAAACTGAAGAGCCTGAAATGGAATTTGAAGAGCAAAGAGTCAAAGACACAAAAACAAACAAGAAGAAATTCTTGTGGTATATTTAAGACAGGAAGATTGGGCAGGTCCCCTGGGCATGTTGCCCTATACCCTGGAGCTGTCAACTGCAGGGCTCCATCAGCTTTGTGTGAGGCAGCTGAGGGGAGCTTTCCTGGGCTGCATCCATCTCTGCTTTGTGTCCCAAAAGTCCATGCCATCCCATCCCATCCCAGTTAACCACCAGATCCAGAAATAATTTCTGTATATTCCCTGGATATTTCTGTGATATTTAAGCAGCTTTCAATGAAATCAAATGTCAGATTTTGAGGAGCAGTGGGCGTACATTTTTGCATCCCTTAAGGGCCCAGTGTAATACCAGGCATAAGAAGACATAGATGGATGTTTGTCTTGGCCAGTGGGACAGACTGCTTGGCTTTTGTTCTCTGTCTGTGTGGTCAGGATGGCTTGGGAAACAAATGCTCAGGTATTTTTGAGAAATTTATAATGTTCCTGAACCTGCTTGAAGTACCAGCATTACCTAAAGTATATTAAACAACTTCAGATTTCGTAAGTATGAAATCACATACTGATTTGTTCTGTGTGTTCAGAGTCAGATTAAGGGCTCCTATGAAGTTCTCCTTGGCTGAGTGCTCTGCTGCCTTCATTATGTTGAAATTCCCCAAGTGACAAATCTCCAACACCTTGTCTTTGAAGAAGAGATTGAAAACCAGTCTTGAAGGTCATATCCTCTAAATTTGGAAACCCCTTCACCTGATGCCACTTTTATTGTAATGGTTTGTGTCTTGCTCTGTGTGTGTTTGCTGAATTACTGTTTGGTGTGTTGTCTCAAGCTGTGCCTCACTAAATTACAGTGCAGGCTTTTTAGCATGAGTGAGTTTTCATTTAAGGGGTGCTTTGACACTCTCTTGGAAGCTCTCTCACAGAGCTTCCCTCCATCAGGATGGGGTAAAAATGTATTAGGGTATGGTATTTCCACAAGATGGGAGAACTTTTGGTCAAAAACATTAGTTGAGAGCTGTGCCAGGTGAGGTCTAGTCTGGGCATTAGGAAACATTCCTTTAGCAGAGTGTGGCCAGAGCCTGGACTGGGCTTTCTGGAGGGTGCTCAGTGCCCCAAGGATGTCAGTGATTTCAGAGGTGTTTGGACAATGCTCTTATCAAGGTGATTTAACCTGGTCAGCCCTAAACTGGTCAGGCAGCTGAACTAGATGTAGTCCTTGTAGGTCCCTTCTAACTGAAATATTTTATTCTAGTACAGGCAGCTGGTTCATAACATTTCCCAGAATAGATGAATCAAATCAACTTCTTTTTTCATAATCTTGTGAAGAGTATCATTATACAAGATTGATCTGAAAGACAAGAGGGAGCTCTTCCATGAACTGACCTTTGTGGACAAGAAGGCAGGAGATTTGTCAGAGGAACAGAAATGGCATTACAGAATTCAAATAATTTTGCAAAGTTCAAGGCCCCTTTTTACAAACCTGCTTTCTTGGCAGAAAACTTAAGTGAGCACTTAAGTTCTGTAGGGATTTTGTGGATCAAGAACAGTACTGCAGAACTAAGATAAACCTTGTAAGGTTTTTTGAACTGGGTCTGAAATGCAGAAATGTGCTTTTCTTCAGGGCCCAGAATTTCTTAGGAGTTATCTGTTACCCTCTTGTTTTCAGCCTGCCAGTAATTTCCTTTTTGGTTGGGTGGTTGTTCCTCTCTTGGTTTCTTTTAGTGCTTCTGAAGGGCTTGATCCCATTTCCAGGGTTACACAGATAAAGTTTCATGTCAGAGGGTCTCTTTTAAAATAAGCAATCAGTTCTAGGGCTTCAGAGAGTAGAACTTAAACAGTGGGAGGTGTCTATTAAATTTAAAGAGACAGAAAAGAAGTGGAGAAATTACTTGTTCACGAAAATAGCTGAATCTTGACATTTATTTCCCTTGAAACAAACCCAACAAAATTCCTGTCAGAGTATTTCACAGTTACTCTTCCACCACCACCACCTTTTTAAAACTTCGTGTTTACTTTTTAAATCTGACTAGGCTAGAAATGTGATACCTAAATGAGCAAGGTTCAAAAAATGATTTGTTTTTCTTGATTCTATGTGACCTTCAAATGAAGATAAGCATTTTAAGAAGATAAATCCTTCTTAAACTTTGCCTTCTAGCCAAGCATCTATTTGCTCCCTGTAGTAAGTATTCTTGATATAGTGTAAATTGTACAAATTTAGGACAGCACTCTGTGATTAAAATCAGCTGAGTTTATAGAAGAGCAAGTGATCATACTGTGAAACTCTCTGTTGAGAATGTTTTGTCTTAATGAGAGAATAAAAGTATCTGATTGTCTTTGTTGTGTTAAAAAAAACCATGCTGTTGAAAATCCAGGAGTGTCATGGGAATTAAGAGAGACTCCTGGCTTGGCTGAAGCTTGTCAAAGCTTATGCTGCCATTTATATAGAGTGTATTTTTGGTGCTTTAGTTTTGAATACTTGTTTGCTGAACTTCCTCTGAAGCTCCTGGAAAGGGAACCTCTGAATTGTGATTCAGGACAACATTTCATTTTATTGCTGCAGTCAATCTCAGCATACTCATTCGTACTGGAATTCTGCTGGATCAGAATGGCTAATTTGCTTTCATTACCAGATTGATTTATCTGCAATCTTTATTTTTCATTAAGTTGTTGAGTCAAAGATTGCAAAACTTTAAACAGAACTATAAAAGCTGAAGGTATTTGAGAGGTTTTAACAATTGCATATTAAAACTTCAGCATGACAGATGTGATGGATGCTTTGTCCCTTGATTCCAAGTATAATATTTCTGCACTTGAGTTCCCATCACTAATGACCCGTGTTTAAGCAAAAACCCTCAGTAATTCACCAAATAAACCCAAGCAGCAGAGGAAGCAATGCAATGATTACTTTGATAATACAATGTGAGAAAGTAGGAGAAGGGAACGAATGCATTCCCACAAAAATGTGCCCTGAACTCTTTTGTGATGCTAATCCTGAGAGAGCTGGCACATGTAGTGGCCAAGCCACTATCCATCATATCAGAGATATCTTGGCAGTCTGGTAAAGTTCCCACTGACTGGAAAAGGAGAAATCCTTTTTTAAAAAGGAAAACAAGGAAGATGCAGGGAGCTACAGGCCTGTCATCTCACCTCAAAGTTAGGGCATGAATAAGCACGAGGGTGCAGTTGTGCAGCTTCTTGAATGTAAGCAAATTCTGTGATCTTGTGAGCCCTGCTCATCTGGAAAGGTGTCTGGGTATGTGTGGCAGTGTTGAAATACAGTGCCACAGTGGTTTTATTTTAATCAAGGACTCTGCAATTTTCTGCACATAAATTTCATCGCTTTGGTCTTTGGTGTGGTGGGGACTTGCCCTGTAAAATGTCTGTAGCCAGTGTGGTTGGAAAAAACATACCTTTGTGTATTTTCTGAGGAAGGAATTTGGGGAGAAAAATAGTTGTTCTGATTGATTAGTGCTAACAAGTTTCATGTGCCTTCCCCAAGGAATAGCTGGAGCTGTTTCTCCACCAACATCTGGTCAGCTATCAAATCACCAGCATATGCACTTCTGCCAGCTCTGACCCATGTGTTGAACACATGCCAGTCACTTTACTTAAAGGAATTTGGAGAATAAATTGAGGGGAAACTATTCACCATAAAGAAATATGTGTTCTGTTTTTATAGGATTATTTTAGCTATTGATCCACCTTTAATTTTTTCCATCAAGTGGGGTTTTGTAAGCATGTGAAATTTTAAAAAAGCAACACCCTGAATATTTTCCTAAATGGAGAGTGATTTGGATTCAGTCTCCATTGAAATCAGTCTTGGAAGTCTTGTCCACTGTTTTTTTTTTTTCAATAGTCTAGTGAAATTCTTTGTTCAGACTGGAACAAAAGTCCATGAACAAGGTCAAATTCTCCAAGCAAACACGTCCTTTCAATTACCTTGCAGTCTAATGGTATCAAATATGTCTTCAGAGTAATCTACAAGAGGACACAGCCAAAAATAGATGCTGCAGGAGTGGTTTCTGTTTTTCAAGCATTGTTTGCCTGTGTCTTTTCTCCAAGGGCAACACCTCTGCCTTTAATCTTAGATGAATTAAGTGTTTTTTGGGGAGCTGCTGAGGAGCCCAGTGGCCCTCAGCTGGTCTGTGCCACAGTGGCAAAGGGTGTTTCCAGCTCAGATCTGGGTGAGGATACTTTGTGCTGGTCTCTCACTGGTTTTTGTGGATAGGAGTTGTCCAAGGGCCTGAGAAACTCAAAAGCCACTTAATTAAACTGTTTGCAGAAGATGACTTGTGTGAGAGACAGCCTCTGCACCAATCTTAGCTATGGTGCTTTTATGTTTTCCTTAGTTTGCTTTGCCAAGGCTTCCCTTACGTGGAGAAAGAAGGCTGGGTGAAGTTAAAATGAAGTCAGTGTTGGTCAATCCAGAATCAGAAGAAGCAGCAGCAGGGTTCTGGGGGTTGTGCTTTTGGACACAAGGGAAGTACACCGTGGTTGTGCAGGACTGAGGCAGCTGGGGTTGTTCAGCCTGGAGAAAAGGAGACTCAGAGGTGACTTTATCACTCTGCAGCTCCCTGAAAGGCGGCTGTGCTCAGGTGAGGGTCGGTCAGAACGAGAGGACACAGCCTTAAACTGCACCAAGAGAAATTTAGGTTGGATGTTTGGAAAAGGTTTTTTACTGAAAGACTGATCAAGTACTGGAATCATCTGCCTGGGGAGGTGGTGGAGTCACCATCCCTGGAGGTGTTAAAAACAGATTGGATGTGGCACTCGGTGCCAGGGTTTATTGAGGTGTTAGGGCTGGGTTGGACTGGATGATGTTAAAGGTCTCTTCCAGCCCAGTGGTTCTGGGAGAGCCCTGCTGTGTTCCTGGGCAGCTGAAGGATGTGCCCACACACACTCAGCATGGGCACAGGGCCAGCTGCCATGGCTGGGCTGGAGAGATTCACTGCTGCATCATTGCTGCTCTCCACACACAGTTTTGAAGCTGTTGATAAATACAGATTTAATCTAGATTTTAAAAACATTTTTAGTCTTATTTATGACCTTACTCTTTAATGGAATTTGGACATAATTTCTTGTATTTCTATGCTAGTACCTAAACAAAAACATGAAAAATAAGCCATGTCCTCCCATATTTCATCTTTGTTAAACTAATCCTGTCTCTTGTAGCTATTTTTTGCTTAGATTTTTAGAAATAGATCTTAATGGACCACCTAACTAATTCAGCTGGAAATCATGAAATAGTTCATGACCTCATGAAACAAACATATTAGTTTTCCTACTGCCAATTGAACTCCTTAATCAGAGGGTCGAAAAAATTCTCTCTAGAGACCCCTGTCTTGTTGCTTTTCTGTTAATGAAAAGATTCCCAGAAGAATGAAAAGTCTCCTGCATCTTCCTGCTTTCTGATTAACTCATAAGGTGTATTTTTGGGTCCTTTTTTATAACTACTGCAAGTCTTACACTATTTTCTACTTTCCTTTCTTGACAGTATTTAATACATCAGATATATACAAATAAATACATCAATTTCCTTGTGTACCGAAGTTACTGGCAGCTCTGAAGTGTGTTTCTGCAGGAAACATGAACCTGCAGTGCAGTTTTAGAGTGTCCTGGTTACCCTGGTCACCTCTGGATTCTAAAGATAGGTTTTGTATTGTGCACTTCTCCACAGGTAAATTCCAGTGCTCGGTGCCTCGGGGGTCACTGATGCCACTGTGCAAGTCAAGCCACCCAAAAAGTTTTTGGGACTACCCAAAAACAGAGGCCAGACAAAATTAAGGGAATAAAAAGCAGTTCTGTTTATTGAAGGTCCTTCAGGTACATTTAGGGCAGATAAAGCCCCCAGAAATGGATGATGGGTCACAGGTTTTCACACTTTTATCAGTTTGGTCCATTTGCACATTGGGGGTTCATCTTCCAATTCCAGCTTCAGGGAATGAACTCATTTACCCCAAGTTTGCTGCCCCAACTCCCTTTTGTTTCCATCTCTCAGGCCTGAGGCAGTGAGGTGTTCTTGATTGCCAGGCCTGGAGAGGAATTGCTGTGTCTGAGCAAAATGGGAAAGCAGCAGCTCACACTGTGTGTGGAGTTTGGAGTTACACACTAAAGAACTGCAGGATTACAGATATGTGAAAAGTATAAAAGCTAAAATCCTAAGGTATCACAAGAGAGAGCAGTCTGTCTGCAGTGCTCTTGGCAGGCCTGGCAGGCTCCCTGGCCAAGCCCAATTGTCTCTGTGCAGAGTCTGAGCTCCAAGAGACCACCAGCGTTAAATGCCCTCTCTTTCTCTAGCCATGGCATCTGCTCTCCCTGGTATTAGTACCTGGCACGGGGCACAGTTGGCACAGCTTTTACTTTCTCTATGGTTTTCAATTGTAGGAAGGCTGCAGAAGCAATTTTTGGCCTTTTTTTTGGCCTAGTGTTTATTAGAATAGTCCCTCTCCTCAGGCAGTGTAAACCAGCAGTATCTTTACACAGCCACATTTTACTTGTACATGAGCTTGTGTCCACAGTTGCATTTTGGGTTTTCTGGCCACTTGCTTGCTCCTGGATATTTGTGTGTGTGTATGTCTTAAACATGTTGTTATTTAAGTGTTTTCCTCGCCCTTACCTAGGCACAGGTTCCAGTTAAGAGGATTTTTTGCTCCATAAAGGCCTGGAGCATTTGGAGTGCCATGATAAAGGATGTGCTGCCTCAGGAACTCCAGCCAGCCCATACAGCAATCTTGAATGTGCAGATTCTCCCACAAGTCTGGTTTAGTTCTGGAAACTACACTGATGACACTGAATAGTTCATTCCAAAGGTCCTTCTGATAAGAGTAGTTTGGGAAGTCCAAGGAGAAGTGACACCCTCTTGTTCTTCCACAGTCTGTGGGAGGAGATTACCTCAAAGTCGTAATCCTAGAGATGGCAATAAGGGCATTATTTTCACTTATCAACTGCCCCTGTGCTGTCATGTGTAGTGCAGTGATTCTCAGCTCTGAAAAACTGCTTAACATGTGGAAAAGTAATGGCTATGGAATCCCAGGAAGAAGGAGGGAAGGGTTTTGCACCATCTCCCAGTGATGGTGGCATTTTTGGGTGCCAGTGTGTGACAAGTGTCATCTCCAGGAGCAGTGTCACCCCTCAGCTCACCGCACAATCAGACATGTCCTGATGGTACCTGGAGCTCCACCCTTCACTGGGTGCTTGGGTAGCAGCCCCATCAGCTTTGAGAAATGTTCAGTTAAAGCTGAATAAATCATTGTGTATTGAAAATAGGAACAAAAGGTGTGCAGGCCTTTGGTGCTGGCGGTTCTGCTCATTCAAAGGAACCATAGGTATCTCCTCCAAAGAGTCCAAACTGAGGACAATCCATTTTTTAGAGCCAGTATTCATCCTGTCTAGGGCCATGCAAGTTTTGGATTGCTAGGCCAACATACTTTTAAGGGCTATGTTTTTATAACAACACTAAAATTTGTAAAAATCCAAACCCACCCCACCCCACAGCAAGATGTTTGCTTGCTAAGACACCAGAGGTTTACCTTATCCCCTGAAGTGATGATCTGTGGTTCATTTCTAATAAAACACTCTTCAAGCTGTTTCTTTTTACCAGAAATCTTTATTTTATAATGAAAATGTTGTCTTCTCAGCTGCTGGTGCATCTTTGCGACAGTACACTGGGGTTTAGCCTGGAAAAATAAAACTGGGTGCTTTTTTTGTGTGGCAAAATCTTTGTTAGCCTAATTAGGTAAGTCCTAATTTAATGTTCCTGTGGGTCTGCCTTGAAAGAAACAGCGATGGTTACAGAGTTATCATTCAGAGCTTGTTTTGCAAGTGCTTTGTGCTGGAATCCATCCTGGGAATTTCGTGCGGCTTGCTGTAGCTGTGGCTTCCAGTCATCACTGTCCCTGTAAGTGACTGATCAAATAAAGCAGATAACTCTGTTTCTGCTCCACTGGCTGTTGAAACTCCAAATCACTTCAGATGGTTACAGCTGTGTGAGGAGCTGCTTACCTACAGATACACAACTGCTCGTGGCTTTCCCCTCAAAGACTGTGAGCAGTGTTCTTTATAAATTACCCGTCCTTGGGAAGCCAGTGAAGGGCACAGATGATGTTGCTCAAGCACAGCCGTAGTTAGTTCTGCAGTTATCTTGGTGCAAATCCTGTTAAAACTGTGAATTGATATTATTAAGTGACAACTGACAGGTTTGAACTTGGCAGACAAGAATTTTATGAATCATCCTTAGGAGTTCTGTTTTGATGAGAGGGGAACAAGAGCGATAGCCACAGCTTTGTGCCACATCCAGCCATTCTCCTCAGGGCTTTTATTGCTCTCCTGGATCATCTTACTGTGGTGCTGCCAGGGGTCCATCAGCCTCCTATTGCACAAATACTCCCAGAGAACTCCTTGCTTTATTTATCTGTCAGCAGAAGCCCGGCGGTGTCATAAAAGGTTAATTCCACATCTGGTCTCCAGCCTTCTGCCAGCCAACTGACTCACTTCTGCTTGAGACTGCTCACTTGGAAAAAGTCATTTCACCCTAAGTTATTATTGTATAAAATAATGTACAACTGTACTGAAATTGAGTATACAGAAATAATAAACAGCTAAATTTAATTACCAGCTCATTCATTGTTCTTACAAAAAAAGTTGGAAGGTGAAATATGCAGTGAACAGTCGAAGTCAAGGCAGCAAACTGTAACTGATTCTGTGAAACATAACAATTATTTTCTAGAAACTCTTCCATGTAGTGTTTTCCTTAAAAAGGGCAGGTTTGGGTTGGGGCAGCAGGGTGTAGAGCTGTCTCTAGTCTGGTTTTGGCCAATAGTTTTGCAATTAGTTGTTAAGCATTACTGGTTTGTAAATTATGAAGAAATTACGAAGCCAAGGCCATTAAGTCTGAAAAATATGTGCACTCTGGTTTCCACTTCCAGCAGTTTGGATACATTCCCCAGCACAGCCTAGAGAAACCATTATTTGTGATTTCATGGCAAACTGACCAGAGCAGAGCAAATGATTGTGTTTGTTCCTGGCCCATTCTGTTGTTATTAAGGATCTCCTGGGTTTGTACATCTAGTGCCTGTCTTCCTTTTGCCTCTCCAGCCTCTCTTTAAAACCTGGTGCTATTTCTGTTGTTGGTAGAATCAAACACCAAAATAATCCAAAGTCAGTGTACAGCAGTGTCACCAAAATGAGCTGCATATTCACCCCTCTTCTCCCTGTATAAGAATGCATAATAAACTCCTTAAACTTCCATAAAAAGTAGAAGAAATAGTAAAAGGAGCAAGTGTCCTTTTAGGGCTGTGTTATGGAGCAAAGGGTGTGGGTTTGCTGCCTGGGGCAGCAGTCTGAGGGGGATGGTTATTTCCTATATAATTGCAAAGCTGTGCCAAGGCTGCCAGAGTAGACTTGTGCATATAAAAGAAGCAAGACTAATCTTCATCCCAAGACAAAAGTTTTCAGATGGTCCTTCAATGGTGTGTTTCCTGTTGCTGCTCTTGGAAATCAGTCTTCCAGCAGAACATTTGGAAATGGGTTTTCCCAAGTGTGGTGGCTTTGCCCACATTCCCAAATTCTGGTGGGGGCTCAGCTGCTCTGACACTCCCATTGCTTGAGGCTTTTCCTGTGGCACACCACTGCCCCAGCTCCCAGCACTGGAGGAAAGGCCAGGAAGGACAGTGTTCTCATGCTCCCAAAGTCTCACTTGTAGAACTTTTAAAAGCCCTTAAAACTTTTCATAAGGTTTTTTTTTGTTTTTTTTTTAAGTTAAAAACAGTATTGAATTACACTTTGAATTGAGCAGTGGATTAAATGAGGCAATAGTAGCCTGTGAATAATTCTGCTTGTGTATTTCTAGTTAATGAGCAGTGTCCATAGCTGTTGGGTGTGAACAGAGAAGGAGGCACAGAGTTCTTTGCAGCTTAGGCAGAAGTTTCTATCAGTAGGTACACAACAGGGTATTTATCTGATGTTGTCAATGCACACAAGCTCATGGGAAGATTTAAATAAAGACCTTGTCCTTATGCACACTAATGGAAAGCTGCTTTTTTCCCCATCTGGTCTATATTGTGAAGGAATGATGAACTCCAAAGACTCTCAAGGTGAGTAAATGCAAACTTCCTTCCCCCTCCTCTTGCCAAAACTGACTTTGCTTATTTTT
This sequence comes from Pseudopodoces humilis, assembly GCF_049639895.1. Classification (NCBI taxonomy): domain Eukaryota; kingdom Metazoa; phylum Chordata; class Aves; order Passeriformes; family Paridae; genus Pseudopodoces; species Pseudopodoces humilis. Next base: position 2,380,871 of record NC_142210.1, on the reverse strand, counting down.
GAAACTGTTTTGGCCCTGCCTACAGGAGGTGAGGAGGAAGCGAGAGATGCTTCTGCTCAGCCCTGATTCTATTCTGAGCACTTCCAGCGTTTTCTCTGGCCCAAAATACTTTTGGAATCAAGGTTGCTGTGTTTCCTGCAAGTTTTAGCAATGTGTCAACTAGGATGTGGTAGACATCATTCTCTCATTAGACATGTTTATTGACATGTTATTTTTCATCAGCTTCTTCCAAAGCAACTGTGTTTATGTATAGGAAGACTGCCATCCTAAAGCCAGTAAGGCACATGGGAAAGCAGGGTGTTAATTAAGAGCTTTGGCCCTGTGTTTTGCAGGAGGATAAATAAGGAAGATAAGGAAACTTTGGATGCTTGGAAATTTTTCTTCTAGCAAAATGTCACAGAATTGAAATTAGGCTGAAAGTTACATGAAGTTGTTTATAAAAGCAGTTGAATGAATGAATGGATTTGGAGTTCTGTCTTTGCAAACATGGTACAATTTCCTTTGCACATCCTTTATTAAAGTAATCTGAAAAAAATCCAGACCCAACTGCTTGTCATCTTGTTTAATGATGGTTTTTAAGCACTCTTTGTTAATTTTCTTTTCAACATGTTTAGAGATCATTGTACACCCAAAAATCAGAGCGATAGATTTTATCATTTGTGTACCATGTAGAAGTTTGTCTGGGTGTGATTTTTCTGCTTTGTACATTGGTCTCCCTGTAGTACATTGCAAACAGTTTGTACTTAAAATCTACTGCTGCAAAATATTAATATGTTTTCCTTTATTTTGGTAAGCTGCAAAGATGCAGAAATCTTAATGGATGCAAAAGCATGAAAAGGAAGCCATTGTTCAACCGAGTGTAGCTTTCATTCATTCTGTAACCCTGTAATAAATGCAAGATGTTGAAAGGAAAGGAGCCAAATATTAGTGTGGTCCTGAGAGACCAAGCAAATAATGGAGCTACTTAAATTTGTCATTCTTCTTTCATGATTACAGTAAAAATCTAAAATGTACACAGATGTTATTTCTGTATAGATTCTGTACAGATAGTTTTGGGTTTTGAGCATTGTTAAATCTTTTTGTCATGTTTATAATACAACGGTTTCCTTTTTTTCTTTTTTTTCAAGAGTTTTTAGATTTTTTAAATGGAATTCCAGCAGGCAGTCAGTTGCTGCAGAGGAATCACTGATTCCTTGGAGACCAGGGTGGTCTTACCTGCTGGGTTCTGTGGGCAAGGTGCCAGCTTGGAGTGGCACCCAGAAGTCTGGTGGCAGTGGCAGTAACTTCTCTTTCATGTCAGGGTTTGCAGTGAGTGATTCTGGTTTTTGAAGACAAGGGGGTTCAGGCTTTAATATCTGAGCCTCAGCTACTTTGGGGCAGACATAATCCTCTGTGAGCAGAGGTATGGACTGTTCAGGTTGTCTTTGTTTTGGTGAAATTGTTTCCATGCTAATATTCCTGTGTTGGATCTCTGGAAAGAAAAGAATGTAGGTCTGGGCTGAATCATAACCCAGCACGCTGGAGGTTGCTCAACCTTGCCTAATGCTCTCCACCTGAACCCCACAGCTGCTCACAGAATAAGGATCTCAGTAGCTTGTGAAGGTCTTGCAGGAGTGAGGAAAGCAAATGAACCTGCTCTAAGCATGGCTATTTTGTGTCAGTTCGGATTTTCTTGGAAAACTCCTATCCATGTGTGTTCCCTGAGAGCACATCTGCTGCCTTCCATGTACTGTAAGAAATCCAGGGCTCATGAGATGAAGGCAGCCCTGAATGCAGTCTCTGACACCAGCCCTGTGCACTTCACTGAGTCCTCTGCTCACGTCTTTCCTTGAGCTTGGGTTGCATTTGTCTCAGACAAAATAAACACACCCAGAAAGATTTCTGTGGCAGAAAGAGTGGAAAATTCATGTGTGGTTCTTGTCTGGAGGATAAGGCTGCAGGGGAAGAGGTAGTGGCCTGGACACAAACTCGGTGAGTTTTTGCACTTGTTCAGACTAAAATAGAGGTGGCAGCAGTGAAAAAACTCAAGCAGCTATTCCTGCTGAAGGGAGGTCATGCAAGTTGGTGAATGCAGTGTTTATGTGACATGAGAAACTTAATATCTACCTGGTTTTCCCCAAATAGACCCCCAGGTGGTGGGAAAAGAGAGGAGATGCTTGGGAAATGCTGCTACACCAGCACTGAGCAGATTGACACATTCCTCCTACATCTCTTTCTCCCTGTAGCATTATTCTTTAGCAGAAGCGCTCCCATTCTTGCTGCATTTTGTGACACACAGTGGATTTAAATCAGGATCAAATCCCACTGAAGAAGTCAGGACGTTACAGTGCAAAAGCTGGTGGGGGATAAGTCAGGACCTTTGTGATTCTCAGTGCATGAGGAATTTGAGGTGTAGCTGCTGGCTGACGGGAAGGGAGATGTCCTCTGAGTCAGGGTGGAGGTGTTTCTGTCAGAAGGGAGCTCTTGCTGCAAACCATGCTCAGGATGAATAGGCAAGACTGCTGTACATGCAAAGCAATGTTTTTCCACCTGTGTGTGTGTGTGAGGCTGAGCACAATGCAGTTTTAGTGCGTGGGAGGGCTGGGGAGCAGGCTGGAGGCACAGCACGTCGATGCTTTAGCTGCAGGAGCAGCACACCCAGCGTGGCATCTTGTCAAACTGGGCTGTCCTCAGCAGCTCATCCCATAACCCAGCAGGTCAGGTGGAAGTTTCCAGAGGTGAGCTGGGTTTGATCAGCTGTGTTGGAGTGTCCAGACACATCAGTGCTGGGGTCAAGTGTTTGGTGAGCACATGATGAAATGCTGGAACAAAATTCTTCCCTTGGAAGGTGATGCTGCCTGATTTTCATTAAGCAGTCCCCAGAGTGGGTGTTCAGAATTCAAAACTAACTGTTGTTTCACTTTTCCTGTAGTGTTAAATCAAAAAGGGACTTCCCAGGAGCATGAGAACAAAGCTTGCTCTCCAGTTTCCTATTTGTTTTCACTAGTGGAAGACAAAAAACCTCTAAATTTGATGTCTTCATCAAATGCTGGATTATTTCAGCTAAGGCTTATTTCTCTTCAGGATCTATATATTTGCAGTATATGCCATGCTGCTGGTAGGGTTGTGTTGAAGCCAAAGGCAGTGAAAGATGATCAAATAATTCTCCCAGTGTAACTCTAGGTTTAGAATTCAGCTTTTTGTGAGTTCATAACTGTCTGAAGTTTGCTGTATTTGACAGTACAGATGAGAAACTGGTCTTGCAAATAGTGGTAAACTTCCCTTGGGGTTTGGAAACTTTGTACAAAGTACCACACAAAGCACAAAATTAAATGCTCATAATTAATCACTTCAGCGGCTGCTGCTCTGTACAGCCACAACTCAAGCTGTCCATTGTTGCCACATCATTTGACTGCTTGAAGCCCCTTTATTTCTGACTTAAAGGTCTAAGAACAGTAATTTGATTGTCTCAAACATCTCCTAATGCCTTAACAATGAAAAAGGACCTGCATATTTTCCTTCTGAAATGTAATTGTCTGCAGGCACGAGTCACACTTTGTGTCTGCCCAGTGGTTATAAGGGAGCACATGATGCCTTGCAGGGCTTTGCAGCACATCCGTAATCACCAGCAGTGTTTTTGTGCCATGTGAGGGTGTGAGGGCTATTTCTGCAGGAGGAATGAAGCTATTTGCCATCAGAATTTTTCCCTTATGCAGTGAAAAATAAATGTCAGTATTACATATCGTAATTTCATACTTGTCTCAGAATAATTATTTAACAGAATGCAGAATTTTCACAGTTAAGAGGTTTGAAAATTAAATGCTACGTGGTTTCTGGCCTGCAACCTAGTACCCCAGGAATTTGATGAAATGTGTTTTTTTGGGATGTATGCTGTCAGTAGATGTTTTGCTCATATGTTTCACTGGGGCTTTTATTTTCTCAGGAAAATAGTGACACTAGCACATCCATAAATGAATTTCATTCAGTTTTCAGGTAAGGAGAGCAATGCCTGCAGTTGTGTCTTTATGGATAAGGAAGGTAAAGGAAGAGTGTAAGATTGATGGCATTGTAGACAATAGTCCTTGCTCCCATAATTTAATGATAAGCTGAATATCTGTAAGGGACCATGCATAGGGAGGAAACTTAAACACCTGATTTTATGTTTTGTAATATTTCTATTGAATTTTTAGTATGATAAAAATGATGTTTTGGTTTTGTTTAGAAATAAACACAGGTGTTGTGGCAAACAAAAACCCCTTTTAATAGCATGCAGCAGCAGCACACAACAAGCTGCACTACAGTTTAAGTTTTGTCAGGATTTCTATCCTGGATCCAGTTTTCAGAATTATTGTCAGCTCTGCAAGTCTTCTTCATTCTGAAACTTGTCAAGGTGTTTCTCTGCCAAGAACTTACTGTTGTCTTTTTCAGCTCAAGCGTATCTGGTTCCTTAATTTCTAGGATTTTATTAGTTGCTGTATTGCCAGTGCGAGTGCTGAAGTGATTTTTCTGCAGGTTGTGTGTGCAAAATACCGATGGTTAATGTCCAGTGAGATGTGTTATCTGTTTAGTTAAAGCCCACTTTGTGGTGAAAGGGATTGTAATGCTTATCATTTCAGGCAGGTCAGCTGCCCAGGGAGCTGTCCTGGGGAAGGCACGGCATGGGTTTTGCTGCAGAATTCTGCCAGTCATGCTAATCTGGAGCTGTGTATTGTATCTGCTCCTTTGTGGGGCTGATCTCCAGGCTGTGCTGCCGAGCAGGGAATCACACAGCCGTGTTCCCATGAATGGAGGGGAGGATTAGACCAAAACCCCATTATCTGGCCAGGCCTCGGGAGGTACGGAGTGACAGATCTCCTGCCTCGACTGGAACTGCTTGCCACCCAGAGGAGCGCAAGGATCATTTATGTCAGAGGCTTTTTGTTGGAGAGCTTCCAAAGAAAGCAGTGGGAATGGTGTGGATTACTGTCTTCTGTGTCATTAAAAATAATCTGGAAAACTGATCCCTTCCTTGCCCCATCCATGAATTGTAGCACCCCAATGAGTGGTTTGGGTGTATAACACTTGCCATGAGCCATTTGGAATGTGTTAGCTGTGGAACTCCTTAAATACTATTTTTAATTAGGCCACTCAAATGGTGTAGTTAAAGGAGATAATGTTTTCCTCATTTATTTCACTTTGGTTTTGGGTCATAGTGGACATAATGTCAGGTCCTCCCCAGCCACTGACTGGTGTCCAGACATGGCAGATGTTAACGGGGAGAGGATTTATTCACACGGCATCTTTTCCTTCATCTTGGAGTTGTACTTTGCAGGAAGTGTCTCTCAGCCACCTACTCAAGCACTGTGAAACAAAACCTTCAGCTTCTGTTTGTATTCAGTTGCCTCACAGTTGAGCTGAGGGATGCTTTGGAAGTGTACCCAGCTGAACTGCCCAAATGCAGAGTTCTAAAAACCATCTTACGCAGCCCTGGACTGTGCTCCGGCCCTTGCCTGGAACCTGTGCGGGTCCTTGGTGGCTCAAGGTCTGGATAGTGTGAACAAAGTCACCTTTTTAAAGAAAAAACAGTTGTGTTACGTGTTGCCTTTGTTATGCACAGGCAATATTTTGGGTCCCTTTAATCACAATTACTGCTGAAAGCTGTAATGCTGTTATTGCATTCATATTGCAGATTCCATGTAACCATTGATGTTCCTGTTCAGGACAGTGTTAGTCCTGTGACTGAGATTTCAGGTGCCTACCATTAACCTCAAGTTCTTTCTCTCCCCTGCCCCCTTTTTAGAGGCGTTTGAGTCTTTGCTTCGCTTTGCTGAAAACCGCACGAGTTCCCTGTTTGAGACAGCTTACAGACCTATGGCAAAAGAAGCAGCAGAGCCTGTTAAGGAGCTTTTTACAGACATCTCTCTCTACATTCTGGGCGCAGAGACCACAGTGGAAAGTGCAGTACTGCGGTTCTTTGACAGTCTCTTTCCTCTGGTGTACAGCCGGCTAATAAACCCAGGAATTACAGATCTGTCAGAGGACTATACGGAGTGTCTGCGGCTTACAAGGCAAGACATAAATCCTTTTGGACACTATTCTAAAAACATGGTTACAGAGCTGTCAAAATCTCTTTGGGCCAGCAGGATGCTGAGCCAGGCCCTGAGCCTGGGCATTGAAGTGATAAATACTACTGAGCACGCCGCTGTGAGCAAGGAGTGCAGCAGAGCCCTGGTGAAGATGCAGTACTGCCCGCACTGCCAGGGCCTGACGCTCATCAGGCCCTGTGTGGGATATTGTCTCAATGTCATGAGGGGCTGCCTGGCCAGCGTGGCAGAGCTGGATGCACAGTGGAGGGAGTTCATCTCCACGCTGGAATATCTGACTAATGAAATGGCAGCCTCCCACGAGCTGGAGATTGCTCTGTCGGGGATCTGGAGCTCCATCAACGAGGCCATCCTGCACGCGCAGCTGAACGGGCCGCAGCTCTCTGCTACGGTAAGTGTCTCAAATTATTTGCTACTCCCATCCAGCAATTTCCTCCTTCGGTGGATAAACATTTAAACAAGTTGGTGTTGTCTTTGCAGCAGTTTTTAGTCTTTAACTAGATCTTCAATAATCCATGTTTAATAATCCATGCAGACTTTACAGACAATTATGATGGGGTTCAGTGGAGTCTGCTTTGAAATTAAAGAGATGGGGGGATTTGTTTCTTTAGAAGGAGCCTGGTAAAGCAGAGGGCTCTGCCTTGTCTGCACAGTTCTCTACACAAAAATTTGGGGTCTGTGATACCAGGTATCTATGAAGTGTTATCGTGGCATGTCATGGGAACATGTGGGGGCATCCCGCAGGATTTGTTATAAGGGGCTAGAAAAGTGAGCTTTTAAATAAAGGCAAAAGAATTAACTTTCACACTTTTACAGTCCCTTTACTTTTGTGTTGACCCAGACGTCAGGAAGGTAGTGCAGGTTTGTAATAAGTACACCTATCATACAGAAGTTGTGAAAAAATCCAAACTTATTTGGCAGCATTTACATAAGTAAAGGATAAAAATACGCTTGAAGTGGAAACAGCTTTGTGAGTGGTGTAGATTAAGGGGAAAGAACTAGGATGGTAGAACTGTCACATAAATTATAGCAGCATATGACTGGCAGGTGTTCTCTCAAGGTGTTGAAGATTAGGCTAGAAATTACTGAAATGATTAATGATGCAGCTGACTACATCTGTATGAAGTTAATACAACTGTCAGTGGAAAAAAATGTAGCAGTGTGGCCTTAAGTAGGGTATAGAGACTAATATGAAAAAATGCAGATAGATCGGCCTGTCTTGAAAGTAAAGGAATTCTTGGAGAAAACAGAGATGGAAATGCACAAATTTAGATATGTAATTTCTGTCTTTCTAAAAAAATCAAGGTTTTTTATAGGAGAAAAATGCTACTGCGTTTGCAGCCTTCCAAAATCCCTGATACTGCAGCTCCCTTCACTGTAGAACACCTGACAGAGCCATGATTGGTCAGTGTCATACATAAATTATAAAAAAAACCCCAACCACTTTTTGTAATCTAATAGAATTTCACTTGATATTTTAGCTAAAACTCAGTTCCTATTGCCACAATTTTCCTGTCTTTCTCATGAATGGCAGACTTGCTAGTTCATCTGACATCCAAAGAGAAACATGGAAAACCTCTGAGAAGTTTTTTCAGGTTCTGGAGTAGTGGACAGTGGGCTCTGGAGCCTGCATGTGCTGCAGCTCTGCGTTGTGCTAAAGTCTAGTTGGTGGTGTCACAATGTGCCCCCTGCAGGAGTGTTAAACTTAGAACATGCCATGAACAATGCTCCTGCATCTGCCCCTGTTTTCTCCCAAAAGTTGTTTTTATATGAGTTTTTTATAAAAGGGAACCAGAAATCACAGCACACTATTACTATTATAATATTATATTAATTATAATTATTAATTATATTATTATACTATTGTATATTGGTTTTATCTGACTATAGATGGATACCTCTAAAATCATTATAGAGCTTCATTGTTGATTACATGGACAGAATGCTAAAACATAACTCTGCATTGCCTTTATCAGCCTTATAATTACCATGCACTTGCTTAGCTTACTGAGGGGTAAAATTCATGATCCAGGTGAATATTGGATAATTATGGATGAACTCAGTGAGTGTATTGCTTTTAGGTGATTTGGAAGTAGAATTCTCTCTAAAGTGTCCTTCAGGCTCAGAATTCTCTTTAAATATTATTCAAATAATTTTATTTGGGGCCTTCTTAATTCTCTAGCAATACCTTTAAACATTTGCCTCCTTCCATTTGGAGTAAGTTCAGAAAATGCTGTTGTGTTTGAAATTCCATTAATTCTTTTTTCCCTGAAGTTATCTTTGCTTTCTGTGACTGGCAGAATCTCCATGTGCAGAAGAAGGTTGTGTGTTCTAGGGGCTGCTCAGTAGGACGGTGAAGGAGGTTTGAAAATAAAAACTCTGCCTCAGTGTGTATTACCTTCAGTCCTTTCAGTTGTCTGCAGAGTAAGATGATATTTGGGAGACAGAACGTTTTTCACTATTTAAACAAGCATTCATCTGATACTGGTTTAAATCTTTCCTGATTAGTTACAGAGGATAACTATTATTTAGAAAATTGAGCCTAATTAAGCTGTATTTTCTTCTCTGAAGAAGCGGAAAGGAGTTCAATGCTCAGGTTCAGGATTTCCTGCTGGAGATGGCTTCTGGGAATCCAGGCTGTGATTCCCAATTACACTGGGGCCATTTGATTTGTACCCAAGGTATTTACTGTTGGTTTTTCTTACGGGATTCTTTATTTTCCCAAGAAAAGATACCTTCTCTTTTCCTTTCCTAAGTGTTTGGAGACCCTTTTTTGCTCGTGCAGTGCACTCTCCAGCTTCTGCAGAAGTGGAAATGTTCAGCTTAGGTACAGTTTCCATTACATATGCAGTAATTGGTTTCATTTGATTATAATGGAAAACTCATCCAGGAAAGCAGAACACTCCTAGTAATCTTCATTTATCCTGAGGCAGCCTTAATTAATGCGCCTGCCCTTTTAGGAAACATTTTACATTTTTAATAGACAATATGGCTAAAAATTAGGGTTCTTTTTTTCTCTTGTTGCCTGCCTGGATGATAATGAATAATGGAAGGTTAGATTATGTTTTCTTTAAAATGGGGAAGGGGTGAAATAAACCAATAAAGCACTTAGGATACTTGGCTCAAATGAGGTGCAGTCAATTGATATTAAATCTAAAACTAAAAATCCTATTTGTATGAGGCGTGCATAACTTCAGGAGAGTGGCCTCTGCTGATCTTGTCCATTACAGCCAAGAGAATTGCCTGATTTGCTGGGATAGCAAGTGTGAAAGGTCACCTTTAAGATATTGGTAATGTCTCCTCAGATTCCTGGGGAATGTGCCATGCCATTTGTTCAATGATGCTGGCTTGCATCCAGCTTACTTAACCTAATGCAGGCCAGCCCCCGTTTGCAGCACCAGCAATCATCATCATTGCTTTCATCTGCTCAATCTAATTGTCCTTCCTCCTGCTAGGAGCCCTTCCTTATCATTTCCCTCTTGCTTTATTTCTTTTTCTGTCTTTGTGTTTTAAAGCTGGCCTCCTTTTTCGTGTGTTCAGTTACTGGGTTGCTGTACAAACTCTGTACTTATGCATCGTTCCTGATGTCAATTTTATTTTGTATTCAAAGTGAAAGTAAACAGCTCTCAAGTAAAATAGAGGAGCAGGAGGAGAGTTGTGAAATGTGAGTGGTTGCTGGCACTTCAGGCAGGTGGATCAGCAGGTGAGGTAACATCTCCCTATGTGGACCTCGTGGTTGGGTTCTTTCTCCCCTTAAACTGAAATTGATGAGAGGGAGGCTGTTTTTTCTCTCTTGTTCAGACTTGGTTGTTTATTCTTCTCTTATCTGCATTACATGGATTCAGGGTACGAGGAGCTGTGTGCACTAAGATAGAAAGGCACAAAATGGCTAACAAGCATTTTCTTCAAGGTCTTTCATATGGCCATTTACCCAATTAACTGATGCTAACTAAATTATTTTTCTTAGTGACCCAATGACCCAACACCTGTGAACTGCACTGTAGCATCTTCTATCCAATCACTCATTATTACCCAAAAACCTCTAGAAGAACATGAAGAAGAAGGACAAGAGACAGCTCCCTAAATCCTCCATCTGTTCTCTAAAGTACTTTAAACTCCAAACTTTAACTTTTTCACCCAGTGACATAAGAAACTTTCTAATTTACACATTTACACTCCTAGTTTTTCTATTTAACCTTAAGAGTTGTTTTCAGGATGTTATATGAAATTCAGTGTTTTCTTGGATGTCAGAGCCAGGTATCAGAGATAAGGGCACACTCTCTGTGCCTCTGACTCCAACAGTAACAAACACTGCCCACACTCCTGGAGCCAAATCCCAGTGAGGTGTTCCCATCACTCGTGCAGGGCCAGTAGGGATTTACAGCCCTGCTCCAGCAGGTCGTGTTTGGGGATGGGGGTTGGAAACAGGGTAAGAGGTGAGGAAGATTTCTGTTGGATCAGAAATGACTGGAATCTGATCAGTCCCACCAAGTCCAGGTCTGAGTGCTTCCCTTGGGGCCTTCAGTGAGGTTTGGCCGTCCTGCCCCAGCGGCACTGCTGCTTCTGCCAGCGCCCATCATCTGTGGGATGGGTTTCCTGCTGGACCACTGGGCACTCGTGGGGTGCTGCCCTGCTCAGGCACAGATTTCCTTTAGCTTTGCCAGTCCATGGTTCCAGAGATTGCCCTCGCCTGTCTCTGCAGCAGAATCCCTGCCTGCCCTCGTGGTGGGAAATGCAAAGGGATGTGTGTTAGCAGAATATTTGCAATGTGGGAAGGCAGGTGTTTCTCTCTGTTCTTGCTGCAAGGAGTTTATGAGCATAAAGTATTTATCTTGTTGCTAATGTTTCAGTGGCTGAAAAAGCATTAAATGAGGAGAATGTAAAACGCCACAGACCTGATATTTTCAGAATGGATAATTGTTAGGCAAGAGCAAAGTCCAACATATTGTGTTTTGTGATTTTAGGAGTAATGAAAGCAAAAGCTAATAAAAGGCTTGATAGGGATTATAAAACCAAGATATGATCAGAGATTAAGCATTAGGAGAAAGCAGAAAGCCTCAAGGCAAGTTAATTTCTTGGAGACAAGCTCATCAATTAATGTGATAACTGATATAAAAAGCGATAGAAGAATAAACTTTAGGAAGAAGAGCGCAGATAGAGGCAGGAAAAATACAGAAAGGGAGGCATGTTTAAGGTGCAAGATGCATGGAATTGCAGGAGTGTCAAGAGGCACAGAAATAATGTTTGTGATCAAAATTGGATCAAAATCAATGACAACCTTTCTACAAATCGTGAAGACATCAAGGAGAAAGATGGATAATACTGAGAAAAGATCCTCTAAATGCCATCTGTATTTTAGAGTCTGGTTTCAGGTTGTAATGAAGGAGACTCTCTGATGCCTATTTTTGGCAGATCATTTGAGTATTGTTTCTTAAAAGTTTGTGTGGCTCAGAAGAAATGCAAGAAAGGCAGAAGGTGAAAGCTTCTGGCAAGGGCTTGTCCTTGGTGACAGAGAAAACACAAAGGAGTTGGGCTTTCCATGCCTGTCCAGCCACTTGTGCTGTGGCCCTTTGCAGTTAGGGGTATCACTGGGACCTGGGAGGCAAATTACATAGAATTAACAGCAAATTAGAGCTTAGAGGAGTTAAAAAAAATAGAAAAAAAAAAAAAAAAAGACACAAAAAAACCATGTAGATAGATGGTTGCTCTTGGTGGCTGGTTGATCAGTCTCTTCCCATCAGTGGGTTTAAATGTTGCCTTGAACCAAAACAGATGATCCCTGCTGAAAAGCAGCATATAGGAACTTTGCACTCAACATGCAAGCTATATAAATATTTTCTTGATTCAGTTTAAGGTTAGAAGGGAGCATCTGCCTGTGGAAGAACATACTTGGGGTATCCTGGAATGCCTCTGTTACTGCAGTGGCCTTGAGCCAGAATTTACAGGGGAGGAGCCTTTGGGAATACAAATATAAAATCTTACTATAAATTTTCTGGTAAAAATTCAGCAGTGTCTGGAAGGCTTACATAAAATAATTCAGGTGTCTTAAATTATAAGGAATGCAGAAAAAAAAAATATAAGATCTGTTAAATGGTCACCTTTAGGGAAAGAAAAGCTTAGAGAAAAGAGTGCCAAATTTGCAGCAGCGGGAGGTTGATGCACAGTAACCTTACAAATTTGAAAAGGAAGTGGCAGTACTATGAACAAAATAACTTTGTGCTGAGTGAGTTCACAGCAACAAAGAGTTTCTGCCAGCCAGTAATGAACTGCTTGATTAATGACATTGAATGTTATCATAAAACACTCCTGGAGACTTTGGAGAACACTCAGAGCTGAACTCAGGTGCTTCCTTCCTGCAAGTTTTCCTATTCAAATGATCAACACCAGCTGTCAATAAATATGAAAACTGTACTTAGCAGAGGTTAAAGCAGTGTATTCAATTCCTTGTGGTTAGATTGCAGAAAACAACCGTAAAAAAGGACAGGGAAAATTATGTTGTTTTAAATGACATTTTGCTTTTTCTAAGCACTTAGCAGGAAATCTCCTCTGAAAACAGAAACTGGAGGAGTCCTCAGCTGTGATGAGGGTTCTGTTAAATATCTCCAAGCAGCCCTGTCTGATTTAGCAGCACTTCTTGCAGTCCTTGCATATTTGGTTCTCATGAACCCAGGCTATGTGAATGTGCATTAGGTTCAAATCCTTTGTGAATCCCAGGGCAGGAAGAGACTTTTCAAAAACCAGGGGAATTGCTCCAAGGGCACACCTTGCAGTGACCTATTTCTGTGGGAAAGGGAAGAGGATGCCTTTCACCGTGGTGTGAAACGTGCAAAAATAAGTCTGCATTAAATTTTTAGTTTATTTTTCTTGGGCTTTATACTCATTAAGATACTGCTCTCATCTTATGGTCATTCATGGGTGAATTTTTAAAAAGCAGCAGTGAAGCTTTATCTTTGGAATCGACTGAATTTCATGGAGTGTAAGCATCTAATTCTTGTAGTCAGCTTTGTAAGTCTTGCCACGTGCAATTTGCTTGATTTAAAAGCATTTTGACACTTGAGTACTGTAGAAGTATTTCTGGAAATAATAATCTAAATTGTTTAATGCATTTGCCTTATTTCCATCTGTTACAGAAGTACTCTGGAGAATTAGAGCTCATGTAGCCTTGAACAGCTCCCTGAGGGGATACAAGGAGCTTTTTTGGATACATGGCCCCTGTTGGATAATGACAGTTCTCTTCCATGCAGGTGTTTGATGCCACAGAGTAGCCTGATTTCCTGGTGGGAAGGATCATCTCATCTGCAGCAATGGAACTGCTTGAAATTAAGTAGTTATGTCAAAATGGAGTAGGCTAAATGGAAATACAAATTTCCAAAAATCTATTACCAAGTGGAGCAGGAATACAGAAACACCACGTAATTACAATTGCGTTAGTTGTGAGAATATTTGCTGGCTCTTATCCAGCTGTCATCTTGTTTGACTAAACATGTAGCTAAGAATTTGATTTGACATAAATTGTGCAGCCTTAAGTTGCTTTTATAGAGGTGATGATGCATTTGCATGGAGGTGTCTCTTCAGCCCCAAAGGCTTCCTTCACACGGCCCATCTTTCCTCCCAACTGGCTGCTGACTTGCTGATAGTGCTTAACCACACTATTAATGAGTCATTAGTTTGTATAAGATAAAAAGCTCTTTTCTGCCTGGTGGAGGAGTATTCAAGTTCTACTTTTTGTTCCCTAAATCTTGGATTTTGTGTAAATACGTAGCCTAAAAGATTGATACTAAACATTGATATCAGTGGAATTGATGGATGTAGCTTTTTACCTGCTTTTGATCTGAGACCAGCATTATCTGCGATTAACCATTTGTGGTTAATTAATGTGATTAAGGTTTTGGGAATGATAGTGACTGTTTGTCCTCTTTACAATCAAGACATGCTGGTTTGGCCTAATCTTATTGCCAAAGTGTTTGTGGAAGATGTGTCAGGTATTTGTGTGTGTTTGTGGGGTCCCAGAAATGCTGTTAGGTGAGTGTTTTCTGGAGACATGCACTCTGCTTCAAAGCAGATGAAATTGTGCATAATTTGGGTGTTTCTTCTCCATTGCTAATGAATGCTGTAGGGCCAGATGTGGAGAGTAAGGACAGCAGGTTAATGATAAGGCCAAGAAATAGCAGCCTGCTTTCAGAACAAGAGGCCTAAACAGTGCTGTAAAAAATGAATTTTAAAATACTAATTATGGATACTACCTGTGTTTAGGTAAAATAATTCAGTGGCAATAAGTCCCTCAACTGTACATTTTATTACTTTATTGTTCAGGCTTAAAAACAATGATAGCACATTGATGTTATTTCTAAATGCATCCTTAAAAGTGTGTGATGGAGCAAGTGTCCCTGCCCATTGCAGGGCTGCTCAGTGAAGTGTGGTGTTCAGTCAGGACCAACACAAACTTCCACAAGCACTTGTGCACACACTGATACAGCTCACTGCTTTTCTTCACACCTCCAAAGCTGTGGCTTTCCTAGAGTGGGGAATCCACTCAGCTCTAAGAGTGCAGCAGCTATTTTTGTTTATTAAGAATGAGCTCATGAGTTCTGCTTGAGTTTAGTTTTTCTCAGGGCTGTGTATCAGTGTGATATAGCCACTTTTTTCTCAAAACAGCTGCTTTGCTTCACTTTGTTTTACAAACCGAGGCTCTGGAATTTTTCAGCACCAGTTTATGGCTCCTGGAGAATTAGATCCTGAGAACTCTAGCAGCAAGTATAATTAAAAGTAAACCCCAGAGTCACGAGCTGTGTTCAGTGTGGTGAGAATGGTGCTGGTTTTCCCCCAAAGTTGAAATGTTTCACGGTAATGTGTGTGTCCTGTTTGACTTTAGCTCGGTGCTGCAGGAGAGGAGGATGTGCCCAAGGCAGGATATGAGCTCCAGAACACAAGGCCTGTCAGAGCCATAATCATAAACCTGCCAAGAGAGCACAGTTGTAATTTCACAGAGCCAGGGCTGTCACTGAGCACTCTCTATCTTCCCTGGAATATGACTCTGGTGTCAGCGCTTCACCATTATTAGAGATGAAAGATGAAGGACGTAAATATGGTAAGAGTCCAGGATTTTGCTTGAAGCACAGCACTGAGCAAGGCAATCAGTGGTTGGGATAATATTTATGGAAATGATGATACTTGGGATGACAGATGATGTGCTTGGTGTTTCAACGAGAGTTGTGTACACTTTATTCATTGTTTCTTTCTTTTTTATTCTATGCACTTATTGTAAGCCTGCCCAGATTATGGAAGTCATCTGCTGAAATTGAGTGTTATTTTCTATTATGAAATCAATTTAAAGTACAAAAGAGAAATTAGATGTGCAGGTTCTTTTTACGAACCTGACTTTCCGTATTGTGGTTTGTTAAATATGATGGATTTTGTAGCTGCGTTGCTTTAGAATTTTGGCACTTCCGTTTGTTGTGGTTAATTTTTGGTCTTATAAATTAACAAGGCATGGAACAATGAAGTTGGAGTGTTGCTGGGTTGGGGTCCAGTCCCTGGTAAAAAATGCAGCTCAAGCATATTGGCAGCGAGGCTGCTTGTTATTCATTGTGAGGCGTCTGGCTATGGGAGTGTTAGATGTTTGACAGCATTGAATAGATTCCAGTCAGCCATACAAACTACCTCCACTGAAGTGGAAAGGACCATAAAATTGTTTTAGCAACAGCTAATTCTCCTGAGTCTTTTAAGGCTTTTTTCCCCTTATTTTTTCTTTAACCATTTGGTTGCCGGTAGAGGATTTGTCAATTTAAATAATAAATGTTCCCAGATTCATTTCATTTTTAAGATAGTTAAGAAAGCTTTTCATTGATTTTGCACTCAGCATAGTTTAGATTTTGGGGGAGAAATTAACCAAAACCCCGAACAAACACCAACCAGTGTACCTTGACCAGTGTTACAATTTGTTGAATAGAAAAACTGAACTCTATAGTAACTTTTAGCACTGTTTTTTCTGTCAGTAACTTCCAGTCCTGCTTTTATCAACTAGGCATTTGGGAGCTAATCTGTTAACTTGTAGGTCTTTTGTTTAATGTCCCTGCTCACATTTTAGGTGCTGCAGTGCCAGAAAAGTGCTGCAGGTTCTTTCACCAACAGCTTGGGCGTTGTCTTTTCAATCTCCAGCTGAAGATATGTGTCAATTCTTCCGTCTTCACTTGGAATTCCTAGGACTTTTTTTGCTCCTAAGCAGTTTAGTCTGTGGATTGAGTGTGTGAAAGAACAAAAAAATGTGTTCTTACCTGTCAAATATTTCATATCACAAGGGCTGGCTGCCTCACAGTGTGGCACTGCTCAGCCAGGACCCGTAGGCATCCAGCAGCTCTGGATTGAACCAAGGGAAGATGGAGAGTGAGGAGGTCCTCAGCTCTTACAGCTTCACTGAAGGGACTTCCAGGAACCTGGGGATAATGTTCAGTTTTTCCATTTGTCCTTAGTTCAAGGCTTCAACCAGCTGACCACAGATGGGCCATGAGATTAGAGTGAAAAGCCAGTTGGCTCTCTTTTCACTTTGTGCCCCAAAAGAGGCTGCCTCTTGTGAAGATCTCTGTCTTGTACACTGGGAAAAATAACATATTTCATCCAGCTGAGCACAAACTTTCATTTTCCTCACCTGCTTCCCAGTAATTATTCAGTTAGGTTAACAGTAGTCGGAAAAATTGAGAGAAAAATCCCCATTACCAGCATTTGGTGTTACACTAGAAATGCTGTAATGCTTCCTAGCTGTGCTGGGGAGGCACTGGGCAGCAGCAGAAGCACATGGGGCTGCACTGGCTCAGGGCTAAAATGGTCAGACTGGGGATAAACCTGGGCCACAGCTTGGAAACAGGAGCCTGGTGGCTCATTGGGTGTGTGCCCTTCTGTGGCAGATGAAGTAAAAGGCCCTGATAATTTTGTTGTGCTTCTCTAGGATTTTATTAATTGTAGTGAAACTTTATTTTTTATTCTTCTAAATACAAAACCTTCACTGAGTTTTCCTCTGGGCCACATGACTTCATAAAGCAGAGAAGTTGGCACACTTTATAAAAGGGAAGATGGAACTATAAATGGTAGTTATTGAATTTCTTGTACCTGCATTTAGAGGAGACCTGCCTTTTCTTTCCAACACTTCAAGCCTAGAGAGAGATGTGGCTTTCCTAAGGTTGCACCAAATGCTTTCTGCAGCCAGAGGACCAAGCAGAACAAGTGTCTGTCCTGACCAGCTTAAGGGGACTCTGCTCAGAGCAAAATCTGACATTTATATAGGAAGATACACAAATTTTGTTGTCTGTGACATCAAGCATGTGTTGGTTTATATGTCACTAGCTGCAGGTATTATAAAATACCTGACTTTTCAAGTCAGGACAGGGCCTGAGCATTCTGACAGCTGTGTTACATCTGAGTTACTGGCAGGCACCAGCAAAACTTCCAAAGCTTTTTTTGTTTCTTTACTATGCTAAGAGCCTGTGTCTCCATACCTGAAGTGTATATTGGTGCCTCTAATCTCTGTTTCTTTGCAAACCTGCCCTGCACTATCCCCTGTAGTTGTTTTCTGGGAGATCAAACAGTTTTAATCCTCTCTAATGAAATTGTGTTGCTTTTATTGCAGACCCATAGCTCATGAGCTTGTGAGCCATGGCAACACGTGAATCCTCATTTTCCCAGAGCTGGGCCTCGTTGTTGCAGAGTTCCCTAGAAGGCATTTACTAGGAAATATTAATAAGGAGTGGAGGATAGGGAAAAGAGAAAAAAAATGTAGTAATTCCTAGACTGTTTCAAGGATGAGGAGGGCAGTTTGAAGGATGAGCCCTGGGGTGCTGGACTGGCAGGAGGCAGCAATGGGTAATGGGGTGTGCAGGAAGAGGATTGAGGGTTGAAGAGGAGATTCCTGCTCATCACTGTGCCTTTACAGAAGGATCCTGCTTTGCTCACATGGGATCACAGTGGAAGTACTCAAAGATGTGCACCTATTTGAGAGGTCTGTTGGCTCTTT
This sequence comes from Pseudopodoces humilis, assembly GCF_049639895.1. NCBI lineage: Eukaryota > Metazoa > Chordata > Aves > Passeriformes > Paridae > Pseudopodoces > Pseudopodoces humilis. The sequence goes on along the minus strand of NC_142210.1, from coordinate 2,362,805 downwards.
TCAGGGAGATGCCCATGCTTTGTTTCCTTTCTTTGTCAATACTTCTAACAAAAAACTTCACTTAGTGAGACTGTTTTGACTCACTGCTAGGCTCGATGTATGGAATTCACCCCTGGTTCTCATTCCTGATATGCTCTCTATATTGTAATTACGTGCTTCCCCCCCTTTTTTTCTAGTGAGTGAGACAGAGATGGGAATTCGGGGAGAAAGAGCTCAGACTCGAGGAGTACATCTTTTAGGGAACAGAAGATTGCAGGAGGAAGTTAAACAACACAAATTCTCAAGAGTTCTTCATCATCTTTCATAAAGGGAAAGCCTTTATTTGAGACAGGAGTTTGTCATTTATGTTTCTGAACTGCTGGGCACTGGCAGGAGGGGAGAGAGGCACATGGAAAGAACTGAAACAGTGATGTGAGGTAACAGAAAAATTACACTTTTTATAGTTAGAATGAGACAGGTTTTGAGACAATCTTGTGTGAAGAGAAAAAAGGGCCAACCCAGGAGAAAGAGATGTAGAAGAATATGGAGGCAAAGCAGTGGGAAGGGAATGTAAGAAATTGAGACAAAAGAGATGGAAAAAGCTAGAAAAACAATTAGGAACACACATACCTCCCATATTTGAAGAGTCTGGAATGCTGATGAGGACTAATCAACATCAGTATTGTCTGTCTTCAGTTTCTCTTGCTCCTCTCCCTTTAATTGATTCTGTGGGCTTTACAAAAAAGACACTTTGTGTTTTGCTGAGTTTTTTTGTGAGATATGTGATGCAATACTCTGCAAGCTTTCATCATTAAGTATATATAATTATATATATATATTATATATTATATACAATAATATAATTATATATAGTATATATAATCTGTACTTGCACTTGTCTGAGCTTGCCCAGGATATGCCCTCAGCTGTGGGGCTTCATCCTTGATGGAATGATGAAGTCAGCTTCTTGCAGGATTTGAGCTGCTCCATTGCTAGACTGAATTTTAACATGAACTTAATTCTTCATGATGACTAGTTCTGAACTGAGATTTATCATGATCTGACAGTAAAAAAGAATGGCTTGTTCATTATAGTTAACTATGAAAATGTGTTATCAGTCCATGGTTCTGTTACTTTTATTGAGACTACGTGTAGTTATCCAGATTTCCAATTCATAAGACGTGATACACTTTAAAAAGTCCTTTTGTGTTCATTCCCAGTGCATGTGAACCCATGAAAATGTTTCATCACTTTTTTGCAGTATTCTGTATTATAAATACCACTTTCTGACATCAGACTCCAAAGAAGTTGTCTTTGTCCCATCATTACTTTGTGCACTAATGGCTGAGTGAGGCTTGCAGTACTCGCTTGTCATTGCAAGGTCTGAGTGTCCCAGTTTTCCTTGTGTACATTGTCTTTTTGTAAAGTGCTTTATGAAAGGTTACAGACAGAACAAGAAAGTCTGTGCCTCCCTGGTTTGCTGCCAAAGACCTCATAACCATTTTGCTTTGGAGCATCTAAATTTTCTTGAGCTGAGCTATAAGAAAATAAATTATTTTCCATTTTTGGTCTATTTTTTTTTTTTTTTCATGTTTCTTAAATTTCTGAGGAAAATTTCTCAAGGAGGTACACTTACTCGAACAGCAGAAGGGGAAAAAAAAATTTAAAATTTTCTTGGATTTCATACCCTTCAAAACATTATAGCCTTGCAGGATTTGTGGGATAGAGCCCAGTCCTGTTCTGTTCCCTTCCTGACCTTCTTCAGCCTTGTCCCACCCAGCCATTGCTACCACCTGGGGAAGGTGTTAGAGAGATGAATTTCCCACAAGTTCCTGAACCCAAACTATCTCTTGCTTTGTTTTTTGAAGCTGATTATCTTTGGGTATAAAAGTTTAGGGTTATGTTAGGGTCATTTCTCACCAACACATTGGTCATGATTAGGAAAATAATCTCTTTTTGAGTGATTTGAGTGGTTTTGCTCAAGTGTTTGCTTCTGAAGTCTTTTTCCAAGTACTCCCTTGTTTCTCTTTCTCTCTTTCATCTTAGAGTTTTAGATTTTTAAAATATACAGAGAAAAATTATGTACTGAAAGCATAAATGATCCAATGCTGTGTTACTTGGACTTGGCATTATTTAATTTACTTTTTCGTCTACATGCTGTGTGTTCTTTCTCAGATTGAATGGGAGAGCCTCTCTTGCACTTATCCCTCTGCTGCTTTGCTTGTCCCTTGCAGAGTTTGGGACTAATAAGTTGAGCATACTTCATATAGCTGCCTTTTCAGCAGAAAGTGCCTTCAACATATATGGCAATCAGGCCACTGTACTTGAGGTTAACCCCCAGCCCTCTCTGAGCTCAATCCTGAAAAATAAACAAAACTCTGGGAAAAGAGGTTTACTTGGCAGAAGGATTGAGCTAATATTATGGATATAAAAACACAGGGCTCAGTTCTGCAAGAAGCTGAGCATTCTGGCCCCAGTCCCATGAAGCACTTAAGCACAGGCTTCGTTTTCAAGTGAGTAGGAGATTGAGTGGCAGCTGGAAAAGGCTGAACTCCTGATCCCTGACCCTACGTGTGCAGCAGGACTCGGATTGCTCGCTCAGCTGTGCCCCAGCCAGGGCTGCTCCTCCTCTCCCAGGTGGGATGGAAACTCCCAGGTGGGGTGGAAGCTCTCAGGTGGGGATGGATGGAAGCTCCCAGGTGGGATGGAAGCTCCCAGGTGGGGATGGATGGAAGCTCCCAGGATGGATGGCAGCTCCCAGAATGATGGCAGCTCCCAGGTGGGATGGCAGCTCCCAGGTGGGGATGGATGGAAGCTCCCAGGATGGATGGCAGCTCCCAGGCGAGATGGCAGCTCCCAGGTGGGATGGCAGCTCCCAGGTGGGGATGGATGGCAGCTCCCAGGTGGGGATGGATGGCAGCTCCCAGGTGACAGCACTGGGGTTCCTGGGAATTTGCACCTGGGCAGGTGTCAGGTGATGCTGGCAGAGCCTAGTGCTCACACAGCATGGGCAGACCTGCAGAGCTCACCCATCTCCCTTGAGGGGAGAAGAAAGAACACGTGTGGAAACGTTCCCTTACACCTGACAAGAAGTTGCCACCACGCAGTGAATTCCCAGCTGTGCTGGGAGAGCTTTGTGCCCAGCCTGTCCCGTTTTTCCTGGGCTGAGCTCTTGCCTGCAGCCACAGGAGCTGTGCAGGAGGAGCAGACAGGGAATCAAAGGGGCTCCTCTGCGAGGGGAGAGGGAGCGAGCAGAGGGCTGATCTGTCACTCAGCTGTCAGCCATCCTGGCACTTTCATGATGAATTAGGCTCTCTAGATGCTTTGTGGCTTGGCTAACAAAGAGATTTTTTTTTCTTTACCAGATTCCCCAGTGCTACCCCTACAGTAAATGATTTTACCAAGATGATTTTTTAATACTTTGAAAATGTAACACACAGCATTGAATGAAAAGAGAAACCATAAACACTTATAACTTTATCATGTGCTTTTTCTTTGGTTTAAGATTGTGATAAAGCTGCATTCTTGATACATCCCCAGTGTCTGCTTCATAAACTTTTCTAATTTTATATGCTTTCTGTTTCTGTGTGTTTTTCCTTCAGAACCTGTGTATTGGTTTTTTGCATTGCAGTGTACTTGTGTGTGTGTTTTATGGTTTTATATCCATTTATGATGTTTGGTGAGCAAGCACTAATATTTTTTGTGTGTGTGGTGTAAGTTACAGGTACTTATTTCTTAAGAATATTGCTTTTCTATAAAGTGAAGTGAGTAGTGTAGTCATCAATCTTTCTTTGCTCTCCTTAGTGTGTTTGTATGTATCACTCGTGCTGTTATGATCTTTCTTCTTTCTGAAACTGATTTGCTGTCTGAATCTGGCTATTCTGATGGCACTGATAACTAAAGGAAATTTGTCTTCTGGTCTTTAATTTTTGGACCCTGGTATAAGTTGGAGTTACAGTATGAGATGGCATTCCCTTTATTTTTACATTGATGAGCATTCACAAAGTGGAGGTGACAAAGTTAAGCCCACACATTCCTGTGTTCTGCAAAAAGTCCTGATTAGCTTTCCACAAAACCATCAAACTCCCTTTTTTTGAACCAGCTTGGAAGTGAATTGCCTAAAAGGCACCAAGGCTTCAAAAGTGTGTGTGTATATATATATATATTTTAGGTGGCTACTGATGGCAGAAAGTTGCAGAGAAAATAAGTGGAACAAAAGGTTAGTTCTGATTCGATAGACATGGCTGGCATTGCAAGCAGCCTTACCTCCCACACCGCATAGCAATGAGCAGGGAGCCTGCTGAGAAAGTTCAAACTGCACAAGATTATCCTTTCACAAATAAATTCTTTTAACAGGCCCCTGTTGAAAAGGGTAAGATTATACCTCTGAGGAGAAGTATCTCGCTGAAGAAGTGCTTATGCCACTTACAGCTTTTGGAAACTCTTAAATCTTTTGGAGTAAAAGTAACAGACTTTTCTTCCTTTAATAAGACACTTGTTTTCTGTCAAGAACAGTCCTGTTAATTGTGAATTACTCAGGGACGCTTCGGAGGAAAGAAAATACTGAGATTTGCATAGCAAAATATTCCCTTTTTATTGCTGTGCTTTTTCATTGCCTGAAAGTTTCTTCAGCTTCCAAGTCCCAACACATTTTTATATTTCAGCTCATTTTCTTGTTATGAGTGTGCACTTTGCATTCTTTTGACAGAAAGCATTGAGCTACAGTGCCATCCACATTCAAAATGATGGACTGGCAGTATCCACATACAGGTTGTCACAGTAGCTTGTTCACTACTCCAGTGTAAATACAGAACCTCTCTAAATATCCTGAACATAGGCAAGGTCATATTCATAGAGTTTATTTTAAGAAATTTGCTTAAATGAAGATATTTTGATCTGTTTCAAACACATCATCTAAAAAAAGCAGTAAGGCTTAAGTGTGACAGTGATGATTATGCACCCAATGTGTATGTATTGAATTTAAGTGCAAATCTGGAAATTGATGTAATATTATTTACAACTTATTAAACTTAAATTAGGTCCCACTTCTGCTCCAGGTAATGAATCAAGAGTGAAGTATGGTGAACCCCAGTGGTAGGAGGCACAATGAATGTGTTTTCTGGGATATTTTGGTGAGGTGACATCAAAATACATATTTTTATATTTGATGTTTGTGACTTTTCTAAATTTGCTTTGCAAAAGAGATGTTACGTCCATTTACTTGAGGCAATTGAACTTCTAGGAATGTGCAGATATTTTAAGAGAAAAGAAGCCCCTAAGCCCCTCATATTTAAAAATCAGATCAATTTTAGTTTTCTGCAATTTTTCATCTTTTTTGTCAAGAAAAACAAAATGTTTCCAGTAAAGCATGCTGACATGCTTGGTATTGTGCTCTTGAACATTTTTTTTTTTTACTGGAAATTGTCTTGCTCGCTGCTTTCATAAAATGTGCAATCTTTTGATTCCAAGGTCAGTTTCTTGACAACCTTGACATTATTTAGGTTTTAATTAGTAAACAGATTCTGATACTGACACGTGAGTAAAACACCCATGATAAACCATGGGAAAACATGGGAAAATGACCAAGAAAATAGGATTTTCTGTGACATTTCACCTGAGCTGTATGATCTCCATGTGCTTGGAAGGGAGGTGGTGTCTGTCAGATGTTACAGCCATCATTGGGACTGAGGTCTGGTGCTTTGCTACATGAGGATTTTATTGGATGTGGTGAAAGCAGCGCTGTCCTGCGCCTCTGAAAAACTGCATTTTCTCGTGAGTTGCAGGGAGTGAATATTTTGACCACCATATAAGAGCCTGGGTGCTGCTAAATATTACTTAGCAAACCTCTGGTCCTTCTAAAAATATCACTCCAGCCTGCCAGTTCACACTTTTTTGTGTTTCCTTATGGAAGGACAATGGAGCAGGAATACAGGACATGATGGTTTGAGGTTTGATTAGAGGGATGGAGCACCTCTCCTGTGGAAAGGCTCAGAAAATTGGGATTGTTCAGCCTGGAGAAGAGAAGGCTTCAGGGTGACCTCATTGTGGCCTTCCAGTGCTTGGAGGGAGCCCGCAGGAAAGGTGGAGAGGGACTTTTTACAAGAGCCTGCAGTGACAGGACAAGGAGAAATGGCTTCAAACTGACAGAAAGTAACTTTAGATTGGCTATTGGGAAAATTCCTTCCCTGTGAGGGTGGTGAGGCCCTGGCACAGGTTGCCCAGAGAAGCTGTGGATGCCCCACCCCTGGAAATGTCCCAGGCCAGGCTGGATGGGGCTTGGAGCAGCCTGGGCTAGTGGAAGATGTCCCTGCCCATGGCAGGGGGTTGGAACCAGATGATTTTGAAGGTCCCTTCCAACCCAAAGCATTCATGGTTTTGTGACACTCATGGAGCTGGGGCTCGTGGCAGTCAGAGGCCAGCGCGTCCTTCAACAAGTCACGGAGCCAGAGGGAAGGTCGAGGAGTGAAATTCATGCTTGATGGGTCAGAAAAGAGTAATCTGAAATTCTGGAGTTTCAACTCCAAACACTTGGGATTGTGAGGAGGCAGGCAGCTGTTGGAGCTGCAGGATTCACTCCTGAGGATTATGAACGAATAAAGCTCCATTTCTTCCCTTGTCCTCTGTGTGCCATGGCCATCAGGGCCAACTTGATGCATAACTGGGTTACACAAAACCATTGAGAATTATTCCTGCAAAAACCAATGAAAGCTTATCTTTGTGCTGGGAGGCATTTTCAGCAGTGTAGCATGTGGGCTGTATTGGGGTTTGATTTTGATTTTTTTCCCCCAGAATGCATGGAAATCTTTTCCTACTGTCTCCATTTGATGGCATTTCAGATTTATGGATAGATTTAAAAAAATATCTTCTGGTGTTTAGGTATAGTTAATATTGCATTATTTTGGCAGTGTTTAAGTGCCTTCAAATTTTAAGCTAAAGGAAACATGTGGCTTTTCTCTTTAAAGTGTCTTCTAAGACATGAACATGCTACAAGGAGATTAAAACAAAATGAGAAAGGTTTTTATAAGAATGGGATGTGGGTTGTTTTTTAAGATATCCAGATTTTAAAGGTAAATTAATATGGGACAGAAAAGTGCTTTTTGGCTACTGTGAAATTAATTTTTCCAATTTTTGCTGTCATCCTACCAAGTAGAAAGGAAACAATGCATACACATGGTTTATAGTTCTATCAACAAAACCATGGCAAGTCTGAAAGTTACTCAGTTCACAGTGCTGTAGAACACTCTGTGTTTTGTATCTCTCTGGAATTTCCATGGAATCTGGTCAATTTGGGAACAGGGGGTTCAGATTTCCAAATAAATGGTATTTCAAAGTTTATTTGATTAGGGCATTTCCAGTGTGACATGGATATCTTTTGTTTGGTAATTCAGTCACAAGTGGAAGTGAATTCTATACATCTTGTTAATTTTGCCCTCTGGCTTGCTGTGCTGGAATAAGTCTTTCTCATATGTTTAATAATAGAAGTAATTTCTTCTCCTGTGTCTCTCTCTCCTATATTGTTCCCCTGTTTCTCAAGCAGAAAAAAATATATTTTTTTGATGGAACAATTTTTTTCATACAGGAAAACTCCACTTAGGAATCCATCTTGTTTTGTGCTTCAGATTAACTCTTAGGAAAGTTAATTAGCTCTCCATCTTTTTTCCATATGATTATTTGACTTTGAGGGTTGCCATCAGAGCAGTAGGGGGAACTTCATGAACTTTAACAATGCCTGCATTTCTCTTAGGCCCTGTTGCACACAGAATTGCAGCTACCAGAGTGAATAAATTTATTTGGTGGTGTAATCCTTCACCAATGGAAGTAGCAGTGGTTCTGAGTCAGGCAAACATCTATAAAATTAGATTGGCTTAACTGAGTGCCAGCAGTAGCTACTGTACTGTGTTTTGTACTGGAGTTGAATATACAGAATGCCAGTGAAGTTTTAAAATCTACAAGCAAATAGCCAAAAGCAGCACATGTTCAGATGAGGAATTTGGTCATGCATGTTTTCCAGCAGCTGTTTTTATTTTAGGTTTAATTTAAAATACATTCCACTTAATTCCATGTTCAGAATCATCAAAGCCTACCAAAAATCCTCAGATTTTGTTTCACAGAGATCATTATCGAGTTCTGAGCAATTGTATGTTTATTACTTTCATATTTTGCATTTCTGGGGTTTCGTGTACTACCCAAGGGCATGGTCTAACTCAAAGAATAACAGGAATCAGCATGCTTTTCATTTACCCTTTTTCATTATTACAGGCATTCTATATTAAGACCTGTTTTAGTAACAAGCCAGTTTTACTTTTTAACCTCCCATGTATTTTATTAGGTTGCTGAGATTTTAATTTTTTTATTTTTTAATGGTTATGAAAAGAAAGGGAGTTTGGCCCTGATTCCCATTCATGCTATTGCAGGCAGACCACTTTATATAAAGGCAGCAAAAATACCTGCTACAAGCACTGCCCTCCCATCCCAAATTACATTTGTTATATTAAGTAATTTCAACCCAAGACTTCTGAGATTTGGGCTCCAGGAGACACTGAAACATCTGGAATTCAGGAGAGTTTTCTCTCCCTCATTGTTCAGTTCTCTGTCTCATTATGGTGACGAGTTCTGTCATGTCTGGTCTTACCAATCAGAAAAAATCAGGACTAACAATTTATAAGTTTTTACTTAGGGAAACAAATATCAGCCTGCTGTTTGCTGGTGGTTGATAAACTGTGGCTGGAGGGTTTGAGTCAGCTGCTTGCTGTAGTCTGGTTGTTATTCCATTTATCCTGGATGCACATTGAATAGTGAAAGTGGTCGTGTTTACAGGACTCTCAGGATGCTTTCAGCAGATTTTAATAACCAGTTCCAATTAGCAAAAATCCAGGCCAAACTGGGCCCCAAGTGTACAAGATTTTACAAGTTTGTGTCTTGCCTATATCTAATCAGATTGCCTTGCAAAAACTTCAAAAACTGAAAATGAAATTGTAACTATGGTAGATTATGTTGTAATTAACTGAATATATATGTATATATTCCCCAGTTTTAATTTTTATTCTGCAGCCAGATAATGACTTTTATTCTCACTGCTCTTGCTTCAAGAACTTGCTCCTAAACAAGACCTTCAGTTCTATCTTGGTAGATGCCGAATATTTAGCATTTGGCTGATTTATTGGCTACATTTGGGAGAATGTAGGATCTGCAAGATCAAAACCTTGCTGGATACTTTCAAGGGATTTTTATAGTCATCCTGCCTAAATGAGGAGGGCAGAGGATGAGTGAGCTGTGAGGCTGTGAGGATGGAATAATTGCTCTGCTGGTTTGCAGTGATCATCTACAAATGGTGATTTAGTTGGACACATCCCTGAGGATGCTGTAAAGAAGGCAAGGTTGGGCTCTCCAAAACTGTCACTTCACAGGGAAGTTAAGAAATCCGGATTCTGTTGGAGCTGTGGGTGCAGCAGTGGGAGCAGCGTGCTGTGCCTGTCTGAAGGGCAGGGCTGGTACCCTGCAGCTCTCTCTGTTCCTGCTGCCACCCCACCCTGAGTGCAGCTCACTGCTTGCAGAGAGATGCCTTCAGACTAAGCCACTGAAACACTGAAGTGCTTTCTCTAATTCTTTTGTTTTACATTGTTGTGGGCCGGCTTTTTGAGCTCAGTGTCTCTTGGCACACGTATCGAAAGGAGCAGCGGCTTAATTTAGCTTCAATTTGAGCCGGTAGTGCTCAAGAGGCTGGGGGAAAAGGGAAATTAAACTGTTCTGCTGCACTGAAGGAAATAAAGAAATAGAAGTTATTAATGAAAAATCTGGTGCGTGTTTTGGAAAGCAGATGAGCACAGACCGCATAGCTGAGATCAACTGCTTCCAGTTCCTGTTTTGGGCAAGTGAAACAGTGAATGAAACAAGTTTGCATATTCAGGGCACTTTAATTACAGCCTCAAACAATCACTTGGGTTGCAGTGGTGACTGCCAACTGCTGTTGCTGTGCTGGCTGCTGGGTGGTCCTGGACATGAGCTGGAAGCACCATGGCTGGATTGTCTGCACATTCAGCTCTGCAGGGCAGCCTCGGACCCGGTCGGATGTTTGTGAGACCGTGCTCTTGAGATTTGCAGCCCAAATCCACAAGTTAGGGACAGGCAAGTATCTAAACATGCAGGCAGATTGCCAAAGCTGTGGAACTCAGAGTGTGATTTAATTGTCCAAGAAGTAAATTGGTTGTCGGGAGTTGGTCAGTTCCAAACCTGCCGGCGTGGTTTTTTCTCAGATTTGTTAATCTCGCTGCTTTAGCATCCTTGTCTGAGAAATGGGGATAAGAAGGCAAAGTTACTGCCTGCCTCGAGGTGAGGACTGTAAGATGTGAAGGGTTCAGTGTTGATAAATGCTACTCAAGACTGGAAGTGAACAGAGCACTTCCCAGAAGTGTAGTGGTCTCATGGAGCAAGCAGTTGTCCTGGGAATGCTACGCTGTGGTGTTTGCTAGGCAGACAAGTTTTGGCAGGGAACTTTCACTGTGCTTTTAGATGGTGTTCTGTTTAATTGTTTTAAAATTATTGTTCATGAGCTTTCTGAATTCAGCTAAGTTATTTTCCCTTCTGCAATTCAGATTTCTTTTTCTTCTCTTTGGAAGTCCTTAGAATGGGTATTAAACAATATCAATTTGGCTGCACCAAATTCCCATCAGTCTTGGGAGTTTTCTCGCCTCCAATTTTTATCTGATATTTTATCATGATGCAGTGGCCTAAGCACTCAGTGTGCTGTGAGGGGAAGCTCCATGTGCCTTCCAGAGGTGGGAGACAAAAGCGGTGAATCTCAATCCTCCATTGTTGACTTCAACAGGGGTGAGATGAATCTTCAGTAAATTACTTTCACATAGGAGAAAAGGTAGAGGTTTGTAGATGCTTATGTACCTTTTGTTGTCTTCTTCTTTGGGTGCTTGCTTGGTTTGAGTCCCTTTCTGAGATTAAGGATCCACATGTCCATCAGGAACACCCAGATTTTAAATTCTCTGCTGTTAAATGCCTTTAGGAATGTCATCTAGTCCAACACAATCCACATGTCCATCAGGAACACCCAGATTTTAAATTCCCTGCTGTTAAATGCCTTTAGGAATGTCATCTAGTCCAACGCAATCCACATGTCCATCAGGAACACCCAGATTTCAAATGCCCTGCTGTTAAACGCCTTTAGGAATGTCATCTAGTCCAACTCCTGTGCTCCAGCAGGGTCAGGCAGTGCTCAGGGAACAGGGTGGCCCTGCCAGTGCTGAGTAGAAGGAAGATCATCACTTGTAAAAGGCTACCATTAACCTTCACCTGTAGGGCTGGCTCAGTTAAAGTTGTCTGATCCCTTATTCAATGCCCTTTTGGGGCATCTTTTCCATGCAAACTCAGGTTCTGTGCTGAGGATCCAGATTTTCTGTCCATTTTCTGTGTGCATTCAGTGGGCTGTGAGGTTCCACGTGTGTTCACCTTGCTGCCTCTGATCTGATACCTGATGTGCTGCTTTGCTGCGTGGTTGAGAAAGCATGATTGGTGCTTGACACCATTGCTGACGTTAATTCTGCCTGTAGTCACAGCTGGTGACTCTTTTCCAGTCAGTTACTGGCAGAAGGTTTTTATGAGTTGAATGCAGCTACAGTTATTGCTGTGACTGTAGTTCACTGTTGACTTCAGTCCATGTCCCTTCTTGAATTTGTCCCTCTTTAAGAAAGACATAACACTGTAAAAAGAGAACTATTTTGGATCATGATGTGTTTTTAAAAGTAAAAATGTGGAGTTTTCACTACTCTTTAGCTCAGAAACATCCTGTCCAATTTCCTTCATGGTCTTTGAGGTTGTATAGAAAGTCTGGGGAATCTCAAGTTGAAAGGCTGTTTTTTTTTTTGTTTGCTCTTGTTGCAGAGCTTCATCAGAAATGGGTCAGAGAGGTACATGAATGCACCTCACAAATTTCAAAGTGACATCAGCAAGGAAATCATTCCTACTCTTAGGAATAATGACAAAACTCCCTGGCTATATATAAAACCACATAAAATGGTTTAAAGTAAATCCTTCTGTTGATTTTGTTTTACGAAAGGATGGGCCACAAATAAAGTTTAGAATTAAAAAGGCTTGACAACTATAAATGAGGAGTCTTAGATGCTGTTCTAAGCATCTTTATTCCTTGTTTTCCGGCTGGGCCTCTGCTCTAACAGGGATCTGCCATGGTGGGACCATTCCTGCACCTGAGCACAGCCAGAATGAATTCTGCACATCAAGCAGACTCAAGAGTTTTCTTGGGGCTGTGTTTCTTTTATTTAACAAATGGCTTAGAAGTTCAAAACAAGATGCCCTTACTAGTAAATATGTTGTTGTCTTGCTAGAAAGATCTCTGTTCTCATATTCAAAGGTACAGTCTTAAAGGTCTGATCTGAGCTTTGGACTTAGACTTGCAGATTTGATATCTTCACAGGTTTCAGCTTCAGAAATGCCCAGCCAGTGAAATTACATGGCTGGTTTAATAGTTCCAACAGATCCATTAATTAATTAATTAATTACAAGGGGAATCCACCTGCCAGAGGTGCTTGGAAATCCAAAGCCTGGTGATGCAGGTGAGGCCCAGGTGTGCCAGTCCAGGTCCCCAGGGGAGGCTGCAGGTTTTCCCTTACGCAGGCTTCCCACTCCTCTTCACTGGGAACCTACCTGAGGTCCTAAGGCAAAGGAGCACAAAAGTGGCTGTTGTGGTATCCACTATAAGCAAAAACATCTCTACTGCATTAGGGGTGATTTCCTTGGGAGACAGGAGAGGAGTCTGAGGCTGATAAATGGAATGCACTTGTCTCAATGTGAAAAAGCTCCTCTGAGTATTTTTTGAAAGGGTGGCTGCTGCTGCTGCCCTGATAATTGTGCTGCCTACTATTGTTACAGGCCTTGGTTAGTTACTCTTCAGAGTCATCTGAAGTCACTTATTTGTGTTCAGGAAAAAAGGCACAAGAGATTATGTTTATTTTGACAACAGCTGTCAGCAAATAGTAATTGAAATGATATGTGTCATGAAAAAAGAGTGTTTATCAGTATTTTCTAATTATTCTATTTGTTAAATGCAAAATGGAAGGTTGTTCTTTCTCTGCAGGCATTGACATTATTATTGATATGTTGGTTTAATGATTGCAGAAATTTCCAACATTATTTTGTATTATAGGCCAATGTGAAATTTTATAATGACCTTCTGACTTCCTATGTATTTTTGTAAGGTGACTTTCATGATGTTGTTTGGAGAAAGTTCAGGTATTTTGCCTATCCAATGAAACACAGTAATGATGAACAGAAAAAAATAATCACAGAAGGATTTAAAATTTCTGCTGGAAATTGATATTTTTTCTGCACTTGTTTACTATTTTGGCAAATGTTTTCAGGGTTGATTTATAAATGCTCTTATAAAAACATAGGACAGGCATGACTTCATGTATCTTAAAATCTGGTTCACATTTGCACCATTAGCTATCCCTAAGAGAGATGCTCTCGTCCCTCTTTCATCCATATGTGTATATGTAATAACAAATATTTGTTATATGTATAACATATTTAATTATCCCCTGAACATACTCAGATGTCAGTTTAAAGTAACAGAAACAGTTTATATCAAAAGATTTCAAATAAACTCTTTCACTTAGAGAATGTTTCCTCCATGTATTTTCCTGAAACTTGGTTCTTAAGGATGTCTCTACCTGCAAAGAAAGGGGAGGTTTTGACCAGGAGCTGTCAGAGCTGTGAGCCTGACATCTATTTTTGCTCTTTGTTGCTGTTTTCTTGCCTTCTTTTGGATATCCTGTATAATGCCAGCCACATGAAAACTGCTGAGAAGCAATTCTTTAATATTATATAGAGCCTGGAGACAAAACACTTCAGTGGAAGCTGTCTGCTGTACCAAAAGGCCTCTTAGGATGTTCGCTTTGTTTGTCTGGGCTTGTGCCTGAATACCTGAGTGCTGATGGCCACCCAAAAAGTGTGTTAATCTGAAAATGAAGCTGAATTGCATGTTCAGAGAAATATGTGACTGAGTTATCCACAGATCAAATCTGGCTCAGGTTCCTAATAATTCACTGCACTTATTTGTTCATAAATGAAAAATAAGTGTCAGTCAACTCAGCCAATTATTTAAAATCATCATTGCTGCAGTTCTGGTGTAATTATAATTGCAATCAGTGTGTATAGAGGAACACGAGGCTCCATCTGGGTCAGACTAATGGTCTGTCCTACCCAGCTGTCTTTGGCAGTACTAAAATATGCCTAAATAGGGAGAAACACTCCCTCTTTCAGTGACCTCCCCTTCTTATTGATCCCTTATGTGACTGGGCCATCCTGTGAATTCTGCTGAAACAGAGGGGACTGGCAGTGTTGGGGTGATGATCAAACTGGCTGCAATTAGTGAAAAGGGTGCTGGCAAGAGATCTTGTCTTGGGGAGCTCATCAGCAGGTCAGGTGTACCTCAACATGGCTAAAATAATTTGGCTAAAATAATTTGAGAAAAACATGGCTCATCTATAGGGACTAGAAGGGTGACACTTGTATGTCGCCCTGAAAACTCAGTTTTTTGAGCTTGCTGACATAGTTTCTAAAGACTTTCCCAGGACAGTAACTGTAAACATAGATGTGTGTACATTCTTTCTGATACACATCTTTTGATGGACATCTCTCACAGCCAGTGCAGTGGGAAGGTGTTATCCTGACCATCCAGTCCCTGGCCGTGGTCAGAAACTTAGAAATCCTGAGAGAAGAAATAAAGTTCTCTCTTCCTTTCACCACACCTGGAACTGCATCTGTGTGACTTATTTCATGTCCAGCTACAGCACTTGTTTTTGACTAAAGATGTGTGGGGAGGTAGCTGAGCCTAAGGGAAGATGTGAATTTTTGGAATTACCTGGACCATGGCTATGATGCTGTCAGCCCTGGCCTGAGCGGCCCAGCCAGAGCCTCACACTGTCCTTGGGCTGCTGGGGCTCACAGGGGCCAAGGAATATCCCTATTCCTACTGATTTACCAAAATATGGATATGATCTAGTATCAATATCCAACTGAGATGGACAAAGACTCTCTGTTTTAGGGTTACAGAGTGTGTGTTTATTAGCAGTGCTGGGCCAGTGTGCAGCGTCACTCCTTAATACACACAGCCCTGAATGCAGGGCAATACATTTTTTATTTCCAGAAATATTGAATACAAATACATATTCATAACCCTGTTACCACCCACTCTCTGCTCCTTTAGCTAATTAGGAAAAAAGGGATTAAGCGTGCGTAGTTTGATCTTTGAAATGGGTCTGTGGTCCTTTTATGAGGAGGGGTCACAGAAGGGAGGAAGGGATATGGCTCTTCCTCCTTCTGACCTTTTTACCTTTTCAATGCAAAGTGACAAATGGATCCTTGATTTCATGTTTTCAATGGGTTTCTGATATGCAGTTGTCTTATGTTCTTCAAGTTCTTTACCAAATTCTTTGTTTCTCATTATAAGCCCAGCTGAACAAGCATAAAGTTGACAGACAATTAGTAATTAGCCAATGATTAACCTCTAATTTTAGCAAGGCCTCTCTATCTACCTTTAATTTTAGCAAGGCCCATCTATTTATTTTAATTAGCTTTAGCAAGGCTTGTTTTTAATTAAGGCCTCAGCATCTCTAAAATCTTGAATAGTTCAAGGTTTGTCTCACTATGCCGAGGAATATCCCCAGTGGAGGTGCTGGGCAGGGCCAGCTGGAGCCAGTGTGTGCCAGGGACCATCAGCACGGATTGCTGCCCAGGTTTGGGTGCCCTCTGTGCAGCCCTGAAAGGATTTCCTCAATTTATGTGAGTGTGTGTATTTGTACAATTTTGTTACTTTTTTTCTACTTGGTTATTGAACCTTTGAAGAACAAACTGGGAAGGTTTTTTTTTTATTTGTTACGTTTTAAGCTTGCAGTGATAAAAGAAATTCCAGGAATATTTGGGTAATTGCTTTCCCTTAATAATGGGTGTAAATAGTAAACACAATAACAGGCAATACCTTTTTGAAATACTGAAATTAATTTGAAAAGAGATTCCAGGGAAATTAGAATACAATCTTTGAATTGATTTTGTTATGTTCTCTGTAAAGTCACCTAATTTTTCTGAGAGCTTTTAAAGCGGCTCACTTGTATCAGCTCCCAGTGGAATTTTCTTTTCATACTAGATTATTGTAATTAATTTTAAAATTGAGCTTTACCTTTGTAGGTTGTCAATATTTAAAGACAAATGTCACAAGTAACAAAGGCCAGGGAAGATTAGTCCTGAATCTAGGGGGGATTGTGGAGGAGAAGGAGAGCTATCATTTGACCTCTCAGGTGCTGCTGCTATTTTGTTTTGGCTTTATGAATAATTACCACTTCTCTTTTCAACTGAGTAAATATATATACAGTTAGAACAAAAATGTTTTGAAAAAATCCTAACAAAATAGACAGGTTACTGACTTATGTGTGCTTAAAAGATTGTGGCTGTGGAGGTGCAATTTTAAATTTGCCATAATATGCAATTTTAAAAGCTAGTGAGAGAAGAAAAGAACAGAAATGTAATTTATGGTAAAAGTTTGTTAGATACAAACGGTGTAGAATTCTTAAAATGCCTGATGTCATGTCAAGGTATTTCTTTATTTTAATTTTTTTTAAATTAATTTGTGTGTGTGCATCCAGATGCAGCTTTGTGGCATGCCCAGGACAGGTCATCTCTCTACTCTTTCTTAATGCTGTTATAGATCAACACTCCCAAATTCTCATCATTTGTACTTTTATCTGGGGTAGAATTTGATTCATTTGAATAAGCACTGCAAAATTTGTCCACTCCCTGTGCCCAGTGTTGGTACCTGAAAGGATCTCTTCTGCCACAGACAGAACACACAGAACCTTCTTTTTTATGGATTGAAATTCTATGGCTGAATTTTTGATGTCTGAGTGTGAAGTCTGACAGAAGGTTTTCCTGCCCCTGAGGAATTCATAATGCTGTTCTCCTAGGAGGAATCTCTGCTATCTAGTAAGGGTCAACTTCTCTAACTGCCAGATTTCAGAAGACTTGTAGGAAATTAATTTAAACAGAACTTTTCAGTAGATTCAAGATGAGAGAGAAGTGAAAGCCAACATATTCCTGTAGGAAAATGAACTAATAATCCCTTAGTTTGTTTATGTGTTGCTGAACTCTGCTACCAGCAAAATGCTCCTAATAGGAAACATATCCCATAAGGGAGAGAATATTTAAAAGAAGGCAAAATCAGAGGTATTTTGCTCTCTTGTCTGATTTTGTTCAGTAGGATAAAGGCAGTGGCAGTGAGGCATGAGCCCTTGCATTTTATCATATAGGTTCCCACTCAGCTTTTGAGCACTGGAAATTAATGTTTTACAACAATACTCTAGTAGCAGGTGACAGCCACCCCAAGGAGAGGATTCTGTGTTTCTGTAATAAACTCTGGTTGATGCTTGGACAGCATAAAATCACAAATGATACTGGTTGGTTTCTTTTACTGTGGGTGATCAAGTGATACAAGGATATCTCTGACCCTCAGCAAGTGAGAGCTCCTGGGGAACACACAGCTCTGAAAACACAAATCTGATTTCCCCATAATTCAGTTTCTCATTTCTCTCACTTTGCTTCATACTTGGCAGCTGGAACCTGAACTGGAGCATGTCTTGATAGGACATTTGTGGTTGGGTTCTTTTTCCCCCTGGACTGAGATTGATGAGAGAGAGGCAGATGAGAGAGACCCAAGTTTGGACTTGGTTGTTTATTCTTCTTTTATCTATATTACATGTATGTAAGGTACAAGGAGCTGTGTGCACTAAGATAGAAAAGTGCAAAATGACTAACAAAGAACTTCTTCAAGGTCTTTTATATGTCTATTTACCCAATTAACAGGTGCTAACTAAATTATTTTTCTTAGTGACCCAGTGACCCAACACCTGTGTGCTGCACTGCAGCATTCTCTATCCAATCACTTACTACCACCCAAAAACCTCTAGAAGAAGAACATGAAGAAGAAAGAAGGACAAGAGACAACTCCCTAAATCCTCCATCTTATCTTCTGTTCTCTAAACCACTTTAAACTCCAAACTTTAACTTTCTCACCCAGTGACTTAAGAAAACTTTCTAATTTACACACTTGCACTTCTAATTTTTGTATTTAACCTTAAGAATTGTTTTCAGGATGTTATATGAAATTCAGTGTTTTCTTGGATGTCAGAGCCAGGTATCAGAGATAAGGGCACACTCTCTGTGCCTCTGACTCCCAACAGAGCAAACTCCAGTTCTGCTTTGGAGAGTGTTTGTGGCACTTGTGGGGCACAGCAGTGCTGGGGTTGGGGCATTTAAATTGACAGAGGTGTTCTGCAGAGCTGGGCTGGGGACAAACCAAGGGACAGAAACTGGCAGGCAAATGTGTCTGTGTTTTAATAATAACAACTCAAAGCCAATCACTGGGAAAATCCTGTAATTTAAAATACTAATCTTCCTGTTACAAAATCAAAGAAAATTACTGCTCTAAACTGGTGAAAAGGTCTCCTGCTTTAGAGAGATAAGATTCTCTTGGTATCCAGTAGGGCATGACATTTTTCCCATGTTTGATTATATCACATATATTAAATATGACCTCAATGTTTAAGGTTACTCAAGCTGCAAGAGTTCAAAAAGATTCTGGGTGAGAATTTTTCCATTTATTTTGTTAAGCCTCTGTAATAACTGTAAATAGTCATTCTTTTAAATAACAAATAGTAAGAGGTCAAAAATGTGTATGTATATATATGATTCTGCTTTTCATTACCAAGAAAAATTCACAGCAGAAAAAATGTAGCTATGGTAGAAAACCAGGTATTTAAGAGGAATCATTGCTGTATAAGAAAAAAATCTTTAATATGAATAAAAGTGTTAGAATCGTGAAACATGATTGATAATTCAGAAGATAAGGAGGTGGCAGAAACAGCAGTTTTCAGCTGTAGATGTTCACTGTTAGAAGACAATGCTTAAATATCACGGCAGAAAGAAGCAGAATGACCTCAGAGTCCTGCCATTAATGAGGGTGATTTTCTGTCAGTTTGTCATTTAAGATTGGCAGACCTATTTTAAGTTTAAAAATCCAAGAAATGGGCTCAGTCATTCTTTATGTTGATTCCTGATTCTTCCAAGTCCTAGACCTTGACATTAAGATAAGAGCTTTAAAATTCCAGTCCCCATTTCCAGGTTTTTTTCCTGTGGGTGGTGAGGCTTGGTTCAGGAGCTCTGGGTGAAACTGGCAGTGCAGTTGTGTGGTGCCCTTAGGATGGGAGGGAAACTCTGTGTTAACTTGTGTCAGTACATTCCAGATGCTGCAGTTCCAGAAAACACCTTTTTGGGGTTTTTTATGGCTTGCCTCATGCTTTTCAATTTACACAACATTATCTGATATTTCATAAATGGCCCATCTGGAAGTTGAGATGGTTTTTCATACACGAGTGTTCTCATTTGTGCCATCAGCTATATGGCTGCTCAAATCAGCTGATAAAATTCAGGCTTTTCTGTTGTTTCATTTTGCAGAAAAATATGAATGTTGGAGAGATGTGAAAATTAGTCCACATAAAAAAATACCCCAAAAAAACAAAACCAAAACAAATCAAAAGTCAGACTTCTATTTAACTAATTCAAAATCTGAAACAAATACACCAAACAGAGATAACCCCCCAACAGGAGCTGCTGGGATTGCCTGGCTTGTGGGGAGCTGGGCTGAGAAGAAAGGCACCGAAAAGCCTGTGTGACAAAAGAGGTGTGATCTGCCCTTTTATGTCAGAAACAACTTTATACTTAATGGAATAGAAGTGGTTAAAATTTTCCACTGAGAAAAACTGAGAAAACTTTTTCTTTCAAATAATGTGGTTTTGTTTGATATGCAGGAAACTGTTACTATTGCTTAAAAAGAAACCCCTAAAGCATAGGTTTGGCACAAAAAATACTGAAACCTGGGCACTCTTTAGAGTCATTACTGTAGCATCAAAAATTCAAATCAAAACAAAGTTGGTGTTTTCAGTTGGATGCTTAAACTGTTGATTCACAACAGAAATGATGACTTAAATATCTTTGAATCTTCTTTTGGGGAAAAACAAAAAACTTGGGAGTTCTCCATCACTTATGTATATGAGAACCACATTGCTTCTGCAAACCATTCTGATTTTACTTGGTAAAAACTATCTCAAATGCATAGTGACAAGATTTGAGGTGTATGTAATTTGAAAACATGAACTTTAGTGACATGATGTAATCTGAGATGGATTTTGCAGAGACCTGTGTTGGGAATTTGGGTCTGTGTGCTGCAGGGGACCTGGGAAGCCTGGGGTGGAGGGGAGGAAGCATCCTGTGCAGGAATGTGGTCCAGCTGTGTTATACCCTCTGTCCAGCTTTAGAGGGTTCAAAAGGCTATATTTTTTTTTTATATTTTCATTTGCATAGAGTGGGGGTTTTGTTTTCTTTTCGCAAGTTTAGAAGGGGCTGGAATAGACTCTTTAATTTCCCAAAGTTTTATTTTAAAAGAGTGCTAGTCCCTGGTGAGACCAGAGCAATGTACACAGTGTGGTGTTGAGTGAGGCAGCTGGCTCCCACCCTGGCTGCTGGAGATGTGTCAGGATTAATCCAGTATGTTCCCATTCAATTGCTGCAGTTTTGGGTTCTTCACAGCATATTAGACTGTGCTGGGCTGGAACTCATACAGCTGAAGCTGACAGTAACTGTCATGCCTATAAAGCTTCCAATTTTCCACGTGGTTTGCCTGTTTCTTCAGAGGAGGATGTCAGCTTCACATAGTCATGGTTTTCCTGGAGGAAATGGGCTAAGGCAGAGAAAATTGTCCTGTGCTTGTGCTGACATCTGCATCATAGTGGTGCAAAGGGACAGACAAAGTCCTGAAGTCATCAGCAGACTCCTAAGGGTTGTAAAGATGCAGGAAAGTTCACAGAGCAGGAAGAATCCATCTCATCTGGTTACTGGGGAACCTTAAAGAAAGAAACCAAACCCAGGGCTGTGTGGGATGATGAATTCTGTGTGATTCCATGCCCAGAGCAGGATTTCCTCTGTGGTCTCTTCATGTTTGCTCAGGGATTTAAGTGTAGGTAAAACATCAAGGTTACTCATTTGGGGGCTAGAAAGGGAAGAGACTTGTCTTCCTATTGTCACTTAAAGCTGTTACAGCAAATAAATGTGTGAGGATACACGAGCAGTGTCAGATCCAGGGTGCAGAAGGGATAAACACAAGCTTGCGTTCTCCTGGACTGATACTAAATCCCTGTGAGAGGCTTCAGGAAGGGCAGCGAGGACCAAGTGAAGTTACATGGCCTGGTTAAAGCCTGGAAGAATTGGTTATCTTCTGATTACAAACCCCTTCAAACTCCTGATAGACTCTGCTCTTTTTACATGGGGCAGATGTTCCACCAATATCTGTGTACATTTAAACTCCAGGTATGTTTCTAAATAAAAGTCTATTTCTAAATTTTTTTATTTTTCTAAATAAAAGTTCATCAGTCATGACCTCAGCCTGTTTCCAAGTGTGCTGTAGTCCAGGTAGCCACTGAGAAATCCATGACTGCTCACTTTCTGGTGTTCATTGCCCTGCCTTGGAATTCGGTCCTTCCTTTGCCAGGCATTTGTTTGCAGCTGCTTGAAGGAAGACTCCTTTCTATCCTTCCTTTCCCTCCCCCAGACAATGTCTTGTGCAGTGAGCACGGGCTGCAAGGCACAGGCAGACTTTTGTGGGGTTGTAAATCTATTTCTCCACTTACATCCTGTTTTCCTTTCTCTCCCTTTCTTCCAGGTTGATAAAGTGTGTGGCCAGCCCAAGCAGCAAGAAGGGAACCTGTCATCAGCCAATATTGTACCAGTGAAGGAAGTGACTGAAACCCAGACATTTGTGATGGCTCACACCAGCCTGAACAATAAAAGAAGGTAACCCTAGGCTGGCAGCTGCTTTGAAACAAACCTTCAGCCTCATAATCTGTGTTGTTGGTTCTTTGCACTGTTTAAGCCAAAGCCACAGCTCTGTCACCTTCTCTGTGTGCTCTCCAGCCATCACTGGCAGTCACACAGGTGACTCCGTGGCATCACATCCAAGAAAGGCCAGACTTGACATCATTGCTTCACACCAAGGTGTTCATTCATTCCACAATCTTTCAGTGAAAATGGGGAAAGCTTTTCCTTGACAAAGTGTGAGGAAACTGATTTCCACAGCTGAGTCTAAATTATTTAAAATGTAACTTTCCAGGGCTGTAAGGACATGAGCTTGTCCACGGGCAGAAGTGGGAAGGAGGATAGGGTGAAAAGGAAAGATTGATTGCCCTGACACCAAGTCAATCCCCGATTCCACTGGACTGGGCAGATTCCTTTGGAATCTCCTTGTTTTATTACATAACAGAGAAGGAGCTGAAAGAGTTTTTTAGGCTTGTTGTGTCCATCTTGGCTCCTCTTCAGCTATGCCCCACTGAGACACCTGCAGCTGAGTTCTGCCACTGGCCTGGACAGGAGTATCCCGGCTCGCACATCCCCTGACTTTTTCTGTCACTCTGCCTTGTGCAGCTCCTGAATTGGCTTTCTGTACATTCTAGGAAAGGATTTTTTTGCAATCCCACTCACGATACATGAGTACATGTCTGAGCAAACTGCCCACACAACCCCAGTGCCTGTTTCTGGCTGGCACAATGTGTTCTGTAAGAACAGAGTTAATCTGGACCAAGCCACGTCAATGGAGTCGTGCTGGGCTTACCTGTGTCCAAAAGCAGCATCTGAACTGCCCAGGCAGTCCATGGGTACCTCTGTCTGTTGGATGAGTGGATGACAGCAGTGTTAAAATTCCCACAGCCTGGGTTCTGGTGTTTCAGTTGTGAACATGAGATTTTTATCCATTTCTGTTTTAATTCTCAGCTTGCATGAATGGAAAAAAACACTGTTTTAAAAGTAATAACAGCAAGAGATGTTTTTTGAGTGATAGTGATAATTTTTTTATCCTTTTGTATTTTAAAGCAAACCATAACAGTTTGTGCTAGCACTTGGAGTTAATCAGTTTTTACCAAGCAAATCAGAAAAAAAAGGAGCATTACAGAAATTAAATTAATAACTTCAGCAGTAAAAATCTAAAGAGCAGTTGTAGTACATTTATTGAAATAGGCTTTCAGCAGCACAGAGCCCTGGACCATCTTCTGTGTAACTCATTGACTTGGCTGGGGTTTAACACTGGCAGATCAAAAATCAGAATTGCCAGCCCATCAACAGGTGATCTCTTAAAATGTTGCAGGTTTGTGTCTTCAATGGCATGAAAATTGCTCTTTCATACCTGAGGATCTGCTTCCTCCCCTTCCCAACCATCTAGAATTATTTGGATATTGACCTTTTAAAATGCAAGGCTTGTGGATGGAAAAGAAAATGAACTAATGCACTGTAAATTAGACAGTTTGCCAGAATTGGTCTGCACACTGAAAATTAATTATATAAACTAAACTAAGTCGCTGCTTATATAATTAGCATGAAAAATTACTGAATTACAGTGTTGATGGTTATTGTGGAGAGCCTGTGCACCAAAAATGAATGATGGAAATATGCCATAAATAGTAAGAAGTGGAAAATTTGAAGCTATTCTCCACAACTTCCTATAAAACATGTGGCCTGAAGCTTGTACTTCTGCTTCTTGGAAACAATTGTGAAACCACAGAGTGAAAGACACAGTGATTGGCTGCATCATTGTGTTGTTCATTCACCATCATTTAATCACATATGATATCAATAAAAATTAATGTAAGGTAATAAAAATCTATAATACAAGGGTGAAATAATTTCTGCAGTGGGTTGTGTAAAATGCGCTTAGAGTGACAGAAAATTGCTGCAGGGGGGCCAGATGATGAGAGTAATTACATGAATCTTTTGAGAAGCCCGTCCTTCTGGTGCTTTTAAGAAATGGAGAGCAATGTCAGCTGCTGTCAGTTCAGGTGCCAGGTCACCCTGGGCCTGCTGGGTCTGTCTGGAGGTCTGGGTAATGGACATCCTTCCAAATGATCCTTTAATTCAAGGGCTGTATGGAACATGACTCCAGCCTTTTAGGGTAAGGAAGGAAAAAGAGAAGGAATGAGCCAACGCTCTCTAAGTAAACAGAAAAGCTGTGGCTTGTTCCCTTATGTGTCAGAGCATTCCTGAGCTCAAAGGGAAGAACCTCTGTGGTTGGCACATCTGGAGGAGAAACCACAATCAAGTGGCCTCTGCTCTCATGTGTACAGCCTGCTCAGAGATGCCCTTAACACCCCAGTGCCAGATGGATGTTGGCTCCAGAGGTGCTGAGTCTCTGCTAGGCCACGTGAAAAATCGGGCTCCTTTCCGAGGAGCTGGAGAACCTCTGGTTTCAGCTGTGGAGCAGAGCCAGGGCTGCTGGTGCAGGATGAGGGGGGTTGTTAAATGGTGTCCCTTGGCCCCAGCTGGTTCTTCAGGGGGAGGTGTTTGGGCTCTGGCTGGAGCCAGCCCTCCTCACCCTTCACTCTTCTGCACAGGCAGATCTGCAAGGTCCCCAAATGCACAGAGCAACTGGAACCTCCCTTGCAGTAGCTGAACCCTTTTCTTCTCTTACTCTCATGAGTTCCTGGGAGATTTCCCATCTCTCTTCATTTTACTCTGCATTCCATTCCTGCATATTTTTTGTTATGCATCACTTAAGTGTCAGGGACAATAATTAAAGAAGCTGAAACTTGAATAAATGTTGCATGATCTTGCAAGAAATCATTTCCTATGATTAAACTGGAAAGCATAGAATTGATTATTCTTATTTTTTTTACCATCACACTGTCATAGTTAGGGATTAACTGAAACTGGCAGCGTTGCTGCTGCAGTCATTTTTTCATGTGGAGGTTACTATAACATGTAACAGAGATGACAAGAAAATTGAAACCATACGATGGTGCAGGGAATGCAAATGGCATGTACAGAATCTCAGTAAATTGGAATGTTATTGCTGAGTTCAGCACAAAGAACTGTTCTGCTCAGGGTCTGGTGTCCCAGCAAAGTTGAGTACCTGCCTTTTAGCATCTCTGCTCCATGGACCATTTCAAACCACTAAACACAGACTGGTTACAGAGCTGTAAATAAAATACGTTTAACAAAGAACTGTAACATATTAGGTCCCTGACTGGAGCAGGAAGACTTTGAAATTATATTTTGTTGGGATTTGTTTATTATGCCATGAATTTACAGATCTTTTATTCGTCTTAAAATCAACAATTTTGGAATTCCTTTGGGAATGTTTGAAGTCAATGATACCTATTCCATTTAAAACAAACTATCTATTGGGTCAGACATCACATGATTTTATTAACATTTGAGTAATAAAGTGCTAGTATAAACCAGATTATTAATGTCAGATGCACATGAACCACTGGCCAGGGCTGAAGTTTCAGCTGATCCAGATTTTCCCTGTTAGAAATTTCCATTTGGTTTTTTGAGTGGCTGTGTTGGAATTCCTGCAGGCAGGTGCCCCTCCCCTGATGGGCAGTGCAGGTCCCTCCTGCCATCAGCTGCTGAAGGTGGTGCTTGCTCTCTCCACTGAGAGCACTAAATAATCAACAGGGTTATTTCCACAGTTCTTCCTCCACTATAGTCTGAAAATCTGTATCTCCAGTTTTGCAAAATTGGGTGTTTTTTTCAGTGGTACAATCCCAGAACAGCAAAAAAAAAAAAAAAAAAAAAATACCTGTACTTATATTATTTATTAACAGGCAGTAAATTGCTCATTGTACCAGGACATGAATGCTACTGGTTTGTATTCCCCTCCCCGTGGTTCTCATTCTAAACTGTTTGCCATTGTTTTCTTGTACAGCTTTGTGTATTTACAGTTCTTCCATTTGGTATCAGTTACACTTAATTTAAGTACCACTGAATTTATTTTCAGCTTTCTGCTGTGTGTGCTGCATTTGCAATTCTGCTCTTACTTGAAAATGATTGGGACAAACGGTCTCAGTTGTACTTTTTTTCCAGTATTGAATTGACATTTTTTGATTGCATGTATACTTTGCAAAAATCTCATGATAATTTTCCTCCTTATTTATTTTCTTGTATTGTCTTATGCATGTGCTTGATGACCTTTCTTTCAAATAATTTTTACTTTTCTCTTTTGTTTCTCATTTCTTTTCCTCATTTGCCTGAATTCCTGCTTCTTCCCTACTCCCCAACCTCTCCTGATTGATGCTCGTTCTCCCCGGCCTATTGCAGTTCTCTGCCTCTGAAAGCTTCAAAGAATGACAAATCAAGAAGTTTGAAAAAAATCTCTCGGTAAGAATGAAAACAAGGTGACATCCTTTGCTGTCTCTACACGTAGCTCATTGCCAGCTGTAATCTAGGAGCTGGAAAACTTTTGATTGCTGTTTTTACATTGTAGGGCACTGGGAAACTCTACATTTTCTCCCCTGGTGTGTTTAGTTTTATAGCGATGAAAAGCAAATATTTTCACTCAGTAAGACTGAAAGGCAGACACAGAATTCTGCATTTTCTGAGATACTGCTTTGGAATGTCAGAGCCCCACTCTGCTGAGAATGCAAAGGAGTGTAAACCTCTGGGGTGAGCTGAGGAAGGCAAGCTTTAGGCTCTTAGAAGGGTGCTGGTCTCCTCCTTCAAAGAAGACTCTGACTTAGAACCTGTGAAATCTCTGGCATCTGTGTTTCCTTTTGGATCCTCTTAGGCTGTTCTGCCAGGCAGCCTCTGGCTGGGCCTGGCTTTACTCTAGAAATACTCAGAGCTCGTATTTGTGAGGTGGTACTCAAGAGGTAGAAATGCTGATTACCTCTTTGTAAGCCCCCAAATTCCTGCTTTAGTCTTTGCTTTAATTCCTAGCTTTCCTGCTCTGTTAGGCTAAGTTAGTTTCTTAGGAGCCTGTGATGACTGATGTATCTAGAGCAGGATTTCATCACAGAAGGTAAAAGGGATAGTTAAACACTTACCAGAAATGATAAATAAAGCATAAAGAGAGGTGTTGGGAGAGATGACCACTGCCTCACTCTCACAGGGATAAGGTATTTCCCAGTGGAACTGGATGTTGTTTGAAGCACCTGTTGCTGCTAAGGAGAGAGAAATCCTGCCTGGTTTGTGCCCAGCTCCATCCAGCTGTACCCCAGGCACCTCCAGTGCCTGCCAGGCTGGAGCACTGCACACCACAAGGAATTCCCGTGGAGTTCTGAGCCAAGCACAGAGCTGAGTGACAGCTCTGGCTCAGTCTGTGTCCTGAATCCTGTTCTGCACATCTCTAACACACCAAACAGGAGCTTCTGAGGCACTGCAGTGGGTGATTTCTCATCCTGAAATCCTCTCAGTTGTGTGCTGAATTAACACTGGTTTTGTTAGTTTGTTTTGGTGGCTACCTCAGCTGGGTATATATTATAGGTATAATCAGATCAGAAAAGAAGCAACAGTTTGCCCTCAAGGCATTTTTCCATACACAGTCATCAGGAATACCCTGTCTGTACTGGCCATGCCTTTTATGATGATGTTTTTTAATCTGTTTATAAAGAGTAGGTGTAGCCTTTTTTCAGATGTAGTGAGAGACATGTTAACACAGCGTGTAAAAAGCACCCTTTATGTGTGTAATTATGTGTATTGACACTGGACTGGGTAAAATTGGATGATCTATAAGGAGTAAAAAATACACTAGAGATAGAAATTAATTCAGATGACTTATTTTCTAAAGTCTTGATGTGGTGGAGGGTGAGGCTGGCAGGGGGTTTAACTGCTGAGTTTACTGTTGTGGTGTTAAATGTGTTCTTCCTGCATTTCAGAGAGTTCATCAATTACATGAAGCGATCCCGAACCTTTTATGCCTCTGTAGCAGAAAGGCTTTGTGATGGAGACCTGGTGATGAGAGACAGCTCAACCTGCTGGAATGGAGAGGATGTTGTAGAAAGGTAAAGTTAGAAGTAAAAATTTGCTGTAATGGTGAAGAGAGGTGTCTTCACATCCTTCTGGTGGTTCAGCAGCATTCTGAGATGCTGTTGTAGATGCTGTGTTGGGTGAAAAGACCTTTCTGATTTGTCAGCTGATTTTTCTCCCTTCTGTATTTTATCAGCTTTTTTCCCATCACCCTTTAGACTCTAAACTGAAATACACACTTGCATTTCCACGAGCTAAACTTGTTGCTGTCATTTCTTTTACTCTGTATAGCACGAGGCAACATCACCCTGAGGAGAAAAGAGATGTTTAGAGCACAACTGTATCTTTACTATCACTGTCAAAGTATACATCACTTTTTGCAGTGAGAGCTGGCTGGAAGTGTGCCAGTGAATGTTCTCCAAAAATTTCCCTTTTTTCTTCTCTTTTTTCTTTTCTGGAACAGAGAAGTTCCATGGGATTGTGATGCCTTTCACGATGTTTCTTTCTGAAGTGGATTTTGTGGTCTGTAGCAGTGATTAAAGATAAAGTTCCAGCATTCTGTTTTCTTGCTTTAAAACAATTTTCATGGTCAACAAAAAAGCTGTTTTGTAGGAACTTACTGAATAATTTCAAGATGGAGCAAAGATGTGACCAAATATATGATATGATATATGATATGAGCAAAGACAGAGACTTACTGTCTGTCTCATTAATGGGGGTTCTGACTCCCACATAACTCTGTTTTCTGTTATGTGTAAACTTCAGCTTAATTACATCCCAGCTATTTGGAGATAAATGCATGTCTAACATATCCAAGGATAACTTTAATATTTCAATATATATTGTCATTAGAAATTAATTGTAGGGCATATGTTTGAAGATTTTGGCAACAAAGCAATATTCCAAATATTGATGTATAGTGGTTGCAATACCGACTGAAGTTTTTACTGTAAATGTAATGGAGAGGAAACAGGAAGAATATCGGTGTTTATAATCAGTATTAATCCATATTTCCATATCAGAATCTCTTTTGCTTGTGCCACGTTGCTGGATGCACACTTAACTTTTAGAACAAACAGCTTTCTGGCCAAAAGAAAACCAAGAAAAGCCAAACAAACAAAACCAAACATTTTCTGTATTAGTTTCCTAGGGGGGGATGTTACTTTTAATTTTTATCTTGCTTTGTTTAAAATAAACCCAAACCACTCAAATTGCTGATAAATGTGTTTTAGAAAGGAATGAAGGGGAAAGCTCTTGTTCCTTTGTCAGTCTGTAACTTTCCCAGAGCTGGAGATATATGAAAAAGTTTCAAGTTTGAAAGGGATGAGAAGCTGGGAAAAGTAGCAGGGAAAAGGCTAACAAGATACCTTCACAGGTTGAATTACAAAGGGAAAATAAAGGAAAAAGGAAACCTAAACAACCTACCCCCAAAGATGACAGCAGCATAAAACCCAGACCCGCCACCAAACCTAGATACATGTCTGTAGTTAACATATTAAATTGACAAAATAGAAAACAAAAGAGTTAAATTCATGGGATTAATCAGACAGCTACACAGAGATAGCTAAGTAATGTAAAACACAGTAATATATAAATACTGTACATTTATATATTCTCTCCTAGTATTGATTGCCCTAAGAGGAGGGGACTTTGTGGGCAGCCTTGGTGCCACCCAGCAGCACACAGATCTGCTGGCTGGCACATTCTGCTCCTTTCATTACCTGTTTTATGGGCTGGGCTTGTCCCCACGTGGGGCATAAACCTGTCCTGATGCTGCCTGGAGATGAATTCCTCTGTGCTCTTTCTCCTCTCTCAGGGCATTAAATAGCAGCAGTAGTAAACAGCCCTGAACTCAAAATAGAGCCTTTTTATGAACTGTGGATCAGCAAATAGATCACCCCAATGGGTCTGGCTGGACTCGAGTTTAGGGTTACTGGGGCTGTGGGGCTGGCACAGCTGCAGTTGCTGTTTCCTTCACACTCCTTGCATTTCACAATGCTGCTGGAAAGCTGAGCATTATTTATGCTCTGTGCTAACCAGCACGCCAGCTCTTTAGGAAAAAAAAATCCGAGCTTTAAAAACAATTTGACACACAAATGCAGCCTGAAACAATATGAAATTACTACTCAGAAATGAGGATCGTGCATGCAGTTGGTGGAAAGGGCACTTGAGGTCTGATAAACAGAATTAGAGATGTACCCTTTTATTTTAGTTTAGTTCTTCTGATCAGGTTTTGTTGTGTTTAAATCATTGTGCTTGCAGGAAAAAGAAGTTTGAGCTGCCAGTTAAATACACCATAAAAAGAGATTCCCACTGCTTTGAGGGATGCTATGCCTCTGGCCTGCTCTTCAGAGAACAGGAAGAGATGGCTTTGCTAGGAATGTTCCAGTGTCAGTTCAGGACAGAATTAGAAATACTTGCACCAGGAGTACTTTCTTTCTTTTAATTGCTCTTTTTAGCATCTTATTCCTGAAGCAAAAATCATCCATGCACTAATGAATGGTCTCATCTTCATACTCTTTGAGCTCTAGCCATTTCTAATTTGGATCCTGCACAGAATTCTTGGATCAGAAGATCAAACTTTGATTTATTTGGAGTGAAGAAAGAAAAATCATTCTGAAAATCACTCTAGGCAGTTTTGTGTTTGTTGCTTCTCCATTTCAAGAGGAGATTTTCTGAATTTCCAAATGAAATGATCTTTCTGTTAATGCCAGTTAGCCTGATCTGAAATATCACTGGTGATGGCAGAAGCAGAAAGGTTCTGCTGGTCAGACACTGCTTTCCACTGCACAGGTGTCTCCTGAGTGTGCATGGGTGGATTTCAGCTGGAATGGGTTACTCTGAGTGTGGCAGACTTCAAAGTTGGTGTTAAATAACCATTTGAGACACTCCAAAGTTCCCATTCTCCTTTCTCCATATCTGCTGTGATTTGTAGTGCTGTGAGGAGTTCAAAGGTATAAATTCACACTCCTATCACTGCAGTGTGCAGGTTTGATGTGTAGTACCCTGATTTGGTGGGGGACAGGGGAGAAGATATTTTACAGCAGCTGTTTTTCCACTTGAAGTCCCTTTCTCAGGAAACTTCAGCTCTATGGTTAAAAACTTGGACATGTAAATGGTTTTTAGACCAGGTTACCTGGAGCAGAAAAGAAGGATGTTTTGTAACAGCCAGTGGGGACCCACACTTCTTTTCCTTCCTTCTCTCCTTCATTCCCTGGATTTTTTTTGGGATTTTGCACTGTGTGGGGGGATTAGGGGACACCTGTCCACGAGCTTGAACAGATCATGTCAAGGCTTGTTAGGCTCTCAGGACCTGGGAGAGCTGGCTGAGGAAGGAAGTGGCAAATCACAGAGACTGTTTCTCAAAATGTGTTCCTTTAGAGACTTCCAGTTTTTATGAGTTTAGCACTTTCATTGTCCCCTTTCTCATTTCCTTAGGCTCTAGCAAGCAGCCATCTGGATATGGAAAACAGAGAGAGTCATTTAGCCTTGGCATACTTACAGCATGTTTAACTTCTGTTGTTCTCGTGCCATCAGTGTAAACAATTTCTGGAGATACACTTGTGACTGTAAACTGCAAAATGCCATCTCTCTTTTTGCAGTATTTTTCAGGTTTTAGGGTATTTTCCAGGACTTGGGATGTTTTGTTGGGTTTTGTTCCTTTCTTCCTCACCACGAATTTCAAAAAGGTCAAGGCATGGCTGTGCTATGACCCATGATGGAAAAAAGGTGGGAAGAGAAGTGCCAGAAGTCAGTGATGTTTGTACATGGTATCTAACCCAGAGATACTTGTGTCAGACCATTTGGCTGGATTTCATCTTTGTCATTTAGACTGTTAACTCTGTGTGCTTAAGAGCTTTATTTTTGTTGGTGGTGATGTTGGGTTTCTTTGTTCGCTTCATTTTAAAAAATGCAGTTATCAAGGAAATAAAATTTTAAAGATTTCAGTCTTGGAAGCTATCAACAGATTGATCTCAGTGTAGGCATTTAACTAAATGTAATTATGACAAAATTTAACCCCAGGAAGGAGCAATGTGTTGAATTACCCAGCCCCAGCTCCAGATGAGAAGCAAATGAGAGTCAGGAGGCAACTTTTGTGTGAAGGTCCAGAGAGAGCCAGGAGCAAGCTGTGGGATTCTTCACAAAAAGAGCACAAGAAGCCTGACTGAGGGCATGAGGAGCTCACTGCTGGTGGAGTTTGATAGAATGATTTGTGTGTTTGGATGACAGATCCTGGTGGGCAGCCGGAGATCTGCTTTGGGGAACTCTGCTGGCAACTTCAGCAAACCTCAGCCTCAGTGAGGAGCACAGAATTCACTTCTGGTGTTTTGGTGCTTTTCTCTAAAGATGGAGTTTATTCCACTTTTTGTTATCAAATTGCATTTTGGGTCGTGTTGTGTGCATGGTGTGGTTACAGATCACTCTGACTCAGTGAGTGCAGCTCTCTGGAGTGACCCCATGCCCACTGCTGGCTGGGAAGGAGCTGATTGTTGGGAGCAGTCCTCCTGCTGGGAAATCACACTCATCTGCCTTGCAGTGATGGACTTGGCTCTTTTTAGTTAATATTGCTACTGTGGTCTGTCCAGGCAGTTGAAATGGATGGTTTAGGTCAGTAGCTGAAAAACATTTCTGTGAATGTAAATGGACATTTGACTGGCAAAGGCATTTTTTTAACACTGCAGCACTCAACATTTTCTATCAGGTTGAGGGACTTGAACACAAATAATACTTGATTTCAGAGTTTCTTGGGGAAAACCTCTGGATTTGGTACCTACTCAGTGTCTACTCCTTTGAGCAGAATTAATGGAAGGATAAATGTTGTCACCAGTCACCAGCTTGCTCCAGTGGGACAGGATTTTTCAGATGTAATGTAACAGGGACTAGTTTGATACTAACATAGTATCTCTCTTATTTTGGCAAGTTTGGGATATTTTTAATTGAATAAGGAGTGATGGGCAGGTACTCTTTCTTTTGAATGCAATTTTTTTATTATTCAGTAGGAAAGAGCAGCCCTTATTTAGTCATGAAACTGAAACTTTCCAATTAAAATACTACAGTTATAATATAGTAGTGCTCCAATCACTGAAGCTCTTCTAACACAAACAATCCAGACATGGTTAAAGTCTATGGAAAATCTCCAAGATCAGGTTTATTTTCTTGTGCAGAGCCAACAGTGTGACTTTATACCTGTTCCTCTTAGGAAAGGTCACACTCCAAGTCCCGTTGAAAAGACAGAAAGTGAAAGTCTTATCTTCTCCTTCAGTCTGTCTTAGCCAATGATTCTTCCTGGAGGGCAGTAAAATTCATTTTATTTCATTTAAAATGGCTATGCAATTCAGCAATATAAACAAGAAGGATAAATCCTATCAAAGCCTGGAGATATTGGACTGAAAATGTATTCTTCAGAATCTCAGTTAAATGAGATATCAGCAAGAGTGTTTTTAATACTGATGCGCCTAATCCTTTCTCCTAAAACTATAGGGTAGGGTTGGAAGTGTGGTGCCTTTGTCTGTTGGATGAAAAGGATTCCCATATGGTGTTTGGATTTTGGTATTTTTCAGAACATTGAATTTTTGACATTATTTCAAGTTGAAGACTTAAAAGAGACTTAAAAGTAAGTGTATTAAAAAAATAGTAGCTGTAAATGAATTTTCTCATTTTGCTTTCCTCATCCTGTGTCTCAGCAGAGATGAAAACAGCATTTGTAGACTATGGAATGAGCAGGTCAATGGAAAAAAAAACCCAACATGCATTAAATTTTCTGGACTTTAAAGCAGGAATCCATCAGTATTTTAACACAGCTGATCAAATCATAAATTTTACATTTTTCAAACAGAAGGGAATTATGTGAGGAAGGTGGTGCTGAGATAAAACCTGTAGCTGCTTAAATGCAAATCTTTTAGTGGAAATGCAAAAAAAAAAAAAATCTCTGCATGGTTCTCCAGCCTTCCTCCCACCTTTGTGCCTTGTTCAGTGGAATTGCTCTCTGTGTGAAATAATTCAGATGTATGTTGAACTGTGTATATATATATATATATATATAGTTACATGTATATATATACACCTGGCAGTTTGATGTAGGTTTTACTGTGCTAGCAGGATGATCTTGTTATAAACTGTCATGAAGTTAAATGAGGCCTCCCAGTTGGTTTTATTTGTGTTACAGGTACTTTGTATCTAAAGGGTGGCTGAGCAATCTGTTTCTGCTGCTCTCCAAGCCTGAAGTGCCAAAAGATACAAAATAATCTCCTTTTTGCTCTTTTGTATTCCTTGTTTAGGCTCGAGGTAGGTGCTGGCAAAATATCTTTGGTCTAGTGTGATTTAACACATCCAGCTTGGTAGAGAAATCGCTGTGGCAAGGCAAGGTGGACTCAGAGTTGGAATCAGGGAGAGGAATTTTTATTTTATTTAACTGGTTTTCACTGGAACATGTTGATTAATTGAAATGGAGGAAAAAATAATTTGGATTCTGGCTTGGAAGGCTGAAGAGTCTCCCAGGTTGTCGAGAAACCTGTTGTGCTGTGGGGATATTGTCACTCTCTGCTGCTGGAGCTGCTCTGGGTGTGAGGGATAAAAGGAGGGATCAAACATTTCCCAGCCTGCTGAAGGGTGCACAGTGTGGAGCTCTGCACTTGGGGCTGCCTGGGCTGTAAATCTCACCTTTAACAAGTGGGGATGTGCAGTGGACTGACCTTATTCTCCTGTGTGAAAGCTTTTGTGTTTTCCCAACACAGAACATTCTGAAATGCTGATATTTTTAGCAGAATAAACCCCACAGTGCTGCCTCCTCCCAGCCCCAAATTGACCTCCCAGTAACGAGGTTATCTCTGTGTTTGCTGACTCCAGGAGGACTCAGAGCCATGGCTTGTGGTTAGAGGCAGACTTGCCAAGATCAGATGAGTAGACACAAAGACAGCTTGACAAACGTTAAGTATAATTTAAAAGAAGTTTAATTTATACATTGTTTATCCCAAAGCCTCTCCATATTATTGCTACAAAGCCCTCTGGCTGGTGCTGTCCCTGCCTGGTGTGCACTTTCACTGACCTCCCCAGCAATGCTTTTTAGAACAGATGAGCTCTTCTGTTCCCAGGGTCGGTGCTTTACACACAGCCACAGAAAGAACCCAGTGGATCGATGGGAATAAAGAAAATAGGAGCTGTGATGGAAGTTTTGCCTTGCTCAGCTGATGAATCAAACCTGAGCCTCCCCTGCTGTGTCCAGACAGTCTCTTGCCAGCTCAGTTGAGTGCTGAGGGTCAACTGTGGTTATGTGTTCAAGGTATTTCCTCACCCACGGTGCTACCAGAGATCTTGACCAAATAAGATCTAGTAATGACCCAGTAGCTCTTACATTGATCAGTTAGCAAACAGAAGTGGCACTCAACTTGTCAAAGTGATTGCTGCAAATATTTCACAACTTAGGAACTGTCTGGCTCATCTCTGTGTTATTCAGAATAAAAAAATACAAATATCTGAAATTACCAACACCATTTTTTTTTTCATGTACTTGATTTAAATTAATTTCTTAGAATGTTTAAATAGGGAATGTTACATCTTTCTCAGTTCTCCGCCGCACTTATTTTCTTCTTGACCTGGATTTGTGTTTCTTTGTGTCTTTGCTTTGCTTGGTGTAGAAATAATTCTGTTTATAGAGGTGTTCCTGGCAGCTCTGCTCACTTGAGCTTTGATTTGATTAGAGAGGGGGGAACATGGGGTCTGCAAAAATCTCGGTGTCTTTATTGGCAGCACTTACTGCAGAAACATTTGAAATGCTCTTGAAAGCTGTGCTGGTTCTGGAAAAGCAAATTTGAGCAGGATGAAAACTTTTCAAAGCTGGCTTTGAAAACCAACAAAACCCCCAACTATCTTATTTTCTAGGCCAAAAGGCACCACATGAGCTTTTTCTGAATATGAAAGAATTCTCAAGACTGTTGGTAAATTTACTTCATTCTTTGAGCAGAACGTTGTCAAGTAATTATCTGTAGAAGAGCTTATTGTTTTGTAAATTCTTCTGACATGAATGCTATCCTTTAATTAGAATAAATACAATTAAACATTGAAGTGCATGTTTAATAAATGTGGAAAATCAGAAGTCTTTTTTTTAAAATAAAATTGGTCCAATATTAGATAGTTTAGGAGGCTCTGATGAACTTCATGACCTGAAGAGACAGAGGTGGTGATAAATCCATCTCTGACTCACCTGTGATTTCTCACTTTTTGCAATAATGCAATTTCAAAGTGTATTTTAAATAAAAAATGAATAGTTGAGAGTGACTTGTTAAAACTCTCCACTGAACAGAGGAGTTAACTTTGCCTTTCAGCTCATGGATTCACCCTTGGACAAATTACTTGTACAGTGAATAATATAATGTGGCAGTGGTCTGGATTGTGACCTCATAATTTTCCCAGGGTCATTGTCCAGATAATAATTCAATTATTTATAAACCCATTTATTAACAGACTATATTTTCTATAAATTTTCAGTTATTATTTCTGTTCTTACCCAGGGCTTTGCAATTAACTTCCACTGCAGAATTTGGGGCATGATTTGAACAATATGTTTGTGGAAACTTAATGTAAAAAAGGCACATCATCACTTCTGTTTTTAATAAATGCACTATTTCTATATACAGAAATTTAAAGCAAGTTATGTATTTCTTGCCCAGCTCTGGGAGTCCTTTCAAATTCCTTGTACTAAACTGCTTGGGACAAACATTGTAAGTTAACTTGAAAAATACAATGTTCGGTGTTAACCTCTAACCTTGGCAGGCTCTTTGTCTAAAATCAGAATTTCACCTAGTTTACTTCAGGAACATAGAGATAGACTTGAGTTTCAAGACTCAGGGTCAGCAGGCTTATTCTAAGGAAATGCATTTAAAATGTTATCCCTGAAGGACTAAGGAAATTCAGTGTACATATTGGGATTTTGGGTACACGTCAGGAGATGGAATTTCCCAGAGGAAAACCTTGCAGTATCTTAAATGTATGTGGTTGATTTGTGATAGGGGAGTCTTCATTAGCTAATTGGAAAATTGCTTTGGCTAAAGCAAGACAGAAAGTGATACACTGCTGCAAAAGCACCTGAGGCCAAACCAAAAGCAGCTGCAGTTTGATTTTGTTTCTGCAGAGGCAGGACAGTCGAGCACAGGCAGTGGGATGTAGCACACTGCCATGGTCACTGCAGGAATTTTCCTACCTCCTCAGCCTCCTACCACTGTGCAAGAGAAGAAATGCCACAAAAACCTCCAACAGACTCAAAAGTTTAAAAAAGGAACAACTGGAATCTACCAGTGCTCCAATCACAGCTTCTCTTTAGCTGTGTTTGCAGTACCTGGAATACAGAGCTGACATCCTTTAAACTGTTTTAATCTGAATAGAACCGTGGCATTTTAAGCCAGAGGCAGATTTGATCCGTGATAATTGATTGTTTCTCACAGCCACATCCCTTGGGGACAGCCTGCTCTGTGGGAGGGCTTGGGTGGCTGCACTACCTGGGATCCTAGAAAAAGCTTTCTAGACAGAAAGCCTTTTCAGTAGATTTCAAAATGCAACAGTGTGCTCTAAAATTCCAGGTGAAGTGCCACAGACTAAATGTCTTGTACAAAACCCTCTGCTGAGTCCTTGTCTGTTGCCTTGGCTTAGCTCAGTGTTACTCACTGGGCAGCACAGCAAAAAGTTGAATATCATCTAACATTCAGTACTTTTAATTTTAAAGCATATTTGGGTAACTGGCCATGAGAGTTTTCATCAGAATGTAAGGTGAGATGGAGCTCAACTGAGAAGAATGGACACTTTTTTGTAGTGTTACCATGGCAGAAGTTCAGTTATATTCCAGCCCATCTGTTTCCCTGGCATGGCTGGCTCCCCTTGGGGTACTCTGACACCTCCTCTGCTTTTACTGAAGGTGGAGGCTGGGTGAGTTTATTGGCAGCTGGACTGGAAGGAGATAGGATTGAGGTCTGTGCTGTGTGGTGTCAGCTCACCCAAGATGTTTGAGTGGGTGTTACAAACCTTGTTCTTTAGGGAGAACTTAACTGCAGGGAAAAGACAATAAAAGGAAAGTTGTAATTCAAGGCAAATTTGGAGTGAAGATCATGGGAAACAGCAAATCCAGTGCTGTGCTAAGTGTGACTCTGCCTAGCAGCCTGTCAGAACATCTCCATGGTTTGGGTGAGAGGACTCAGCTCCAGCAATCCCTCCAAGAGTTTGTTAGGCTGCATTGCACCTCAGCATAACAACGTAATGCTCTTGGGAACGTGGCTCAAATGTGCAAAAAGGAGCTGGAGCTGCCCCACATCTGCAGAAAACACAGGGCAGGTGTCAGTCCTGTGGCTCTGAAAGCCCTGAGCTCAGAAGTGGCAGCCAGGAGTCAGGAGTTGGGGACCCTGAAGGGAGGCTTTGATAACCTGAAGTTATTAATGTTGCTGTGAAATGGCAGTGGTGTCCTGTCACTGGAGTTTTGGGCTTAAGAAGTTTAATTTTATTCTTGCTGTGAATTACATGAGATCTGCTGGGACTCTGCAAAGGGGTAACTGTGTAACTGCTGTCTTTGGGGTCAGCAGAGTTGGAGAAAAGCAGGCCTTTTTGAGGGGACAGAATGCCCTTATGCTTAGGGATGTTTCCTTCCCAGCGTGGTAATTCCAGAAGCACAGCCCTCCTGAAAGGTTGGATGGCAACAGTCCCTGCTACAGGAACAGCAAAGTGCTCTCATACCTGGAGGAATGAATTCTTTGCAAATCAAAGTCTTGATCTTTCTAAGCCTGATATGTAAGTTCTGTTTCAGTTTTGGGTTACTCCTGACAATCTCTGATTGTTTTGGGGAAGGGAATTACCCTGTCAGGAACAGGCCAGGGTGTATTGCAAGTGAAAATTCTGCATTGCTGTGAGAAACCACCGTGTTCCTGCTGAGTGCCCCAGCTCCCACTGCAGCCCTTCCAGCTGAGAATTCAGTGAGTATTCCTGAGAGGAAGGCTCCATGAACAATGTCTGTGCCTGGTGAGTTCAAAATGCATCCCCTGTGCTGGGGGTGTCCCTGCCTGGCACCCACTGACCAGTGCTGTCTTCTCAACACAGGGGTAGGGGATATAAAAAATCAGAGTTCTCTGATGGAAGTAAATGTTTAAAACTTCCTGCTGTACTAATTTCAGCTGTGTGGAACTAATGTAGCTTTTGCTGATCAAAACCACAGGAAAAATGCTCTCTGCCTGATTCTGTAGGCTGGTCTGGCTCATATTTTTCTTCCTGAAGATAAAGAACTACTCAAGTGATATTTTTTTCTTTTTTTTTGTATTCAATAACTTGACTCTTACAGTTGAGGATTCAGGTTTAATTACAAACTGTATTGGGCTGTTAGGTGTGTCTTGATCCCTTCCATTTCAATTCTTGGAAATCCATTTAATAATGTATTCTCTTGAGTTTCTTTGTTATTCTTTTATTAGCAATGGGTTCTGTCTAGAAGGCCTTTTCAGTAGATTTCAAAATGCAATAGTATGTTCCAAAATTCCAGGTGAAGTGCTACAGATTAAATGTCTTCTGCAAAACCCTCTGCTGAGTCCTTGTCTGTTGCCTTGGCTTAGCTCAGTGTTACTCACTGGGCAGCACAGCAAAAAGTTGACTATCATCTAACATTCATACTAAATACTTTAATTTTGAAGAGTATTTGGGTAACTGCCCATGAGAGTTTTCATCAGAATGTATGGTCAGATAGTCTGGGCTGGAAACAGACTGGATGGAGAACTGCTGTGGGTTTTTTCCATGGCTCTGACCCAGAGTTCAGAGAAAATGATGCTGAGCTTCTGTCAGCCCCAGTGGATTGTGTTGTTTGGGGTGGAAGCCACATCACAAGTGATGTCCATCAGCTCCCTGCTCGTGGGCCCAGAATGTGTCAGCTGTCATGTGATGAATCACACAGGTCATGAAAGGAAATTTAAAACCATAAACCCATGAAGAAGGTATAGTAGCATTATTGAAAAAAGGTAGAAACCAAAATGAGGATGGATATGTTTGTACCTGAATTTTCTTCCTGGGGCAGAGGCAAGTGGAGGGCTGCTACATCAGATCCTTCTCTGCTGCCACCAGAGGGTTTGGGTATGAAATTTTAGCTCCAGGCTCTTTACTATACACAGAACACTTGGGAAACTTCCCCAGCCCCTCCCTGAGCAGCCTCCCCTGCAGCATTCCCTGCTGGCATTCTGTCTGCTCCCCTGGGGCACTCCTTGGCTGTGGTGTCACTTCCATGGGTCAGCCCAGCCTGGACTGATGGGCAGAAAACTGCAGCTGCTGGAGTGCTGAAAAACTCTGGGATCTGCTGCTGGAGCTGCCCTTGGTACAGCCTGGGAGAAGCTGTCTTTAACAAGAAATTGGGTGCATGAGCAGGCAAGGGTGTCTGCAAACATTTGGGTTTCTCCACTGCCATTACGTGTGAAGAGCATTGTGGTGGGCAATAATGGTAGGTGAGCATTAAAGCTCTCCTCACACCTTTGTGGTGCAGGTGTTGCTGGCTGTTACATCCATTGGAGCAGGGAGTTTTATGTTTCACAGCCTTCCAGTCATGCTGGAATTAGCACTGAGCGCAGCTGATGCTGACATACCTAGAATTTAAATGTGAACTGAGATAAGTTGATTAGATGTAAAAACTGCGAAGAATAGAAACTGATGTAATGTGCATTTTTCTACATATATATTAAATACATCTGAATCAGGCAAGTTCTTTGGAAAATTAACTATCTGGAGAATTCCAAGTGCATTGATTTAGTCAATTTTATGGAATGACCACACATTGAGATTTGGCAAAGGACCTAAACCATCTTATTGCCTGCAAAGAAGTGCTGATTGCAAGCAGACTTGGAACATAATGAAGTTCCTTTTTAATAGGAAGGGGTTTTTTTGAATTGCATCTTCACAGGCTGATGAGAATTATTTACAGAGTTAATAGAAGTTCTCTATATAAGGGTCTGTGTTAGGTTATTACCTATAATAAGTTCTATTGAACTTGATCCAGCTTAAAAATAAAAGTGTATTCAGTTTGTATGACAACTTGTGTGTGTGTGTGTGGTTTCTAAGTATTTGCAGAAAATTCAGTGTGTAAATCTGAGCTTTTTAATTAATCAGGATGCTCACATTGTATTAATAATACTTTTCTCAGCTTTTCTGTGTGGCAGGGTTAATGGCTGTTAAGTCTGAGTTGTTCCCAGAGTAGCAGTTTGTGTGTCAGTCGTGCTGGATGATGTTAGCTGTCCATACACAAAACATCTCAAGTAGTTCAGGTCACTGGTTTTA
Organism: Pseudopodoces humilis; assembly: GCF_049639895.1. Lineage (NCBI taxonomy): Eukaryota > Metazoa > Chordata > Aves > Passeriformes > Paridae > Pseudopodoces > Pseudopodoces humilis. Next base: position 2,321,690 of record NC_142210.1, on the reverse strand, counting down.
AGAAGAATGGGAAAAGATTTTATTTAAATAATCTAGGTGAAGCTTTTAGATTATTAAAGTGTTTTTTTTAAGTGATCAGACACTAAACATATCTTAATTATCAACAATGCCATGGAAAAACAAGACCAACAAGATCCAAGGTTATTGGATACTTTCTTGTTATAAATCTTCAGTTTGTAAGACAAAAGAATCCTTAGAATTTACTTCCATCACCTTTTTTGCAATAAGATCTTTAAGATTGCATCACTTTGCTTGCATTAAGCAGCAGTGGGATTTCAGCCCAAGCCTGACCTGGTGTAACTCACACGGATTTTGGGAGAGGTGTCTCTAGTTCCAGTGTTCCTTAACTAGAGTTTTTTGGGAGCCAACGTGGGCTCTGTCACTTCCTGTGTCACTGGAACTGCACCTTCTCATACCAGCAAAAATGGAATTATTCTCAGTCCATGGTTGTTGTTAATGTAGTAGCTGTTTGTTTTGACAGATGTTGTTTTAGTTTCCTGTCCTACCAAGTATTCAAAAATCTTTACTTCACTACAAACTAATGCCACAGGCTGCTTCATTTTATTAACTAGGCATGAAGAGGTTCAGAAATTAAACTTAAGACTCTAAACTTTTATTTTAGCTTATTTTCCAGTATCTAATTGGAATAATCAAAGATTTTTCTTTACTATTCGTTTTTCATAAACCTTTGAGTCAAAGTTCTAAATCTTTGCAGAATTCTGGTTTGACTTTGTAACATCTCATAATGGCAGTTTCTGAATTTCCTACCTCTGTTCATAAATAAAGGAAAACTCAGAAAAAAGCAACGTGTGTGCTTTTTAGATGAAAATATACCTCTGGAATGATAGCTTAAAAAAATAATGAGATGTATCTTCACTTTCTCAGCCCTCCTAGTATGCACACAGGACAGAACAAAGTTGCTAGGGAAGTTTTGAGTCTGCTGTAATGAACAATTCACCAGTGTGCTTGTGAATGCCTGTTGTCTGCCAGTTCTTGTCTGGAGCTGTGCTTACCCCACTTAGGAGCTTTGGGGAAAGTTACATTTATTCTAAACAGCAGCAACTTTGTGTTTCCTGCAGTTTATGGGAGTGGAGTTGAATCGCTCAGAACCTTTCCCAAATGTGAGGCCAGGATTGTGCAGGGTGGTAGCAGAGCTCCAGAGGAAATTCCTTCCTGCAGCTGAGGCTTTAAACAACAGGTGAAGCCAGAGATTGTGTTCTCATTGGGGCTAGAATGATCATCTTTTGGGTCAAAGGACATGTCTGACAGGGCCAGTATTTACTGGGCTCATTTCTGAGGCTCTGATCTTAAAAGGTTGTATCCTCTCAACAGTGTTTGCTCTTGTGTTTTTAACCAGCACTGGGTTTTAGAGCCACCTCAGTCCGTGCTTTCTTGCTGCTGCATTTGTTTCTGAAATACGATGAAAACGCTGTGTGATCTCTCTCTAGAGATAACTTGGTGCATAAAACCAAAAGAAAACAAGCACAAAGCCCCTAAGCTCTCTTGATGGATCAATAACGTGACATTATTGCTGGTTTCCTCTTTTTAAAAATCACTCTGTTTTGTCTGATGGGACAAACTGGAAGCGTCAGGGCTAGCCTATGAGGTAAAAACCTATCTTAATAACAGATTTCAAACACCATTAATAATCATCTGTAATAAAAAATTGCCTGAGTCTAATTTATTAGCTGTTATCAACACATATGGAAAAGCATGTGTGAATACACAGCCTGGTCCTGAGGCTGCTGAGTGCAGTAGATACAGAAGTGCTTAATTAATGGGGGGACAGTGCTGAAGCCAGCAGGGGACATGGGTATGGTCAGTGGCAGGCAGATGGACTGGGAACATGGACTGGGAACACAGGAAGGCCCTGGAGGCTCCATGTGCTCCATGGAGGTGGAGAAAACAGAGCAGAAACGTGGCAGAGCAGCAGGCACGGCTCAGGGAAGTGGGAATTGCAGAGCTGGGAGGAAGACACTGCACATTAGAGCTGCAGTAGTGAAGCTTGGGGATGTGTGGGTAAAGATGGTGATGCTCCCCTGTGTGAGAGAAAAATGCAGAGAGGCATTAATGGGCCTGGGCAAAATGCAGTGACTGAGGCAGTGAGGAGGTCAGTTCTGGCTGAATTCAGGCTGAGGACACAGGGAGGGCATGGCTTGGGCAGCTGGACAGAGAGAGCCCACTGAGGGGCTCTGATTCCTCTCTCTAAAGACTTCACCATAGAGGGAGAAGAGTAACTTAAGTGTAAAAGATTGTTGGCAAAGGCATGTAGGTGGGTGTAAACTGCAGAGTGGGAAATTCAGTCTGGGAATCTGATGTCAGAACCCAACTGCTGGAACAGTTTATTCAGAGGAGCAGGGAGGGTCAAGTACCCCATGTTGTTTCAATATGAACCATTTTAAGCATGACTAAAGCCTGGACCTTGGGGCTCAGGAGTTCAGTTTTGATGGATCCTGTGTCGTAGAAGGAGTGCTATCATCTGACACATCCTCCATTACAGGGCTGGATGTGGGAGAGCAGAGATTTGAGTTACTCCGGTGGGACAGAAGTCCTGATCTCATCCACTCTCCTTGTTCCATGTGCAGATCCTGGAAAGGAAGGAGGAATGGGAGACAGAACCCACCAGGTCACTGGCTATTGCTGTGGAGTCTTGTAGGAAGTGTAATAACCAAGAATTTTTCACTGGAAGCCTTTTATCCCCAGCTCTGCTGTGCTCAAGTTTATTCTCTGTTTATTACTACTTCAGCAGCTCCATGTGCTTAATTGGCCCTCATGGTCTTTTATTTTTCCCTTGTTCAAAGGACAATAAAGCTTAACATTTTTGTAGATTCTTGTGCTGCAGGATATCTCTAGTTGCTCCTATCCAGTGTTCCCTGTCCCAGCAAGGGCTCCTAAATCTTACCCCTTGCTACCCTTTGAGGGACCATTCAAAAAAATACTCTTCCTCTCTTTCCCTTAGCACAGATTTACTTCCTATGGGAGCTGCTGACTGTAGATCACAAATAGCTTGTTAAAATGATCAGTGGTTTCCCTTATTGAAATGAAAATCTGGTTATAGGATGAAGTGTGGGTTTGTCAGATTTACTATGGTGATAACCCACAGAAATGTTTAAGATACGGTTGCACCAATTCATTTTCTTTTACAGCATAACCTTGTGGAAGTTGACAGTTACCATGGTTTCACATTGCTCAACATTGGAAAAAACACCCAAAACCAACTTGTCTTGTTTTCTTCATAGTGACTGAGGTATTGTTGTGTAAATTGAAATCCAAACAGATAAAGAAATTTGAATTTAAAAGGAATTTCAACAAAATATTGACGAAAGGGAAAGAGGAAACATGATAGTTTGCAGAAACAAACTAAGCTGGACATCTGCACTTCATCTAAAGTCCTTAGAGCAGCAGAGGTGTGTTTGCAGTGGCAGGGCTTTCCCACCTGCCAGCTCCCAGGTGAACCTCACTGCTCGAGGGGAAGTCAGTGTCCAGGCAAATCACTCAGCTGGAAACACTGCATTGTGTTTGTCTTCACTGGATGTTTTTCTGAGAAGGAAATAGCTGCTCCATCTCATGCAGAAAAAGGGATTATTTATACAGTTTAATGAAAGGAGCAAAAACAAGCATGAGTGATCAGTCTAGGAGGAAAACACCACTTGGTGGTGTTGTGTTTGCAGTGTGTGGTTTGAGAACAAACTGCACCCTGTGTTGGTTGTGCTGGGATGGAAAAGGAGCCCCTTTTGCTGCTGTGGATCCCTGGGGGTGTTTCCACATCTGCCTTTTCCCTGTGAGACATTCATGGCAGGGCTGGGCATCCATGGGCCTTAAACTAGTAACCATCTTGGAATTGATGGCTTCTAATTGATCTGCTGAGTCAGGCTGGAAAGAGTGACACAAATCTTCAGGCTGTTTTCAGGAAGACTAGGTTTTGATAATCATTAGGGTTAAAGGTGTACTTTTAAAAAATAGCAATTTTTTTTTTAATAGAAAACTTGGTATGGGCACTGTGTGGTATATATTTTAGATATAACAGAATCTGAAAATGGGTTGAATGTTTCAGTAACACTGGGTGGACCAATTATGAGAGGTTACCTAAAATCCTTTTGAAAGTCAGCCTTGTAATCTGTTTATGGGTTTATCCTCTTGGGTTTTATGGTTCATCATCTTAGTGTACTAATTACCAATTCAAAATCAAGAGCTGCCTAAAGCACAGTGGAAATTTTAACAGTCTGCTTGTCCTTTTCTTCCTGTGGTTTTTCTAAGAAGATGAAGTACAGGGAGTTGTGTTGGTAAATGTAACAAGTACACACACAGCGTGTGGGTACAGATCTGTTAAGCACTGCTGGATTCCTGGTTACAGCTGCAGGTGGTGGAGATCAGCACTGTTATCAGCAGGCACCAACACCAGCTCTGTGTGTAGGAGAGGGTAGGGTGAGTGTTTGATGGCCATGCACAGCAGAGGCTGGAGCTTTGTGCCATTTGCAGCAGCCCTGACCTGGGGGAGGACAACTCTTGTTGTGTTGGACTTCATTAACCCTCCCTGTCCTGGGGCTCTATCCTTAGGTAGAAGCTTTTGAGCCTTAAGGCAGACTTCTAGTAGAAAAGTAGGAGTACCACTGTAAAAAACCAGTTGTTACTTTGTTGTAGCCACTGGAATTGCTGTTGGAGGTTCAAAGTGCTGTAAAAAAGACAAACCCAAGGCAGGTATGGGTGAAACATGTTTCTGTGAGCAAGCTGAGGAGCTGTTGTTCAGAGGAAACCTCTTTGCAGTGGTTCTGGAGCCTGCAGCTCTTGGTGAGGAGAGCTGAGCACGGCTGGCACACGAGTGCTGCCTGCTTCCATGTGCAAGCACAGCGCTGCTGGAGGGTTGAGAGGATTGAGAGGATTGTTTCCACTGCAGCACTGGCTGAGGTGTTGTCTGAGCTTTTGGGTGTTAGCTCATAGCAGCCTTCAGTACGTGTGTTTGTGTTTGGAATTGCTCCCTCTCACAGTCTCTGCACGGTGGCAGTGATATAACCAAGTATATTCTGTTTTAACCCTGCTATCTGATAGCTTAATGTAATGTCCTGTTCCTCCACAATCACCCTGAGACTGTGTAAAAACCAAATTTCCTCCTTTTACTGCCCATTCATGGGTTTTATTGACTTTAATCATACCACTCACAGCTATCTAGTTCCTGCATTAAAGAACCTTAATATGTTTAGCCTGTCCCAGTATTCCAGCTAGCCCACATCTTTAAAGTATTTATTGGCATTTTTATACCTCTCTGTACTCTAGCAGTGTCCTCTTTGAGGTGGGATAACTGGAATTCCATGGAGTGTCCAAGACACAGGCTTACTGTGGCCTTGAAGTGGTAAAAAAACCCCAAAAAATAAAATTATTTGCGGGGGGGGGGATGGGGGGAGAAGGAGGAAGAAATCTAAGAAAGCAAATTTAAGAATAAATCATGTTTTTCCTTTCTGACAGTGGCTGAACAGTGAGCTGATGTTCCTGCTCTGCTCTGTCCTGAGCAGTGATAGCAAATTGTGTGCCCCCCAATGTGCTGGTATTTAGGGCAGATTTTCTCTGGCTACATCTGGTGATGTCCAACTTAATCCATCAGTTCTTTCTCCAAGTCACTCAATATCATGAAATCCTCCCCATCACTCTTCAAGGACTGCTGTGATTTTCCACACATATAAATAAATTTGTATTATTGGTAATTTCTGTTAATTCAGTGCAGCTTATATCTGAAAATGTTCTTGAGCTGGTTCTGAAGAGGAGGTCAGAGTCCCTCTCAGTGTCATATTTCTGCCGTGTTCTTTTGCAAGAATGGATTGTAAAATCAGTAAATTGAAAGATGGTGTCACTTCAGGGAGTTTTGCTGTTTTCCATGGTTACAAAGTGGTGTCAGTGCCAGTGTCTGAACTGATGACTCTGCTCAGTGGGGACAGGTAACTCAAGAAATTACTCCCTTAAACACTTACATGCATGGTTTTCACAGCTCAATTAACAAAAATGCCAGAAGAGCAGTAAACAAGTTGCTTCTGATGCTTTCAATTCTTTGAGCAGTTCTGTTTCCTTCCATTCTGCAAGGAATTCTGTGTTGACAGCTTGGTTGACTTCCTTTTTTAGCTGCTGCTTGTAGGACAGGCTTAGCCCCTTTAGTCCCCTGTGCAGTTCCAGGCAGCTCAGGTTTGCTGGGCTCTCCTCTCTGGCAGAGCTCGTGGGGTCTGGGTGGCAGAGCACCTTCAGTACAGAGTGCCACCATCCTTTTGAGCTCTTTTGTGACTTAAAAAGTTACCCAGAAAAGGGAGAAAGTATTTCCTTTCTACCACTCTTGAAGATTGATTAAATCAGTCTTGTAATGCAGTAATGGTGAGAGTATCCTAACAGTGCTGACCATTTGGAATGTGTTACAGCCCTCAGCACTTTACCCACAGGCATTTAAGCAGACATGAACAACCAACTTGAAAATCACTGAATTTAAAGTAATGCTTTGTTAACTCTGTACTTTGAAAATAGGCATACATCCTCCCACCTCACCTTTTTTCCCCCCTCAGAGAACTGTAAAATACAGCATTCGATGTTTCTAAGGCTGAATTCTCTTAAAACTTAATTGAGGAAACTGTGATCCCATAAAAAAAAATATAAAATAAAAAAAATTCCTGCTTTCCTTGGTCGTTAAAGCTCAATTTTATACATCTGGAAAACACTGTTCATTTCTTGTGTTACACAAAATTAGCATGTCAGCTGGATGGAAAGGAAAACATGGGATGACACATTCTGCCAGTTGCATTTATACTGTGCTGCTTGTATCAAACAGAAAGGAAAAACCCAACACAAAACATGCAGGAACACAACAAAAATCACAGACCATTGGATTTATCCGAACTGCATTTGTTCCTGCAGTCTGTTCTGGTAAAGATCAGGTTTCCCAGCAAAGGGGGATACTCTTTCTACATCTCACTCCCTGGAAGTTATGGCTATTTGGACATAAATCTCCTCTCACAACCCGTTGAGCAGGTGGATGATGAATTTGAAGCACTTACCATAAATACATTGCCATTAGGCACAGACCATTTGTTTATGTTTTGTGCCACCTTTTTGCTGGTAGGATTTGTTCATAATATTGCAAGCAGCTCAGCTGGATGGAGTGAACACGGAGCAGTTTGTGCACAGGATGGTAATCTGGCAGAGTTCCAAAGAGTGATGCTTGTCCTCTTCTGCTAACAGAGATCCCAGTAAAAACAGCAATAAGCTTTCTAAAAGAAAAGCCACGTGTCACTGGAAGGATGAGTGGTGGGAGGAAAAAGCAGAGAGGACTCTGTTTAGTGCCTTTGTGCTGGGGCTGGATGGATTACAATCCATAAGCTTTTGGCACCTTTCAGAGTGGAATAGCAGTGAGAGATACTTTGTGCAGAAGTTTAATGCTGTTATAGATGAGCTCCCAGTGTTCATCAGTCACTGAGGCACAGAGCACCCTGTGCTTGTCCCAGGCAGGCTCCTGACCCAAGCCAGACCTAGAGCCCAGAGAATGGCACTGGGCTGTTAGCACTGGAGGCAAGATGTGAAGCTCATGCAGCTTCTCCACAGCAGAGGAGCAAACAGCAGAACCAAGATGATGGGATGGCTGGTTCTGCTGTCCATTGTTACCCTGAAAACTCAGTTTTTCAGTCTTGCTGACATAGTTTCTGAAAACCTCCCCAGGACAGTGACTGTAAACATAGATATGTATGCATTCTTTCTGGTACACGTCTTTTGATGGATGTCTCACATGACCAGTGTGATTGGAAAGGTGGTAACCTAACTATCCAATCCCTGGTCATTGCTGAGAATCTATAAATACTGAAGTTGTAAAAATAAACCCAGTTTTTTCCCTGTTAGACGGGAGCTGTGTCTGTGTGAACCATTGCGTGTCCTACAGCGACAGTCCGTGCTTCCAAGTTTAGGGCAATAAAGGAGTCAGAGCCAATGAATTCCAGTCTAGTGTGATTCATAGTATGTTTTCTACTGAAAATGGTCTTTATGTTTCTGTCTTGTCACTGGTGGGCCATTTGGGAGTGCAGAGATTTCTTTTGTGATCCTGATTTTGCCATGACCTAACAACCACCTTAGTCAGATAACTTAATTCTCATATCTGCCTCTCATCTCCAAAGCTTGACCTGCAGGACATTTTTTTCCCCAGTACATGTTTGTATTGTTCTTTCTCAGGACAGCCATGATCTCTTGACAGAATCTTCTCATTGCAGAAGTGATGCATTGCTGCTAGTAGAACTGGCATATAATACTTAAATTAATAATACTTAAATCCCCACTTCCACACTGGCACACTCATTCAACTGCTCAGAACACTGTTGTTTGCTCTGGTTGCTATTTCTAGTTTCAAAGTTGTTTCGTATGGCTTTAACATAAATTCTCGTGAAGTTCACAAATTTTATGTGTATAAAACCATAAAGGTTTCTGTTAAGGGTATAGAATTTAAGTAAATGGAATAGTAGTTTTAAGAAGTGCTGTCAGAACTTAGATTTCCTCACACACCCTGTAGGATCAGGGGCTGCATCTGAGCTTAAGTAATATTTAATAAAACATCCTCACTATCAATATTCTTATCTAGCCTGTGATTGTTCTGAAGAAGTTTGTGCCTCTTTGTAATACTTCACACTATGTCTGAAAATACCTTTTGTGTCAACACAGAAGAAAAGAGCTCATTATATTGGTGGAACTGCTGCACAGCAGAACAGGCTTAGCAAAAGATGGGGTGTTCAGGTTTCCAGCTGGGATTCAGTCGAGTGATTTTCACCCTGCTGCTCCTCTGCTGTTCTGCAAACACTGGCTGGGGCAGGGGAGCCAGCATGGAGTAATTAGAAAAACTAAGAGAGGTTTAGGAAAGGCTTGGAATACCAGGCATGCTGTAACACAAGAACAGCACAGAGAGGAGGCTGCTGCTGTCTTCTGCTTCACTTGTGCCTGTCTGAGAACAGATTAACACAAATTACTTTTAATTTTCTGTTAGCACCTGTGGGGTGCACTACACTTGGAAACATACAGATTAAAACTTAGTTCTAAAATGGAAGAAATTTATGACAGGAAATATTTGAAGCAGTATTTTATTCCATTTGTTAGGAGAAAAAGCTTCCTCAGAAGAAACAACAGTATTTAGAAGTACACACAGTTCTCCTTTCATGATTTTCCTTGTCTCTATTGGTGTCTTGTTTTTTCCTTAGTGCAGTTTATAGAAAAGAAATTGAGGTGGTTTTTTTTGTCATTTCAGTATGATCCTGTGCAGTGTGAACAAGCAGAAATTATTGCCTCTGCAATTTTCTGCAAGCTTGATGAAGCTGGGGTTGTGGCTACCAAGAAACCAGAGATAAATGAGAGTGGAGGGTCTCACACCAAACCCCTAGAATGAGTCTGTCCATTTGGGAATCTTTCAGCAGTGGAAAAGTAGCTCCTTTTTTTTTTGCTATGTCACTTGGACACACATTTATGGGTAAAGTATGTTTTTAGTGTAAAAGAGAAGGCAAAATGCTGCAAATGGCATCAAATGTCCCAAAATGTATCATCTGACAGTGCTGACCAGGAGTTGGTGTGTGAGGTGAATTGGCATTCAGCTGGAAGCAAATTTTGAAAAACATCTGCTCGCTTCTGCATCTGTGAAAAATTAAGGAAAATGAAACGGTTTTGTAAAATAATCCAAATTTTTCCTTCCATAAAATATTCTTCTAATATTACACTCTTCTAAAGGCAAAAGCTGTGCTATGCTGGCAGCATCCCTGCCCAGAAAAGCTGCTGTTTTACACCGCTGGCATTGCAGAGAGGGTGCTGCCACCCCTGACAAGGCTTGCTCTGACTTAGCAACGTACAAATGTTATTTATAGAGCACAGGAGTCCTCAGAGATAAGTAATTCTATTTCATCCCTTTTTAATGAAGAATGGACCCGGAGCATTCAGAGAAATACAATGCTAAGCATTTTCTCTGGCAGGAAGGGCTGATGCTAACCCTGGGTTTGGCAGTGAGGGGTTGGGCGAGTCACTTCACTTTGGGAATATCAGTTTCTCAGGAAAATGGGAGGTTGTTCTGTTTACCTTAGAGATGCACTTTGAAGTACAACCAAATAGTCTCGATTCAGCTCTAATTAAGTGCAGTGTGTTACTCAGAGCAGTGAAGTGGCTGGCCTAAGGTAGAACATGCAGAAATTCCTGGTCCACCATATGCTTTTAATCCAGAGTAACACTTTGCTTGGATTGAGACTGCCCTTAAAGAAGGCTGCTGTCACTGAACAGCCAACATTAGATTTTTAATAAGATCAAAAATCTGCCTTTGGAGTTGGGGGGGGGGAATATCAAAAGAAATGGTCATTTCTGTGTCATTAAAAAAAATCCTGATACGAATTGTCAAAATGAGCTACAGATCTTTTTGTGAGATTGTTTCCATTAGATTTGGGCTGACAGCATTTATTGGACACCCTCTCTGGAAAGGGATCAAATGAACTCCAGCTCCCATCTTCCCACCAGACCAGAAGTCAAGATTTCCCAGAGCAGAGGTGTTCTAAATGATCCTCAGGCAAAGCAGTATCTGGCATTTCTTTGACTTAGGAGTTGATAAATAGAAACTTTGTTCATTTTTCCAGTTAATAACTTCAGCTCAGGCAAGATATGTATATATGCTAATGGAAAATGTTAACTGTCACTATGAGAAGGAAATGGCAGAAAATATCTTGGTTTTGACCAACTTTATCTGTTTAAAAATAACTAACCCAACAAATCAAACCAAAGGAAAAAAAAAATCAGAAGTGCGTGGAAGTTTTAAGGATATTGAAAAAACTTGGATATTTTATTTTTAATTATAATCTGGTATTTTATTAATGCTTGTGCATATAGTAGAGTTAAGCTTTTTAATAAAAGTATGCTTCGGGCCAAATCATATTTTATCAAAAATCTTTTATGCATTATATTAGGCACTAATGATATGCCAGATCCAAAAGGGAAATAACTGTTCTTGTACTTGAGGAGGGAAGTGAGAGCTGATGGGAAAGGCTGACGCATTTCTTTACTCCTAGTGAGAATTTCTGTGGAATGTGCCAACCAAAAGGGAAACTGGAGATGGAATGTGTGGAAATTGCCACCCAGTGACCCCTCCAGAGTGGGGCTGCACAGGCTCCTTGGGAGTCAGAGGAGCTGGGAATCCCAGGATTTGCAGCCTCTCCCAACCATCCCAGCCACACCTTTGATGCCTTAGGATTTCAGCTTTTCTATTTTTCAGATCCTGTAGTGCATTAGTGCATAACTCTGAGCTCCACACACAGTGTTAGTGAGCTCTCTTCACACTTTGGTCAGGCAGAACAACCCTTCCAGGCCTGAGAGCCAAGGACACCCCACAGCCTCAGGCCCTGAAAGAATAAACAAAAGTGAATTGGGGGAACAAACTGGGGGTAAAGGACTTCATTAGCTGCAGCTGTAATTGGAGCATTAACCCCTGAGATGGAAATGGACCAAACTTGTAATTGTCTGAGAAACTTGTGACCATCTTCCAGCTTGGGTGCAGCCTCTGGGAGGTTTCTGACTGCCCAAGGTGTGCCTGTTGAAGGCCTTCAATAAACACCCACTGTATTCTCTTAACTCTGTCCAGCCTCTGTTCTAGGTATCCCCCAGGCATCACCTTCCCCTGCTGATCTGGGAAGAGCTGCAGAGCTTCTACAGCACCATCCTCTTCCTCATTTGTTTTCATTTAGGACTGGTGCTCCGTGTCCCATTGCACATGGCCACAACAAGATCCCCATGGCAGCTCCTGCCTGTGGGTGTTGATGGTGTTGCTGTTTGCTCTGCACAACCAGCAGAGCAGAATTGGGCATTCTGGAGGTATTAATGCTTGGTTTGTGTGCCCATCCCCTTGGTTCCTTCAACACAGGCAGTAGCCACCGAAGGAATGGATGTGACTATCAAATATGTTTGTCCAGGAGTTCACGTTCCCTTCTTGTGAAAGGATTTAAGACTCTGTTGGCCTGAAATATTTCAGCAACCAGGAAGGCATGTCTGCCACATTTGGTGCCATGCACAAAATGATTTCCTGTCTGCAAGACTGTAGCATCGTTCTTCTGTCCTGGATGTTGCCTCAATTCCCCTTTCCTAATTTTAGCTGCTTATCTGAGGCGAGTGATTTAGGAGCGTGTTGGCCGCGGTCTCTGTTTGCTGTCAGCAGAGAGCATCAGACACTTCGAGGGGGTGATTCAGCTCTGCAGTTGGGCTGTGCTGGCTGCCAAAAATGCCTCCTCCCCTGAACGAGAGGCCAGGCTCGGTTTTATCCCTGGCTCCATCCCACCCTGCCATATGACTGCTCCTACAGGGGAAGAAAAGTCCCCTGTCCTGGCTAATGAGTAACTGAGGCATTGCCTTCCTCTCAGCTGTCTGTCTTTATTTGTGCCTTTTTTAGCTGTCTGTAAAAGGGGATATTTAAATACAAGTACCATGAGGACTATAAGACATTAGGAAAAGAGAAAAACCCCTCCATTCCTTTTCTTCTTGTACCTGCTTTTGGTTTTGTTAGAGACAAGAAATAGTTAAAAAGTAAATCAAACGAGAAAACCCTACTCCAAAGCCCCAAATAATCATAAAAACCCCTCAACAAAACACAAAACCAATTCTTCATTTTCCCATCTGTATTGGATATTTTTCTTTAAAAGCTGGATTATTGTTTCCTTTCTATGTATTAGCTCCCTGACTTCCAGGTGAGCAAGGTGCATTTTATGTTGTTTCCTTTGTAAGCAAACACAGAAATTGATATTCCTCAGCAGTTCCAGCAGGGTTTTCAGAACATGGAACCTCACTGAATGTGCCACTTTCTCCTGACACTTTCAGGCATCTTTGTCATGTGCCATACAGTCAGACTATGCCTTAATATAATTTACAAATCTTGTGTTGTGTGTTTAAGAAAATAAAACTTTTTTTTTTTTTCAGGTTTTTTATTTTGATAAAACATTTATCCACACCACTTTTGTATTTTCTTTGTTTCCTTTTTCCTCTTCTCCTTATTTCCTTTCTTTCATCAGGGTCCAATATGCTCTTTGCTTCCAGTCTGTGTAAAAGTTGTGTCATCTGCTGGAGAACCACATGCTTTCAACATGTACTGTCAATATTGGGTAATAATCTTACTGTTGTCAGCAACATCTTAGGGCTACTTGCACCAGAATCAAGAACCCTTTCAGTAAACTTTGGCATCAGTTTGCATTTTCCAGCTTGCTCATGCTGGAAAATGCAAAATAAGGGGAGAGAAGTTAGAAAAATACTGCTAGAAATGTTTGGCCTCTGCAATTACTTTATGCTTTTTCTTTTTACATTGTTTGCCTTTTCTCCCCCTATTTCTGGGGTGTTTATAAACCAGAGTTTTAGAGTCTCTTTTTCCATTCAGGGAAATTGCCTCACATTAGTGGGCCTGCTCAAGAGTCACCTACAGGACCTGAAGAGAAACTCCAAATTACCATTTATGTTTAATTACCATTATGTTTAATCTGTGATGTTTTGCAAATCTCATGGAATAGCGCTTTCAAAGAGTCAGTAACATGTAGAGGATGGTGATGTTTTCACAGATATTCGCTGGCAATAGAATCAGTTGATGTAAGTTATCAGAAGTTAGTTAGTTGATGGGGTTTAATGAGAACAGTTTGTCATTACAGCCCATTTTATCTGAAGTCTCACATGCACACAGTTCTGCACTCTTGGATTGCAAACCCCATGTATGAAATTCCAAACCAAAAACTGTTTCCAATCACTCTTTAATTAAAATTTTTTGGCATTCTCTGTTGATAATGTTACAGGTTCCAGAGCCAAAACAGAAAAGGCATTTTACACTCGAGGGGTTTCTGGAATATTGCTCTTGCTGTGAGGCTGGTGTGAGAGAAGAGGAGCTGAGGGTGGAGGTTCTGAGCCCTGTCCCCAGCAGAATCAGGCATGTTAAAGCCCTGTTGTGGCTGTCAGGAAGCAGCACAGTGTTCTTCCCAGTCTCATAAGCTGGTCACAAATTCAGAAAGGCTGAATGAAAGCATTACCTCCTGTTGGGTTTTAAAGTTTTGATGTTTTATTTTCAGTGTTTGGTTCAGCTGTTACGAGAGAGGAAAACAGAAATAGATGATTCTTTACAGCGTCAAACCACAACTTTCAGGAGAAAATGTTTCAAAGAATGAGGCATTCAGACTTTATTGGATGTGTTTTAAGAAGTCACAAATGTTACGACCTAAATAATTCTATTTTACTGATTTTTATGCTGGAAATGTGTTTCACTTGTGAATGTGAAGGAGAGAAGAACTTTAAGAACAAGAAACACTAAAACAATTTCTGGTTTAGGTTATTTAGCATTCACCAATTTTCTGAAAGATGTCAAAGCATCACTTTGTCCATCTGCTGGGAGAATACTGGTGCCTGGTTTAAACATATTTCAGCAGAGTTTGAAAAGATTGTATAACTTGTGAATGGGAAAGCAGAGCAGGAGTCTTACTCTGCAGCTGAAATGTTGGATAAATCTTTGTAACATAACGTTAGAGCTGCTTTCTACATTTCACCAGTAAGAATTGCTTAGCCCTCAACAGCTTAAAGATTATTTTCCATGGCCCAAAACAGGAGCTGTAAATCAATGTTGCCCTGCTCAGATGAGAGCAGAGATGTTGATTTATTTGGTTGGGAAGGTGACCTCATTAGCCCAGCTGAGCAGAGGTCAGGTGCCACAAAGATTGAAATCAAGAGCAGGATTTTTCAGTAGGAACTTTAAGTAGCTTTTCTTCAGGAACATCAGAACTTTAAAGCCTGATTGTATGGACCTTTCTGGGGCAGGCAGGGTGTTCTGGGACATGTTTGGGAAATCAGAAAAATCTCTCCAGTCACATCAAGCTCGTAATTTTTATACCATTCACTTTAGGGTGAAAGGCTGTGGAGTTTGGTTTTGGTTTTTTTCCTCTCAGAAAATTTGTCAAGGAGACTGTATAAGTGCTTGTCTACTTTTTGGCTATAGTCAAGGATGACCTAAAGTTTATTGTTTATCTACTTGCCTTAAAATTCAGCAATTGAAGGCTTATAATGGCAGAGGGGTTGGAGCTAGATGTTCTTTAAGGTTCCTTTTGACCCCATTCTGTGATTCTGTGGAAGAATGAATTGTTGTGAGGTAAATTGGTCAGGAACTAGTGCTTTTCTAGTTTATTCAGTTTATCATCATCCAGTGCAGTGTATGTGGCTTCTTAGGGTTCAGCTCTGCTGAGGGGAGCTGCCCGTGGACAGTGGGAGGTCACCCATTGCCTCCTCACTATCTCTGCACAACCCCACTTTTTCCACTTCCACCCTTTCCACACAGATTTCTTGGCAGAGAGTCTCTGGTGCTGTGTTGTCTCAGATTATTTTTCTCTGTGGATTTTCCCTGGTGTATAAAAACTGAAATAAAAAATGCAGACGGGCGCTTCAGGACATGCTTCAGTGGGGGACTTTGTTTTAGATTAATGGTTTGACTTGATGGTCCTCAGGGTCTTTTCCAACCTAAATATTTCCCTGATTGTCTGGGTTTGGTTTTTAGGTGGAATATCTGATGCACAGCCACAGATTATGAGTTGCTGGTGGGACATCAGAGGAGCCAGGGCAGGCATCAGGCTCAGTGCAGAGCGCGCTGACCTCACCCTTTCCATTTCCTCGAGCTCCTCACAGCTCGGGAAATGCTGTCATCAGGAATTACAGGAGGGTAGCCAAGCAGTACAGAAGAAAACAAACTGCACCAGCAGTGCTTTTGCCCACCCTAAAGTCCACAAAAGACTTAAACCCTTCTCCATCAGAGCTCCCAGAACACACACGGCCTGGGACGGGAGTGGCGCGAGTTGCAGACGCTCTTTGTGCTCATTACTTGCACCTTCCACCTTGTGGAAGCCCTTTCACAGCCCTGAGCATTGCTGTGACCCTTCCACGAGGCTCTCAGGAGGAATCCTACCCTCCCTGTTACCTAACAGTTCATAAGTAATTGCTGGTTAACCAGGAATTTTACCCCACACTTCACATCCAGGAACAGATTGGAAATCCATAATAGGAGGGAGAGGCTCGGAATTTTATGGAATGCATGGTAATAAAAAGCAAAGCAATTGTCACATGCATTTTGGCCTGAATCATGACAAGAAACAGATGTGTGGCATGCCTTTTCCTTCGCTTGTATGCACGCCAAATGGTGCAAAATTCTTAAATGTTTTCTGCTTTTTGTTGCAATTTAATCTTCTCCTGAATAAACTGAACATGACAGTGAGTACATCCAGAGCAGTTGTACAGTTTGACATTTCTGTGACTTTTCAGAAAGTGCTTGATTTACATTTATTTTGAAGGAAAGTAGGGGAAGGATTATATTCATCCTGTGTTGAAAAGATAAGTGTGTTTTCAGGTTAGAAACCATAAAAAGCACACTCGCTGTTTACAAGTAATGACTATATTTTAGCAGCTCAGAGACACTGAACTCTCTCTAGTACAGCTCTCAGCTTTATTTTTTTGGTGCGTTTCACTGCACAGATGTCTGCTCAAAAGTGCAGGTTTTGAACAGGCAGCGAAGGCAGTAGGGAAGTCGTGTCATGTGCATGAGCACCTGTGGGTGGGGACAGGGCTGCCTGGAAGATGCGATCCTGAGGAGCGCTGGGCTTTTCAGCCAGCTTCCAGTGAGTGCAGATTTTCACTGCTGTGGAAATGTCTTACCCTGGTCTGAGCCTTCCCAAGCTCTTGTACTATGTGCCAGTGAGTTCTACAAACTGTTTGTGTTTGGTGAAGAAGCTCATTTCCAGTCTAATCCTGTGATGAACAGGGTGTGGGGCTTGTCCTCGTGCCAAAACCTGCATGGCCCTTTTGCAGAGTCAAGTGATGATGAAGCCAGCCCTCAGCTCTTAAGAAACTTTGTAGATAGCCCACAATTTAATCAACTGAGTCCATTAACTGAGGGAACTTCCTTTAAGCAAATAAAGCTGGGTAATAAACTTGGAATCATTTTCAAGAGGCCTCTTTTGAGATGGTTGTATAAAAGATGCTCTATTTTAAATATCCAGAGCAGACTTGTAAAATGGCTATAGTGCTGGAAAGTGTTTCTGAGCTTAAACTACACTTCAAAAGAGAACTGCCTTTCTGCAAAAACAGTGTGTGTAGTTGCCACTGTTTCCAATGCATTTCTTACTTGCTTAGGCACTGAAGTAAACTGTGATTCTCTCCTCTGGCTTCAGTGGTTGCTTGAGATTGAAAAAGCAGTGCAGAGATCAGCTGAGCTCCTTGTGTGCAGGGATTTGGTTAAAAAGGGAAGATCTCAAAGTCAGGAGGAAGAGAAATGTCACTAAATATTGTAATGCTTGACTGGGAGTGGTCCAGCTAAAACTGGGTAAAGAAAGGTTACCAGAATTCTTCATCCCTTTAACATTTCTCTCCGTGCCCTTTTATTGATAATAGCAGTAATATAACAGGAGGCTTTTCAGTCACCTGGAAAGGGCTCCTCATCACTGTGAAAAGCCACAGCAAGGGGTGGATTTTAGCACAAACAGCTGACAAAATCAGCTTTTTGAGAACTGTTCTAAATGCTGTTGATCCAAGCACACCTGGTAGCAGTGGATTTATCTTTGGCTATTGCTGGTACATGTCTCAACTGCTCACATAACTCTTAGAGATGCTGAAGAATCCCTAACATATGTTAAATGTTCTTAATGTTCGTTTTTTGGTAAGATTAATGATTTGAAGCTTTTCTACTGAAAACCATGAAATAGTATTTCAAGTAGAAGTCTTGCTTTAATCGAATTACCAAGCTAAACAGAAGTTTTCAGGGACTCCAGTAGTGTTAAATTCAGTCTTACTGGGGGATGTAGACATTTTGTGACAGTTCCATGTGGAGACTAGAGCTCGTTTCCTCTTTCAAGTTCATTAATACCTGTTGTAACTTCTTTTTCTGGTCTAAGTGACCTAATTCTTCACATGATTCAGGAGAAGAAATGGAATAAAAACCCAAACCCACACCACCTTAAGGCATTTTATATTGTAAAATGTTGTCTTCTTGCTGTTGTATAAGATTTTTCCATTCTGATTCTGTTCATTAAAAAATATCCCAGCCTCCACAAATAATTCCAAGAAAATGAGGACCATGAGCAGAATTTACTGCACACAGAATGACCATTTATATCATCCATTAGATATACCAGTATATTCTGTTACTGAGGAGAGCAAAGATGTGAATTCAAGATTTGCTGAATGGTTCCATTTGAGCCATGTAAAGGTTTCTGAGATTTTGAGGAAACGTTGCACAGCTGTGGGGAAATGGCTGCATCTTTTAATTGCTCATGGCCAGGCTTTTCTTCTGTACTTTACTTTTTTAAGGGATGAATTTTTGTAGGTATAACTGAATGCCACTGAAATTCTTAATGTAGGGCACTCAAACAGGATCTCCTGGTCAGATGAGAGAGAGATCCTGTAGGAATAACAAAATACATTAAGCAGTTATTTAAAGTAAGCACAAGATTTGTTAATTGCATTCCCTACAGAAATGGTAATAAGGATTTTTTTATTCCTTGTTCACTGAAATAGTGGAATTGTAGCTTGTTTTGTGAGAACCTGTAACAATAATTGTCTGAAAAAAAATCTCCTGGGAAAAGGAAAGATTACACATTAGTGCTGTACTTCTCAGCTCTGCAGCAGCTCAGCAATCCCACCAGGGCTGAGAGGGATGTGGGGATAGCCAGCAATATTTCACACTGATGAGAGATGTGTGTTTAGTGTTAAGTATTCAACCTGAATTGTGTGAATGTGCTGCCCTCAAACAAGAAACCATTTGCTGGTGGGAGATGTTTGGGAGGGTAGTTACAAAGTTTAGATTGCTTTTCCCTGCTTTATTCCCACCACACATTGCAGTTTAATATTGTTCAGATGGGTTTGGGTTGGGTGGTTTTTTCTGCAGGATGTGCACAATTTTGTAGTGGTTTTTTTTTTTTTTTTTTTCAGGGGACTAAAAATGCCACTTCTGAAAAAGACCAAAGCCTTAAACCTAAAAGCAACTTACTTGATGAGTAAGAGCAATCTGTAAATTCCTGAGGTTTTTGCAGAGGGGGCAAGTGCTGACCTGAATTTTTGTCTATCCCGAGCCTTCCCCCCGTGCCTTGCACTGAGGATGGATGTAGAAAGTGAGCTCCTGTGGCATCTGGGGAGTGCTCTGTGTGCTACCAGTCACCCTTCAGGCTGTCTGAGAAGGAGGGAGAAGACACTGCTAAATATCTCTCAGAAATCCTTCCATTTTTATCCCAAATACCTTTAATTCTTCACCTGAGGCTCTTCTTTAAATAATTACCTACGTATGGAACATTTCCCCCTTACCTAGAATGCTGTTTTATATGTCAATAAAGGGCTGTTGTCATACATTTTTTTGGGCAAGCAGTCAGCTGGGTAAATATGCAGTATGAGATGATAGCAACTAAATACATTTCTTACAGAAATTATTTCTGCAGCAGGCATCCTACGATTATTTCTCAAGTTCGTTCTCATTTGCCTTGTTCTCAGTGTGAATTGTTTCAGAATTTCTGTCTGAAGTTTCCAGCATTTAACAGCTCTGGCTGTTTAATAACCATCACTAATTAAACAAAAATTAAACAAAAAACAAGTTGCCCTCTTCCATGTGGAAAAATCACGTGCTGCATTTTTCCTGTTCCCTTGGAGTTACCACAAAAAGTGTAAAAACAGAGAGTGCAGCTCCCTGGCCAGCACTTTCTGAGTCACATTTAAGGGTTCTAAGAGAGCAGCTCCCTTCAGATGGAGCCTCAGGGCTTTGAAGTTAGCTCACTCACTTGGCTGGCGTGATGCTGAATCAGAAATTCCATGTTGCTGTTGTGATAGGAAATACAGAGATCCCCCAGCACAGCTTCCATCTGACACCTTGGCAAGCGAGCTCCTACTTCTGCTTCTTGATGCACATTCCACTTGTCTCCCAGAGGAATGGGAGACTAATATCTTGTCAGTGCTTTGATTTATGATTAATTGTTAAAGGAGCACATTTTCTGCAGTAACATAAGATTTGGGAGTGGAAGTATAAATTACTGTATTGTTTTCTGTGACACAAATAGCTGCTTTGGCTTCAGGGAGTTTTATCTTGCCATGTTTAAGTCTCTTAATGATACTAGCAGGTACTTCTTCCTGCAGAAGATTTATTACTTTCCAGTGAAGAAAGGGATGACAAAAGTATTAAAAAAGCCCCAAGACAAACACAAACTTCTCTCCTGTTTTTGCTCTGGGGCTTCCTACCTTTTTTTTCCCTGTAAGTCTGGAGATCTGTGTGGAACTGAAGCAGCTGTGCTGTTGCAGTTTTGCACACAAGTTACCTTTAAAATTGTTTAACATGGTTTCTTTCTTTGTTTGTTTAATTGATGCTTAGCTTGTTTTTTGTTTGTTTTTTTTTTAAGACAAGCATCCTTTTAATTGCCAGAACTTTCTTCTTCCACTTTCACATGCATGGGAAAGAGAAAGAACAGTGAGAGCGTACACTGTGAGGTGAAATGCTCTAAAACTTCTGGGCATAAATTTCAGATTCCTGTTCCTTCATGTCTGTTAGGTAACATTTTCCTCTGCCTTGGCAGCGTGAGCTTTATGTGTCAGAGCTTCATAGCCTTAGGAGCTCCAGCAGGCAGCCCAGGGAGGCACACACTGGTTGATAACTGCTGGTGACATTGATGGAGGTGACACCTGAGACTGTGTCACTTCACCTGTTGAGATGGCACTGGGCTACAAGGAGCTGTGGCAAATAAGAATTAAAAACAACACTGAAGAGTTAAAATTCATCTGATGGAAGGCTCTCTAAAGGTACACGTGTGCTGGCTGGAAAAAAAGTACCGAGGGACTTGTAGCAAATAGGAAGATGAGTCCAGTTGGTTCTACCCGATGGATCTGCATTGTTTTGATAAACTAATTAGCAGTGACAGACTCTGTCCTTAGGGAGACTCCTAACCAAGTCCTGGATCATTTCTTTGAGTCAGTCCCAGAAAATGTTTGGCTGTCAGCTCCATCCTGATTGCTGCCAATCAGCAAATTTCCTTCCAATAAATTAATTCCAGGCACACCCTGTTGGCTTGGCTGTTCTCTTTCAGGCTGTCTGCTAACATCAGACTGAATAAAAACCACCTACAACTTCCCAGGGACATCTTTGCTGCTCCTCAATCCCACTGCAGTGTTGGATGGGATGGCATGCAGTCCAACCCTTACAAGACTTTTCCTATATACCTGCAAATTCCTGACCGTTCTGGCATTCCATTCTTAATCAACTGATCTTTCATGATGAAAAATAAAATAAATTGCGCTTCAATGTATGATTTTTTTTGAGGTTTTTTTTGTGGGGGATGGGTTGGTTTTGTTGTTGTGGTTTTTTTGTTTGTTTTTTTAATCTCAAAGGAAACTAAAAAGTCCTTAAAATGTTGATGTGAGAGAAGTTGCTTCTCACTTTTGTTGACCATCTGTTTACTTCCCTGTGTAATTCTCAATTTTGCATACAGCTCAAAATGCAGGTTTTCACAGTTCCACACCTAGAAAGACTTTGGTTAGTTTTGCATTCAGAAAGGTGCTTGTAGGATTTTCTAGCTTTCCTCATAGTTCTGAAAGCAGAACATGACACAGCTCAGAGGTACAGAGACCAGGGGTGGGTATTCTTTGCACCAGCGATTGCAGGACTAAAAATAAGCAGTAGAGATGTCTGTGTGCTTTCTCCCCTGGAAATACACCCAAGGTAAAGGAAAGGCAAACATGTTGGGCTTCTTCCACAGAACTGCCTGTGACATCTTTCCAAGATGAGGCAGCATCTAAAAAAACCCCTAAAAAAACCAACAAACAATCAAAACCACCCCCCTAGAATATTTTGTACCCCAAACATGAGCTATCTGAGGGGAAAATGGAAAGATGTCGCTCCATCTTTGTCTCCTTGTGTGCAGCCAAGGCCTTCCATGGCTGCTGCAAGCGCTCTGACCCACTGGCACAGCTTGCTCTGGAGTAGCAGCTCTGTGTTCTCCAGAAAGACAACGTGTGTGGGTTTTTAGGGAGTTTATATAAAGGAGTAATGGAAAGATTGCTGTCCCTTAAGCCCTGCGAGGCCAGGAACGCTCCTGTGCAGCCCACACGGCAATTTCACCTACACAGACAGAAAATGGTTTTCATATGATGTGGAGAAAATGTGACAGCAATTCCGTGGTTTTGCAGCATTAGTTAAGGTGCCCCAGTGCTATTGTCCCATCCTCCCAGGCTGTTTGATGATTCTTTTTCATTATCCAGCAGCAGATACCTAAATCTAGCAAGTGAAAGCGATAACGTGTTAGCAATTTCAGTAAAGTAAGGTTCCTCAGACCAGTATTTCTATATAAATATATAAATATATAAATATATATGCACACACCTTGCCTGGAACCCTTAGTTTGAAATTACTGCTTCCCTGACCCACCATGCAAGGCAAGCTCTCCACAGCCCCTTGAAAACGGATATGAGAACATTTCCCAAAGTGCCGCTTAATGAGCTGTAAAATGTTTTTTATTTACCAAATCCCAGCAACCCAACCACAGCCTGAACAATATAACCAGCTCCCTGCTCCCTAGAGCTTTGGAGTTCTTACTGTACATTGAAAATGGGTTTTTGAGAGAGAATTCTTCACCCTCTGCTGTCTTGGGGCTGCATCTTTCCCCTTTTCCCCACAAGGCCAAGTAGCTGTGCTGTGGTGTGTGGGGTCCTGGCACACTGGGGGGAAAAGGCTTTTCCTCCCTGACTTGTGGGTCTGCTGTGGGATTGGTGCCATGATCCTTAGTCTTTGGTGGCCCTTATTCCTGAGGGACATCAGGGAGAAAGATTGCTATTCCATGCTTTGTCTGTGCCAGACGCAGCAGTGGTGAGGGAGGAATGCCAGGCATTTTTGGATCAGTGTGAGCTCTGGTTCTCAAGCTCAGTTCCCAGTTGCACCAGTCATGATTAGCAGTACCTGCACTGAAGTTCAGCAGACACTTTTCCAGCTGCTGTGAATGATTATCTGCCTGGACAGACACACTCCTGGTGCTTTATGCCCACTGAAGTGCCGGCACACCGGGGCTCACCAGATGAAAACTGAGGCAGGTCCTGTCCTTTCAGAACGGATCATCCTGTTCCACACGTGAGCTTGGAGTCAGCACTGAGTCCACAGAAAGCTCTGGATGGTGATTCCATGAAGGAATTGCTGTGTCTGGGCACTGTCCCAGATACTTCTCTCCCTCTGAGTGATGTTGCTGCCTGTGACCATGAGAGCCTGAGGGGGAGTGAGGCTGCCATGCTGTGAGGATAACAAATTCTCTGCTTGTGATTTGAGTTGGAAGAGAGGCTGATAATCCTTCTGAAAGTTGCTTGTCATTGGTAGAATTGAAGAGAATAGGTTGGCAGAGGACCAAAAAAAAATCCCATATCACTTTCTAGATGTACTTGATGCTACTCAGTACAGTATTTTCTGTAAAATTAATGCATTTAGTGCCTAGGACTTTTCTCATCTTTACCTCCAGCTTCTGCAGGCTGGAGTTTGAGACTTTTTTTGGCTACTTTGATAGTTTATGATACACATGCCTTTTCTATCTAATATTCCATCAAGGTAGGAGGAACAATATAAGTCCTAGCATTGCTTTAGTGCAAGTCATGATGGAGTTAGTCATCTGTAATTCATGGATATGACCTTTTGCTCAAATCACAGTGTGTTGTGAAGTGGTGCTGGGCTGTCCATCACTCTCACTGTTGTCATCAGCTACAGCCACACCATTAAATGACTGCAAAACAATGCAGAAACCATATGATAACATATTCTTCAGCTCTGCTTTTGTGTCTCCCTTTGTTTACATATTTATGCCATAGTTGTTTTTAAACACATTTTGGAATTCTGGTCCTACTGGATAAAATTTCTCACACTGCTCATTTGATTTTAGATCCTGCTGGGAGAATGACACCCAGGGCCTGATGCTGACACCCAGCAGGGTGTGTGAGCACAGAGCTGAGCAAGGCTGGGGGACAGAACTTGAGGACATGTGGAGCTTGGCATGGGCACAGAAAAGGCAGAGGGGAGAGTGGGGAGGTGCTGGTGCAGGGTGGTAACTGCCCTGCATCAAAGAGGCTCAAAAAAACCATCAAGGCTTGTGTTTCTTCCTTCATATGGGAAGGAGAAGAAGGGTTTGGCAAGTCTGCTGTTTATAAAGTGTGGATCTGAGGGGATGTATGAGTTTATCTACAATTCCTGCTCACAAACATGGCTTAGTCTCCCTTTGTCTCAGTTTCTTGTCAGTCAAACAAGGATAACCCTGCTTTTCTCCCAGTTTGGATTTCTGTTTCCATCTAAACCATTTCAGACAAAATGAGGTTGAAAAAAATTCCAGTGGGAGCCAGCTCAGGTGATGGCACCCAGAACCACTGCTTCTCCTGGTGAGGAGTCACTTGTGGCAGGAGGGATGCAGGTTGTGCCAGGAGGGCCTCACTGGCAGCAGCATGCTCTTGTCTTTACCCTTGGTTTGCTCTGTTCCAGTTTCCCCAGAGTTAAAGAGCCCTGCTCTTGCTAGCACTGGGTAACAGAGAATTGTCTTCTAACTCAGAGGTGTCTTTGAGGTGTGTACTTCTTCATGCCAGCACACCAAACCATGAACGTGCTCCAGAAATCATTGCTGCTTCTCAGGAATGCTGAAATCCTTACCCCTGTTCAGGGGACTTTTTTCAGGACAAAGAGATGGCTTCTTCCTAAAGGTTGAATTAGCAGCTCTGTCCCTGTCTGGAGGTGCTCATTTTCTCCCCTTTCTCCTTGCCATGTGTTGTTTTCCTCCAGGGCATTTTGGTGGTTTGGATTGCTCGTGCTGTCTGGTTTGAGCTCTGCCAACACAGTCAGGGTGTGTTTTCAAACACTCACTGCAACACCTGGGCTTTGGGAAGGGGCTGCAGGGAATGCATTCAGGAGGATTGTGCTGAATCCACTCAGGGACACCGTGGTGCCTGACATGTCCTGTCGAGCCCATCCTCTGTTCATTTGTGCCCCTGAACACTGCTTCTGCATCACTGCTGGTGTCCATCTCTGTAGTGTAGGATATTTCCTCGTCTCAAGGAGAAAAATAATGTTAAAATTCTTCTTCACAGACTTCTGGTCTGTTCTTAAGTCCAACAATAACTTTCCTTACACAACTTCAGTGCAGCTTTCAAACAATATTGTTAGTTCTTGGGGGAAAGGAAGGAAAAGGTCAATTCCCAGTCACCTACACCAGCAGAAAATCTCCACAAGGTGCAACCACAGTTCTTTAATTACACATTTGCCTGTTTTGGAGAAGCATAAATGATTACACATGGTACAAGGTGATGGAATGGGGCCTTGGATATGTGCTGGGATAACTGAGATAAAACTCAGCTACATGACTTCATCTCTTAGAGAAAGCCTCTCAGAATTTATTGGTGCCAGTTCAGAAGTTCATAACTTGGGTGGCTGGGGAAAATGGGGTGTTCAAACATCCTGGTGAGGGCACACTGAGCCCACTTGACCTGGGGCACTCTCTGAAGGCTGTGGGCCTTTCAAACAAGTGCAGCTGCCTTTGCTTTCCCACACATGGTGCTGTTCCCCAGCTGGTGGAAAGCTGATAAACTCTTACAGCCAATGGTGCTATTTATTCCAGTTCAGCCATCATTTTCCCTCCCAAGACCATAAATACTTTCTCAGCATCATCCTGATTTTCAACTTTCCTTTAATATATACTTTTCTCACCCAAGGCCAACCCTAATTTTCTTATTCTTCAGTGGACAGGGAAAAAAATCTGGCAGAACTTGCTGTCAGCTTTTTCCTCTGCCTGTTGCTTGCAAGAAATATGCACTGTACACCCATAGCACGAATACAGAATGTGTGGGAGGAGGAGCTCAGGTGCCTGCACCCAGTCAGAAAAGGGCACCATTTATGTGAAGAGCCTTCAGTGAAGGAAAGGTGACTTCCAGAAAAAAGAGAAAATTGTCCAACCTCCAGGAGAGCAGCAATCTGGAGAGAAGCTGCCCTACAGCCCCTTTTTTCTGTAAATACCCCTCTCAGTTCTGCTGTCCCCTGTTCAGAAGTAAAGAAATAACCAGTGGCCTGTTGGGTGACAGGCACATGAGCAGGACCTAAATGCCTTATATTACACCAGCTCTCTGCTAGCTCATCCAGGTGCTCCTTTTCCTCCTTCCCACAGCTCTGAGAAGAATTTTGTAGCTCACAAATAAAAGATTCAAGTCTTCAGGCTGACAGCAGTCAGGTGAGAACAGTTTTAGAACAGGTCTACAAGGACAAAGCTATCTATTTTCATAAAAGTAATTTAATTGAGTAGTTTGTGTACTGATTGAGGGCTTGGTTGTTCTGTCATCTGTATGTGTGTGGTGCTTTACTTAAAAAAAAAAATAAATAAAGCAATTTCTTCATCCAAAATCTTCTTGGAATTAGCCATAGCCTCTGCCCCTCCATGTTGGTACTTCCATCTTCTTACTGGTTTTCTTGTATAAAATCCCTGTTCATTGATCAGTACAAGCAAGTTCTCTCATTTCAAATCATTTGTCAAGCCTAAAAAGTGCTAAAAATGTTCCTGTGCTGAGGCAGCTTTGACCTCAAAGGCTGGGTTTCACACACTGTTCCTTGACCTGGCCTGAAGATGCTTAAAATCTTTAATGAGACATTTCAGAAGGAGAAATCCTGAAGCAGTCTCACAGTTATTAAATGTTTGGAACAAATGTGTGTTTAAAACCTGAGCAGAACTAGGCAGGCATTTACAAGGATCCCAACTGAATTGGGTATTTTCCTGCAGTTCAATATTATTATTATTAAAAAAAAAAAAGCATTTTCTTCTTTTTATTGGCATCATTTCCTATAGAAACAAGGTGTCTGCAGCCACACAGTGTTCTCTGCTCTTAACTTCTCAGTTCATGGAGAACTTCAGTGAAATCTGAACTAGTCTAAGCCCATTTGATGGAAAGGAAGAGCTCTCAACAATATTAGCTTTACATCTCCTGCAAGAATAGGAAGCACAGAGAAACCACATTAATATTTCCATTCATTGAAAATCTGTGAGTGCAGCTTTATTAAACATGAAAAAAATCCTCAAAGGAAAGACTTCATTAGTTCTGTTTCTGACAGAACTACCTGTGCATGTAGCAAGAGCACTGAAATATTTAGTCACAATATTCATAACTGGAGTGTGAGGCCACAAGTGGCAAGGCTGGGAGGGTCAGCCTGGACTGCAGCTTTGGAGTGCAGAAGTTGCTGATGTGCACTGAGATGCAGGTGATTAAATAGTGAATTGTTACTGAGGTGAGCACTGAGTATTACTGATGGGTTTGGAAATTCTACCCTAAATCGTTTAAAGAGAGGAAACAGTGGTAGGATTCATATGAATCATAAAGAATTCATGTATATACTCATTTTCTTGATTTAGATTAAATGACCAAAACAAGATTTTGCTTAATGTGACCACTTGCTTGCATGAGAGATCACTTTCAATTGACAGCCCTTTGCAATTCATTATCTAATAAATATCTTTTTATAGGATATTTCTATGGAAAACATAAGCTCCTGTTAGTAAGGGACTCTCAATTTCTCTTCAATCTGGCAGAGTCCAGGGAAATCAGCATTTGCAGTGGATTTATTGCCTGGCAGTTCATGTCCAGTCCAGAACATGTCATCACTTTTTATTCTCTTTGAGGGATGTAGGAGATGCAGCATTTGGGCTCTGACTCCAGCCAGTACCAATGCTGGGAGATTTCTGGTTCCCTTTTCCACATTTCTACTTTGGGTGTAACATCCTTCATGGTGCAAAACAAAAGAGGCAAAAATCTTGCTGCTTCCAACACCACAGAGCTCTGTTGATTTTGCTTGTGTATGTCCAAAAGGCAGGGCAGTTCTTAGCACTGGAAATTCTGTTTCTCAGTAAAAAGGTCAAAAGAAAGGTGGTATTTGCACACTCAAAAAATAAATTAATTGCTACCTAGGGTTCCCTTGTGTTTAATATTTTTGTCTTATGGGTGATAAAGCTGGATTGAACGTATCAGTATAAGCTGTACTGCCTCCTGCTATTTTTACATTGTTTTGTCTTTTTGCTTTTAATTCTTAGAAATTTCAGGGGGTATCCTTCAGGCCTCAAAGGCCAAACTTCTACACCATGCACAGGCAGCCTTTCCCTGGAGCCATTTCACTGAAGTACACCCATCACATCGCAGTGCAGGGAGCCAAACCCAGGGCTGGTTTCCTCTTTTCTGGAATGAGATTGCTTTTGATTCACCAGGGATCTCCCACACAGCCTTTCATTTTTCAGCCTCATTCCTTCTGACTGGATTTTGACCAGAGCTGAGCTAACAGTTTTGAAGCACACAATTCTCTGGGTGTAATCAAGATCCATGGAATTCCATGGTTTGATTTTTCTGTGTATCATGCCCTAAGGAATCCTTTTCCCCAAGAAAAGATCTTTCCCTTTTAATGGCACTTGGGTTTTCTAGATGACTTTTCAAGCTGCACAGATCACACAAGAATGAAGGCAGCACTATTGTTCTGGTTCCTGGGGTGCCATTGTAAAAACTTCTTTTTTTTTTTTTTTTTTTTTTTTTTTCCCCTGGATATTAAAGGCACCTTTTGCCAAACTCTGTTTCTTAAAGATGTAGGGATAAAATCAAAATGCAGGAATCAGGAGTATTTTATTGACTGTAAATATGTGCAGCTCTGGGCTGGGACAGGTTTTCCACTTCTTTTACCAGCAGGTAGGTACATGGAATGTCATTTATTTTCAGGAGTTTCAGATTTCAGGAAGGATCACCTTTGTGAAGAATATCTCCCCTGTCCTAGCCTGTAGTAAATAATGAGTTCATGGAGAGCCTCTGGGTGTGGCTTGGTTTGGTGGGTCAGTTCCACTCAGCTTTTCTCAGATTCGTGATGAAGGAGCTTCACAAACCTACCCAGGAATGAGATTGTGAGTGGAGATATTCCCTGGGAAATGCCTCCAGGCTCTGTGCATGCTGTTCCCCACTCTCCAGGAGGGGACAGACGGTGACTTGGGGCTGTGTCACCTCCTCCAGCCCTTGCTGGAGCTCCCTGTGGCGAAGAGCCAGGGCTGTTGAGGAGATCCAAGGGGTGGAAGGAGCTTCCCATGGACAGGGCTGGGAGGGGGCACAGCCACCATCCTCCCTTGTCTCCTTCATCCCATCAATCTCCACCAACAGGCAGAAAGCTGGGTGTGATATTCTGCACTGAGGAGATGTTTGGCAGTAGTTCTGTGGTGATGTGAGCTGGCACAGCTGGGTGGCTCCATTTTGGCAGAATTACTGGAATCTTTCCTTGTCATGTTTCCAAAGGACCATTTCCCTGTGCCACCTGCCCTCAGCTCGTCCTGGGAGCACTAACAGGGACCTGCAGAGCTGCTCAGAAGGGATCTGCCAGCAGTGCCCTTTCTGCCTACGGTACCCTGCAAAAATTCATTGGCTTTAATTTATTTGGTTGGGACATCTGGTTTTTGTCTGCTCTAACCAATTCCTCTGACTAACCACATCTGCTCTAAGCAGCATGCCACGATATTTATGTGGCTGCAGCCATTTCACCCTGGTTCTAAGATTGCAGAATTTTGTTCATTTATGAGCAAATGCTCAGAATTCTTTTGCTGGCACTTCTGTGGAATGGCTTTTGTTCAGGACCTCGATAGACACTCAGACACCATATGCCAAGAGCTGGCTTTTACCATGAGTCAGACTTGTTCTTTGGCAGCATTATTTAATTACAGATCCATCCTAAAACTTGTTTTGTCCTCACTGGAGAATTCATTTCTGAAGGTAGCAGAAAAAGCTCTGGAAGATTTAATGACTTTGTAAAGAGGTGTTCATTTCCACGGTGAGACTTGGCCTCAAGTGATCCTTCAGAGACTCTGTTCTCAGCCTGGGAATATTTCACTCTGCTTTTTTGCAGATTCCAGGAGTTACCATTGATGTTTGATACTGTGTCAGCCTGCCCCACTGACAAGCAGGTATTAATCCATTTTCTCCCTGAAGCAGCCAGCGTGGAATGCCAAGGCTCTGCAGTTTGTTTTGCAGTCCCTCTGACACCCAGGGCTCCAGATCAAGGCCCTGTGCAGAGCTTGGCCTGTAACTCTTGTGAATACAATAAATACAGCACTGGCAGGCTGCCAGCCCTCATAAAGCAGGGAGTGTGTTTCCTCATAAATAATATTAATATTTTGAAATACTACCACCTTCTGGCAGCTAGAGGAGAGGATATTCAGACCATTTCTTGGTGAAAAACATTACAATGTCTTACATTACTAGGAGATGTACTTTCTGGTGTTAACTTTGAGTTTTACGTCCCATTTTTGAATCACAGGATATTTTGAGTTGGAAGGGACCCACAAGGATCACCGAGTCCAACTCCTGGCCCTGTACAGGTCACCCCAAGTCACACCACGTGTCTGAGAGCGTTGTCCAAATGCATCTTGAACTCAGACAGGTTTGGTGCTTTGCCCACTGCCCTGGGGAGCCTGTTCCGGTACTCAACCACCCTCTGGGTGAAGAATCTTTTCCTGATACTCAACCTAAACCTCTCCTGAGGTCATTTTCTTTAGGAGTTCTGTTCTCAAAGGATTTCCAGTGTTTTCTGTCAGGGAAAACATCATGTGCTTCTTCATTTCCCAGCTTAGCCATTTGTTTCAGCAGGTGCTCTCAGTCTTCACTGGTGTCATTGGGAAGAGCTGTTCCTTCCAGGCACCCTTTTTTCCATTGCTCCCTCCAGCGCTGGCATAGAATTTTTGTAAATATAATCTGAACAAAGCATTAGCAGGATATAATCTTACTAATTTTACCTGCCTTTGAGGCTAACAGTTTAGTTTTTGGTAGTTCAAACTTGGTATAGCTTCCTTGAGTGGATCCTCAGTGTGTGTTTGATGCTCCTTTCCTCCACCAGGGCCTGGGGGATCAGCTGAATTGTGGCAGAGCTGCACCTCTCTGCCCTGGGAAACAGTGGAAGAAATTCTTTTCCCTTGGTCATTTATTTCAATCTGAAATACAAAAGTATTAGATAATCAAGCTCCAGGAAAAGGGAGGATTTCTGTGTCTCAGGTTTCTGATCCTGTGGCCAGAGAGAAGTCCATTTACTGGACTCATATAAAAATTCACAGCTGGAAGTTCTTGTTTCATGGGGAGAAATTGATAAGTGTTATGTATTTGTTTGGACTTGAGGGTTTCTTCTGTGTGTTTGGGCTTTTCTTCCCCTGAAAAATGTTTCTTGTATAACAATACAAGAAGCTGAATTTATATATTGTTGGGGTTTGTTTTCTGCTCTGGACAACCTTAAAGAATTATATGTTCACTTTTTGATCAGGGCATCTCTGTAAATAATCAATTTCTGAACAACTTTTGAATTTTTTATGCTGAGCAAGAAGGCATTTCAGAACTCCGTGCTTCATACACACAAGTTGCAGGGCTCTGCACAAAAAGCTGCAGCGTTGGGTGTCACCTGAATTTGTAAGAAGGTGCTCAGAACACAGGGACAGCCACATAGAATGGCCTCTGTAAGACTGGAAGGAGAATCCAGGTGTCATGACTGTGGTGTGCCTGCAGTGGCTCATTTTTACTGTATTACAATCCAGTAGCACAGAAATTTAACTTTAAACATTGTGATAACTTGTTTATTTCATTTTGCTTAAATGGTGAATATAATTGTGTCTTCATCTGATAAATAAAAAAAAAAAGCAGCAGATATTTCCATGCTGCTGAGATATAAAGATGGTGAATATTTTCTCAGAAAGAGCTTGAATAATGGCATTTCAATGTTGTGATTATGCTGACTCCATGAAAGGTGCAGGTCCCTGTGTAGGTAATTAACAACTAAAGAAAAAAGATGCTCTCCAGGAAACTAATTATCTTTATTCCTATCTGGCAGTGATTAATTTATAGCTGAACAGATGCTACACAATGTTTAGCTGCAGTAAATTCTGTCTTGAGCTGATAGGCCCAGCAAAGGAGACAAGCAGCACATTAGTTTACTAAGAGAGGAATTTAATCCTGTTTGCACTGGAATGGGGTGAATTTGGGAGTCTCAGGGGGAGCGAGCTGAGAGTTGGGGGCCCAGCATTAGGGACCATTGACCTGCTTACCTGGGAGGAAAGAGTTACCAGGGAGGAAGGAGTTACCTGGGAGGAAGGAGTTACCTGTAAGGAAAGAGATACCTGTAAGGAAAGAGATACCTGCGAGGAAAGAGTTACCAGGGAGGAAAGAGTTACCTGGGAGGAAAGAGATACCTGGGAGGAAAGAGATACCTGGGAGGAAAGAGTTACCTGGGAGGAAAGAGTTACCTGGGAGGAAAGAGATACCTGGGAGGAAGGAGTTACCTGGGAGGAAAGAGTTACCTGGGAGGAAAGAGATACCTGGGAGGAAAGAGATACCTGGGAGGAAAGAGTTACCTGGGAGGAAAGAGTTACCTGGGAGGAAAGAGATACCTGGGAGGAAGGAGTTACCTGGGAGGAAAGAGTTACCTGGGAGGAAAGAGATACCTGGGAGGAAAGAGTTACCTGGGAGGAAAGAGTTACCTGGGAGGAAAGAGTTACCTGGGAGGAAAGAGTTACCTGGGAGGAAAGAGATACCTGGGAGGAAAGAGATACCTGGGAGGAAAGTCTCTCTGCCAGCCTGGGCACTGAGGCTTTGGCAACTTTCTGCCTTTGCTTTTTGGAGTTTTGAATGGACCAAGGAAAGAATTACTCTTCTACACTCTCCATACCTTAGAACATTTTTCTCTCAACTTCTTAAATCCAGGAGGAGTGGAATATAGCATTTCCTCACTTCACAAGTCCTGCTTTTTTAAATTTTATTTTATTTTCCCAGGGGAGGATATAATGGATTTGAAAACTCATCACTACCTTTGAAACCCCTTGACTGGGTTTATGTCCTCAATGGTTCCTTGCACAGAACTGGGGCTGAAATTCAGAATATTATTTCCATTTTAGCCTGTGATTGCAAATTTCAGGAAGAAAGGTTATTGATGTCCCACCATTTGTAAGAACACACCTGCAGAAGGGGCACCTGTAGATCTGTTGTCCTCAGCTGGTGATTTCAGTAGAATTTCAGGTGAGAAAGGCAGAAGTCAGAGCAGGCTGTCATCCATTGCAGTCACCTGGCTGTATCAGTCTCCTGGGTTGCTGGGTTGGGGTTAATTAATTACACAATTGTTGGGGCCATCACCAGCAGTGAGAGGAAGTTCTTTTGAGCAGTAGCTGATAGAGGTGTGAAGAGGCAGGTGCTGCTCACGTCTGTGATGCAGAGCTGTCCTGCTCTGCCGGGCAGCCTGGGCAAAACAGGACCAGGAGAAGTTTATTTTCAGGAAAATAAGGTAGGAGGAGAGAGGTCAACTAAGTCATTCCAGAGGGTAACCCTGGAAGTGGGAAAAGCTGCTCAGGGTCAGAGGGAGCAGGTGGAAATTTAAATGGCCCCAAATACAACTTGATGGCTTCCGTAGAATGTGCCTCAAGCTGAGCTCCCTTGTGGTCACTCTCGCTGTGCTGCATCTGGCTTGGAGACACAGAGGAGACGAGGCTGTGCTTCATCTCCTGGGAGCTCAGAGCTCATTAGAAAGGGGACTGCACACAGGAGTAAGCAGGAGGAAAGAAACAAAGGAATGCAGCCTGAGATGTCTCCGTGTGCTGTGCTGGGATAAAGGCATTATTACATGGAGTAATTTAATGGGCAATGACTGCTGCTCCTGGGTGAGTGCCTTACAGAGCAAAGGCCCAGAATGTCACACACAACCCCTCTGGTATGGAAATCAGCTCAGCTGCTGGCAGGAAGGTTGTAGCTCTGAGATGGGGGCAGCTGGAGGAGGGGGTTGTTGCCCCTGGGGAGTTCCAGAGGCAGAGAGAGAAAAGAGGAGACAGGTCATTCATAGTCTGCAGCTCACAAAGATGGGGAAATAGAACTTTCTTTGGAACCACTGTGTATAAACTGAGTCTGATTTGTTGGGGTTTTTTAATGGCCAGCAGAGTTATGAA
Organism: Pseudopodoces humilis; assembly: GCF_049639895.1. Classification (NCBI taxonomy): domain Eukaryota; kingdom Metazoa; phylum Chordata; class Aves; order Passeriformes; family Paridae; genus Pseudopodoces; species Pseudopodoces humilis. The sequence continues at coordinate 2,287,725 of NC_142210.1, read as the reverse complement.
TTTTAGTTTCAAAGCTTGTCTTTTATAGAACTGTTTTTGAAGATCCCTCATAAGGGGTGGGAGGTCAGAGATACTCTGGTTTTTAGTGAATTATGTTCTCCCATGGGTATCTGGGGTTTTGCCTGTTATTAAGAATCTGAGTGAGCTCATTTTGGTGAAGAAAGGTTGTTTAGTTGCTATGAGAGCATTTAATGCGCTGGATGTAACACACTACATGCAGAATAAATATCCAACATCCAGAGAATTTAATGCTGTTACTGTGGGGCGTTTAGTGTGGTGGTTTCCTGCTAAACTTGATGAGTTCAGCAAGACTGGAGGATGTGCTTGAGAGTACATTGGAAAACTTTTCGGTGGAAAAGCTCCTTTTAGAATAGCCTGAAATTGCTTAATGATTGTTGCATAGGTTACTGCCTAAGGGTCATTCTTTATTTGATCTGCTTTTAAATTAAAGCTGGCCCATTTGCATTTGTTGTTTTACATGGGGAAAACACCCAGGAGTTGTGGAATTCAAGTGGCAATTCAGTGTTGAGAGGAAAACTGAAACATAATTGTAAAAATTCTCAACAAAGATATTCAACCATCACCCCATTGTTCTTTTTTTAATAAAACCTTGTCTCTGCCCCTGGGACAAAGGGGAGGCTTATTCTTCTTTTGATAGATTGCTTTTTAGGGTTTGTCCATATGTGAGATTGCATTATTGAGCCAGCAGACCAGTTGCTAGCAGTTCTCCACTTCATCACTGCCTGCAATTATCAGCAGATAGCACAAAAAGTAACAGTCCAGAGGGGCTCATAAAAGGACCAAGAACAATAGGAGAGATGGCTGAAGAAAATAAGTAAATGAAAGCAAAAAAATTCCATTTGGTGGCAGTTCCCTCTTTATCTGCTGTTTCTGTAGCTCTTCTGTCAGTGTGTGCAGAGTGGCTTTGCCCAGTGTAGGGCAGCAGGACACGAAGTGACACCACTGAGACCCCCTGTGGGGCTGTCCCAGCAGACAGAGCTGGATTTTGGGGGTCTCCCTGTTCCCCAGCACCCTGAACCGTGGGCTGGGCAATCCCTGCCTTGCTGGGGGCTCTGCCAGAGGTGTTGGACAGTCCCCACAGCGTGTGCTTGATCTTTCCTGGTCATCACAGAGCGCTGTGAGTGGAGGGGAGCATCCCTGCACACAGGACAGGTGTGTGCCCCCCCTGTGTGGGACACTGCTTTGGGGACAGCTCAGCCACAGGTGCTGTTTAAACTTGTTTTCTGTACAGAAAGGTGGCACAGTCACTGTGGGTGTTTTCCACAGGCAGTCATCTGAGGTGGGCTTGGTGCCATTTTCCTTTTCAGACTTAAGGCACTACAGTGCAGTGCCAGGCAGAAATATGCATAAAAAACGTTTAAAAGCACCTGCTCTATAGCTAAAAATATCAAATAAAGGCCAGAATGCAAATCTGAGGGTAAGCTATTAGACTTGGTTTGGAAAGGTGCAGTGTCTGCCCAGTTTCAGGTTTAATGTTAATTTTCGTTATTTTCCTCAAATCCACCATGAAAGCCTTTTGCATTGTGCTGAGAATATATTTCTTACACAATACTTATGGTAGTAATTCCTGCCAGCCAAGGATTTATAATCAGGCTTTGAAAAATGTATTCTTTAAGAAGAATAAAATAAGATTTTTCCATCTACTCAAATTCTGGTGCATAGTAGTGAAGCTGTGTAGTCTAATCCAAAGAGCTGATGAAATAAAAGAGAGATAACAATAGATGGACTTTGATTTGTTAGAAAGCATTACGTGTTTATCTCCCAGAAACACACATTCTCGAGCTGAAGTTTCACAAGTTGAATTTTTTAATTAAGAATTTGTGTGTCCAGGCCATGGTCAGCCTTTTGCTGTGCTCTTCTTAGAAAGCAAGGGCACTTGATCGTGTTTTTTTCTTGTTTTATCAAAAAACAAATGTCTGCAAACTGGCACACATCTTCAGCAGAAGAGATAAAGGTGCTCCCAAAATGGTAGCTCTTTTTAATTCACAGATGTGCAAGCTCAATCAACAACAGCAATAGCAAAAAACATCCCTATTTTGGAGTACTTTGTGAGGAGGTTTTGGGAGTTTATTTTACATTTAGCACTGAACAAGACAGAAGACACAAAAATTTAAACAATTATTTTATTTTACTTTTCTGTGGCTTTGCAAGCACTTCTATTTTCTTTCTTCTTCTCTACTTTGCTATGGAAAATAAGGAAGGGGAAGAATTTATTTTTTAAATCTAAAAACTCTTAAAATTTTCAGAATATATCCTCCTGATCTTTTATTGCTGTAAACAGTAATATGTGTAAAAAACATTTAAAGTGAGTTCTAAATATTCAAATCTGCACACTCATCAGATTTCTTGAAACTTGTAGCAGTGAGGATCCATCAAACTATTTTTGCACATCACCCAAAGAATGGTTGTGCTTAGGGATTTGGATCCAAAGATCCAATTTATCTTTGGATTCAGATATTTCAGATATTTCAGAAATATCTGAAATAGATATTTCAGATATTTCAGAAATATCTGAAATGTTATTCAGATATTTCTGAATAACAGAAATATTCAAATTCCAGATATTTCCCCACTAAGGACCAAGGGCTCAGGTACACACAGCCCAGGGAAGATAGGAGAAAAAGGTAAAATCAGTCAGGTGCTCTCCTGGTATCAATGCAAGTCTGACTACCTGGGTTTTAACAGAATTAAATTCATTTGAAGAAACACAACAAATTTGTTTTACAAGACAAAGGGAAGCAGCAGTTTCATGTGGTCCTGACAGAAGCTGCTTTGGTTTGCTCAGGGTGTGAAGGATGTGTGGAAGGGACCCCAATTCCTGCAAATACGGGGCAGCCTTTGGTTGCCAAGAAAAGTGGTTGTTTTTACCCTTTTTCTTTGTGTCTGTACACAAAAGGTGCCCAGCTGAGGTAGGAATACACCTGTGGCTGCTGAAGGGTGGAGCAGGGTGTAACCCTGGTGGATGCTGTGTCACTCCAGGGACTGCTCTGTGCAGCCTCTGCTGACAACTTCCGTCCCTGAGGTCACACAAAAGCTTCTGCTTGCCCAACACTGCTTGGGAAACCCGGGATGAAGAGCTCATGAGGTGTCACTGATCCAGAATCAGTCCATGAGATGCTCATGCAGTTGATAATTGCAGTTAGGGAGGGTCATGTGGGACCTAGAGGAGGAATTCCAGGGAGCAGGGCTGGATAAACAGGATCTTATCAGGCAGTCTCGGTGCTGGGTTTTTCTTGGCATTCACTGAAGTTTGATAAACTTAACTCTGTTGGTACATTTGGATTTCTGTAAGGCATTTGACATGGTGCCAGGCAACATTCTGAGTAAAGCCATGTGTGATTATTAAATCCATATTGCCCATATCCCCTGGATTAAAACTGCCTGAAAGATGGCCAAAACCCCCCAAATTGGAAATGAGGAATACTCATCTAATCAAGCTGCTTCATTTGTGCTCATTCCATGGGGATCTGCATTCAGCCCAGTGCAAATCAGTGCCTGTGGCTGGGAAAAAAATTTAAAACCATTGTCATGGAAAATGATGGGAAAATTAGGGAAATTATTACAATGAAACAAAAAACCCTTCTCAAAACCTAGGAGGATATTTGAAGGCTCCTCCTGTCAACTCCTTGCCTTTATGCTGGGAGCCCCTGGTTCAGAAAGCAGGGCAGGAGAGTGGAATCAATCTCAGGAAAAGCAGATTTACAACAGCCCTGTGCAGAGCTGTGCACAAAGGCCCAGAAAAACATCAGGCCACAGACTTGTAATAAACACAGCTCTTTCATATTTCAATATAAATGCAATTGCTAAAGTCTAATTCCTCTTTAGTTGCAAGGTGAGCAGCATTTCATCTTGATATAATCTCTGGTGCAAGGGAAGTTCTTGATACACATTTTTAAGATGTATTTTATATGTGCATTCGTTTGGTTTTTAAGCACTGTCACCTTTAAGTGTTTTTTATTTGTGTGTGGTTTATAAGCCAAACTCAGTTACAGGCACAGATTTTCCTTATGAGGAAAAGAGAAATATTTCAAAACAGGGAACTTGGCTTGAAGAAATATTTCCCTGTGAGTGAAATGGGTGATTGTAATTCTTGGAGCTCTCAGGTGTCAGCATTAGTTACCCAGCATAGTGAAACTAATGTAACCAACCAGTATTTTCCTTATCAATTCACAGATGAGCTATTATTTCAGAGTAAAAGAATAAATCTGGAGTGAGGGCTTAGAATGACTGGCCTCAAAGACTGTCCTTGAAGCAGTGTGATTTGTTGTCTACGTGGTTATTGCCTGTGGTGTTCTCTGTCTTTAAAACACTGGACTGGCTCAGGCTGGAGGTGACACTTGCATTTTCAGAGGCTATTTTTTGTAGCATTATATGGCTTGGATTATGTTGATCCAGGGAGAAAATAATCATAGAAAAACATGTCACAGACAGTGTTTTGGTCAAAATGAAGGAATCCATGAAGAGAATGAATCCAGATCCTACATTTTGCATGGAACATGGATCACATGCATTAAGCTGCAGCTGCATTGTGATGTGTCAGTAGCATTATGAAATATTCATGCTTTTGTGAGCTGAGCACAAGTACAAACCCCTTGTTCTCACCTCCCCTTGGTCTTTTTTCAGGTGCTGTGTGTGATGTTAACCCCTCATGTGGGGGTGGGCTGGGCAGGGACTGCTCCAGCATTCTTGGATTCACATTCCCAAAATCCCCACCGGCCAAGGCTGTAAAGGAAACCCCAGTTACTCTCTTCGTGATTTGGCTGCGTGGCACAAGGGGGAGCTCAAGGTTCAAGCTGCTGCTGAATATTCATAGATTGTACAGAACATCCCCAGCCAGCTTCTGTTTTAAATTGCTCAGTGTATTAGACTTAACTATAAAATCACAATTTCAAGAATGTAATAGTTTAATGGAACTGAAACTACTTGATTTTTTTTTCAGTAGAATCCATACAAACTGGCTTTTTCCTCTCTGCTGCGTTAATAGAGTAATTCACAAAGGGTTGCTTTTTTCTAAACCTGCTCTAACAATGCTGTACAGAGTCACTCTCCCCACTGAATGCAGGGTAAGAACTTCAGAGATTCTGCAGCCGTGATCACTCCACAAGCCTTAGCAGAGAGCTGAACTTCAGCACTAATATTGTGCCACTTAGCTGCTGATGGAAGTGCTGGGACTAATCACTCTTCAGCAATAATGTGCTCTTGTTATTCGAAATTGCATTAAAATGGAAGTGTGGTTCCTCACCTGTTGTGATTGGCACGTCAAATGAGCACAAGGAAGTGACAGAAAATGACTGCACTGGCTTTCAAATGAGAAATGAGAAGCCTCGAGCTTCTCTGCTACCCCAAATGAGTATTTAGAGCTATCCAGTTCTCAGCCTGGGCGTGCTGAAGCAGCAGCACATTGGCAGTGCTGGCTGTGTGGTGGCTGTGGGGACGTCACAGCATCCAGGGAAACACCAGCTCCTGCCCCTGCCCTTCTCACGTGCCTGGGAGTGCCATTGGTGCTCTGTCACAAAGCTAGAAGTGGCTTTTATCTGGATATTGCCATGCTTAAAGGATTGGGGTTTTTTGAATCAGAAATTGCTGCTTGTGTGATTTGTGAGGAAATGTGGTTATATACTCATTTTATATAAAACCAGGGACCAGACCAGGGGTTTGGTAGAGAATTAGAGCTGTAGGTGTCATTTCAGTCACCAGGTGCTTTGGGTCTCTCTTCTGTAACTCCCAGAGGACATCCCAGCCCCCTGAACCCTGGGATCTGCCTCATGACATCCCTCTTGTTGGGGAAGAAATTCCTTCTGTGTCTTGTTCTTGGGAAAGCCAGTGAAAGGTACTCCAGCACAACTAGAGTGTAAAGGACTATATATATTTATATCTTAGGGAGGGAAGGTAGGGGCAGGTTGTGAATTGAAAGCTTGAGGCTACAAGTTGGCATCCTGCTTCAGAAAAATACCTTTTGTTAGCTTCACAGTGCAAGTCAGAAGTCAGGCAGTTGCCAGAGGCAGGAATTCAGGGCTAAATGTGCTGGTGAGCTGATCTTCTCTGGAAATTCCAGTGTGCCTCCTGCAGTTGGGAGAAGTTACAAATGAGACAGATTAGAGCTGCTGGAGACTAAGCAAGTAAAGCTGCAGGAATAATTTAAGCAATAGTTCTCCCTTTCCCATCTCCCTGAAATCACAGAGTGGGTAAAGGTTTGTTTAATTCTGGATTGGATTAACTATGCCATTGCATTTCCAATTTCCTCTGTACTTGGGGGCTAACTAAAGAGATCTGTAGAAGGAGCAGTGAATTTATCTTCTCTTTGTAAAAATAAAATCTAGGGGCAGTTTATGGCACACTGGGCTCTAATTATCACTAAATAATGAGGTTGCCAATAAAAGGCTTTTCATTTCCACTCCCACAGCATAGAGCTTGTGATTAATCACTGCCTCTTTCTGGAGCTCCAGCACTGGTGCTCTGAGGTCCTGCTGGTGAGCCCAGGATGCTGCTGGGGGTGCCCAGAGTCCTTGCAGGGCACATGGGCTGGGACCCTGAGCTTCCCTGCCCTGGGACAGGGCAGGAGACAGGATTGGAGCTGTATTTCCATGTCATTTGCAGGCTGGCAGCCTCTGATTGCTGCTCTGACCAGTTTGAAGGAAACACAGAGCAGGTTTTCTGCGAGGCAAGTGGAAACAGGTTTTATGGTTAAAATATTTCCTCTGCATTAAAAAAAAACAACACAACCCAACAAAACACAAAAAGAAGCGTGCATGGAGCAGATACAGAAACAGAGATGGTGTGGTCACCAGGAGCTGCTCTGAGTCAGAGACCCTGCAAGGGATGTTCAGCCTTTTGTTGTCCAGTGGCCACCAAAACTCTGAGCTACTGTCCCATGTGTGTGACACATGCTGCTCTTTTTCTGCAGGGACAGCTACTTCTGCTAAGAGCTGCTTTTTTAATTGCCATCTCTCACAAAGGGTTTATTTTCAGCAGTGACAAGCAGTTGCCCAACACCCCATAAAGCTGAGAGTCCCTGAACCTCAGCGAAGTGGGGACACTGCCCTGGGCTGGGGATGCTCTCTGGCTGTGGCAGTGTCAGCTCTGTCACTGCAGGCTCCTCACAGGCTCCAGCCACGCTGCTCTGCCCAAGCTGACAGTCAGATTGCAATGGTACAGCAGTTCAGCAGCTTTGTGTGAGGTAGGTGAAGGAAGCAGGACTTTCCTGTTGGCTTTCAGCTGTTTTCTTACACTGGTTACTTTCTTCTCAGTCTTTTTATTCTCCTTTGATTGACTCACAGAGATTTTAGAAGTTCAAGAGGGCAATAAGACATGGGACTCTCATTCCCTTCTAAGGCCTCCATGTGCTAAGTAAAGAGAAAATCCAGGGTGGAAAATGTGCAGAAATTTGCTCTGCCTCCTCAGCAAGGCAGTCCTGCCACTGCTCCCCTCTGTCCTCTTGTGCCAGGCTGAGATGTCTGCTGAAGGGCTGCCTTGGGATACCTGGCAGGGCTTTGGCTGGAGCTTCCAGCATTCAGCAGAGATCCAGAGTGCTCCTGAGAGCAGCCTGTGCTCCCAGCCTTTGCTGTGTTACAGGTGGGAGTGATTGAAACTCAGAAACCTCAGTCCCTCATTAACCTGCACCCGAGCCATGAGCATCAAAACACCATCCTGCAGCTTCTGTGGATGGGCTCTCCACCAAGAGCTGATGGATTTGGTGTGTCTGTGTAGCTGCATGCTGCAGTGTCCAGCTGCAATCATGAGTATTCCCCCTGGATTTGTGCACACACAGCCAAGACTGAGGTTTCCAGCCTGCACGAGTCCACGAGTGTGGGAACCCACCTGTGCAAGAGCAGAAGGTCTGTGAAGGAGAAAGTGTCAGCTGGGAAACAATTCCCTGGCACTGAGGTGGCTGAAGACGGGGTGGCACAAGGGCAAAGGAATGCAGTTCAGAGCTGTGCTCAGAGTCCAGCTCCTTTGGATGCAGGGAGGCTGGGCTGTGCCCACCCTGTTGTGCTCTCACCAGTGGCTTTAGTTCTGCTTCTACACCTTCCAGCCCTGTTCCATGTAGAGCAGTGGCATTAAGCCACAGGCTTCGATTGCCTGACAAATTTGGCCTGTGCTGGGCTAATCATACAAAAATTGTAATAGTTTTACCTTATCTTTTTTATGTGGATCATATATTGCTCTATTTGAGATGAAAACCAGTAAAACACTGATTAAATGGTTTTTTTCTCAATCAGTTTGCTGTGTTTGTACCATTTGCCAGGGGGAGAGCTGTCATTAGAGTTTCAGATGTTTTTCCAAAAGAAATGAGAGACCATTATTGCTGAGCATTACTGTCTATTTGGAGGCCAGTCATTTTTGGTAGGATTTAGTCTCATGCCAAGATCCAAAGAGAAGCTTGTGAGTGTATGTAAAACAAGACAGACACATTGGAATACCCTGTACTCCTCAGGGATTAATAAACTCTTATCTTAAACACTAAGAGAGAAAATCAGGTGAAATAATTTACCTTTTGCCAAATTGATCCTTTTTTTTTTTATTAGCTTTTTGCCATGGTAAAAACAGGTGATTCATTTAAAATGCAAGCAATAAACCACTTCCTGACCCCTGCACCTCTTTTGATTAATTTTAATCTAATTTACAAACATTTTATCATTAATTATTCTTTAAATGCAATCTCAGAGTAAAGGATTGGCAAGTTTAACAAATGTCTGCAGAAAATACTTTGCTATTCCTGACAGGAAACACTTGGTTTAAAGTAATAAAAACAAGACAATTTTGTTCATAGCTTGTTAACCCAGTTGCTTTGTTGAAAGATTTTCTGTGCACTGGTAAGACACGACAGTCAGTGCTTCCTCCTGCTGCTCCTCTTCCCTTTGTCCTGATGCCTTAAGTTTTAGCTTTCATGTTTCCAGATTCTGCACTGCCTTAGTGTGTGACTCTGAGCTCCACAGAACGTGGTAGCAAGTTCTCCTCACAGCTCAGTCAGACACAACAATCCTTTCCCAGCCCCAGAACCAAGGACACCGCTGCAGCTCCAGGCCCAAGAGGTGCAAACAGCAGGAAATTGAGGAGAGCAACCTGGGAGGATGGGACTGCAAACCTGGAGCTGGAATTGCACAATTAACCCCAGGATGGAAATGGAGCACAACTCATAAAAGTGTGAGAACTCATGAAACACCATCCTGGGCCCATTTTGGATCCATCCTGGCTCCATCCTGGATCCATCCTGGATCCATCCTGGATCCATCCTGGATCCATCCTGGGTGTATCCTCAGCCAGGCTCTTGCACTGCCCAGGGTGTATCCTTTGAAGGCCTTTTAATAAATCCCCACTTTATTCCTTTAACTCTGGCCAGTCTCTGTTCCAGGGAGCCTCTCCAGGCGTCAGGACAGCCTAACTTTCAAAGCCTGTGGGTTTGTGCATGTAGTAATTTCTCTCTCAGTAAATCTCTGTAGAACACATTCAGACATAATTGTCCATCACCATATTCAGAAGAGGAATTCTGTATCCAACAGTGCTAGCTGTGTAGATTTGCAGTTTTTTTCCCATAGTGAAAAACAGCTGTAATATTTGTGTGCTGTTCATAGTGACTAATGCCTGTTCCATGTGCTTTCAGTAGCACCAGCCCAACTCACCCTCTGTAAAGTTCTTCAGGATAACTCAGACATGGCTGATGCTGCAGACAACTGAAGTCTGTTCAGATCCTATTGTAAATGTTGAAATGTCACATGCTTGCTTTCTTTTTTAACATAGTTACATCATTTATTCTTCTATTATTTGTTTTTTCCTTGGTCTTTGCTGTTAATCATTGCAGTATTTTTAGCACAGAGATAACAAGTGCTGCTTTGTAGCTGATAGTTGTGCCACAACAAACTGCCTGCTATTCTCTCATTCCTTTTGTCTTGTGTTCAGAATGATTTTGGTTCTTTGTGTTCTCTAATACTGTACACATCTTAAAAAAGCAAAAGGAAAAAAGAGACTTCCTGTCTATTTTTTTCTCTTTTTTCCCCCTGATTTTTTGACAGAAAAGCAAAGCCAGTTCTCTCGTTGTGGTTTTTTGTCTCCCTGGTATTTGTAGGCTGAGCACAGGCAGGTTTGTGCTTCCCATGCTGAGGGGTGTCAGCTCCTCTGTGTGTGGTGGGCAAAAACTCTCAGCATCTCAGGAAAGACTTGAAAAACACCCAGGTCAGGGCAGCTGTTGAGTTTGAGCAAAGAGCTCTCTGTCTGCTCAGCCAGTGGCAACTACTCAGAACTATCAGCTCCTTTTTTAACCAGGGGTGGTCACACTCAAGCTCTCAAGTGCTTCATCTTGCACCTGACGTCCACAGAAAAGAGAAGGAGCTGCTGGGTGGCTCCTGACCTCTGTGCCTTGCCCTGGGAAGTGGGAGAGCACTTGGTTCCTTGCCCATTAAAATCTTCCAAGTATGAACTTAGATTTTTTTTTTAGGCCCAGATGATCAGTGGGAATGGGATGGAACAGGGTCCTTTTAGGATCTCTGCCTGTGGCATCATAACTTCATCCCCTGAGTATTAAACTGAGAGGAGTAGAATGTTATTACTAATTATTTGTGATTATGCTTACAGGCAAAGAAAAGGGCTTTCTGTAGGGGAGGGCTGTAGGGCCATCACTGCAATATCAGGACCTTGCTGGAGGGGCTTTCTCTGTTGTGTACAGCACAATGTCCTGTCAGACTTGGGTTTTTCTCTATTATGTCATTCATTCTATTTATTTGTGTGTTTTCAGCTGTCTACAACTTTTAGTTAACAGGTAACATTATATTACATGTGCTACATTATATTATACGTGTGTGATGGGGCAGATTGAGTTTACCTGTCCTTGGTGAGCCTCCTGAAACTCACTGTGTTTGCTTACTCTGGGATTTTATACTGAGGATTTTGATTTTGTTTGCATGTGACACAGAGGGCTGCAGCTCTTGCAGGGGTTTAGGGGAAGGGAATCTCTCAAGAGAAATCAAAACTTTAGGGGAAACAAACTGCTAACTTGCAGCTATGTCAGAAGTGGTTCCTCTTCTCATTTGCTAAGGCCTACCTTGAAATAAGTATCAAAAATAATATTGTGCATCCCATGACTGAACTGGCAGCTCGGGTTTTCAAGAAGAGGACCTTTGTAGCGTGGGGAAAGAGATTCCCTGCCCTTATTTTTCTTCTCGGCTCTCTGCACAGTATTTTGTGGTGCACGCATTTGTGTGCATTGAATGTGTTTCCCCCAGCAATGTGGTTTTGCTGTTGTTAATCCTGCAGTGAATTTGTGTGAATTTGTGTTGCTGTTTGTCTCTGTGGCAGCAAAGTATAAAATCATGAACTCGGGCTTGTGACCTTTTCTGCAAAATCAAGGGGGAGATGCTGAATTGCAGAAGGGGAACAGTTCTAACCAGACATAAATCTCCAGCAGTATTAGCAGAAAAATTGAACAGTACAGGTCAAGTAAATTGATTTTTGTATAAATATTCTCTGTTCCAGGTTTGTGATGACAGGAAAATCTTTCTACATTTGACCTCTCTTCTAGTGCAGTTATTTTGTGAGAAGTACCAAACACTCGAGCAAGGAAAACAATGCTTTGTGTTTAACGACAAAAACATGAATAGAGGCTGCTCAGTTTCCCACGTTTCTCTTGAGCTCTTCAACCTTGACCTGGGTAAACATTTGTTTTGGACAAGTGCAGAGACATTCTGGTCTCCATAACTGGACCATGCTTGCCCTTTACTACTACTGACATTTTCTACAGTGTTTTCAGGAGTGATAAATACAGTGATTTTTGCTACATACTGAAATACTGCATCAAATATTCAGTTAAGTAAACATTAGAACAAATTAAAAGCACTGCCTTTAACAGTGTTTCTAAACCATGAAGCTGGCACTGGAAAGGTGTGTGTTGAGCACATCCCCCTGTGGTGCCAGTGAGCCTGGAGGAATTGGAGCAGTGAGGATGCTGAGGCAGTGCCTGCAGCCATCATCAGTGGCACAGGATTGCTGAGTGCAGCTGGGCTCTTGTTTTACACTTAGGGGGACAATAAGTGTTAATTGTCCTGATCCATGTCAGGCACTTGCAAAAGGAAGAGGTTGGATGAAATGTGTAGGTGTGCTGGTGAGATGAACAGGTAGCTTCTGCAGTAAAATACAGATTCCTCTATCAAGAATAAAACCTGGGTGCTTTGGAATGATGAATTCAGCTACCTGTCTTGCTGGTGGAAGAGGTGAAGCAAAAGGGAAGGAGTTTAAGAACTCTTTAGTGAGGAGATTTGGAAGTCTTAGTGTTCTGGTCTCTTTCTATACAGCACTAAGATCTCCTATTTACTTTTTACTTCTATAAAACTTGGCACCACCATCTTTGTGATGAATTTTTTAACCTGGAAATAGGAAGAAATTGGAACTATGTACCTTGCACTAGTGCAGCCCAGAAAGGTAAATAACTTTTCCATTTGGGACTCAAGGACCTACCACCTGCTCTAAGGTAATAAGATGTGGGCAGAAGTGGAGACACTGGAACAGATAAGAATTGCAGTGAATACATTGCACAAATTTATTGGGAAAAGTGGATAAGGGGCTGAAATGGAATGCATGTGCATTAGTGCATGTTTAGAATCCATAATGGTCATGAGACATCCCCAAGGAGCCAGGGCAGCCAGGGGAGCTGACAGTGCAGATCTCAGCTGCCTTGTGCTTGAGGCTGGCAGAGAGGGGGGGGCTGCACTGTCCAGACCCCTCCTTGGCCCAGGAGGGGAGGAATGGTGGGTGTGCAGTGCTCCAGCTGCCCAGGGCACAGCCAGGGCAGGAGCTGCAGGACAACACGGGACCGAAGGCAGGGGAATCACCGAAGGCTGCGAGGGCAGAGATCAGGCCCTGAGCTGAGCTCCCACAGAGCTGCACTTGGGCACTCCTTATTGACAGCTGCTCTTTAATCTCATGTGTATCTACATGCATTTGGAGAAACTGGCTGCTGAGGAAAGCTGCAATTTTGACCTCAGTATTAATCTATTTCTGTTTTGTTTTGCTTTTAATGAGCCACGGGCAAGGTCTTCTCCCTGTGACATATGTCGGATAGTGTGCAAATTAGGACATTTTCCATTTTGCTTCATAAAAATTCCTATGCTGGGATCACAGAATATCCTTTTGTATAACCATGGTCATCTGTCAAGACTAATTGTTAAATATCTGCAACCAGGGTTTTCAGAAAGGCAATTGGATTCTTGCTGCCGTGGCCTGTCTAAAATCCTATCAACCAAATAATGTGAACCCTTGCTCCTGCTCATTCTCTCTCCACTGCTGAGTTTATTTGTTGCTTTTATTTGCTCTCTGCTTTTATTTTTTCCTTGTAAGAGTTCAAGTCCTCTCCTCTTCTGAGACTGTATTTTCTGCTGTGTCAGTGCTGTTTTCCACCAGTGTCTTCCACCTGGCAGGTTCAGAAGTTGGGCATTGCCTGTTTCCATTGCTTTGCCCAGCAGAACAGAGTGGAAAATGCCTCTCTCCAAGAGGGGCAGCATCAGTTTCTCCCTCAGGATTTATCCTGACTCTGTTCTGTCTTGTACTCAGGGAGGGCTCTCTCCTGGCCTGGGACTTGCTGAGGAAAAGGTGTTTCAGATTAACTTTACTTTTCCCTTAGGAATGGCCCCAGATGTTACTTTGATAAGTGTATATTTTTTGTTTACTGCTCCATTTTCTGTTCTGTTTCTTGAGACATTATAATGGGGAATGCTTTTTATGCCTCCAGTTCCCAGTTAGGTTATCAGCTTTTGGGTTTGTATCATTTTCATTGCTCATTATATTCTGTGTGACGGGTATAGAGGTTCCATTTGTGTGTCCTGAAGAGTTTATTTCACTTGAAACTAAAGAGCTTTCCTATCTGATGGTATTCCAGGCAAGTGCTTGCTTTCCCTTGACATAATAAAGATTGTCCAATTAACTTCTACAAATTTCTTTGGTGCTTTCAGTGTGCCTTAAGGTAACATTTCATACACCTAGGAAAAGAATGAAGACTGTTTCACCAACAATCTGTAATAATTTTTTTTTGCAACACTCTTCGAGCGTTTACAATATTCTGTGAAGCTCCAGTCAGTACTTTTTCAGCATGATTTTGGACAAACTGATGAACATGTCTTTTTTGAGGCTGACATCTCTTAAATGTACACTCTCTCATTGTTTTTCACTAATTTTCAGAGTGTTCATGGGCTGGCATTATCCAGTCACTTGAAGCCATCTGGTAACTTGGTTTTGTAGCTGCAGTCTTAAAACTGTCTTTATAATCTAGACTACAGGAGGTCTTTTTCAGCCTTATAGAAGTGGAGAAGGACATTATAAATGCTATTTGGCTTTGTGATTTTCCTTTTCTAATTATCCCATTAGCACACCGCATTCATCTCATCGTTTTCCATAATTGCTAATAAATAAGATTATTTGTGAAACTTTCACTGGAGCCCATTAGAATAGTTCTGGCAGAGGTGGAATTCTCATCGTGTCAGTTCTGCTTCACAAAATCTTCAGGGCAGCTAAACTCATTATGTGCCAGACTTGAGCTTTCTTGTAGTCTGTTGGCAGTTATTAAATCATTTCAAAATGAACTCTTTGCATAGGTATTTTTCAAAAGAGAAACCTTTCTCTCAGAGAATATTGCAGGAGTTGTGCTCAGCTGATTGTGTAGAACACATGGAACTGTTTTCCTTTGTGCATCCAGATTTCACCCTGGTGACTCCATCTCCTTCAGCAGAATTCCACACTGGCATAAATGCCATGGTTCTTTCCTCAGAAACAAACCATGGCTGCTGATTATGTGCCAGTAAACTTATCAAGATGTATTTCTTTTTTTGTTCTTGTTGTTTGGGTTTTTTGTTTGTTTTGTTTGGGTTTTTTGGTTGGTTGGTTTTTTTGTTTTAATAAAGTATTTATTTTGGCAGCTTAGTTCCTTAGAGAACAGTACTGGTCATGGGTTGATCATTTCTTTTTAGAGATCTCAGCCATGTGATGCTCAGTGACTGTAACCAGATTTCAGCTGGCACAGAAATGACAAAAATGTGTGATTTGAGCCATCTTTGTGAGCAGTGCTGCTGTGGGAGCTGCTCAGAGATGAAGCCCAGCTGTGTGTTGGTCACTTTTGATGCCAGGCTCAGGAGGAGCTGGGGACTCACCCCTCTCTCCTTCCTTCTGGGGAGCAGCTCAGGGAGCTCAGTGCCAGGGGAGTCCTGCTCTGGCTGGCTTTTCCTTGTGGAGAATTGTTTAAACTCAGAAACACCTCAGAGAAGCAGCATTTTTTTCCTTGCTTGAAGTTACCCATGAGTGACAAGCAGCTGTGATAACCAGGCGAGGGACATGCCACGTGTTCTGCTTGTTCTTTCCACTTTGTGAAGAAGTGGGCAGAGGGGTCAGTCAGATCCAGGCTGATAATCCTGGTGAATTATGCCACATTCCTCAACTCTACAGTTTTTGTCACTGCTTTTACATGTTGCTGTGTTCCCTGAATTGGGAAAAAAACAAAGATTGCAGAGCCCTGTAAGTCAGAGGCTTACACGCTCCAGGGGCTGCATCTGAAAACTGCAAGGGAAATGTCCAAAAATTATTAATTTGGGGACACCACAGGCTGCTGGAGATCAGCAGTGGATCCACATAATTGAATTTCAGGCAAACCATTCCAGCCCAAGGGTCAAATTATGAATAAATATAAGACAAAACACACCATCTGGTGAACCATGCCTAATGAAACTGAATTTGTTTTTCAGTGGATCTCAAGGCCAGTTAAGAACTTATCCATATTTCTCATCGCTTCTTACTAAATGGTGCATTCAGAGCTCTTCCCTTCCTCCTCACCATCACCCTTTGAGCTCTGAGTCACTCAGGGGTGGGTGGTGGCTGCTCTGGTGCTGTGCTGAGCATTTTGCTGAAGTAAAAAAGCTGCTGCACGCTGGCAAACACATGGGGCTGGAAAAGCATCATTTCATCTTCTCTGGTGCTGTCTGCACAGTGCCCTCTACTTCTGGGAGGCTTTGCAGGCAGCTCAGATCTCTGGGATGATTTCCTGCTCAGTAAGTTACACCCAAAGATGAAAGAAGTGGAGCTGGATGTGAAATGATTGCTGTAAAACCTCGCTTTGTCTCAGTATTTTGTGATTGTGCTAGAAAATGCGTGGCTTGCTCTAGAGCTCTCTGGCTTCAGCAGGCTGAGTTCTGTATGGCTGAGAAAGCAGATATTTCCTTTTAGGTGGTCCAGTCTGCAGATTTCCAATGTCTTCTTCTCTTACTGAGTAGATTTTACATTTGTACAGAAAATAGGACAGTCATATTTTTATAACACCCAGGAAATAAATGGTGAGATGTGATTTTTCGAGTCTCAGTCAGGAAGAGTTTGTACTTCCCAGTATGTCTCAGAAAGGTGTTGCTGTTTTAGCCCTTGCTGATCATAGTGGAATTATTCAACCAGTACCAACAAAAATGATGAAAAAAATGCATGGCAGATGACAAATATTTCTGCTTATATATTGCTGTCTTGATGATGTATAGTGTGTGATTAATTTTTTAAAAAATGTGATTACAAAATTAGAAACATCTCATCAAATATATATTCAATTTCCTACACAGTGAATTTTATTTTTCTTCTACATACATGGCAGCTCTTAAGGTTGTATGACAAAGGATTTCATTAAAAGCAGTTTTTGTCTCATAGAAATGTTTGCTGCTTTTCCTGAATTCCTATGAACTGAATATTAGGCTCAGATTTTCAGCTTTGCCCATGTGATGTTTGATGTCCCATTTATCCCACAATTAAATAAAAATTTTGGTGCCTCTCGCGCAGCTGCGTTGGCTCAAATCCTCAAGCGGGAAACAGCAAATGAAAATGAAGAGAACTGCATTGAGATGAAGCTCAGGTTCCAGGTATCCTGAATTTCCAGCATCCAGGTGATCCTGAAATGCTCAGCGAATGTTCCCAGTGTGGAATGTGCTCCATAATCCCTCAATAATCCTGGGAAAAGCTGCCCACAGCGTCCTGGCTGCTGTGGTCAGCTGCAGGGCAGTGGTGTGAAAACAGCAAATACAGCACCCTGTTCCTTGGCTTTTGTGGCTAAATAGCACTGCTGCTCAGATCTGTCTCTAATGCAGCTCCTGCAGTCATTTGCCTGGAATTCAAAGTTTTTTCTATTTTATATAACTTTTTTTTTTTTTTTTTAATTTTTTTTTTTAGGGCATATTTGACTTTGAGAAAAACCTGAACCTTGCTTCCTTTTCATATTAGGATGTAAAAAAGACACATTTCAGAACAGCATCTGGCTTTTTAAAATAGGTGTTTTTACTCAGATATCTCAATTTGTCTTTATTTATTTATGAAATAGAAAACATGCCTTCAGTTGAAATGCAATCCCATATGTAAACAGCATTTCGCCTTCTAACTTTTTTTTAAACTTGAGATGAGCCTTACCTAAGATCTAAAACAACTGATACTGTTCTTCTGGAATACTGAGAAGCTGGGTTTGGGAGGCTGTTGTTTTTATAATTTGCTTTTGGTTTTTTTTAAAGCCTCATAGCTTAGCCTGATCAATCAGTGGAATAACATTGGCCTGAGGTCTGGATGGAAATTCTGTCTGCACAAGCTGTTCACTGGGCTCCAGTGTAACAGTTACTTGCAGGATTGCTCCAGTGACAATATTTTAATCCAACTTTCCTGGACATTCCTGCTGACATTTCTGGGTTTAGTTGGAATAAAGTACTAAAGCTGTAACCAGAGTTAACAATTCTGTACTACAATATTTCAGTTAAATTGCAGGTTATTAAATAAAGCAAGCCAATTTCTGATCTCACTTAATGTACATTTCCAGTAATTCAGGATCTGATGTCAACAAAAAAAAATGGTTTAGATAGTGCAAAGAAGTAAAGTAATCAGATTATCTTTCAGGAAATGTATAGTGTTTATTTCCAAGTATTTTAACGTGGTACAGAGCTAGAAGGATCTGCAGTTTGCAGGGTGGTGGTTTGGGTCAGATGGACAATGCTTCTAGTGCAGGCTTTGGCTCTTGGCTGGGATGGGCTGGGGGAATTACTCCCTTCTTGCTGGGTGTGCAATTTTCCTGCACTTCCCTGCCCTGTCTCCTTCTCCTCAAGAGCTGTAGCTCCTCTTCTCTGAAATCAGCATCTCCCAGTTCCTGAGTCTCTCCAGGCTCACGTTTGTTCTAGCAGTGATCTCCCAGTGAGAACACACAGCACGAGCACAGCTTGTAATCACATTTGTAAAGAAATTAATTACACACTATACATCATCAAGACAGCAGTATCCAAGCAGAAATATTTTGTCATCTGCCACACATTTTTTTCATTATTTCTGTTGGTATTGGTTGAACAAAGGCTAGAACAGGTTATTATGGGAAAACCCAAGAGCTGGCTTTGTGCCCTGCAGGTTTTTAACCTCCTTTTCCACCAGCTTTTTACCCCGTTCATGGGGCAGATCCCATCTGTTTCAGCACTCCAGTTGGTTTTCTGGGCTTTTCCAGGTGGGCAGGTCAGATTCCAGAGCAGAGCTGGGCCACTTGTGATGCTCTGGTGGTGGCACAGGGAGGCAGAGGAGCAAAGCAGGATTCGCACAAGTCACACATGCAGTCCCTGACATGTGGAATTTGGCTAAGCTGTGTGATTAATCTAATTGTGAACAATCTGGACAAGAGAAATACCTTTGGATAATGCATGCATATCTCCAGAGCTCTAAAGAGGGAGTCCTTAAGCATGGGTGGAACTTGAAGGATAGAGAGCCCCCTTTGTCTCCATGGGCTGTGAACTCCATTCCAAACAGCCCTGTTTTCCTGGTCATGAGCTACATGGAAAGGAGCATTTAACAACAGCTGAATTAACAGTATTATTAACAATTAAAAATAAACAGCTGAGTTGGCTGAGCCTGACTTCCCCAATTCTGGGTCCCTTTGAGGACTCTGCCATTAATGCTGCTGCTGTCTCTGAGCTGGCCGTGTTTGTGCAAACTCCACGCAGTGCTCCCGGTTTGTAAGAGCACCTAGGGGCAGTTCATGGAGGCTGGTGATTCATGGGGAAAAAAACCCCAATGTTATTTGCCAAAAAGCACCCCAGCCAAGCCAGAGGTTTCTTTATCCTGGATTATAGTGACATCAGAGAAAATCCAACAGCTCTAAGCGGGGGTTGAATGGAGAGCAGTCAAGAGCAGTGAAAAGGAAAACCCTTGCATTTTGCTGCTGTTGAGGAGTTTCTGATCAGACCAAGCAGCAGACACAGGGAATCCCCAAACAGACTGGTGCAGGCCAGGAGTTGAGCCAGTAAGTTCAATTTCCCCTGTTTTAAAGCTAGGTGATTTCAGGAAGCTGTGTCACAGGTCCCTGTGCTTCTCCCGTGGGTCACCATGTGTTTGTGTTCACAGGATGAGCTAGGCTGAGCATTTGGCAAATGATACAATTTGTGAATAAAGGTAAAGGCAGGTAAGAGGCAGCAGTGTTGTAACATTGTCCAAATGCATTGATGTGGAATTTTATAATCCACACCATCCTTGGCTTCAGGGTAGTAGTTTAGCTGGGTTCTTCCTGGGCACATCAGTGCAGCTGGGTCTACTTTTAAGGTCTACGCCCTGCCATCATTTGGAGTTTGCCATTGCACTGTGAAAATTCCTACTTCAGATTAGTTTTTACATGTGTAAGTTACATATCAAGAAAAAATAAAACATTGTCTTTAAGAGGCTCAGTGAACAAAAAATACCATCTCAGTGAAAAATGTTTGCTTTAACATTTGTCATCTAAATACTGTGTGGCTGTTAAGGCAGAACACAATTTTTATCAATTCTCTGTTCTAAATATTTTTAATTTTTTTTTCTCCTGAGAAGTGCCATTTATTGAGTTTACTGAAAAATCAGGCCATTCTCAGTTATTTCTTTTTCTAAGCCACACCTTTAGCAGCAGTGTCCTACGGTGTGTTCTGCCAGCAGTTTGCATACATTTGTTGTCCATCCTAAATGAAACTAAGGACAAATATATTTGGAGAGCTAGGTCTCCCCCAGTTCATTCTGTTGTATTTCTACAATAGAATTTGGGCCTTGTTTTCTACTCAGAAGTGCTGTCTTCAGCTTCAGCACAAATTGCTTTACAGTGAAGAATTCACTGACAGGAGAACGTCTGGCGTGTCTAAGCGTGCAGGGATGATCAAAGTGAAAGATGGAGCAGGATGTTCCTCTTGACATTTCAGTCCAAAGGAGCAGAGCCAGTGGCTCCCTCACTTACAAAGATGCCAGTTTTAAGTCTTTCATGAGCTCCTTCTTGGTGTGTGTGTGAGTCTGGGAGAGTTTGGTTTGTGAACACTGGTCCAGTTCAAAGCTGGTCATGCAACACATCCCCGATCCCCTTGGTTACAAAGAACTCAGGGGTTCATACAACCCTAAAAACCATAACTCTCCAAAGAAGGCTGCTCTGTAGCTCTTTGGAGCTCAAATTGTACGCAGATAAATGCTGGAGCAAATCTGAAGGAGTCTGGATACTGGCAGGAAGGGTTCAGCAGACCCTGATGCTGCTGAGTTCAGCTCTCCAGCTGCAGACACAGGGAGGAGTAGAGACCAGATGTGCACAACCCCAGAATTTTCCCCATGAGGGGACCTTGGTGGAGCCCCAGCCCCAGCAGGATTTGAGAATACCTTTGTGAAGTGTTCCCAGAAAAGACATGCACGAACTGTTCCACCAGCAGCCAGTGAGAGAAGGGGTGAGAGCAATCTGCTGTTCCTCAGAGAATACAGGGCTTGCTCGGGGGGAATTGCTGCAGGTGGGGCTCGATGGGGAGCTGTGCTAGAGCAGCAGCTGCTGCTTTACAGTGTCCCCAGAGAGTTTGTCCCAGCTGCTCTGGCAAGAGGACTCCAATGCACACTTTGATTATGTATCTTTTTCAAATCACACCCCCTTTCACTGCAGTTTGCTTCAATCTCATGTAACATGATTTTTGTCTTAAATTCCCCGAGTTTCTGCAATAACAAAAATAACAATACAAAAAAAACCCCATACAAACAATAACAAAAGAGTGCATTTTTGGAAGCTATCAGCTTTGAGTGCTGCGTGGAAGAACTTGAGAATGTTAGTTAAAAAGGTTCAAATACTAAATTATGAATGAAACAAACCTCTCTGTGGTTTATGAAATTGCTGTTGGTATATGACTCGAATAGTTTAAGGTGGTAAATGATTCTGCAAGAAACTGTGACTTTTATTCTGGTTGCTGTGTTTAAAAGATAAATATTTATAAAAATTTTATTCCCATTTACAAAACATTTTGTTTTTGTAAGTTCCTATAATATGGTTTTTTATTCTGATGGGTATGGTTCTAGTCACTGATCTGTTCTTTTTTCTGTTTTTCAGTTATACCAGCAGAGTTGTTTCCAACGGACTAAAGGCACAAATTAATAATCCAGAACTGAAAGTCAAAGGATTGGACCCACTCATCAACAATTTAATTGATAAACTTAAGCACTTCAATCAAGTAAGTAATTTTCCAAGATAAAACCATTTTATCATGGAGCTGAAGGTAAAATAGGTGGTACTGCTCATCATATTCCATCTTCCAGGATTATAGGCCTGATGTAGCTGTGGTTCCATTCTCCCAGCTGGGTTGTGAACTCCAGCGAGGCAGAATTCCCTGGAATTTGCTGTTGATGAGCTGTTCTGGAGCCCAGAGCCCCAGTGGGGAACTCCTGCTCCTCTCAGACCCTGGGATACTCCTGGGCTGGAGGACTGGCTGTAACTTCTTTAAAAATTCTTTTATGTTTCTTTTTTCTCTCTCTGATTCTGCTGCTGTGCTTCTTGTGCACTTCTCTTTACTCCTGGATTTCTCAGCTTCTCTGAGCTGAGCTCCTTGGGGATATTCCCTCACGGGGAGTCCTGCTTACCACAGTCCTCTGGGTCAGGACACAAACTCCAAAGCCTGTTGGGATCTTGTTTCTCCTGTTTATTAGGATGTTATCACAAAACTTGGCAGGTCTCTCCAGACTCTCTGCACAAGTTTAATTCACTGCAATCTGGTTCATTTCTTTCTGATGGTACAGAATGGCCTTGTGGCTCACTTTGGCCTTTGAAGACACAAAATGGCCCTGAACTACACAGTTCTTTTATCTTTATACTCATTCTTATCCAATTAACAATAGACATGTGTATCATTTTTCTTAATGACCCAATGACCCATCACCTGTGGGCTGCACTGTGACATTTTCTATCCAATCACCTACTATTACCTAAAAACCTCTAGGAAAAGAACATGAAGAAGAAAGAAGGAAAAGAAACAACATTCTAAATCCTTCATCTTGTTTTATGCTTTCTAAACTGTTTTAAACTCTAAACTTCAACTTTTTCACCCAGTGACTTAAGAAACTCTCTAATCTCCACACTCACACTTTTTGCTTTTTCTATCTAACAGTTGTCTTCATGTGTCACCAGGAAAACATGCTCATGAATCTCATGTTATATGAAATTCAGTGTTTTTCTGGATGTCAAAGCTAAGTATCAAGAACAAGTGCACACACTCTGTGTCTCAGACTCCAACACTGTCCTTTGTGCAGCTTCCTGCTCCTCATGAGCTGGATACCAACAGATCAAACCCAAAATGAGCCTGTGAGGGTTTGACAACCAACTTGAAAATGCTGAAATCAGGACAGAGGGTGCTCCAGGATGGATTAACCTCACCCCTGGAAAAACATTTCCTTCCCAGGCCTTTTTCTCCCCCAAAAGCACAGGTAACCTCCAGGTTTGTCAGAGGTGGGACTCAGCTGTGCCTGCCTGTGCCCTCTTTGGGTCCCACAGATGCATTTGGCATTCCTGGTGCTGCTGGCATCCTCCAGAGTGGGGCTCCCTGAGCCTCCTGCCCAAGCACAGCTCGCTCTGAGCCCCAGAGCAGGAGCCAACAGATTTAACAGAGATTGATTTCCATTTACAGCAGGCATGTTTTCCTGTCAGCCTGCAAGAAATGCTTACAGCAGAGGTGTTTGCACGTCAGTCTGCTCGTCACCTTTCACCATTAAAGAGCAATAAAGCCACCCTGGTGGGTGGGGTGGGCAGGAGGAAAATAATCTGCACAGGTACAACTGAGGAGGGATTGCTTAGTCAGGATCTGGGAGGTTGTTAAAGCTGTGGCTGTGACTGGGAGTCAGGAATTCCTCCACTTCCTTCTGAAAAAGTACAATCCTTCCTTACCTCTCATCAACCAATGGTGGTAAATCCATTATCTAAGCTGTAATTAGTGGTCTGTTTTTTTTAAAAAAAATTATTATGTCTAATATTTTCATGTTCTGAAGGCTGCAGTTTAGGGATTCTTTGTATCACACTGATTTAACTCACCATGGGGGATTACAACAGCCAGTCTGGTGCAGTACTTAATATTACACTGAAATAGGCATTATGTGGTCAGATTGATGAAAAGGATAATTCATTATTTATCTGTCCTTCCATGTTAAAAAGCAGAGTGTTAATTTACTTTATAAATATTAGATATATCCATCTGTGTAATAGTGCTCTATAAACACTGACAATAGGCAATAGTTAGATTAAATCAAAAGTAGTTGTATATTGGAAATTCTATTTCTTTGTCTGCTGTAGAAGAGTAGAAATCTCCCTGGTCTGAGCTGCATACCAATTTTCTTAAGTTACATACTTTTTAAAAACAGTCTCTAAAAGCACTTTTTAACCATCAGAATAAAATCCAGCTCTTGGCTCTGTCTGTAAGTTGGAAGTGTTGCTTTCTGGTACTTGTAACTGTTTTAGGAGAATATCTTCGTTAACTAAATTTAACTCCCATCAGATTGAGGTGCTTAGCAATAATGGATTCCAAGGGTGAAGGATTAAACAGAATACTGATTATTGCCCTAAGATGGTTTGTTCTTAAGTACTTAGAATAATATAAAATCCTTTGATCATAATTTTAGTAAGATTTCTTTGGAGATCAAAGCATCAAAGAAGTTGCTAAATATCTGAGGCTTTCACATGCAACATCAAACACATGTAGCTGTTTTCTACTTCTTGGATTTTTGTTTCACTTGTGATATTATTGTACAAAAGCCAGTTAAATCAGGAGTTTAAAGTGTCATCAATAGTGTGTGTAGACTGTAGAGGTATAGAGAATTCCATTACTAATTTTATGGACAAATTGAGTTTTTTTGTAAGAATAAATTTTTAAAATGTATTATCATTATTATTATTATTATTATTAGTAGTAGTAGTAGTAGTAGTAGTAGTATTTTTTAGCCGTGTGTAGGGTGAAATTCAAGCCCTGCTCAAATAATGTGGTATATTATAATATATATATATATATATATAATACATATTTTTTAGATAGATAGATAGATAGATAGATAGATAGATAGATAGATAGATAGATAGATAGATAGACAGATAGATAATGTGTGTATCTCCTGAAGCCCTTGACATTTGCAGCACTGTTTGGAGCAGTGGTTGCACACAGGAGCAGTCCCAGAGGAGCAGAGAGCCAGGCAATGCCCACCGTGTGCATCAGGGGTGATTTGGTGTGTCTGGCCCCTGCAACCTCCTTCCACTTAAATAATAATGCTAAATAATATAAAATAATATTGCTAAATACTCAGAAGAAAGCATATCTTTGGATAAGAGAAGTGTGTGAAGAGACTTTTAAAGGAATTCCATTTCTGTCTCAAGAAAAGGAGCTCCTGCCTTGCTGCATCTGTCCCTCAGGGAGCCTGGACCTGTTGCCTTTCCCTCTGCCTGTTTTGCAGAGGTGTTTGAAATGAGAATAACCTGCTGCTGGCTCAGTTTGCTGAGGCTGGGGAGTGCTGTCAGCTCCAGCCACGTTCAAATCAACAGGATTAATTTTCCTAAAAGATTTGCCTTAGCTCAGCGGTTCTTAACGATTTCTGGAGCAAATCAAGTCGCTGCTGTCTGTCACAGTTTCCCTTCCACCTTCTTCTTCCCCTGCTGGAGCCCAGCTCCTCCTCATCCCTGAGCAGCCTCTGCCAGCCCAGCAGGGCTTGGCCACTGAGAGTGGCACTGGCAGAGAATTCCCTCATTCAAATCCCAGCCTGACTGGCTTTGCCCTTCCTTTGTTAGCTCCATATTATAAATAAAATATAGATAATAATAGATTAATAGATAAAAGAACTAATGACTTCATTCACCCTAAATCCTGTGGGTGTGAGCAGAACTCTGCTCCTGTTCCAGCTGGTGCATCCCAGCTCCAGCATGTTACAAATAATCTGTATGCAAGGCATCTTCCATTTCTGCTGTCACTTAGGCTGAAATGCCACTTTGTTTGAGATTATAGCAGCTCCTCATTTTTCTTTTTTCATCTGGGACTTAAATCCTCAGCACATAGTTGTTATTTTTTTTTCTAAAATGATTATGCAAATAGCAGGCTATTTTATATCCACTTGGCAAAGCTGGAAATGAAGTAAAATTTAGAGAATATTATTCAACAATTACTGTTATTTGCAACCCTGACAGATAAGGTGGTTGAAGGGTTTATTGTAGTGGCTGATTCACATATCAATAGAATTACTGAGCTACAATTTATGGTAACTTCAAGTAATGCAAAAGCAGATCAAGTGAAGTCCCAGGTTGGTTTGGAAAAAGTGGCAGAAATAACATCTTTTCCTCCCTCTTTTTTGTGAATAGAACAGGTGTGAACCACAGCTGATGGTAAACACAATAATCACCCATTGGATCTTTTTTGTGCACTACTTCTTACCATAAAATCACACTTAAATGTTTTAATGTTTTTCTTCAGCCTAATGCTTTTCATAGTTCAAACTAAACTGGTTCTCAGGCCAAGGTTAGAAATCCTCAAGGATCAATTAAACTGAGAAGAAATGAGAATGCTGGGAAAAGTGAAAAAGCTGTGACTGTACCTTTACTAGCAGGGAGGTATCAACATTCTCAAGGGATTATAATACAATAAGCATTATACAGGTTTGACTTATTTGGTTTTTGTCAGCCTAAATCTACTCTTGACAGGTTTTGTCAATCAGTGTGTTTTGCTCTTGTCAGAGATGAATGCTTAGGGCATGGCTGTAGTTCAAGACAGAGCAATAACCTAGTGCAGAAAATGAGAGTAATGTCAAAGCAAATCTTCCTGAATGTGGACCCATGTGTTTTATTTTTTTTCTCTGCCAAAGTCTCCTGGATCTGCCAGCTGAACTAAGAAATGCATGTAACTTAATTCCTTTCAGACTTCTGTACAGAGGATTCTGTTAGAGCAGAGTTCAAAGCAACAGTACTGAGATGTTTCATTCCAATAGTATGAGCCAGCCATAATTTAATCTTGAAAGTGAATTTAATTGAGTTGTACAATAGGGAATAATACAATAAATAATTTAAGTAGTACTTAATTTAAAAGTGTGTATTTTTTTAGACATCTATAAAATTTATTACGTTGTAGAGTTTTTATATGAGATATGAGTGGAGACAAGTTGGTTTGATTTTTAGCCAGAGTTGTAGCTGACTTGGACTAGGATTCAGAATTTTCTGTTCTTCGTTCCATCCACTGAAAGCACAGAAGGAAAGGCATCACCTGAGAAAGGCTGTTGCTTTCCTACTGCTGTCCCCTGGTATTTCAAAGCCCCAATAAGCTCAGAGGTTCCACTGTTTGTCCCTCACATCCCTCCCCTGTCACTGTCACAGAAAAGGGCATTTTCCCCTCGCAGCCAGTGAAGGCTCTCAGGACAAGCAGAGGTGTCACTTCTCCAGGGAGGCTTTGCCAGGCACAGCAGCCTCAGAGCTGGATCTTGCTTGTGTGCAGCTCAGGTAAAAGGCACTTTTTCACTGAAGAAAACCCCTCTGCAGCTGTGCTGGTCCTTTCTGAATTCACCTCACTGTGAAGGCATTCATAGCCCTCCCCAGCTTTGTCTCCCAAAGCAAACAGCAGTGGTAATTGAATTAATACCACAGTTACTGGCTGATTAATGAATAGCACCAAGACATGCACATACTAGAGAAAAATCAAGACAGAATTAATGAAACCTGAAACAATTATGTTTAAGATCTTGTGAAGACCAGGAAAGGCCAGATGAACTGTATTATTTTGGGTTATTTATTTCCTGCCCTTCTCTATAAAAATTGTTCACCCTTATAGTCGAACTATTATCTCAGATTACTTTGTCAGTTATATAGTTTGTTTCTTATCCTATTTTTCTCCAATGTGTTTATCATTATTAGATTAATGGGCAGTTTTTCTTCTCCTCTGCTAAGTCAAACATGTCTTTGCTTCCAGATCTAGATGCTGAATGGTCAGCTCGAGATAAACTGTGATCTTTTTCATAATCCATATGCAATGAAACAATTCATCCCAACCCTTAAAACAATTCAATTGAGTAAAACAAGTTTACTCAAGGACTGAGAAGGATCTTTTTTGTGAGGTTTTCTATTTTGTAGGAAATCTATGTATATCTGTCTATCTATCTATCTATCTATCTATCTATCTATCTATCTATCTATCTATCTTTATAAAAGCATATATATATATATATATATATATATATATATATATATAAAAGCAGAGCAGCTGACAGTGATTCAGGCTGTTCATCTGGAGCTGGAGGATCTCTTCATTCAGGGCTGGGCAGCTCCAGGCTGTGGGCAGTGGTTTTCTTCTCTCCAGTCCTCTTAGATTTTAAAAAGCAAAGTAATTTGGAAGCTCTAACCTTGGTTCTGTTGTGGCACTAAAAGTCCTGTCAAAGCCAGAAGTTTGTCCATGAGTTCTTTCTAGTCCAGTGCACTGCAGAAACATCACCAGAACATTGTTTTATAGGCAGCATATGTTAAAATTGTAATTTGGTGCTGATTGAGATACATATCATCCCTGGCTGAAATCAGTGAACTTCTGCTGGTCTGAGGGCAGCAGGTTATTTGTTTGGTTTTGTTAAATATAGTGACCTGAGATATAATGAAATAATTTTAATTAGAATTGAGAAATTACCTTTTATTACTAGAACCTGCATCAGGATTTCAGTAGAAACAGTAATGTGAAATACTGGCTCCACTAAAGTAGAATTTAGCATTTTAAAACAAGACAAATCTAAACCTCAGTGTAAATCCAGCATATCTTATTATATGCTAGCAAATATATAATGCTAAAATAGCCTTTTATTATTCATGTGTTGTGTGTCAGAGTGTGCTGTGCTATTTGTCTTGCAAGCCTTCTCAGGAATTATTTGCCCAGATGGACCATTGTATGTGTTTTGTTTTGCTCATTGCAGGAAATTAGTCTTAATAAATCAAAATCACATATTGAATCTCAGCAGTGACTTGAGCCAAGTGGGGCAGAGCTACTTCTTCAATCTAGAACTGAGCCAAAGCATTTCACATACAGGAAAAGAGAGCTTGAAGAGCCTTACTCTAATAAATAAATATGGGATCTGTCCCTTGGTGTGGGTGCCCAGCTCCTGCAGCTGCTGAGTGGAACCTGAGCACTGGGAAGTGTTTTGGATGCTCTGGTGGAATTGTTGTGGAGAGGGTGGTGCAGGCATCTCCTGGGAGCACAAGGGCTGCAGTGAGCACCCAAGGCCAGCAATTGTCACTGGGCTCACAGAGGGGAGGACTCAAGGATCTGGCCTGTGGTTTGGATGGGAATTGATTTTTTTATAGATAGAAAGTCAGCAATCATCATTGAACTAATTACCTGAAATTACAAGTTCTTTTTTATGTAAATACTTATTTTCTTCTTTTAACTTCACTCTGGTAATTCTGAGTTGCGTGCATTAAGTAATTATCATTAGAAGGGTGATCATGGTGTTTACTTTTGATCTAATTCCTGAGGCACAATAACATGCTTATTTTTGGAGGTGGTAAGTTTAGCATATTAGGAAAGGAAAGCAGAGAT
Organism: Pseudopodoces humilis; assembly: GCF_049639895.1. Lineage (NCBI taxonomy): Eukaryota > Metazoa > Chordata > Aves > Passeriformes > Paridae > Pseudopodoces > Pseudopodoces humilis. Next base: position 2,258,908 of record NC_142210.1, on the reverse strand, counting down.
TTATGGGATAATCATTGTTTTCTTTAGGGTAAAGGTCTCAAACAATTGATTGCTCATTGTCCAAAATCAAGAATGGGGTCATTTTCCTGTCTTTCTGTTCTGCTACTGAAGAGAGCAGCCAGGCAGAAAAAGCAGGGTAAAGGAATAGGACTAAAGGCCATCTAAACCCCAGACTTGTTCTGTAAAGCCTAAGTGGAGCTGTACTGCTGCTGGGGGTGGATTGATGCTGCTGGATTCAGCCACTTCCCAGCTACAGCAAACAGCGTGATTCCAGCAAGAATTTGGGCTGCATTGTAGCACAGCTGGATGCATCAGAGCTGGGCTGGGAAAGGCCCAGCTCAGGTGTCCCTCTGAGAGGTTTCCCTTTCCTGGATGCCTGATTTGGCTGCCCAGTGCCAGCCCCAGAAGCTCCCTGCACAAGGGAGCAGCTCGGGAGCGGTCATGGGCAGCACCTGCAGCCTCAGATCTGGGTTCCTGAGCTGTGACAGCTTCATGTGAGATGTTTCTCACTTGCCTGTCCTTTCGGAGTGTCTCCTCAGTGTAACTGCACTGTGTGGAGAGTTAAAAGCTGTGAACACTGCCATGTGTGTCCATGGGATCAGCCATGTCCTCCTTGGGGAGCAAAAGAGCACCATGGTGGCTGTGAGGTGAGGCTGTCACAACTTTCCAGTGTCACTGTGTGGTCTCTGAAGGAGAAAAAAGAGGAATTCTTGCTCTACCCTGCTCTTCTGTCGGTGTCTGTTGCCTTGCACTTTGGAATTTAGAGAGCAAGGCTGAATGCCTGGCTGTGCCAGGAGGAGCTTTTCTCTTCTGCTTAGGGAAACTCACACATAATTCGTGAATAGGAAAGACTAAAGGAAACAATCCTCTTGTTTCAGGCAGAACCACTGCTGTGATACAGCATTTTTTGTCACTTTAAAGAAATTCGGGCTTAAAACAGGCCTGTTTTGCTTCTGACACTCTGGCACTGTTTTGGTGTTGTGCATAGTACTTGGAAAGGTTTGAGTATATTACATCTCACTCAGCCCTGAGCCAGGCTGAGAGATCACCAAACCCAGCATTGATTCTAGGTTATCAGACTCTCATTTTCCACATCTCTTCACGAGTTCCTCTGCCACGCTGGAATCAAAAAAGCAAGATGTGTGCAGGTACATCAAACTAATTAGTAAAATCAAAAAACACCAGTTTGACATGATCACTGTTGGTACTGCTCCTGCATCAGAAGCATGATGCAGTTCTGAAATGACCAAAGAACTCCTCGAGCTTTGTTTCAGTGTGTTCAGAGCAGGGGGATCTCAGTGCTGTGGGTGCTGAGAGAATGGCTGGGCTGGGCTCCCCCAGCGCTGCCCTCTGCTCCACCAGCAGGGCTGGGAGGCTTCTGCCATCCTGACCCTGAGACATCTCCCCTCATTGCAGCTATTCCTGCTTCTCCAGGGAAACACCTCTCCATCATTCATTCTGTGTGTGCCAGCCTGATTTCTCCTTACAAAGTACATCCGTATCACTGGTCAGAATTCCCACAGTGAACTTCCCCAAGGCCAGAGGCTGAGTTACTGCCAGCCTCACCTGCCTGCTGGCTGACACTGAGTGCCAGGGAACCATCTAGCAGGGTGTATCACTTCTGTTTAGAACTGTTTGTTCCTTTTTTTTTCTTTTTTCTCTTTGCTTTTGTGTCAAGACTTGGAGATTTGCAAAGAACGTGAGTTCAGCTAATATGAAAAGGTTTAGTAGGAATTTTACAAACCCTACCACATGCTAATTATTGCTGTCTGTTACTTTTAGGAGCATATAGCTACTCTTTAATTTCCTTACTTTTTACTGGCCTTTCTTACCCATATTGAAATGTTGTTTCTAAAAATCAGCCTCATTTGAGTCAATTTTACAGTAATTGAGTTAGTTGCATTATTTAAAGGCACCACAAAGTGAGTGTATCAGCTGATTTCATTCTTCCCCAGACAGTCTGTGCAGTTTGCTCCTAACTCAGTTCAGCCCTGTGCAGGTACAAGGCCAGCTTGTGGACTGAGCAGGAAAACATGGCAAGGAATGTCTTTGGTCCTTGGAGACTATGGCAGAATTTTCCATAAACATTGCTCTGTCTGGATAGTTAGGAATGGTAAAAATCAGACCTTCCTCAGCCTGCTCTACAAGCCTAGGTCCATTGTGTGTGCTGGCTTACGTGGTGCTTAAATGACAAAATGCAGGGACCCCCACAGAGCACTGATGGGAATGGCTGTCATGTAATAGCCAGTTGTGATTAAAGGGTTTTTTTTTAAAGTGCATTAGCAATAAAACTATTTTTAGGGACATATATTTTAATTCTGAGTCTTCTAGCATCTTGTACCAGCATTTACCAGTCTGTAAATTACTACAGAGTAATAGATAATTTGAGATTGGTAGGGACAGTCTGGAGACAGTCCAGCCTTTTGTTGAAAGCAGGGCTTTAGATTAGGTTATCCAGGGCCCTGTAAAACCAGATCCTGCATGATTCCAGAGGGAGAAACTCCATCTCTTCCCTGGTGCCCCTCTGCTTTGTGTTTGTTTGCTTGCTTATCTCTATGAAAATAAATATATTACTCTTAAATGCCCCACTTCTTCCTGTTTATTGTGTTCTCAGGGTCCAGCTTGAATTCAAGGACAATAAATCTTGGGCACAGAATAGGCACTTTATACCTTTATACACTGAAATATGTTCTGGTGTATAAAGCAGGAGAGCATTTGTGTGACTCAGTAGTGGGATACCTGGAAGTTCTGTAGGAAAACATCCAAAGGAAATGACGACCAAGGCAGACAGGATGGCTCCACACCTTGTAGAAGCAGATTCCTGCTGGCACTTGGGTTCCCAGCAGCCAGCTGGACGTGAACAAAGGGAGAGCACTGATTAAGGAGCAGCCACCTCATTTTCAGAGCACAGAATTTGCATACACTGGCGGGTTGGGAGAAAATTTGCTGTGCACGTGGTGCTGGGGAAAGCCTGGGGTGTTACAGCGAGGAGCCATTTGCTCATTTTGAATAGCAATGAGCTGTGTTCCACAGCTCTGGTGGGTTTGCAGGCAGCTCTGCCTCCTGAACACAGATGAGACTTCTACCTCTAATTGTGATTTCATGGTGGAAAATGCTGCTTAAAGATTGGAGCTCTGTAGTCCTGAAAGCGTCCAGGCCCTCAGTGTCTATGCCCCTAACCACCTCAGGCTTTGGCTGGCTGAAGTGTCTTGCATTGCAAATATGATTTATTTACTATGCACTGTTCAGTGACACCTCCAATCCATCCTGCTTGCTGGGACTGTATGCATTTTAAATGAGGTAATACATTTATTTCACTTGCCTTTTTCCTGCATCTGAAATGAGCCCGTGCCTCAGTGCGGTTATGTGGGAGTGGCTCTATTTGGAGCTGAGTATTCCCAGTCCCAGATGTGGTGGATGAACCTGTCATTGTGCAGAAGAGTGGCCCAGGAGACCACTGAGTCCCTTCAGGAATGGGGAGTGACAGCAGAGTGAGAAATGAGAGGCAGTGCTGAGACAGTGCCACTTCCATCGCAGTTCCCCCAAGCTGCCTTTGGAGCTGTGCAGGGACCCCAGACATCACCCTGGAGCAGAGCCATCCTTTGGGGAGTCTGGTAGCAGGGAAATCTCACCCAGGGGCTTCCCCCACCCCAAAGGTTTGAGAGTTGCCGGTGCTCAGCGAGCAGGAGCCTCTCACAGACACGTGCAGGACGTGTTCAAGGCAGCAGTGGAGTTCTCTGCCTCTTAGAGCAGCTGAGAGCTCACAAGGGGTTAATACAGCAGCCTTGGTGAGTGCTTGCTGAAGCTAACATTGGTCTAGCAAAGCAAACAAGACCCAGCATGTGTAACCCTGCTCAAGCCCAGAGTCAGTCTTTACCTGTGTCCCTAACTTGAAAGATGGAAATAATTCCACTGGCTATTCACACTGTGTGTAATTACAGCTATGTGCATGCTCAGAAATAAATGAGATGCAGGGCCTGCAAGCCTTCTGAAGTTGAACTCTTGGCGTATCTTGGAGAGGATAAATCAAAATCTTGAGGCTTTTACTCCATTACCCTTCTCCATGAACAACAGAGGGAATCACAGCAACCTCAGCCAGCCCACTCTCATTTAGCCCCCGTTTCCTCCTTGTGTTTCCTCCTCCACCTGCCCAGGTGTTTGTGTGTGCAGACCCCAGCACACAGACAGACACCCCCAGACAGACAGGTAACAGGCTTGAATTGTTTAGAAGCAGCCACAATGTGTCCTCAGTCTTACACAGTTCAGGCACATCTGAAGATGGATTTAGGTTGGCTTTTACATGATTTTAATGTATGTAACTAAAAGGAAAAAAAAGCTGAGGTACACAGTCTGTTGTTTCCAATATTTAGAAAAGGTTTCCAGCTCTAATTTATTAATAATTCTGATATGGAAGATATTTCTTTCTATGTGATGAGGACTTTTTTCACAGTTATAAAAGTATGTCTAATAACTAATTGAAGTGGATTCAAGTGATAGTCAAATTTGAACAGAGCTTTTAATAGCCAGAAGCAAATAACCAGAATGTAGCCTGCTGATAAGGAAGCATGGAGTGTTTTGAATGCTGCCATATGTGCAGATCCAAGTGATCAGCCTTGCAAACAGAAAGTGCTCAGCATCGTTTCAGGGCTGTGTCTTGTTTGCTTTCAGGACCTATAAGAGGAGCCTCTCACGGCAGTTTTTCAAAGTGACATGTTCATGGGAGTGAACTGGAGACAAACCATGTTGTTATTGGGTAACATAATGAAATATGGCTCGTGCTTCACTGGAGGAAAATGACACTGAGCCATATTTGATGTGGCATTTGAAATGAGAGAATCTAATAATATCAAATGGGTTTCAGAAGGGTAAATGGAAAGCCTGAGATTTGTCTTAGGCCTTATAATTGGGGCTGGATGAAGTCATAAAGGGGCCAGGGGCTGTGGCAAGCTGCAGGCTCTTTGAACCCCTTGATGAAGCTGACCATTTGTGCCAGTCCCTCAAATAAAAGTTTAATGTTAAAGAGCTGTGTTCCATGAAGTTCTGATCTCAAGGGTAATTCTGAGTCATGCAGCGACATACAGAAGTTCGAACTGAGGTGTATAAAATTAATCACTTTGAGTATTAAAGTTCAATTTTAGACTTCAGTTAGAGTGTTTATGAACCATATGAAGCAATATTATACTTCCTGATTATAAAGATTATTTCTGTTTTGGTTAAAATATTTTTGAGGGTTTTTTTGTCTAGCTTTGCTAATCACTTCCAAGCAAATTGCACACCAGTAAGCAGCCACATAGAATACTTTCTGTGTTGGTAATATGATATATTAACTAATAATCCAAACAAAATATAATAAACTGCTACTTAATTCTGAGACAGTCAAGCAGAACTAAATATATTCCATTACTTTGAAAATGGGAATAATTTCTTTTGGAAATAAGAAGTTTCTCTTTAGCTTCCAAGTATAATGGTAAAAGCCAGAAAGTCATGAGTGCACATTCTGGAAATAGAATTTGCTGGTCATAAACCATCCCAGGTCGGTGGCAAAGGAAAAGCACTTTACAATTTCAAAGGTAGCAAAAGTAAGAAAAGAAAAATACTGAAGTGAATGAAGGAGAAATTATGACATGCAAAAGTCAATCAGAAGAGCTAAATGGTGCACTGTAAATCCTGTGACAGGTGGGGCCCAGGACAGTAAGAAAGTGCCTTATTTCATAGGCAAAAAGTAGCTCTGTGCAACATAACAGTTCCAGTAAAGGCTTTGAAATTTCTGGGCTGTGTTCTTTTAGGCAACCCAAGCTGTCCTGCCTGTCTGCTCCTCCAGCAGCATTTGGAAGTGATGCAGCCCAACCACATTTCCACAGCCAATTTTAGCTGTGCAGGAGATTTCTCTCCTTGCCCATTCCTCCTGTTTCAAGAGGTTTTGGGCTACACTGACACGTCAGCACATATGGCAGATTGATTCCTGAGAGAAGATTGATGGAAGAAATGCCTGAGAGATGCACTTTGTGAAGGGGAGGAGGGTGCAGGGTGTTGTGTTCAGCCTGTGCACGCTTTCAGCTGGGACTCTGACCTGGTGCTGTTTTGATTAACTGAGAACAGGTTTGTGTTTGTGCCTGGATGCTTTTTTTTATCAGTTCAGGCAGGGAAAATTTTGACTGACTGTAACATGGAGTGAGCTAAAATAGTTCCATGTGAATTGTCAAGCTGGAGTTAAAGTGGTGAGCAGGAGTTAAAGTGGGTGCAGTTGCTGTGCTGCCTGCTTTTAGGCTCTGGCAATTTCAGAGAGTTCATATGATCAATACATTCGTCCTTCTGGCTGGTAAACAGAGGAACAACAGGATCATTTGTTGGAATGTCGAATCCAAGGAAATTTTGGTCTGTGGAGAAAACCTGAGGAGATTGGTTGCATCCCAGGGCAGATTTCAGCGACATTTTTTTATGGGGGATTAAAAATCATCTAAAAAAGAGCAAGTCTGGCCTGGTCTCTATTAATATTGTGGGTCTGGGTGTCAGAGAATATTCCCAGGGTGATCTAACTGTGGAGTAAAAATGGCTGTGGACAGACTGTAGAGGATAAGAGATGGCACTGGCTCTCTCCTACTCTCATTTTTTTCTCTCTCCCTTCTTCTTAATCCCTGCTGTAAATGAAATGTTTAATTTTGCCCGTGGTAAGTGGGTGACAGGAGCAGGGTGGAGCAGAAGTCCCACGTGTGTGAAGCAGCCCATCTGCCTGTGGGGGTGTGGGGGAGCCTTGGACAAGCTTCTCCAGGGAAGAGTCAGGTGGGTGGAGGATGCAGTTTGGGGACGTGGCAATTCACTGCAAACCCCACAATTCAGGTCAGTCTCAGCATCCCTCTGTTCTGGTTGTATCAAGCATTCAGAGGTCAGTAATAGGAATTTAGTGAAGCTGGAGCCTCAGTGTCTGTCAGAGGGAAGAGCAGTAAGAGGGAGATTTAGCAAATTCACAGTTAGTCCCTGGCTTCTGCCTTGGATTTGGGTTAAACCCTTGACAACCACAGCTACAAGCACATAACACTTACATTGCTGCAGTTAAATCAGCCAAGTTTCTCCCACCATTTTGGAAGCCCCATAAGAGAAGTAGGAGAAGGCAGGGTTAGTCTGGCTCCTGAAGAAAAAAATGACATTGATTTCTTAAAGAACACAAAATCCTGAAAATTCGAACGTGCTGTATTTTAATTTGCCAGTCTAGGACTAAACAGAAAATAGCAACATGAGTCTTGACAGCATGAGGGGCTGAGGAAGAATTTTATCTTTTTTCCTCTGAGTCCCTCCCTCACCCCAAAGTGCTCCTTAGCACCTGCAAGTCCACAGCTCAATCTGTGACTTGAGGATGCTGTTCCTCACCGTGGCTTTATACAGAGTTTTGTATGAGACAGAAATCAGGTGAAATATCTCCAACAGCTTGTACAGGCTTCCATCATATCTGGACTTTGGTGGCTTTCAGAGAGCTGTCAGCTGTAATCTGCTGGGTTGGCATCTGTGGATGTGTGTATATGTATGGAAATAGGGGTGAGCATCAGGGACTGAAAACAGCAGAATCAAAAGCTGCTTGCTCAGTTGGATGCTCACATGCCACTGCAAACTTTGTCAATAGGTGGTTACCTGTGGCTGTCACATTGGCAGGATATTTTTCTTCCTCTGTCTCTGAAAGAAGATACAAAATACCTTTTTCTGTCATCTGCTGTGCTTATTTCCCATACAGAGGGCTCAATCTGGACAGCAGCATCTCCCACTATGAATCCTCCTGGCCCACTGCACTTCCATGGCTGGTGCTTGATCCTTAAAAAGCCTCTTATCCCTTCCACCCTGCCCTCTGCTCATCTTCACATGATTTATTGATGCCTTGGGGTGGCTCCCTGGAACAGAGGCCAGACAATAAATAAGAATAAATAAGAGAATACAGTGGGTGTTTATTGAAGGCCTTCAACAGGCACACCTTGGGCAGTCAGAAACCTCCCAGAGGCTGCACCCAAGCTGGAAGATGGTCACAAGTTTCTCAGACAATTACAAGTTTGGTCCATTTCCATCTCAGGGGTTAATGCTCCAATTACAGCTGCAGCTAATGAAGTCATTTACCCCCAGCTTGTTCCCCCCAATTCACTTTTGTTTATTCTTTCAGGGCCTGAGGCTGTGGGGTGTCCTTGGCTTCCAGGCCCAGAGGAATTGTTTTATCTGACCAAAGTGTGAAGACAGTATCTGACCCTCTGTTTGGAATTTGGAGTTACACATTGATGCAGCCTGGGATTTGAAAAATAGCAAAGCTAAAATCCTAAGGCATCATTCAGTAACTATTATTTCAAATTCTAGGCAAGACAACATGCTCTCTTTAGGGTTTCTAAGCTCACTGAGTGTTTAGGCTGGGTGCCACTCTGGAGTACTGCTCCAATATGAGACAAAAGTCTCAGCAGTGTCTGATGGCGCTGCTCAGGTTCATTTCTTCTCAGGGTATTGCAGCTCCTGACTAAGGCAGAGGTCAGAAATGCCTATTCATGTTTTTAGTTTAAAATGTGACTTCCCAAATCTAAATTTGCCATGATCACATAAAACTACATCTGCAGGGGACACAGGACAGTACATGACTGTGGCAGACAGGTTTTGGCTCAAAGCTGCCCTTTGTACATGGACGAGGGCAAATCCCTCCAGCTTCTCCCAAGCAGCAGCTGACTTCTGGGTGTTTCTTTGTGAATATTTTTGAATTTATACACCAAGTGCTCTGCTCATGGCAGTAAAAAGACCCAGTATAACCAGTCTTACAGCCTTTTAATACAATTTAGTGGATATTTTCAATCTACAAGCAAGCATTTATGTTGTTGAATGTTTTGGGATGCCAAGTTCCTACACACTTCTGTAACTTTGCACTTTACCCTTGCAAAGTATGACCTTTACAAGGGTGAAGATCTGAAAAGGATTTTCTGTCCTTGAGATCCATCTTTTTCAGGTCTTCTGGGAGTTTTTTAGACACACTGATTGTTCTGGATTCTTTTAATTAAAAATGTGTCGAGGGCTGCCCATTAATTCCTTGCTATTCTCTGTAGGCCTGCCCTATCCGATATTCATTGTGCAGTAGGATTGTACTATTTAAATTCAGATCTGTGCAGCATCCCTGGAGCTGGTTCCTCTCCAAAAATGAGAATTATGTAGCTAATTTTGTGTGGTATCTTTAAATAGAGGCATCTTGCAGCTCATTATTTTCTTTGAAGATAAAGGTTCCCTTCCATCTCTCCTCATATTGTAAGGGTATAACTCCAGGCAAACGAGTGTCTTTCAAAGGGGTGGGTGGTTAGGTTGTTTTGTAGGGCTTTTTCCTCTCACCACTGCAGAAAATGTAGAATTGTTGTTGCTGTTAGAAAGCAGATAATCTTCTCCTACAGCTGAAAGTTCTTAGTGTTCTTTTAAGAACAATTGAAAAAGCTGGAAAGAGGGGAATGGTTGCAGCAGAAATAACAGGGAAAGTTCACTGGTCTAAATGCTGCTCCCATGGCATTGCCACGTGCCAGAAGCAGAGTGTTTCTTCTGGAAGGCAGGGCATAGGCATCTCCAGCAGGGCTCTGGGACACTTCCCTTCACTCCTTGGCATGCCTGCATGCAGTGGGCGAGCCTGGGAAGCTCAGGGATTGCAGGTTGTAGCTCCATGGGACTGGCAGCCTGGAGCAGGGAGGGTCAGCATGCCCTGCTCAGCATCAGTGAGCAGCTTGGCACATTGCTCATCCTCCCAGAAACTCCTGAACCTGTCAGCCATTCCAACCACTGTTTTAGCCTCAAAAAAACAAAATAACTGGAGACTATAGAACTTGAAGGAGAATAGGTGTTTGGAGAGTGAGTTCCTGCTCGTGCCCCACTGACAGAAAGGCTGGGCTGGGAACTTTATCCCAAAGAATCCACATTAACGGGGAGGAATGAGGTCTCCATGTGGCTCAGCTGAAGAAGAAGAAGAAGAGGAAGAAGAAGCTGAAGAAGAGCCTCAGTCAGGGCCCCTGCTTCAGTACAGGTGAGATAATCCAGCCATGGCCACAAAACCAAAGGTGCTCAGCCTGCGTTCTGCCTCCCACAGAACATCTGGTTCCATCTGTGCCTGTGTTCAGTTGGGCTCTCCCTGTTACACTCAGCAGTTTGGTGAACAAAAATGTGGTTAAACTTGGCTGATTTCTGGTCTAGAGAGTGAGAATAGTTAAACTCCTTACTGACAAATAAATAACTCTATGTGCCTGTTCTTACCCTTTAAGCCATCACTTTCTGCTCCCTCTCCTGGGGAAGAGTAAATTGATCTGCAGCCCAAAACATTGAAGATTTGTGTGTTGGGTTTTGTATTTGCATAACTAACACAGTAATGAGTAAGAATTGTTAAGAGCTTCACTTCATTGAAAGGAAAATGTTCTCTCTGTATTTTTCAGAGCAGAATTTGAGTTTCTCACATAGTGTACAGCAGCCTAATGTGTGATCTTGGATCATTGTGAGGTAATGGTTACATGCTGAAAGTTAATGTCATTTCAGAAAGGCCTTGCTGTGCTGGGAACTGCACATTCCCACTGCTTCCAGAAAATCTAAATTAACAGCTCAGGAAGGAACTCTCCCCTGGATGTCACCTTTAAGTTTCTGTGCTTTTCTGTGGATTCTTCTTTTTATTGAACACATTAGACCATAAACTGTTATATTATATAATTGAGGGGTGATGTCATACATTTGACAGCTGTCAGTCACTTGTTGTGCTTTTTGGACTGAATGACTATAAATTATTAATGTTTCAGAGTCTCTTTAATGCTTCAAATGCAAGAGAGCTTTGTTAGAAACCTCTCAGAAAACCTAGCTCTATTTTTCACATAGACCAACAACGTGGCAATAATTAGCAGTGACAGATGATTACACCCAAAAAATGATCTTCAGAAAGCCAATGCCATGTCAGTGCAGTTCCCAGCTTAAAGGAAAGCTCAGATGTTTTGGCAGGTAGGAAATCCACCAAAGAGACCCAGCAGAAATCCCCCTGAGTTACAGCTTGTGATGCTGCAGCTCTCAGCTTCTGCTCAAAAATCCAGTGACTGTAAACTGGAACTTTGGGGGCAGATCTGTGCAAGCCCAGCATGGGGAGGAGGGGAATGTACCTGAAGCAGCCTTCAAGGAGGGAAGGGAAGGGAAGGGAAGGGAAGGGAAGGGAAGGGAAGGGAAGGGAAGGGAAGGGAAGGGAAGGGAAGGGAAGGGAAGGGAAGGGAAGGGAAGGGAAGGGAAGGGAAGGGAAGGGAAG